>NC_132914.1:109051447-109676447 GCF_047675955.1 Chlorocebus sabaeus | reverse complement strand
AGATAGGGTGGTCTGGAACAGCATATGTCTGAGCTGCTGCCCTTGGAAAGACTGTAGAGAGGAGGGGAAGCTGGCCATGTCCTCTACTTTGGCAGCTACGTGATGTGAAAACTAATGCAACTTCTCAAGAAAGATTTGCTGCACCCCAGCAGTCATCCGAATTACCGAATCATGAAGAGTTAACACAATCAATAAATCTACATTTGCTGGGCAAGAGTGCTGTTTTGCATACATACAGCCATGGAGCAAAAAGCCATCAGCTATTTCACTGGTTGCATGCAGTCGCCCTTAAGCTCTAAGAACCTGGAAGGTGGGCCAACCGTGTCTGCCAGACAGAGCCTCTTACACCTGTTTTGTCTTTTCCTGCTTACACTCTTCAATGATTTCTTCACCTGAATGATATTTCTCCTGAGTTACAAAATGGCAGATGTTAATTATGAATGGAAAAGATTCCTTTACAGGGGAGAAATCTGACAATATCACTTTAACCAGGTAATCAAGGCTAACATCATTGATAATGGGACAAATGGCATTACGTGCCTGGTGATGGAATGCACTAAGAACACAGCATCACCCATATCATATTTTTACCAGAAATATTTAACTCCAATGCAATCACCAGGAAGCAATCAAACAAATCCACACTGAGAGACTGTAAGAAATACCTGATCCATGCTCTTCAAGTACCCATGCCATGAAAGACAAAAAGAAGCAAGGGACTGTTTTGGATTCCAACAGACTGAATAAAAGTGACTAATAAATGCCAGCATGATTCTTAATTGGGTCCTGGGCTTTTTTAGCTGTAAAATACGTTACTGGGAAAACTCAAATACTGACTGTATCTCATGTGATAGTACTGTATCAATGTTAAAATTTCTAAATATGAACAGTATGTTGTTATGAAAAAGGATGTCTGTGTTCTTAGGAGATGCACATTGCAGTATGGAAGGGGTGAAATGCCATGATGTCTGCACTTCTTACCCAGGAAAAAATAATAAGATAGAGAGAGAGAGAGAGAGAGAGAGGGAGAGAGAGAGAGAGAGAGAGAGAGAGAGAGATATGATAGGTAGATAGATAGGTAGATAGATAGATAGATAGATAGATAGATAGATAGATAGATATAGAGATACAGAGATACAGAGATATAGATACAAAATAGATGATAGATACAGATAGATGAATACAGATAGATCAGATAGATAGATAGATGGATAGATAGATAGATAGATAGAACAGATAGTTGGATTGATAGCTAATGATGATAGATAGATGATTGATAGCACACATGTGGCACAATATTAAAGATGGCCACATTAGGGTGATGGGTGTGGGTGTTCATCGAATCAGTATATTATTTTTGCAGCTCTTCTGCAGACTTGAAATTTTTCAAATTTAATACATTGTGGGAGGCTGGGTGTGATGGCACTCACCTATAGTTCCAGCTACTCGGGAGGCTGAAGCAAGAGCATTGCTTGAGATTAGGAATTAGAGACTGCAGTATGCTATGATCACACTTATAAATAGCCACTGCTCTCCAACCTGGGCAAGATTGCAAGACCTTGGTTTAAAAAAAAAAAAAAGAAAAGAAAAATTCATAATTTTGTTCAGCACTCTCAGGCATGTGTGCAAACACACACACACACACACACACACACACACACACACAGGGATTGGTGTCCTACTGTCATTATGGCAAAGAATCATCTTCCTGGTGAAGAACATTGGCATAGCCATGCATCCTGGTTTGCCTGAGACAGCCCCAGTGTACACCTGTAATCTGACATGATTATTAATATTGCACCAAAAAAAAAAAATGCTAGGTATGTCAGAGTTGTTGTCCAAAGTAGAAAGAAACATCACCTTCACCTTCTGAGATATCAGCCTACATTTACTCATTCATTCAACAAACTTGTTCTGACCACCTGGTGGTGAGTCAGAAACTGGGCATACCACACTGAGCAGGGTCAGCAAGGTTCTAGCCCTCAGGAAACTGATGGTCTAAAGCCAGGCTTGGTAAACCACAGCCCAGCCCACAGGCCAGTTCCAGCCCCACTGCTTGTTTTCATATGACCTGTGAATTAGGAGCCATTTTACATTTTTAAATAGTTGGAAAACATTAAAAGAAAAATTAGCTGGGCATGGTGGTGTGTGCCTGTAGTCCCAGCTACTCAGGAAGTTAAGGTGGGAAGATCCCTTGAGCCCAGGAGGTCAAGGCTACAGTAAGCTATGAGCCTCCCACTGTACTCCAGCCTGGGTGACAGAGTGAGACCCTCTCTCAAAAAAAAAAAAAAAAAAAGGAAGGAAGGAAAAATGATAGTTTGTGATTGTTTTTACGTCAAAATTAAATAAAATTTAAACTTCAATGTTCCTCAATAAAGTTTTATTGGAACACAGTCGTGCTCATTCATTTATGAATCATCTCTGGCTGCTTTTGCACCACAGCAGCAGAGTTGAACAGTCTCGACAGAGATCATTGTATGACTCCCAAAAGCATCAAATATTTACTATCTGGACCTTTATAGGAAAAGTTTGCCAACCCTGGTCTAAAGTTGTATTTTCAGTATAGTTTCTAAGGTTTCAGGAAGTGAAGTAAGATCATGCATCTTACTTCAGTAAGATGGTGCATAGCACTTAATAAATGCTCAACCAACAGATGGCAGCTAATGGCCTTGTGTTAGTCTGTTCCCACAGTGCTATAAAGACATACCTTAGAGTGGGTGATTTATAAAGAAAAGAAGTTTAATTGACTCACATGGGTGGGAAGGCCTCAGGAAACTTACAATCATGGCAGCAGGTGAAGGAGAAGCAAGGCACGTCTTACATGGCAGCAGGCGAGACAGCGAAGGGGGAGTGCCACACTTTAAACCATAAGATCTCATGAGAACTCACTCACTATGGCAAGAACAGCAAGGGGGAAATCCACCCCCATGATCCAATCACCCCCTACCGCCAGGCCCTTCCTCTGACACATGGGGATTACAAATTTAGATTATGAGATTTGGGTGGAGTGCAAAACCAAACCATATCAGGCCTCAATTTACACATCTGTAAAATGAAGATAACCATAGCACTACCCAGTGTGGTTGTTTTGTGGATTTAGTAAGAGAATGCATGTCAGGCACCTTAGCACAGTGCCTGTATATATAAGGGGACTTCAAAAAATTCATGGATATTGAAGTAAAAGATAAAAATATAAAATATAAATTTTATTTCTCAACGTAAGCTCCATCAAGATCATGACTTTTTTTTTTCTTTCTTTTTTTTTTTTTTTTTGAGACAGGGTGTCGCTCTGTCACCCAGTCTGGAGTGCAGTGCCACGATCATGGCTCACTGCAGCCTCAATCTCCTAGGTTCAAACAATCCTCTCACCTTAGCCCCTAGAATAGCTGGTATTACAGTAACGTGCCACCATGCCTGTCTACTTAAAAAAAAAAAAAAAATTGTAGGGACAGAGTCTTACTATGTTGCCCAGGCTGGTCTTGAACTCCTGACTTCAGGTGATCTTTCTGCCTCAGCCTCCCAAAGTGTTGGAATTATAGGCATGAGCCACTGTGCCCAGCAAATATCATGATGCTTTTGTAAGTCATGATACCAGTCATTTAGTCCATCCCTGAAGAACTGAGCATCCTGGGAATTGAACCATGTCAATGCAGTCTTTTTTACATTATTAACTGAAGAAAAATGGGTCCTTTGAAGATTTTTTTAAGATTAAGAAACAAAAAGAAGTCAGAAGGTGCAAAATCAGAACTGTAAAGTGGACGCCTGATAATTTCCCATCAAAACTCTCACAAAATCGCCCCTGTTTGATGAGAGGAATGAGCAGGAGTGTTGTTGTCATAGTGGAGGAGGACTTTCTGGTGAAGATTTCCCAAGTGTTTTTCTGGTTAAAGCTTTAGCTAGCTCTCTCAAAATACTCTCATAATCAGCAGATGTTATCATTGTTTGGCCCTCCAGAAAGTCAACAAGCAAAATGCCTGGAGCATACCAGAAAACTGTTGCCGTGACCTTGCTCTTGACCGGTCTGCTTTTGCTTTGCCTGGACCACCTCTACCTCTTGGTAACCATGGCTTCGCCTGGGCTTAGTTTTCAGGATCATAATAGTAAAGCCATGTTCCATCTTGTGTTACAGTTCTTCGAATAAATGTTCAGGATCTTGATCTCACTTGTTTAAATTTCCATTGAAAACTCTGCTTTTGTCTGCAGCTGATCTGGGTGCAATAATTTTACACTCATCGAGTGGCATTGCTCAACTGTAATTTTTCACTCAGAATGGTGTCAGCAGAAGCAACGGAGATGTCTATGATGCTGGCTATTGTTTCTGCTGTTAATCATCAGTCCTCTTCAGTTAGGGCACAAATAAGATTAATTTTCTCCTCGAAAATTGATGTGGATGATCTGCCCCTGTGCCCCTCAATTTTGACATTGTGGGTTTTTGTTTGTTTGTTTTTTGTTTTGTTTTGTTTTTTTGAGATGGAGTCTCACTCTGTCGCCCAGGCTGGAGTGTAGTGGCGCAATCTTGGCTCAGTGCAACCTCTACCTCCCGGGTTCAAGCAAGTCTCCCACCTCAGCCTCCCGAGTAGCTGGAATGTCAGGCGTGTGCCACCATGCCTGGCTAGTCAATATTGTCTTGTCCATTCTTAAAATGAGATATCTTGTAAACTGCTGATTTATCTAGGGCATTGTCCCCACATGCTTTTCATAAAGCATTAGTGATTTCAGCATCCTACCACCCGAGCTTCACCATAAACCTGATGTTTGTTCTTGCTTCAGTTTTAGCAGAATTCATGTTGCTCTGACAGGAGTTCTTTTCAAACTGATGTCTTATCCTTCTTAGTGCCTCAAACTAGACCCTGTTAAGACGTGTTGTAACAAGTTAGTATGAGTGTATTTTGGTGCAAAAAAACCTTGGAGATCCAAACACAGTTGTTCGTTTGTTTGTTTGTTTGTTTGAGACGGAGTCTTTCTTTGTTGCTCAGGCTGGAGTATAATGGTGCCGTCTTGGCTCACTGCAACTTCCGCCTCCTGGGTTCAAGTGATTCTTGTGCCTCAGCCTTCCAAGTAGCTGAGACTACAGGCACCTGCCATCATGCACAGCTAATTTCTGTATTTTCAGTACAGATGGGGTTTCACCATGTTGGCCAGGCTGGTCTCAATCTCCTGACTTCAAGTGATCCACCTGCCTTGGCCACCCGAAGTGCTGGGATTACAGGCGTAAGCCCCCATGCCCAGTTGTAATTCTTTTTCTGCAAACATTGTATTATTTGCTTTTGCATGTTGCCGAACGTGCAAAATAAATGGTCTCATTCTGTGTGGCTTGTCCCCCTCAACTCTTTGTATGATTTGTCTGTGTTGATGTGATCTACTCCTTTCCACTGATGCATCAGACTTCAGTGTATGGAAAATAACACTGACACCATAACCATTTTTCTTTAAAGGGACATTTGCAGGGGGTGGTCTTCTGTTGTGGGCTCCTACAAATAAACAATCATTCGTGCCAGCACAGTGGCTCACACCTGTAATCCCAGCACTCTGGGAGGCCGAGGCAGGTGGATTGCTTGAGCTCAGGAGTTCAAGACCAGCCTGGCAACATAGCAAGACCCTCATCTCTACAAAAAATTCAAAAGTTAGCCAGGCGTGGTAGTGCGTGCTTGTAGTTCCAGCTACTCAGGAGGCTGAGATGGGAGGATCGCTTGAGCTGGAGAGGCAGAGATTGCAGCAAGCCAATATCCCACCACTGTACTCCAGCCTAAGCAACAGAGCAAGACCCTGCCTCAAAAACAGGCCATGCGTGATGACTCATGCCTATAATCTCAATACTTTGGGAGGCCAAGGTGGGCAGATCACCTGAGGTCAGGAGTTCGAGACCAGCCTGGCCAACATGGTGAAACCCGTCTCTACTAAAAATATAAAAATTGGCCGAGCATGGTGGCAAGTGCCTGAAATCCCAGCTACTTGGAAGGCTGAGGCACGAGAATCACTTGAACCCGGGAGGCAAGGGTTGCAGTGAGTTGAGATTGTGCCACTGCACTCCAGTCTGGGCGATAGAGCTAATCTCAGCCTCAAAACAAAACAAAAAAAACAAACCAACAATTGTTCTTATGATGTCTATTAGCTTATGTAATCTTCACAGTGGCACCGGGCAGTATGGTACAATTGTCAGCCACATTCTTCAGTGAGGAAACTGAGGCTCTGGAAGCTTAAGTTACTTACCAAAATCACACAGGCACGACTCCTAGCCAACTCTTGACTCCCAGCCTTCCCCCACTCTCAACTCTTTAAAATCACCCTTTCCAAAATGGAAGCACTTCCCCCAATTATCCAAGGCCGAGGTGATGATCTACCTATCTCTGTTCCCAAGATTAAAAGCCATTAGCAAATAATAACATGTTTGCATCTCCTGTGTGTGTTTGAATTAAATTTCATTCCATACCAGGGAGAAAATCTAACTGAAGACTTCCAATACTAATAATAGACTGTAATAAAAGTAAAAGGGTTTTGCTTAACAATTACCTCTTGGAAGAGCTATCTAAACCCTAATGCAATCTGTGAATATTGTGCACTGATTCTCCCTGCTATGCGTTACCAACTGGTAAATTCATACGACCCAGGAACAGGCTATGTCAAAGGCCTGAAAGACATTCCCTAGCCCCATAGGAAGAACACAGCTGTTTACTGAGCACCCACTAAGCGCCAGGCCATCCATTAACATTAAACTTCTCAACAACCCGTCCCAACAAAGTAGGCAAAGTAGCTCCATTTTTCTAAAGAGGATGGGCGGACCGAAGGCCTTTACTGACGTGCCCAAGGTTGCACAGCTGGTAAATGGCAAAACCAGGACAGTAACCCAAGCCTGCAAAGTTCCAAAACTCTGATTTTCCTCCTAAATCAACATGCCTAGAACAGAATGCTCCATCTGCACCTGCAGCCTAAAATGCAGACGTATTTATCGTCCTCAACCAAAACGCCTGTTTTAACTTACCCTAAGCAGAAACCTGATGGTTGATTGTCAACTCTAAAGATAGGAATTAGATGGTCCTAAATAAGGGTTTTAGTGCATTTGCAAATGTGGAAAAGGTATTCAACACAATAAATCAATGCACAATAGGACATCGCTAGAGAGTAATTTGTGTAGCTGAGGCGCTGGGAGCTTCTTCCGTCTATCACTCAAACCATTGTTAGACATTTTCTAAAGCCTTCATACAAAGCAACACTTGGGAGAATCAACACTTTAGAAAGAAAGAAAGAAATTGATTTTCCTATGAGAAAAAAAATAATGGTCATGAGAAAGCAACAATCAAACATGGATGAATGAAGATGAAAAAAAACAACTACTTTTTACAAGTCTAGAAATCCGTCAAGACTCAGACATCCGTCACCTCCTGAACAGATTTTAATTTTAGAGTTTGCTTCCTTTACATTTTTTTTTTCTTTTCTCTTCCTATGGTTAGATGGATGTAACATATGCTTAGGATTTCACAAATTCAGTTTTGGTAGGTGCAATGTCTAAGAATATCTGAAGCTATTTTCAAGACATTTTGTGATAATGCTTGTCTTGTTCTTTGAAATCTAGTCTTTGGATTTCTTCTTACTCCATAGCTTAGACTTCGTGGCTTCTCTTGTGATATCAAATGATTCTCAAGAGATGAGCTGACCCAGGCATGGGCATAATTTCCAACAGCCTTTATCTCCACATGGAAATCCTCCAGTGCAGTGGCACATGGTGGCTCATATCTATAATCCCAGCACTTTGGGAGACCGAAGCGGGAGGATCGCTTAAGTCCATGAGTTCAAGACCAGTGTGGGCAACATAGTGAAATCATGTCTCTACATTAAAAAAAAAAAAAAAAAAAATTAATTAGCTGGGTGTGGTGATGTGCACCTGTGGTCCCAGCTACTCAGGAGGCCGAGGCAGGGGGATCACCCGAGCCCAGGAGTTCAAGGTTGTAGTGAGCTGTGATCACACTGCTGCACTCCAGCCTGGAAGACAGAGCAAGGTCCCATCTCTAAGAATAAATCAATAATCCTCCAGTGCAGCTTGTCTCAAACTGCAAATGCACTTGTGAATCCCCTGAAGATCTCGTGGATAAAATGCAGATTCTGATCCAGTGGGGCTTGGGTGGGGTCCAAGACTCTACATTTCCAACAGTTCCAGGCCAGGCTGAGGCTGCTGATGCACAGGCCATACCTTCAATGTTACTCTCCATTTGCCCCCCATCTCCACCCCAGATCCATTATCTGCCCTGCTCTGTGCCAGGGAGGCTAAGCCCTGCAGGCTGCAGCACCTGCACAGCTTGGCCACCTGGCCTGCAGATGGGCTGGGACAATGAGAGACAGCCCTGGAGATCAAAAGGAGGCAGGAGAGAGAGGTCAGTGCATTTGGCCCTTCCCTGCTCAGTCCTTCTGGGGCTGCAGCTCCAGCAGGGGAGTCCTTCTTCATGGCTCCAGGTCTTTCCAGATTCCAGGAACACTGTTCTTCCATCCCTGTATACATTTTTTTTTTTTTTTTTTTTTTTTTTTTTGAGATGTAGTCTCACTCTACCATCCAGGCTGGAGTGCAGTAGTGCTATCTCAGTTCACTGCAACCTCCACCTCCTGGGTTCAAGCGATTCTCCTGCCTCAGCCTCCCAAGTAGCTAGGATTACAGGCATGTGCCACCACGCCCAGCTAATTTCTGTATTTTTAGTAGAGATAGGGTTACACCAGTTGGTCAGGCTGATATCAAACTTCCGACCTCAGGTGATCCTCCCACCTCAGCCTCCCAAAGTGCTGGGATTATAGACATGAGCCACTATGCCTGGCCTACCATCCTTATATCCTTAAGGCCCAAGGGTACTGCGATAAGCAGAATAATGGGCCCCCAAAGATGTCCTCATCCTCATCCCTGGAACCTGTGAATATGTTACTTTACATGGCAAAAGGGAGTTTGCAGATAGGATTAGGTCAAGGATCTTGAGGTGGGGAGATTATTCTGGATTATCCGGAGGACCTGATATCATCATCAGGGTGTTAATAAGTGGGAGACGAGGCAGGAATGTCTAAAATGAGAAATGTAATGTGAGAAAGGCTTGACTGGCCATCGCCGGCTTTGAAGATGGACGAAGGCGTCACGAGCTAAGGAATGTGGGCAGCCTTGAGAAGCTGGAAAAGGCAAGAGAGCAGATTCTCCCCTAGAGCCCCCAGAAGAAAAACACCCTGCTAATGCAGGTGTACTGAACTCCTTCCTGATGCAGGTCCCTGGTGTTTCATGGGAGGCCATGTTGCAACCCTGAACTCTGCTGACTTACACAAACAGTCCCTTCTTAAAATTCCCTTCGGTTCAACCCTTGTGAGTGAACTTTGTTTTCTTCCCAGATCCTGGCAGATATCTGGCACCTCAGATACAACTTTAAAATGTTCAAGACTGAACCCATCATTTTTTCCCCAAATCTGCTCTTCCTTTTGGCTGTCTAGTCCTCAAACGTGCCCAAGCCGATTCCTGCAGCAGGCCATTTGCACGTACACATCCTCTTTCCTGAAATGCTCTCCCTCCAGATCCTCATGTGGCTGCCTTCTCTAGAATGATGTCATTCACTCATTCACTCACCCATTCATACCTACCTTGGGCCAGGCACTGTTCTAGGCACTGGAGATACTGCAATAAACAAGGCCAAGTCCCTGTCCTCTTGGAGCTGGCATCCTCATGGAGAAGACAGACAACTCATCAACAAATAAAAAGAGCAGAATAGGCCGGGCATGGTGGCTCATGCCTGTAATCCCAGCACGCGGAGAGGCCAAGGCAGCTGGATCTCTTGAGGTCAGGATTTCGAGACCAGCCCTGCTATTGGCAAAACCCCATCTCTACTAAAAATACAAAAATTAGCCAGGCATGGTGGCATGTGCCTGTGGTCTCAGCTACTCGGGAGGCTGAGGCACGAGAATCACTTGAACCCAGGAGGCAGAGGCTGCAGTGAGCTGAGATCCCGCCACTGCACTCCAGCTTGGGCTACAGAGTGAGACTCTGTCTCACAAAAAAAAAAACAAGAAAAGTGTTTGAATATATTGTTGGGTGAATGACAGCATCGTGAGGCAGGAGGCTTGGAAGAGATCACAGAATCACCCAATGCTCCTCAATCAGGGGAAACACTAAGGGCCTCCAGGGGAATTTGGTAATGTGTGGGACGTGTGTGGTTGTCACAGTGACTATTGACATTTACTGGGCGGAGGCCCAGGAAGCAAAAAATCCTAAAATATACCAGAGAGTCTGATGCAGTAAAGTTCTGCCCACTCCAAAAGGCCAGTAAAGAATTTGGCTTTTATTCTGAATGTGATGGGAGGCCACCAGGTAACAGGAGGGCAGCAGAATCCCATGTGCATGTTTAACAGACAGCTCTGCGGGGAGAATGGCAGAAGTGGGGTCTGAGTGGAGATGGGGAGGCCACATAAGATTTTAGCAGATCAGAGCTGGGTGCGGTGGCTTACACCTGTAATCCCAGCGACGCAGGAGGCCAAGGCAGGAAGGTCACTAGCGGCCAGGAGTTTGAGACCAGCCTGGCCAACACTGTAAAACCCTGTCTCTGCTAAAAATATAAAAAAATTAGCTGGGCATGGTGGCGCATACCTGTATTCTCAACTACTCCAAGAGTCTGAGGCATGAAAATTGCTTAAACCTGAGGGGCAGACTGCAGTGAGTGGAGATCATGCCACTGCACTGCAGCCTGGGTGACAGAGTGAGAGTCTGTCTCAAAAAAATAAAATAAAAAACTTAGCCAGTATGGGGGCCTGTGCCTGTAGCCCCAGCTATTAAACAGGCTGAGGTTGGGGGGAATCCCTTGAACCCCGGGGTAGGAGGCTGCAGTGAGCTATGATGGGGCCACTGCACTCCAGCCTGGGTGACAGAGCAAGACCATGTCTCTAGTGGGGGAGAAAAAAAATCCCACCATGTTCCAGGAAGACTGGTGCCTACCTTCTTGTCCTTCAGAGATAACAGAGGCTCCCCATGGTGGCGGTTGCAGGGCTGGGGAGAAGCGACAAACTGTGGATATATATTTTGGAAGGACTGTGAGCAGAAGTGGCTGGGGGGCTGAAAAAGCAGGGTCTGGAATGGGAGCGGGAAGGAAGGAGTCAAAGCCAACCTCTGCGTTTTTGTTTGTTTGTTTTTGTTTTGTTTGTTTTTGAGACAGAGTCTCGCTTTGTCACCCAGATTAGAGTGCAGTGGTGCAATCTCGGCTCACTGCAACCTCTGTCTCCCGGGTTCAAGCAATCCTCCTGCCTCAGCCTCTCAAGTAGCTGGGATTACAGGTGCCCGCCACCACGCCCGGCTAATTTTCATATTTTTAGTAGAGATGGGGCTTCACCGTATTGGTCAGGCTGGTCTCAAACTCCTGACCTTAGGTCATCCACCCACCTTGGCCTCCCAAAGTGCTGGGATTGCAGGCATGAGCCACTACACCTAGCCAGTGCCACACTTTTAAACCATCTGATCTCAGGAGAACTCACTCACTATCATGAGAACAGCATGAAGGAAACCGCCTCCTTGATCCAATCACCTCCTACCAGGTCCTTCTCTCAACATGTAGGGATTACAAGTCAAGATGAGATTTGGGTGGGGACACAGAGCCAAACCATATCACTCTATAAACCCACTGACAGTGTTTGGCACCTAATTGTCAGTAAATTAAAGGAATTATTTCCTTCAATCCTTCATCTTAAGGTCTTGGTCCAGGCTCCCTCCATAGCTGTTTTGTTTTTCATCTTATATTCAGCCTGTGTGTGTCTCCTCTCCCTAAATGGGCCATAAAGTCCATTCAGACAGGGATTAAGACAAGTATTTATTTTATATTCCTCAGAGCACCTAGCCCAATGCCTGCCTCGTATGCATTAAAAAGTGCTTGAATGGGTGCATGCACGCATACTGCTTGGTAGTTTTGAATACGAAAGAAAATCTGAAATAATTCTCAACTCACTCACCAGGACAATTAAGACTGGTCTCACATGGTGGCTGAGACAAGGTTTCAGCATCCTGGGAGTGCTGAGAATGCATTTCCCAGGCTGTTCTCCCCATCCCCACTGAGAATTATAGTCACAGCAAGGCCAAAACTGCAACTCACACATAAAGGGTAGCTATCCCACATCCACCTATAGAAGGGCATTTGATTGAAATTGATCCTACTGATCAATAACTCCAGTCATGGCAGTCAGTTGTAAAGAATTAAATATCTTGGTTGGGCACAGTGACTCAAACCTGTAATCCCAGCACTTTGGCGGGATTACAAGACAGGAGGTTTGCTTGAGCCCAGGAGTTCAAAACCAGCCTGGAGAATATAGTGGGACACCATCTCCACAAAAAAATTAAAAAAAAAATAGCTGGGTTTGGTGGCACATGCCTATAGTCCCAGCTACTCGGGAGGCTGAGGTGGGAGGATCACTTGAGCCTGGCAAGCAGAGGTTGCAGTGAGCCCAGATTGCACCACTGCACTCCAGCCTAAGCAACGAAGTGAGACCCTGTCTGAAACAACAATGATAATAATAATAAAATATCTTTATTCCTAAACTCAAAACAAGACAGAACCAGAATTCAATAGGCAAAAATGCCAAGAGACATGAAGAATTCCCAGATCACGTGAAAACCACATGGAAAGACACTCAGCCTCACTTTAAAGAGAAATGTTGCTGGGTGCAGTGGCTCACGCCTATAATCCCAACACTTTGGGAGGCCAAGGTGGATGTATCACTTGAGCTCAGAAGTTTGAGACCAGCCTGTCCAACATGGGAAAACCCTTTCTTTACAAAATATGCAAACAAAAATAGCCAGACGTGGTGGTTTGCGCCTGCAATATCAGCTACTCGGGAGGCTGAGGCATGAAAATTGCTTGAACCTGGGAGGCAGAGGTTGCAGAGCCAAGATAGCGCCACTGCACTCCAGCCTGGGCAACACAGCAAGACCCTGTGTCAAAAAGAGAGAGAGAAGGACCGGGGGGGGGGGGGGCGGGGCACCGGGCGCAGTGGCTCACTGGTTCACGCCTGTAATCCCAGCACTTTGGGTGGCCGAGGCAGGTGGATCACCTGAGGTGAGGAGTTTGAGACCAGCCTGGCCAACATGGTGAAACTCAGTCTCTACTAAAAAATACAAAAATTAGCCTGGTGTAGTGGTGCATGCCTGTAATTCCAGCCACTGAGGAGGCTGAGGCAAGAGAATTACTTGAATCTGGGAGGGAGAGGTTGCAGCAAGCTGATATTCCGCCACTGCATTCCAACCTGAGGGGCAGAGTAAGCTCAGGTTCTCTGAATTCTAACCTCACTATAATTCACTCCTGTTTGCAACCATCAATTTAAGTTAATAATCTTATCATTGTCTCTTCTAATCAAATGACAAATATTTGAATATACATGTCTCCCTGACTACACTGAGCTCCTCGGATGCGTGAACTATTTTCTTCATCTGCTTCCCAGTGCCTAACCCTTATTGGGGATTTAATCTTTGCCAAATGGAAAATTTAGATCCCAAACAAACTCTGTTTAGTTCAGTGTATCTATGGTCTTACCAGGTAGAAATGACAACATGTCTGCGCATCACATATAATTCCTTTGTCCGTAAACTGCTCACAGATTTGCAGTTATTGCTTTCTTGTAACCCTTATTTCAGTAGCTATATTTTATATCATGATGGTATTTGAGGATTTAAATGGTCTGACCTCCAGTGACTTGAATATCATCAGCTCACTGCTAACTGTCACCACTGACAAAATAGCAAATCTCTATTTCTGGCTCATCCCATTTGCAAATTCAGTGTTTGGAAACTTAGCTAGTTCCTAGGGGAAAAAGAACAGCACCTGCAAAATCAAACCATTCACTTGAGGTCACAGTCCCCTTTTTGCTACCCCGTCATAGAGGCAAAAAGAAGAGAGGGATGAAAGTATACATGTCATATGAGCCAACAGTAGACCCTCACACCGGAAGCTTTTTCATTCACAAGATGATCACGTTGAATAAACCCTTATCTCTCCGCATGATTTGTTGCAGGGATTCCGGCTCTGCCTTTAATGTACTCATTTTCTTGGAAACTCTTCTTGTGAGTAGGAACTACACAAACAGAAGGTCCTTTCATGGCATGACCAAGGACAAGATATTGTCACTGCCCTCTAACATGCAATCCAAGACCTCAAGAAGTATTATGTGGAATACGGCACCTCTTCTGAAACCCAAGGGTAATAATCACCAAACAGTACCATGGTTTGAAAACCCCGTAGTAATCCTCCAGTGCGATACACACTCTTAGCCCCTCTTCATGGCTCTCATCTTGTTTGGAACTAGTTGTCTCACTTCTGTCTTTTGCCTTGGCTCTGGGCAGCTTCAGGAACTGCCTTCTGACGTGTGCAAGGTCTACCTTCCTGGTAGACAGGTATCCCATCAGGTTGTTTCGGGCAGCGTTCCTCCCCAGGGCACAGGTGTAGTGCCTGGTATTTTGAAGGCACTCTGTTATTTTTATTTATTTATTCTTTTGAGAGAGTCTCACTCTGTCACCCAGGCTGGAGTGCAGTGGTGCAATTTTGGCTCACTGCAACCTCTGCCTCCTGGGCTCAAGCAATTCTCATGCCTCAGCCTCCCAAGTAGCTGGGATTACGGGCATGCGCCACCAGGAGCAACTAATTTTAGTATCTTTAGTAGAGGTGGGGTTTCACCATGTCAGCCAGGCTGATATCGAACCCCTGGCCTCAAGTGATCCGCCCATCTTGGCTTCCCAAAGTGCTGGGATTACAGGCGTGAGTCACTGCGCCTGGACCATGCTCTGTATTTCTGAATGGACAGGTGACAGGACTAACAAACTAAACCAGCTAGATCTGATTAGATGTATTAAACAATTCAGATGAGACTGAGAGGGGAGTCATAGTACTTTACAGTATAAATAAGTAATCCAAATCATTCCTTATATTTATAATAAAGAATAACCACTTGTTTTGCTATCTATAAAATGGTTTTTTTCTGCCCATGTCAGTGCACATTGTTGTCAGAAGAAAGTGGCTCTGTTGGTATGTAACCTAAACCTACTCTAAAGGAAGAGCTGATGTGCCATAGCAGATAATTTACTCCTCCTCCAAGTCTCCTTACCATCCCTTTACTTCTTATCCCCACCTAATACTACTTACATTCAGTTCTGTGTGTTTTCTAACAATTTCCTCTGTGTGTGTGTGTGTGTATGTGTGTGTGTGTGCACACATATGTATTTTTTGGGGGGATGCAGTGAGAATGGGTGAGAAAGGGTCTCACTATGTTACCCAGACTGGTCTCAAACTTCTGGGCTCCTGGGTTCAAGGAATCCTCCCATCTCAGCCTCCAAGTAGCTGAGATTACAGAGGGGCACCACCACACCCAGCATTTCTTTTTTTTTTTTTTTTTTTTTTTTGAGACGGAGTCTTGCTCTGTAGCCCGGGCTGGACTGCAGTGGCCGGATCTCAGCTCACTGCAAGCTCCGCCTCCCGGGTTTACGCCATTCTCCTGCCTCAGCCTCCGGAGTAGCTGGGACTACAGGCGCCCGCCACCTCGCCCGGCTAGTTTTTTGTATTTTTAGTAGAGACGGGGTTTCACCGTGTTAGCCAGGATGGTCTCGATCTCCTGACCTCGTGATCCGCCCGTCTCGGCCTCCCAAAGTGCTGGGATTACAGGCTTGAGCCACCGCGCCCGGCCCAGCATTTCTTCTATACTTTACACAGACTACACTTTTTACTCTTGATTTACTCATAAGTTCTCCCAAATAGAACTCCCTATCTCCCAATGCTATTTGTACAGGAAACTCTCAATGAATTCTTGAGGAACTCATGCCTTTATTCTGTATTCCAAGTCACTCTAGGTAAGAGCTGCTAAATGTCAGTATTTTGCCAGTGTGAGAGGTGGAGTGACCAATAATCCCATTTTTTTCCTGGACATTTCTGATGAAGCAAACGACAAATGCAATCATATAAGAAAATGGTTTTATTCCTAATTTTTAGTTCCCATACAGTTTACAAATACACTTTTACTCTGATAATACAGCTTTGCAACTAGCAAAGCAGTTGCGCTAACACCCATAAATATAGGTGGGGAGACAATTAACATCCACTAATGTTTCTCTACATAAACTATTCTTTTAATGTCATTCTTTAAAAAACAGTTGCAAATAGACTACATAATATACGTGGGCAAAAAGGCAATTAAGTGAATCTCTTGAAACACTAAATGTATAATAAACAGCATATTATCAACATTTACATGATTCACATCAAAATGATGACATCCTAAAACGTATTCCTTTTAAAGGATAGATTTATCAATAAAATATTACATATCTTTTAATACTCTGGTACAATACTTCATATACTGCAGGAAAATTAATTGTAGGTCTAGTCATCAGCTTAATCAGGGATCCTTTTCCCATTAGCTTTTATTAATAAAAGAATCACAATTAGGTCATAAATAAACAGGCAAATTATTAATTACATGATTTGAGGCTTAGGATGAAAACTTGTCAAAATTAGTTTGATATACAGCAAAGTTATACAACACACTAAAACCAACTGTTCAATAGTTTTTGCCTTGTGTGAACTGCCCATAGTGAAAAAGGAACAAATTTTTAGTGATGAAAGATACAATAAACTATATTTTGGAACTTTTCAAGAGGAAGAAGGAAAAAAGATTTCAACAAAATTAAGGGCAAATACAGATCCTAACAAAGGCATCCTGACATCAGGGAGGCCATGTGCTTGCTATATGTAAAACTTGATTCCCCCAACAACATACAGAGAACAAAAACTGCACTGGCTTTGTAGTTATGTCTACAGTCTAAGTTTCCCTTATGGACACTAAGCTACAACAAAACACTTCACAATTGCAAACCTTTCCACAGCCCCCTCAATTAAAAATAACTCAAGATGTTATTAGTTCTTAAAATCCCCAATAAAATAACCTCTAAAAATAATCTTGACCATTTTCCTGGCTGTTTCCCCGAAGCAACTGGGCTCTTTAAAAAATGCACACACACCAAGAAAGTCCTACCCACGTCTTCTCCTCCCCATGTAGCTACATTTGAAAAGACCTTGGTTTCAGTGGGAGAGATGACCGTAAGTTTCAGAAGGGCCACACACTACACATGAAGCGCCTTTTAGGTTTTTTTTTTTTTTTTTAAGTTATTAAGACTGTGAAATTCGGCTTTTTTAAAAAACCCCAATACCATGTGCCAGATAACTCTTTTACCCCAAAATATAAAATCCTATGCTTATAATTTTAAAATCCTCAGTGAGCTATGGAATATTGTGCATATTTGATACCTACCAGCAACCTAGAAGTAGATGGTATCCATGTGTCTGTCACACCGACTTTCCAAATAACCTCGTTCACCCATTACTGACTGCTCCGGCCCTGGGCTCTCTGACTTCCTCAGAAACCACCTCTTTGGAACTTTCATTTCCACAACTTTTTTTTAAACCTGCACCTTGAGCTTTCTCCATCATCCCAGCCTCTCGGCCTCATTCCATCTCATGTAAAGTAAACTCGTCTGAGAACCTGCGATCACCTTTTACCAAACACATCATAAGCCTTAGCAACCTTGGGACTATGATCACTCTGGCCTTGGCCTAAGTTCACATAAGAACATGACAGTCTGCTGACTTCGTGGAGGGAAATCTAAATGAAATCAATCTCTTATAACAAAGCAAGCTAGCCAAGATCAGGTATTTCCATTCTGAGTATAAAAGCAACTGGTCTTAAGCAATAGGCAGAGATGTTAATGTGGAAGATACATTTGTACAATCAAACTCTTGTGTGCTGGTGAAAGACTTTACCCCCAAAGTCGAGTCAAGACAAAACCAAAGCAAAATGGAGAATGAGTCAATGTAACAATGCAATAAAAAGAACAGGATTCAAGCGTCTTGCTGCAAATACTGAACTGGAATCTTTTTCTGTACAAGTTTGACTAGAAAACAGCAGTCACCTTTCCCTAATAAGGGAATCCCTTCAGGCCACACCTGTGTTCTGAAGCAATTCAAAATTCAATGAATATTGGGGGGCGGGGGTGGGGGCTGATATATATTTTGTCAGTGAGAATGGCAGCCAAACTACCTCAGAGTCTCAAAGGACTGAGAGACCTCAGAAAGGAACTACTACCAGGGCTGGATCTAGGCCTTCCTTTTAGGAGCCAAAGTCAGAAGAATCCAAGGAGACCATAACTTCACGGCAAAGATGCCATAACATTATTACCATCACAAAAGTCAACCAATGATATTTTCATTGAAATATCCACACTGAATGATGATTCAACATATGAGGCAAAGAGGGATGTCTTTGGAGAAGGCACTTAAGGTAGAACATTAGTAAATCTTACTGGTTGGCTAAAACAAAAATGAGCTCGTTCAGCCTGGCTGGAGGCCTGTTAGGGCTGTTCCTTCTTAGTGTGGCCTGACTAAAAAACAGTGGCATTAAGAAAGAGTCACATTTCCCAAGTCTGGGGGTGCCCAGTGGGGTGGTGCTGCTTTCAAAAGCCCTGTGTCTCTAAACACATCCATCCTCACAAGATCAGTTTTCCCAAGTGCTGGTTCCAAAAATAAGTTCAGGGCTGGCAGAAATCATTCAGGAAGCTTCCTGAAGGCCCTCTCTTCATTTCTCAGTCTCACTTTCAGCTTGTCCCAGTTACTATAAGCAGCTTCGGCTTTCCAAGGTCACTAGCAACTTCTACTTTTGCTAATATCCTTGGTTTTCCATGGCACTGGTTGTGAACCTCTACTAGACTAGTGGCCCCCCAATTAACTGCACCTCCACTTCACACCCTTTTCTTGAATCTGAGCTGGGGTTGTGACTTGTTTAGTAAGTAGAGGGCATACCCCAGCTCTCTTCTGATTAGCAAAAATCATCATCATCATCATCATCAACAGGGGGAAGTAGAAGGGACGCTGCGACAATTCCAGACTTAAGTCTTCAGAAGGCCTGGTCACTTCTGCTTTTGAGCTCTTGAGAGCTCTGAGCTGCATGTGAGAGGTCGAGCTACGCTGCCAGCCAGGCCACCGAAAGAGACTACACGAAGGAGAGACTCAGGACTGCAGGCAAAGAGAGAAGCCCAGCCATCCCAGTCTCTCTGCTGACCTGCTGACCACATGAGTGGCCACCTGCAGGCTGGCAGAAGAACAGCCCAGCTGAGCCCAGCTCAGATTGAACAACAGTTGGGGGTGGGGCTTTTTAAGCCACTAAAGTTTTGGGTAACTTTGTCAGCAACATTTGACAACCAAAAACACTGGTCATTCATAGATGCCTTTTTTCTAAGTACAAGACAATTACTCAAATGCAAAGAAAATATGGCAAACGTTTTCCCACCACAATCTTCTCAGTCAACAGCCGAACTGTAATTGGTCAACGGCTGAAAAAAAAAAAAAAACGAAAGCCACACCTCTTATCTTAATTCATAAATATCCATGATTCTTTTTCTGTGACTCTTTAATGCCAATACAAAGGTAGACCAGTCAGCTTCTGACAGTCTCAGGCACTGGCTTAATTCTCATTTAGCTAAAAACAGAAGCCATCAAAATGAATTATCCACGACTGGATACATGATGGTAAATGCAATTGTTCTCCTTTTCTAGGATGTTGTTACTTAATTTTCCCAAATCATTTCTTCTTATCATCCCCCGCAATGAGGAAAAATAAAAATTAAACTGGTTAAGGTTATAAAAAGGAAAAAAAAAGCCTATTACTAGAATTTGAATCCCATAATCTGCAAAATACAGCATACAATTTAACTGCTTCCTCAATTTAAAACAAATTCTATAAAATATAATGTTGTCTACACTGTAGAGATGATTTCTTCTTATCTGAGGAAATGAGTAATTGGGAAGCAGGTATTGTGGAGTTAAAATACAGTGGTCTTCAAATGGTTTCAAATTTTGCTTATCAAAAGGTAGTCAACCACAATGCAAGCCTTCCAAATCCAAATTCTGTCTTCACATAAACTTTCTTGCATCTGTTCTTGATATTTTTAGGGAGAGGGTGAAAGTCCACATCTGGGGAAGAAATAAGTTTAGTTTTTAAGGAACATATATCTAAAAGCTTAACAAAGCATTAGGTGATTTTAAGGTAGACTTAAAGCTTTTAACTACACTACCCATTGAAGTGGAATTTCAACATGAAATACTGACACTGAGTTTCTACTTTTTTTTTTTTTTTTTTTGAGATGGAGTTTCACTCTTGTGGCCCAGGTTGGAGTGCAATGGCGCGATCTTGGCTCACTATAACCTCCGCCTCTCCTGCTTCAGCCTCCCGAGTAGCTGGGATTACAGGCATGCGCCACCATGCCCAGCTAATTTTCTATTTTTAGTAGAGACGGGCTTGTCTCTACTATTTTAGTTGGTCAGGCTGGTCTCGAACTCCTGACCTCAGGTGATCCACCCACCTCAGCTTCCCAAAGTGCTGGGATTACAGGCGTTAGCCACCATGCCCAGATAAGTTTCTAATGTATCATTAAAACATGCATCACATACTTGGCTCACACTTAAAAAAGGTAATTGATAGGGAGGCGACGTATGGCAGAGATGAATTTCCAGCAGCAGAGCTGGAAGGGATGTAGGTGACCCAGTCGGAGGCCAGGTGGTCTAGCAGCCTATGCCACACAGCTGGTCAGAAGCTGACTGAAATGAGAACTCAGGCTTCCTGATTTCCAACCACCCAGTGCTGAGTCCCAGTGATTCCCAGATCCCTACAGATCATCCCCCAGCACGGCCTGGGTTAACCAACTCTAATAAAAATTGCAGGAACAGTGATACCTGCACTCTACCACCAGTATCAGCCATTTCTCTGGAATAAGTGCTAGCCTTGCCTCATGCAGAATTAATTCTGTATTTGATTTTAATGTTTAATGAACTCTAAACTAAAACCATCTTGGAAAAAGAAGTACAGGGAGAGGGAAAAGGAGCCTGGTTTGTAAAACTCAATTATGGTACACTTTGCTAAAACATTCCCAAATTGCTTGCCTGCTTAAAAATACTGCCAATTATATAAACAATTAACCAATAGAGCGCTTGCATTTAAATACCTATTTCTGTGCTGAAGTTTTGGCAGGTTTTCTCATCTGAAACTTTTCTGCTGTTGCATCAGGCCCACGTTTTCATAGACTCTAGCACTGTCTTCTCTCATTCTGGAGAGAAAAGAAAAAGAAAGACATTTACAAAAATGTAGACCATGCTGTTTAAGCTCACATGATATTTATAAAACACATACTACATGCTTTGGGCACCAGATATGGTACAGACACAGTTCCTGTGCCTAGGACCTGATATTCCCAGGGAGAGAAGACATAGCCATACAGCAATATAATTACAGAAGCAGAAGTGAAATAAGGTGGGGTGCGGTGGCTCACGCCTATAATCCCAGAACTTTGGGAGGCCAAGGCGGGTGGATCAAGAGGTCAGGAGTTCGAAACCAGCCTGGCCAATATGGTGAAACCCCGTCTCTACTAAAAATACAAAAATTATCCGGGTGTCATGGTGCACACCTGTACTCCCAGCTGCTTGGGAGGCTGAGGCAGAAGAATCTCTTGAACTTGGGAGGTGGAGGTTGCAGTGAGCCAAGATCGTGCCACTGCACTCCAGCCTGGGCGACAGAGTGAGACTCCACCTCAAAAAAACAACAGAAGTATAATAAAAGCCTCGAGTCCTGATGTTCCCTGGTGTCTGGCAGAAAGCAGGTTGTTTTAAGGAGGGCTGTAGGATGAGGCATTTGAATCACACTGTAAAGAATGGTTGGAAACACACACATAGAACAAATCCTATTAATTTCCAGTAGAGGGATCTGAACAGGCAAAAGATCCAAGAAGGGAAAATACAGGAGCAGGCAGACAGTGATGACAGATCTATTTAGCCTCAGCTCAGGTTATGTGAAGGGCAATGGGTGGTTTAGGGCCTAGGACGGAGGACCAAAGCATCAAGATCCTAGACTCCTTTCTGCTGAGCAGGGAGGTGACATCAGAGCAGTCCAGGAGAGTGAGGAACCCAGCAGCTGTGCGTGCCAGGCTGAGAGGGGCCAGTGTATCCTAGATCTGAACCCTACAAGGGGGATGACAGGAACAAAAGGCAGACAGGCTGTCTGTCACAGGCATGCCACTGGTACTGAGGGAATCATGACAGCTGATTCAGTCATGCCAACAGGAGGGAAAAGCTTTCCGGCAAGGACTCAGAACCCTGGCATTCCAGTTCCATTGAAAATTATTGCAGAGAGCAATTTAAAATATCAATTTTCCCAGGCAGTCCACTGGGGAAGAAAAGAAAAAAGGCAGAAAGAACTGGCAACTTGAAGGAGAAAATACCTCTGCTGTATAATTTCATTTCAATGTTTTTTTTTTTTTTTTTTTTTTTTGAGACGGAGTCTTGCTCTGTGCCCCAGGCTGGAGTGCAGTGGCGCTATCTC
This sequence comes from Chlorocebus sabaeus, assembly GCF_047675955.1. Lineage (NCBI taxonomy): Eukaryota > Metazoa > Chordata > Mammalia > Primates > Cercopithecidae > Chlorocebus > Chlorocebus sabaeus. Next base: position 109,654,055 of record NC_132914.1, on the reverse strand, counting down.
GGCTCACTGCAAGCTCCGCCCCCCGGGTTCAGGCTATTCTCCTGCCTCAGCCTCCCGAGAAGCCGGGACTACAGGCGCCGCCACCTCGCCCGGCTGGTTTTTCGTATTTTTTAGTAGAGACGGGGTTTCACGGTGTTAGCCAGGATGGTCTCGATCTCCTGACCTTGTGATCCGCCCGCCTCGGCCTCCCAAAGTGCTGGGATTATAGGCTTGAGCCACCGCGCCCGGCCCATTTCAATGTTAAATAGAAAGCAAATGTTAACACAAACCTCATCTATGCCACCTAAAACATTTATATAGAATATTAAAATCTGCAGGGGCTTAAAAATCCACATCAGAAGCTAACAGAGAGAAGATTCTTAGGGAAAAATAAAAGGTATATGTTATACTAACAAGTGACTTTTGAATATATAGAAAAATAATAACTTATAATTGCTATTCATATAATCAATTTAACAAATGCTTTCCTACTGTGTTTTAAGTAAGGAGTCAGGAAGGTTTTTCTGTGAAGGACCTGAGAGTCAGTATTTTAGGCTCTATGTGCCATAAGTCGTCTCTGTCACATATTATTCTTCGGGCTTTGTTTTGTTATTGGGTCTTTGTTTTGTGTTGTTTCATTTTACAACCCTTTAAAACCATTCACAGACTATACTGTAACAGGCCATGGCCCAGATCTGGGCTTGCGAGCTATAGTTTGCTGACTCCTGGTTTAAACATCCAAAGTAGATTTCTGTTGACTAGTGGCAAATGAGTGGATCATGGCTGGGCTGACACATTAGTGGTCAATTTATTTACTTTTATTTTGCAAAGAGCCTTAACACATCGTTAAGACATATGACTTTCCTTTGTAACAATCCCCAGCCCATCCAAAGAAAAAGTAGATTCTTCTTGGAGAACCACCACTTGATATACTTAAAATCCCATAGAATCCTAGCTAGCATAGCAATCAGCCTTCAGTTTAGGAATTTTTTTTTTTTTTAGACAGAGGTTCACTCTATAGCCCAGGCTGGAGTGCAGTGGCATGATCTCGGCTCACTGCAACATCCGTTTCCTGGGTTCAAGCGATTCTCCTGCGTCGGTCTCCCGAGTAGCTGGGATTACAGACATGTGCCACCACGCCCAGCTAATTTTTGTATTTTTAGTAGAGACAGGCTTTCACCATGTTGGCCAGGCTGGTCTCAAACTCCTGGCTTCAAAGTGATCCACCCACCTCGGCCTCCCAAAGCGCTGGGATTACAGGCGTAAGCCACCGTACCTGGCCAGCTTAGGAAAATTAAAACATGGTTGAGATAGCATTAACACAATCCATAGATATCACCAGTCAGAGACACACTAACAGTGGGGCAACAGGAACGTGCACCAGTGAAAGGCATGTGCTACAAACTTATGTTTTCTTGTTGTTTTTGTATTTTAAACCTTTTTAAACCGCCATGACCAGGTAAAAAGAATTTCCTTCAGCACTACTTACTCTGCACAGGGTGGCGTTGGAGTACAAGGCGGGAGGGGGCTCTGATCTCCACTCGTCTGGTCCGCTAGAGAATACTTAATATTTGTATATTCATGCCCTTTCCTCTTGCTTTTCTGAAATTTAGAAGAGTGCACATGTGAGGGACAATGGATGTTTTAAGGGGATAAAAAAGCAAAAAAGGTATTTTTCCCAAAAAAAGAAAAAAGAGAGAGAAAGAAAAAAAAGTTGATAGACAGGTTGAGAATACTGATACATTGACTAAACTGTTAGGGGATTCACCTTCTCAAGGTAAATATACAGTAGGAGTGAAAAGTACTTTTGAACCACAGACTTTGAAAGCACAGAGTCACTCATTAACAATTTACTGTATCGAACCAAATGTCCCTGTTTCTAAGAGAGAATTCACACTTTCTTTGCCACATTAGCGTCTAATCATTTCATAGTTCATGTGAAACACATTTCATGGTTTTTCAGGTAAACAGCTGGGAAAGGAACTCCGAAAATAAAATCACCCCAACTAGAAATGGCACACAAGAATGAAAGATGGTAGCACTCTTATCAGAAACAGTAACACACTTCATTGTATCTCCCCTCGCCCCTGGAAAAGACTCTGGCACCTTTTTTGTTTGTTTAGAGGCAGAGTCTTGCTCTGTTGTTCAGGCTAGAGTGCAGTGGCATGATCTCGGCTCACCACAACCTCTGCCTCTGGGGTTCAAGCGATTTTCATGCCTCAGCTTCCTGAGTAGCTGGGATTACAGATGCCCACCACCATGCCCGGCTAACTTTTTGTATTTTAGTAGAGATAGGGCTTTACCATGTTAGACAGGCTGGTCTTGAACTCCTGAGCTCAGATGATCCACCTGCCTCAGCCTCCCAAAGTGCTAGGATTACAGGCATGAACCACCACACCCGACCCACCTTTAAAACTTCATTTTTGGTTCTGATGATACCCTGGGGGGAAAAAGGCAAAGAAAACCAGCAGTCATGCAGTCTCATCTCAGATGTGGAGTGAACTATATTTGGTAGGACATCTAGTTAGATGGTTTATCACCCTTTTCTACTGCTATAGGCACCTGGAAACAGTCAACTCTGGAAATCTAATCCATCAGATGAGCATCATTATCTAATGTTGACTTCACTATAGGATTGCCCTTAGGGTAGCCGTATCAAATACTAATGTACAAGCGTACAAGCCAGGCCTGGTGGCACAAGCCTGTAGTCCCAGCTACTCAGAAGGCTGAGGCAGGAGCATTGCTTGAGCCTAGGAATTGAAGGCTGCAGTAAGCTATGATCGCACCTGGGCAACAGAGCGAGACCCATGTCTAAAAAATAAAAAATAGGGCTGGGCACAGTGGCTTATGCCTGTAATCCCAGCACTTTGGGAGGCCAAAGTAGAAGGATCACTTGAGGTCAAGAGTTCGAGACCAGCCTGGTCAACATGGCAAAACCCTGTCTCTACTAAAAATACAAAAATTAGCTGGGTGTGGTGGCGCACACCTATAATTCCAGCTACTCAGGAGGCTGAGGCATGAGAATCACTTGAACCTGGGAGGCGGAGGTTGCAGTGAGCCAAGATCAGGCCACTGCACTGCAGCCTGGGTGACGGAGTGAGACTGTCTCAAAAAATAAAAATAAAAAATAATTTTTTGCCTAATACTATTTGCCTCTGTTAAAGTAGCCAAACCAATTTATTAACTGATAAAGCAGTCAGTAAGAACTTATAGTGCAGGGAAGAAGTTGCAAAACAGACATCCAAAGCAAAAATGTTTTGTTTGGTTTATATACTATTTTGATTTTTTGAACAGCCATTTTCTTAAAACAAAGACTTGCAAATAACCATTTCTGAATAGCAGTCGTAAACGTTTAGCACTGAAAAATATTTGCTTATATAAGAAACAATCCTTAGAAAGATGAAATATAATTCAAAATTAAATATTAAATGGAAGAATTGGCAAGAACTTTTGTTTGGTTTTTTTGTTGTTGTTGTTTTTGAGATGGTCTCGCTCTGTCACCCAGGCTGGAGTGCAGTGGTGTGATCTGGGCTCACTGTAGCCTCTGCCTCTCAGGTTCAAGCAATTCTTTGCCTCAGCCTCCCAAGTACCTGGGATTACAGGTGTGCACCACAACACCTGGCTTATTTTTGTATTTTTAGTAGAGATAGGGTTTCATCATGTTGGCCAGGCTGGTCTCAAATTCCTGGCCTCAAGTGATCTGCCCGCCTCGGCCTCCCAAAGTGCTGGGGTTACAGGCGTGAGCCACCACACATGGCCCATTTTTTTTTTTTTTTTTTAAGAGACAGGGTCTCACTCTGTCACCCAGGCTAGAGCACAGTGGTCTAATCATAGCTCACTGCAGCCTCAAACTCCTGGGCTCAAGCAATCCTCCCACCTCAGCCTCCCAATAGCTGGTACTACAGGAACATGCCACATCCAGCCAAATCTTTTTTTTACTTTTTGTGGAGAGGGGGTCTCATTATGTTGCCCAGACTGGTCTCGAACTCTTGGCCTCAAGTGATATTTCTGCCTCAGCCTCCCAAAGTGCTGGGTTTACAGGCATGAGCCATCATGCCCTGCCAGCAGAGATCATTATTTTAAAACTTACCTGCCAGGCACTGTGACTCATACGTGTAATCTCAGCACTTTGAGAGGCCAAGGCAGGTGATCACTTGAGGTCAGGAGTTCAAGACAAGCCTGGCCAACATGGTGACACTCCATCTCTACTAAAAATACAAAACTTAGCCGGGTGTGGTGGCGCACACCCGTAGGGGCTGAAGCACCGGAATCACTTGAACCTGGGAGATGGAGATTGCAGTGAGCCAAGATAACACTGCACTCCAGCCTGGGTGACAGAGTGAGACTCCCTCTCAAAAAATAATAATAAAATATTTTTTAAAAAATAAATAAAACTTATCCTGAGGTTTAAAAATCTCAACTCACTTTTTAAAATAAAAATTTTAAATCTATAATAAATAGGAACTGAAGAGTAAAACTGCTTTTTTACTCAATTTTTTTAAAAAGTAACTTTTAAAAACACACGACATGAGATCTACCCTCTTAACAAACTGTTAGATGTGCAGTATTGTTAACTATATACCCACTGCTGTATAGAAGATCTCTGAAGTTTTTTGTTTTATATTACTGAAACTCTATACCCATTTAACAGTTAATCCCTATTTCCCCCTCCCTACTCAATACTTCCTTGAAAATAAAAATCAGTATTTCCATTAATACATAAAGTGATTACAACAGAATTTTCTAGTGTGGAATAATTCGTATAAATGAAACAGGAATTACTTCAATGACTCAAAGGAATCCAAGGAAAAGCATTAAAATGTTGGAACTTGGGCCAGGCATGGTGGCTCATGCCTGTAATCCCAGCACTTTGGGAAGCCAAAGTGGGCGGATCATGAGGTCAGGAGATAGAGACCATCTGGGCTAATACGGTGAAACCCCATCTGTACTGAAAATACACAAAATTAGCCGGGCGCATGGTGGCACGCGCCTGTAGTCCCAGCTACTCGGAGGCTGAGGCAGAAGAATCCCTTGAACCTGGAAGACAGAGCTTGCAGTGAGCTGAGATTACGCCACTGTACTCCAGCCTGTGCAACAGAGCAAGACTCTGTCTCAAAAAAAAACAAGAAAAAAAAAAAATGTTGGAACTTTTTAGCTTCTATAGAAGACCAAGAAATAAAACTGACTCACAAATCAGATGGGCTCGTCTCAGTACTGTGACAGTACAGGCTGTGTGATAGATCAAGAGAAATTCTCAGGGAATAGGGATTGTTTTGTTTTGATTTGTGTTTGTGGAGTAGAGGGTAATGTGTTTCTGAGGCCTAGAAAATCATCTGAAATTGATCTATCTCCACCCAAATTCAATGTCACAGCACAGTAACCAAGCCTTCTGCAATGTTCATAATAAATCCTATGACCTTGCCAACTGACACACAACCAAGATTGAGAGAAGGGATCGATCACAAGACTCCAAAATCATCTGGTATTAAGTATCTTTCCATGTGAAGTAACTGATTATACTCATAAACCTTAAATTACAAAAAATCAAAGGCCAAGAGCAGGAAGAGAGGGTAAAATGAAAACACTTGCCTTGGTTACAGAGCAGCCTAGACTACTTATCCAGTGCACTCTGGGTTCACATTTGAAGACTACAAACACCACGATTCCTTCCACTATCCAATCATGAAATCTTGCTGGTTTTACTTCGCTCTGTGCTCACTGTCAGTCCCACCCACTCTGACCAAACCAAGACGGATTCTCACGTGCAGCACTGCAGCAGCTCCTCCCTGGCCCCTGCAGCTGCTCAAGCCTGGAGCCCACCCATTCTTCACCCTCAAGCCAGAGTCCTCTTTCAAAATGAGGGTCTCTTTTTTTTTTTTTTTTTTTTTTTTTTGAGACGAAGTCTCACTCTGTCACCCAGGCTGGAATGCCTTGGCACAATCTCAGCTCACCGCAGTCTCTGCCTCCTGGGTTCAAGTGATTCTCATGCCTCAGCCTCCCAAGTAGCTGGGACCACAGGCATGAGCCACCATGCCCAGCTAATTTTTGTAATTTTGGTAGAGACAGGGTTTCACCATGTTGCCCAGGCTAGTCTCAAACTCTTGGTCTCAAGCGATCCACCCACTTCAGCCTCACAAAGTGCTGGGATTACAGGTGTGAGTCACCACACCTGGCCTAAAATAAGGATCTTTTTATGCCATTCTCTTGCTTCAGACTCCTCAATGACTTCCATTTCCCTCCAAATAAAGTCTAAAATCTATAATATGCCTATAAGCCCCACCTCTCCCTCCAAACAAAAAATCTGGTCTCAGCTTACTTTTCTAATCCCCCCATCACACTCCACATTGTACCCCAACTCCTTCTACTCCAACCATGCTGGATTTATTTCAATTCAGGAACACGACTACTTAAATATTGCCAGTGCCTGGCACAGTACAACCTACTTTAATTAATGCAGGAATGAATGAACAAGTATGAAAAAAACAAGGAAATGAAGGGAGCTGTGTGAAGAAACAATAGGGCACATGGGGGCACAGTCTCATGTTAATTCAAATTTTACATCTGGTAAAACTTCAGTTCCATGAGGCAACAACCATGGCTATCTTCTTCACTGTTACAACCTCAGCATCTAATCAATGTCTGCAACAGAAAAGGCACTCAAATATTTCTCAAAGGAATGACAGACACCAAACAAAAAGAAAGTGTTTAATAAAATACGAGCAGCTGAATACCAAGTGCCACACAAGGCCAGTTTAAATCTTGCTCGTTTAATGTTGCAACAACTGAAATTCAGCCTGTGCAACCCCATTTCTATTCCAGCTCTGCTATCATGGATTTTTTTTTTTTTTTTTTTTTTTTTTTTTTTTTTGAGAGAGAGTCTCGCTCTGTCGCCCAGGCTGGAGTGCAGTGGCACAATCTCAGCTCACTACAACCTCTGCCTCCCAGGTTCAAGTGATTCTCATGCCTCAGCCTCCACAGTATCTGGGATTACAGGCATATGCCACCACGCCTGGCGAATTTTTGTAATTTTGTAGAGAGGGGTTTTTACCATGTTGGCCAGGCTGGTCTCAAACTCCTGACCTCAGGTGATCTGCCCGCCTCAGCCTCCCAAAATGCCAGGATTATAGGCCTGACCCATTACGGAATTTTTAAAAGTAATTTGTGTCCTGCAGTATGATTCACTCAGAGAGAACACTGTTCAGATCTCTGCATGCTGAAGTGTAGAGATGCTCCCTGTGTGGTGTGTATTTCATTCAAAGAAGAAGTGCCTAGTTGGCAAATACAATTCTCACAGGGGTATAGGTTAGTAATTCTGAAACTACTTTACACCTATACCAGGGTTGAACAAATGAGTAGATAGGTTGGTGATAATGAGACTGGGGTTTTTCCCTGTTAGAGAAAGAAGTCACAAATAAGCAAGAGGAAGGCAAGAATGAGCCCTGCAGCAATGGATTAGAGTCTGAAACATCAGTATGAACTCATGTTTAGCTTAATATATATACAGATGGCCAGATACAGAAAACAATGACAGATAGATGTGAATCCATGGATTAATATACAGCCATATGTTTTCTAGCTCTATCTGCTGAGAGGGCCTAGAAGCAGCAATGAGCATACCCAACACCCAGACTAGTTTCTAAACCCCAGAGTCTAAAGTAAAAGGAACCAGGGCTCCATAGAAATGGATGATTCTAGGGCTGTGGCAGGGAACAAAAGAAGAGGAGCCTGGAACATCTTTTGTAATGCCAAAGTAGAGAAGTACTCAGAAACAAGAGAGTGGGGACATGTCAAAAGACACAGGAGCCAATCTGAAGAACCTCCCAGTGACCAAAGCTGTAACAATTTGAGCAAGAAAAATAGACTATAACCCAAGGTATAAAATAAATATACATGCGTCTCTATCAATATAAATAATGGAATAAACAAATGGAGAGAAGGAACAAATCTTTCTTACAAAGGGACTCTAAATAAGTTATGTAGAAACCAGTCATTCCAGTTTCAATTAAGCTCCAAGAGATGGAGCTTTATTTCCTTTCTCTTGAGTATGGTCTGAAGTAAACAACTTTCTTCCAAAGAATTGAACAGGGAAAGGGGAAAAGAGTACAGGCAGTTCCCAACCTCATGATGGTTTGCCTTACGGTTTTTTTTTTACTTTATGATGGTGCAAAAGCAATACAACCCTTCTGTTTTTCATTCTGAGTACAGTACTCAACATATTACATGAGATACACAACACTTTATTATAAAATAGGCTTTCCATGAGATGATTTTGCCCAACTGTAGGCTAATGTGTCCTGAGTACATTTAAGGCAGGCTAGGCTAAGCTGTGATGTTTAGTAGGTTAGATGCACTAAATGTATTTTTGACTTATGATATTTTCAATTTATGATGCGCTTATCAGGCTGTAATCCCATCATAAGTTAAGGAGGATTTGTAATTATACAGTGAGAAAAATCTGGCAGATACTAACTAAACCAACAGACAAGTTCAACATCACCAGGCCATGTTGATAACATTTACCTCCAAGTGATGAGAACACTTAACAATATACCTCTGTGGTATTCTTCCCAAAACTCCACTACTCAAGTCTAATCATGAGAAAACATAAGATTAACACAAGTTGAGGGATATCCTACAAGATATGTGACCAGTACTCTTAAAAATCATCAAGGTCGCTGGGCATGGTGGCTCAGGCCTGTAATCCCAGCACTTTGGGAAGCCAAGGCGGGCAGATCACAAGGTTAGGAGATCGAGACCATCCTGACTAACATGGTGAAACCCCGCCTCTACTAAAAATACAAAAAATTAGCCAGACGTGGTGGCGGGCGCCTGTAGTCCCAGCTACTCTGGAGGCTGAGGCAGGAGAACGGTGTGAACCCAGGAGGCAGGGCTTGTAGTGAGCTGAGATCATGTCACTGCACTCCAGCCTGGGCAACAGAATGAGACTCCATCTCAAAAAAAAAAAAAAAGAAATCATCAAGGTCATGAAAAACAAGGAAAGCCTAAGAAGCTGTCACAGATTGGAGAAGACTACAGAGACAAGTGTGATCAAACTCATGTGTGATCGTGAATTGGATCCTGGAATGGAAAAAGGATATTCACTGGAAAACTGGCAAAATCCAATTAAACTCTAGATTTAGTTAATAGCAATGTATTGATGTTAATGCTTTAGTTTTGATAAATGTATCATGGTTAGGTAAAATGTTAACTTCAGGGGAAACTGGATGCAATGTATAAGGAACTCACTCTGCTATACAGAGATATGTATAACGCTCCTCAACTTTATGGGGATACATCCCAATAAACTCATCGTAAGTTGAAAATATCACTAGTCAAAAATGCATTTAAGGTATCTAACCTACCAAACACCACAGCTTAGCCTAGCCTACTTTAAACGTGCTCAGAACACTTACATTAGCCCATAGGTTGGCAATATCATCTCACAATACCTATTTTAAAATAAAGTGTTGAATGAAAAGTGAAAAACAGAATGGTTGTATTGCTCTCAAACCATCATAAAATCAAAAATCATAAGTCGAACCATCTTAAGTCAGGGACTGTCTGTACACATGTGTGAGGTTTTACAGAGAGGGAACTCAAACAGAGCAGTAATTGATCAGCTAATTAGCAATTCAAAGAACATTGCAGCAGTACAAACAAGTAGACCCAGTGCCCAGATCTTGGTTTCAAACTACTACTCTTCACTGAAAGGAATCAGGTTCCTTTGAAAAACGGCTGGGAAAGGAGAAGATGAGCCTAGACCATCTTCTAAAGTCTAAAGAAGTGCTTGAAAATGGAAACGGATCAAAAGGACAGAGTACCCAATCTGAAAAGGTTCCCACTAGCCAAATTCAAGTCAATTCAAGCAATAATAACAAAAATAGTAGTAAGGTGCCCATTCTGATAGTCATGAATAAATAAATAAGGGAGAAAGAAAAGCCCTTCCTTATGGTAAGCTTGCAACTAAAAACAGAAAAGGGAATGATGAACCTAAAAAGTTCTAGAAGAAAGCATATTGGGAAGGCACCATGACAGTGGTCATGGAAATGGTTTTTAGGATTTGATACCAAAAGCACAGGGAACAAAAGTAAAAATAAACAAGTGGAACAACATCAACATCCAAGTTAAAGTGCAGTGGCACCATCTTCGCTCACTGCAACCTCCACCTCCCGGGTTCAAGAGATCCTCCTGCCTCAGCCTCCCAAGTAGCTGGGATCACAGGTGTGTGCCACCACACCCAGCTAATTTTTTAGGCTTTTGGTAGAGATGGGGTTTCACCATGTTGGCCAGGCTGGTCTCGAACTCCTGACCTCAAGTGATTCGCCCTCCTCCGCCTCCCAAAGTGCTGGGATTATGGGCGCAAGCCACCACGTCCAGCAGGAATATTATTTTTAAAAAAGAAGAAAATCCTGTCATTTGCAAGAACATGGATGACATTATGCTAAGTGAAATAAACCATCACTTCCTGATCTCATTTGTATGTGGAATCTAAACCAGTCAAACTCATAAAAACTGAGATTAAAGCAGTGATTACTAGGGGTTGGGGGTGGGGAAAACAAGGAGACTTTGGTCAAAGGGTACAAACTTGAAGTTACATAAGATGAATACATTTTGGAGATCTAATGTACAGCATGGTGATTATAGTTAATAATAATGTAATGTCGCTGGGCATGGCGGCTCATGCCTGTAATCTCAGCACTTTGGGAAGCCAAGGTCGGTGGATCACCTGAGATCAGCAGTTCGAGACCAGCCTGGCTAGCATGGTGAAACCCCGTCTCTACTAAAAATACAATAATCAGCCAGGCATGGTGGCACGTGCCTGCAGTCCCAGCTACTTGGGAGGCTTAGGTGGGAGAAGCACCTGAACCCAGGAGGCAAAGGTTCTAGTGTGCCAAGATCATGCCACTGCACTCCAGCCAGGGTGACAAAGGGAGACTCCATCTCAAAAAAAAAAAAAAAAACTGTATATTTAAAATTTACTAAGAGTGGCTGGGCGCAGTGGCTCACACCTGTAATCCCAGCACTTTGGAAAGCCAAGGCAGGCAGATCATTTGAGGTCAGGAGTTCGAGACCAGCCTGGCCAACAAGGTGAAACTCCATCTCTACTAAAAATACAAAAATTAGCCAGGTGTGATGGCGGGCGCCTGTAATCCCAGCTATTGGGGAGGCTGATGCAGGAGAATCGCTTGAACCTGGGAGGTGGAGGTTGTAATGAGCCAAGATTGTGGCACTGCACTCCAGACTGGGTGACAGAGCAAGACTCCATCTCAAAAAAAAAAAAAAAAAAGTCACTGAGATGTTGGCTGCATTATTTAACTCAATTTTGAAAATCACAAAGTATACATATATCAAAATATCATGGTGTATACTTTATATACAATTTTTCTTTGCCACTTATACTTTTAAAAGCTGGGGGAAAGGCAATGGTGGAAACAGAAAATTGCTACTTGGCAAATACCACGGTAATAATTTTTTAGGCAAGAGTTTAATCAATGAATATAAAATTAGTAGGCAAAAAGTATTATGAGAAATAGGTAATTTACACAGTCTCCAGTATCTACCAACAAGATATTAACTTAAAAGGGAAAAATAATAACTTTATGGTCAAGAGATTAACTTAAAAGGGAAAAATACTTTTTTTGCTTAAAAAATGTAGCAAAAATACTACTTTTTGCTACATTTTTTGCTATGCCTGTAGTCCCAGCTACATTTTGCTCAAGTAACTTTATGGTGGACAAATTTGACAGACACCACCTTATTGAAGTGATCAAAGTTAACACCACTAGTAATGAATCAGATCAACAGTGTGTACCTGATGTGATGTACCAAGAAGACTACAATAACATTTCTGTGACAGTCCTGCCAAAAATGCATGACTAGAATATAGTCAAGAGAAAACACTGGACAAAACCAAATCGAGAGGCATTCTACTGAATAGCTGGCCTAAACTCTTCAAAAACATCCAGGTCATGAAAAATAACGAATGACTGAGAAACTGTTCCAGATTAAAGAGACTAAACTGTCCAGGTGTGGTAGCTCACACCTGTAATCTCCCTTTGGGAGGCCAAGGCGGGAGGGTCACTTGAGCCCAGGAGTTCAAGGTCAACCGGGGCAACACGGTGAAGCTCCATCTCTACAAAAAATACAAAACTTAGCCAGGCATAGTGGTGCATGCCTGTGGTCCCAGCTACTCGAGAGGCTGAGGTGGGAGGATCCCCTGAGCCCAAGGAGGTCAAGTCTGCCGTGAGCCATAGTCTCAACACTGCACTCCAACCTGGGCAACAAAGTGAGACCCTGTCTCAAAAAAGAGAAAAAAGATACATTATAACCAAATGCACTGTGTGACCCTGAACTCATAAACTCAGGACAAACTGGGAAAATTTGAGGATGGTCTGTAGGTTAGATGATAGTATTATATCAGTGTTTGTTTTCTGATTTTGATCACTGTATCAAATAATTGTGACATTGGTTATGTAAAAGAAAGGCCTTATTTTTAGAAAATATACACATTTTAGAATGTGTAGGCTTAGATTATTTATTTTTTAAAATGAAATGATATTTAGAGACAAAGCGGTATAAACGTTTGTAAGCAACAAACATTTTACCTTTCACAATTCACACTTTTAATTTTAAACAGAGAGAATAAATGAATGATAAAGTTAAGTATGCTAAAAAGTTAAGTCAGGAAAGCTAGGTAAAGAAAATTCCACAGACTAGTTTTGCAAATTTGAGGATTTTTTTTTCCACTACTGTAACTGGAAGTTAACAAAAAAGTCTACGTCCACGGAACTGGCAGAGCGTGAGAACTGTTTATAAAAACTTGAGAATTTTCTCAATCTTGCTTCGTTTGCACTTTCCCCTGGATTCCCACATCTGATTTTATATTCTTCCTTCCTTGTGCTGTTTCTTCTCTTCCTTCCCCACAGTTCTTTACCCATCATTCCTTTTTTTCACTGATCCTTTTTTAGCAAATTCTTTCACTCCCAAAGGTCATGAACACTTCATAATTTTAGAAATGACTGTATTTTAGAATAACCAATTATCCTGAATGAGTTTTTGTTCTTTTGCTTCATTTATAAATCAGTTGGGTTTAATGTTGTGTCTGTCATTTAAACTTTCTACTAAATTAAGTACTTCTTACTTTACCACAATCAGCCAGGCAGCCAGTTCCCAAATAAATTCAAACCACACAATGCAGAAAACTATACATTGCAGGATTTCATTTTTAAAAATAAATAATCAAAGCCTACACATTTTTAAAACCCAGAGGTCACTAGCTCAGTGGCTCACACTTGTAATCCCAACACTTTGGAAACCCAAAGTGGGAGGATTGTTTGAGCCCAGGAATTCAAGACTAGCCTGGGCAACGCAGTGAGACCTTGTCTCTACAAAATAAAGATAAAAAAATTAGCCGGGCATGGTGCCACAAACTTGTAGTTCTAACTACTCAGAGAGGCTGAGGCAGGAGCACTGGTTGAGCCTAGAAGTTCAAGACCAGCCTGGGCAACATGGCGAAACCATGACACTACAAAAAATGCAAAAATTAGCTGGGTGTGGTGGCACATGCCTGTAGTACCAGCTACTTGGGAGGCTGAGGTGGGAGGATCGCTTAACCCTGGGAGACTGAGGCTGCAGTGAGCCATGATCACACCACTGCACTCCAGCCTGGTCAACAGAGAGAGACCTCTCTCATTAAAAAAAAAAAAAAAAAAAAAAAAAAGACATTCCTGAACATGCTCCAAATTGTAGTAACTATGCTACATTCTCTTTGTATTTACTAGGAAATCCTTCTCTTTGGGCAACTTTTTGCCTAAATATTCTTGGGCCAAATTAAGTATAATGGAAGACATATATAAAATAACTTATAGTAACCATCTAAATATTTCATATCACTTAATACAAATTCAGATTTAAAGCACTGAAGTTGGCCAGGTGCAGTAGCTCACGCCTGTAATCCCAGCACTTTGGGAGGCCGAGGCGGGTGGATCATGAGGTCAGGAGATCAAGACCATCCTGGCTAATATGGTAAAACCCCATCTCTACTATAAATACAAAAAATTAGCCGGGTGCGGTGGTGGGCGCCTGTAGTCCCAGCTACTCGGGAGGCTGAGGCAGGAGAATGGTGTGAACCTGGGAGGCGGAGTTTGCAGTGAGCCGAGATCGTGCCACTGCACTCTAGCCTGGGCAACAGAGCAAGACTGTCTCAAAAAATAATAACAATAATAAATAAAAAATTTTTAAAAATAAAGCACTGAAGTTCAAATTTTGACCTTACATTTCTATACATACAGTTTCTGAAGATGTCTATGTATAATAAAACAATTCCGTATGTCTGTGTGGACTGAAAACCTACTAAACTAATTAGCAGTTACCTTACTTTGGCCCACCAAACTTTGATAACGTGGCTGCTATTCTGCTAGTCTAGAAATCTTTCAAATATTGGTGGCAGGTCCCATTCTGAAAAGAGCTCAGCATTTGGAGAAGCTGAGTTCTCTGGAAGGCAATGAGCAGAGTAATGCAGGCAATCGTCACTGATGTTTAGACACTACCCCATCTGCAGCATGGCAATGGGGTTGAGGGGTGGGGGAGAGAAGCACAGCCCCCAAAAGAGCAGTTCTCCTCATTTCCTTCATCTCAGCATATTCCTAATTAACTCAGCTTTGTGCCTGTTATGAATAGCTTCAGATGGAAAGGCTCCAATTCCACATTCCTCTTCATTATGCACAGCTTATTAAAATTGAAATTTCACTGTTTCCAACTCGACCAAATTAGTGGTTCAAACTGCCGTGCGCTATTAAGAGTGAGGCATTCGTTTTAAAGGATGGAATCAGGATAAACATGGCCTGGATCAAGGCTGGAACAGGCTAGAAACTTCAAGGCTTTGAGTTTTACGCTTGCCACGTGAGCCTGGGAACATCAGAACCTTTCTGCATGGCAGTTCTTCAATCTGGCAGGCCAGGCTGATAGGATGGTGCCCTTCCCTAAGCTCCTCTGCAGTGAAAAATCAGAGCTGAGAAGTAGAGAATAATTAACAGTTTCCAGAGGCCCTTTTAGTTGGGAGTTTGTTTCCCATTCCCAAATCAAACAGTTGTCTAGCAGAGCCTCTCCTCCTGCTCAAAAGGAGAACGTATGCAAGAGGCCTAGAAAGAGAATGCGAATCTGCATGCCAGCCCTCAGGCTGGTACCTGCTCTTCTTCAATCCTGCGCTGTAGTGTTTCAATATAATGCTGGACCGCCATATAGATAAATCGGTACTGTGCTTCTGTCTGGACCATCCCTGACCTCTGAGACCGCACCATCTGGATGGTTTTGGGAACGTCAATGTCGCAGTCAACACCTATGAAGGAAACATCAAGAAGAATAAAGAGAAACTGCAGAACCAGGATGAAGTTGTTTAACACACAACTTTTAGTGGACTCACAGACAATGCTGATTTAGTCTTTGTTGTTTTAATTGAGCATGTTGCAATGGCTACAGTGTTGAACTTCTGACCAATACCAAAGATCCCAGAAGACTACATAAATAATAAAGTGGCAGAGGTCAGGATTCCCTCACTTTCCAACAAATCACTCCATACTGTAAACAAGGTTCAGGTGGCTGGATAGAGACCACCACTGTGTATGCAACAAAAGGCCATGGCAGTGGGTTCAGCAGCTCCTAGACTTCATTTTATGCCAAAAGCTCAAATAGTGTCACTTCTGTTCTCAAGCAGACACACTGAAGTCTTCAGCCCAGATTTTTGTGAAAAATTTTTCCCATTCAACCTCTCTTCCCTAGGCTGTTTTCACGAGCACTTTCCTTCCATAAACTAAAAACAGAAACTGTCGCTTCTTGCCCGCCAGATGACCCACCTTTCTCTCTGATGATGTCAATAAGAATATCAATCACAATGAATGTCCCTGTCCGGCCAATTCCAGCACTGCGGGCAGAAGGACAAAAAGCAGGTACAACAGAATCATTCATGGGGGTTTCAGACTCAAAACCAAGCCATTAGTATTAACAGAAACAATGTCTACTCTTGGGAGCTATTTATAAAATTGTCTCTTTATGTTTGAAAATATGTTGGCAAAAAGCATAGGGCTTTAGAGTCAGCCCAAACCTGCTCTTGGAGTTCAGCTTCTCCAGTACAACGTGCCTGAGGTAAGTCCCTTAACCGCTCTGACCCTCAGTTTCCGCATCTGTGAAATGGGGACAACAGCACATACCATACAGAGTGCTGGTTGGACAGAATGAAACAGGAATTGTATACAAAAAAATACATCAAAATTACTGAAAGAGGGCCAGGCACAGTGGTTCTCGCCTATAATCCCAGCACTTTGGGAGGCCAAAGCAAGAGGACCACTTAAGACCAGGAGTTCCAGACCAGCCTGGCCAACATAGCAATACCTCGTCTCTACTAAAAACACAAAAATTAGCCAGGCGTGTTGTCATGCACCTGTAATCCCAGCTACTCAGGAGGCTGAGACATGAGAATTGCTTGAACCTAGAAAGCAGAGGTTGCAGTGAGCTGAGATCGCACCACTGCACTCCAGCCTGGGTGACAGAGTGAGACTCTGTCTCAAAAAAAATAATAATAAAGTTACTGAAATAGAAGAAATAAATAATTTAAAAAATTAAAAACAAAAAACATTGTGCTCAGAGGCTGGCTCAATAAATGGTAGCTTATTTAACAACTGGACAAATAAAAAAGTTTCACATATATCTACCTGCCCAAGAAATGAATGAGATTTAGGAGACCCAATGTTCCCCAGTATAATCATGAAGCCCAAACTGGAGAATCAGCAGCCCACAGACTCATTACAAAGGTCACAGCACAGCTTCCTTCAAAGGCCTTGGTAGAAAGCAGCTGGAATCTTGTGAGGCAAACAAATATAGTGTTGGGGAAGAAATATATTTATGGTAGAAGAGAACAGAATGGGCCAGGTGTGGTGGCTCACACTTACAATCCCAGCACTTTGGGAGGACAAGGCAGGTGGGTCACTTGAGGTCAAGCATTCGAGACCAGTCTGGCCAACATGACAAAACCTTGTCTCTATCAAAATACAAAAATTAGCCAGGCATGGTGTCAGACACCTGTAATCTCAGCTACTTGGGAGACTGAGGCAGAAGAATGGCCTGAACCCAGGAGGCGGAAGTTGCAGTGAGCGAAGATGGTGCCACTGCACTCCAGCCTGGGCAATAGAGCAAGACTCTATCTCAAAAACGAAAAAAAAAAAAGAGAGAGAGAGGACAGAACCACAAGGAGGTGAATCATAGAAGAAAAGAAGAAAAAAAGGGAACCAAGCAAAAATGACTTAAGGGATCCTCAAGAATCAGGTCTATTTCCACTACATCCCCATCACCTCAATACCTACAAAGCAGTCAACAGCTACAAAGCAAACATCACAAAGAATAAGGAGAAACTGCAGAGCGAGGATGAAGTTGTTTAATGCACAACTTCTAGTGGACTCAGAGAGCATGCTGACTTAGTCTTTGCTGTTTTAACTGAGCATGTTACAATGGCCATGGCCAATGGCAGTGCTGTAGGGTCTAGGAGAAATATGCCTTGGGATCAAAATGTCCCCTAATGCAGTTGCTCTATGCCTCAAACAGATATTAAATTCTTTCTACAGTTAAAAAGCTAGGGGTGGATAGGTAAAAGCAAGCCTTGGGCACTAAGAGACAGGGACAGGCTGTGGCCTAGAAGGGCAGCAGGAGCTGTCACCTGCAGTGCACCACGACCGGCCCTGCATCCATGATGCTCTCCTGCTTATGGTGCACCTCCTCCAGGAAGTCCAGCACGCCCCCGGGGTCGCTGGGCACTCCATGGTCCGGCCAGGTCCGAAAGTGGTATTGCCAGACCGTTCTCTCCGTATTCCCCTGGAGTAGAGCCAAGAAAAACCAGAAAAGAATTAAATAAATCAAGAGGTTGAGGAATCACCCAGTTCCGAGCTTTCCTAAATCCAATGTGAGCCAATGGAGAAGAAAAGAATCTCCCCAGGTTCCACTGAGAGGTCCTCTTCATGAGGTTCCCAGAACTAGCCTCCTTTTCAGCAATCTTGCAGGCAACTCTTTGCCTCTGCCATATGAAACAAGAGGTCTGGTATGGCAATTTGTTCTTTCAGGTAACTACACCCTGAATCATCTCTCTGAATTACCGGCAACAGGTAACATCCCCGTTCCTCTGCATCCCTGTGGCACTCAGCTCTGGAGGCAACTGAGACCTCAAGGGACCCAGGTCTCTCCTCCCAGCAGAAGAGGAAGCAGATAAGGAAACAGGCATTCACTTATGACATTCATTCCTCTTTGTTTTTTTGATACCCAACCTTCCCCACCATATAAACACAGACTTCTATTATAGTATTGTTTTTTCCCCGCCCCCGCAAGACAGAGTCTTATTCTGTTGCCCAGGCTGGAGTGCAGAGGCGTGATCTTGGCTCACTGCAACCTCTGCCTCCCGGGTTCAAGCGACTCTCCTGCCTCAGCCTCCCAAGTAGCTGGGATTACAGGCATGCACCACCATGCCCAGCTAATTTTTGTATTTTTAGCAGAGACAGGGTTTCGCCATGTTGGCCAGGCTGGTTTCAAACTCCTGACCTCAGGTGATCTGCCTGGTACAGGCGTGAGCCACCCAGCCTGGTCAGTACTTTTCTATTTTAAACTTGTATTTAATGCAAAGCAGATAAGAACACAGGCTTTGCTATCAGATGACTAGATTTAGGCTCCAATTCCAGGCACTCACACTCACGTGGCCCTTGGATATCTCTAAACCTCAATTTCTTCATTTGCAAAGTGGGAATAATAATCTCTCTCTCTCATAATGCAATTGTAAGGACTCGACAAGCTTGCTGAAACACTCAGTCTCTGCCCAGCAAATAGGAAGAGACTCAGCACATTACGGCTATTTTGAGGATAATGATAATTTATAAAGATCAACAATGGCACCAAGGCTACAGAAGACCAAAAAATATCACGTTTCTTGCTACATCTTCTTCCTATATAAGTGGAGACAATCTAAGCTAAGTGACTTTTTTTTTTTTTTGAGAGAGTCTCACTCTGTCATCCAGGCTGGTGTGCAGTGGCTTGATCTCAGCTCACAGGAACCTCCACCTCCTGGGTTCAAGCAATTCTTGTGCCTCAGACTTGACTCCTCAGTAGCTGGCACTACAGGCGTGTGCCACCATATCCAGCTAATTTTTAGTATTTTTAGTAGAGACAGGGTTTCGCCATGTTGGCCCGGTTGGTCTTGTACTTCTGACCTCAAGTAATCCACTGGCCTCGGCCTCCCAAATGGCAGGGATTATAGGTGTGAGCCACTTTGCCCAGCCTTAAGTGACATTTTCAAAAGGGATTTATTTATTTATTTATTTATTTTTTTTTATTTTTTTTTTTTTTTTTTTGAGGCGGAGTGTAGCTCTGTCGCCCAGGCTGGAGTGCAGTGGCCGGATCTCAGCTCACTGCAAGCTCCGCCTCCTGGGTTCACGCCATTCTCCGGCCTCAGCCTCCCGAGTAGCTGGGACTACAGGTGCCCGCCACCTCGCCCGGCTAGTTTTTTGTATTTTTTAGTAGAGACGGGGTTTCACCGTGTTAACCAGGATGGCCTCGATCTCTTGACCTCGTGATCCGCCCGTCTCGGCCTCCCAAAGTGCTGGGATTACAGGCTTGAGCCACCGCGCCCGGCCTCAAAAGGGATTTAAAAAGATACTTTTCTCTTTTTTCTTCTTCTTCTTTTCTTTTTTTTTATTTATTTTTAAGAGACAGGGTCTCGCTCTGTTGCCAAGGCTGGAGTGTAGTGGCATAATCACAGCTCACTGCAGCCCTGAACTCCTGAGCTAATGCAATCCTCTTGCCTCAGCCTCCCAAAGTACTGGGATTACAGGCGTGAGCCACCGTGCCCAGCCCTCTCTCCCATTTCTACTTGACAGCTACATTGTTCCAGTTCCTCTCACTATCTCTACCATAGATTCAACCTCCATCCCTCCCCATCATCAGAATGACTAGACCCTCTCTGACATGAGAAATCTAAACATCCCACCCTGGGCCACAACCACACTGGCTTCCAGATCCTTCTGGTCCCCCCGTCACTTCAAGTAGCCTCCAGACCACTGACTCCTCCCTCCACTTTGACAATTGCATCCTCCTGCCCTTGTCCCCCTCATCCAGCCAGGAGTCCCCATGCTCTGGGGACAGTCTCTGTCTACCATGTGCCTCCACTCCTTGACCTCCTCTCCATCCACGGCACCTATGCAAAGCCCCGGGCCTGGATGAACCATGTACTTTCTGTTTTGTGCCCTAGGAGCCGAGTGTCCTTCGAGAAAAACCAGGCGATGGGTATCAGTATATTTTCATGTTCATCACCTCAAATGGGCACTTGGAACAGCACAGACATTTCTAGACTTCTTGCCCTGCTACACAATTACGATTTCATCTTTTCTCCCTTTCTTCAAATATTCTCTCTCTTCTTATTCCCTCTGACTGTCTGTTGATGGCCTTGCCTCAAGCTTCCAAGAGGATGGGGAAAGTAATCACTCTCAGTTCACCTACCAGCATCTGTGGCCACCTTCTCCTTCTGCCCTCCTGTTGCCACAGAAAAAAATGTCCCTCTATTGAGCAAAACTGATCCATCCACGATGCTCCGCATCCCACCTCCCCTCCACATCCCACCTCCACCCTTGCCTCCCTGACCACTCCACTTCAATGTGTCCAAGGCATCTCAAACTTTGTGTGTCCACAAAGAGGTCCTTGATCCTCCCAGCTTCCTCAGGTCCACTGCCATCCCCCCGCCGACCCTTCTCAAGCTAGAAAACTGCCAGTCACCCTGCACAGCACCCTCGCCCTTGGTACACTCCTCCACTGAATCCCTGCACGTCTGCCTCCAGTCAGCTCTACTGGGTCCTCTTCTTTCAGGCACCCTGGCCACTAGCCTAGTTCAAGCCCTATTATTTTTTACTCTGACAACTGCAGTACCTCCAAATTGGTCCTAAACCCTAGAACAACTCCTGCCCCCTCCAGTCTCTACAGGGTGGAAGGGACTCTCTTAAAAGCTTAAATCCAACTCTGGCTGCTTACTACACTTAGGACAAACCCCCACAACCTCCTTTGCTGACTCAAACACATTGTTCCCTATGTCTTAAGAACCTCCCTTCCCTTGGCCAGATGCGCTAGCGCACGCCTGTAATCCCAGCACCTTGGGAGGCTGCATGTGGCAGCAGGATCACTTAAGTCCAGGAGTTCCAGACCACCCTGGGCAACATAATGAGACACCTGTCTCTATAAAAAATTTAACAATTGGGTGGGCATGGTGGCACACGCCTGAGGTCTCCAGCTACATGGGAGGCTGAGGCGAGAGGATCGCCTGAGCTTAGGAGGTTCAGGCTGCAGTGAGCCGTGAATGCACCAGTGCACTCCAGTCTGGGTGACAGAACAAAATTCCGTTTCAAAAAAAACAAACAAAAGTCCCTTCCCCTTCTTCCCCCTCCAAATGAACCCTAAACTCCTGCATTTTTTCTTTGTAGCCCTGATTACGGTTGATAATGATATATTTATATGTGCGATTACTGGGCTGGTAGATTACTGGCCAGTACAGCGTACACTTGGGAGTGCAGGGATTCCATCTGTTTTGTTTCCCAGCTCTATCTCCAGCAAGCAGCATGGTGCCAGGAACCAAGAGGTCATTGAACAAATATCTCTGAATGAATAGATGAATGTCCACATGACTGTTCAGATGCCCAGCTGAATATATCCAGAAGAAAACAAATCACTGCCCACATCAGACCTCCTTCCAGCTTTTGTGGTGTCTGCCACAGCACCACTGTCCACTCAGACTCAGACTTCTACAATGCGTCTTGAATCCCTCTTCCTCATCCAAAAGCCAAACAATCCCCATGCCCTGCAGACTTCACCCCCCAGCACCTCTCACATCTACTGCTTCTCTCCCAGTTTATTCTGGCATTTTATATAATATTCCATTCCAAAGGAAGGAACAAAAAAGAACAACTGTGGAAGTCTGTGGATACTTGGAGAGGAGGCCATCAACCTAGGCCCCTGCAGAGGACTCCTAAAAGGCCTTGCAGCCACTCAGGTCACCCTATCCCAATCTCCCACCCAGGGCTAGTCTCGAACTCTTGGGCTCAAGCGATCCACCTGCCTCAGCCTCCCAAAGTGCTGGGATTACAGGCGTGAGCCACGGCGCCTGGCCAGTTATTTGTTTTTAAATCATCCATCTCCCTAGGCTTGATGACTGCAGGAACACCAACTGCCTTGTTCACAATGTACCAGTACTGCCTAAACTGTACCTGGCACATAGAAGGAACCCAATAAATGGCTACGCAATGAGTGAGCGAATCAATGAGTGAGCGAATGCATGCATGTATGCAAACATGAGTAATGGCAAGACCCTGAATTCCTACGCACCATCAATAATTCCCAAAGTCTCTAGAATACGACAATATACTTACTTGTCCAACCTTTGAAAGTTTAAGTTCTCTTAGCGTATAGTCATGAGCGGCACTTTCTTTGACGTTCCTAACACGCATGACGCCATATTCTTTTAGAGCATACTCATCAGGCCAGTATTTGACACATTTACTCTGGAAGGGATCAGAAAAAAGGAAAGTTAATTCTGAGAACTCTGAAATAAAAGCCTAAACCAGCAACAAACAAATGTTCAAGTCTTGCTTAATAACCACCAACATGGAAAATGGCCTGTTTAGCATCTGTCAGGTTTTCAAGGAAAAGGAAAGAAGAGTTCAAATAAGAAAAGCAGGCGTTCAGAGGACCAGGCAGAAGTGGGAGGAGAAAGGCAGCTGGTGCAGTTACCTGATGCAAGCACATGTCAAAGCAGAGTCAATGTTTGTTTATCTGTAAAGAATCAGGCCAGGGGGAGGCCGAGACAGGTGGATCACGAGGTCAGGAGATCGAGACCATCCTGGCTAACACGGTGAAACCCCGTCTCTACTAAGAAATACAAAAAACTAGCCGGGCGAGGTGCCGGGCGCCTGTAGTCCCAGCTACTCGGGAGGCTGAGGCCGGAGAATGGCGTGAACCCGGGAGGCTGAGGCCGGAGAATGGCGTGAACCCGGGAGGCGGAGCTTGCAGTGAGCTGAGATCCGGCCACTGCACTCCAGCCTGGGCTACAGAGCGAGACTCCGTCTGAAAAAAAAAAAAGAATCAGGCCAGGTGCAGTGGTTCATGCCTGTAATCCTACCACTTTGGGTGGCTGAGGTGGGCAGATCACTTAAGACCAGGGGTTCGAGACCAGCCTGGCCAACATGGTGAAACCCCATCTCTACTAAAAATACAAAAATTAGCCAGGCGTGGTAGGAGGCACCTGTAATCCCAGCTACTTGGGAGGCTGAGGCAGGAGAATTATCTGAACCTGGGAGGCGGAGGTTGCAGTGAGCTGAGATCATGCCACTGCACTTCGGCCTGGGTGACAGAGAGCGGTTCTGTCTCAAAAAAAAAAAAAAAAAAAGGAAGAGTTCAAACAAGAAAAGTAGGTGCTGGGAGAACCAGGCAGAAGTGGGAGGAGAAAGGCGGCTCGTGCAGTTGTCTGATCCAAGCACATGTCAAAGGAGAGTCAATGCTTGCTTATTTATCGCTAAAGAATCAAAGATGCAGAGAGAAGGACTAACCAACGTGAGAGTGCTGGCTAGCAACCACTGAGGTCTGAATTCTAAGATCTGCCAGTCACTCCATAGGGAAGGCAAGCACAGATTCTGGAGGAGTCTAGGCTGCCCAACGAGCCAGACTGTCTGCTTCATTTCCGCACCAGTGTAGGAGGACTCTGTGCCTTATCTAACCCAAGTGTGAATAACTCTGTCACAGAAAGGCAGCCCATGGGGTTTTGAACCAGCTGCTTTTTCTATATCCAGACCCATCTGATACCTCCTCTACACGTCACTTTCCCTTAACTGGGTGCCTGGGAATGCCAAGTCTGCAGTAGCTGCTGGCTTCAAAAGCAGGCGGATTGAAAAATATGGCACCAGGAAAACCATTCTTGCTGCCAAAAAGGAAGCTACTTCACTCAGTGAGATGAGTTTGTATCTATTTGGTGATATGTTCTGGGCAGAGAATGCTTCTGTGTTCTGTTGTTTTCTGGGCAGTCATCCACACCACTCACTTTCCAAAACCACCAAGACACAAATATCAGCAAGAGAAATTTACCTTGTATCTTAGGAAGACAGAGAAATTTACAGCCATAAAACTGGAAATAAGAGAGCAGCTACAGACATCAACAGTCAGAGTCAATGATTAATTGAAAGAAAAAAAGAAAACATGGTAGGAGGAACGTTCAATAAAAGGATGTGGTCTTGGTCGGGCGCAGTGGCTCACACCTGTAATCCCAGCACTTTGGGAAGCCGGGTGGATCACTCGAGGCCAGGAGTTCCAGACCAGCCTGGCCAACATGGTGAAACTCTGTCTCTACTAAAATTACAAAAATTAGCCAGGTGTAGTGGCACAGCCTGTAATCCCAGCTACTCAGGAGGCTGAGGCAGGAGAATCACTTGAATCCAGGAGGTGGAGACTGCAGTGATCCAAGATCGTGCCACTGCATTGCAGCCTGAGTGACAGAGCAAGACACAGTCTCAAGACAAAAAAAAAAAAAAAAAAAAAAAAAAAAAAAGAAGGATGTGGTCTTTTATTACGATTCTCAATTCAGCTTTCCCTCCAGTATTCTGTAGATTCAAATACCTCAGACAAATTTGATGCAAATTTTAGTTTCCCCAAATAAACACTCCTAATATTAATTGTACTCTATGCTGTCACTGGCCAATCAAGGCTGAGGACTGCTCCCAGTCATTACACGGAACTCACCAGAGAATATAAAATTAAATCATGACCCTGAAAAGAACGTTTTAGCTAACTTTAAACATCAGCAAACTGCTGCAGCCCTCCCCCTAGTTTCTAAACTCCTGTGGAAACCTTGGCAAACAAATTCTAAAATGTGAGAACTAATACATTGTCTTTTAAAATAGAGCCCAGGAATCAAACACAGTCCACAGTCTGGTTTGTCTTCTGCGCCCTGGGGGGATACTGAGAGTAGGTTGTCAGAAAGATCTGTGGAGAGAATCAACACCCATCATGTCATCCTCTTGGCACCACCAAAGTAAAGAGGAAGAATGAGACAGGGAGCAGAGACTAGGACATGGTGGTGAGGGGCGGGGCAGGGTGATTTGGCCCTAATGCCTGTCTATCCAGGAGAGCTTCTGAAAGGGACTGATACTGACTCCTCTGAAGCAACACAAGACCCCTCTCTTCACAATCTTCATGTCTTCTGAGAACAGGTGAGCATCCTACAGCTATAATCAGGCAAAAAGGAGGATGACGGGCTTCATTCTTCCTATCCACATTTAGGGCAAAAAACACTTGCCTGAAGCAGAAACTACAAAGATGTTTTAATCGGTCTATTATTTCAAGAACACCGCAGGCAGTTGCTGAAGGAAACCTTTGTTTCACGATGGCTAGATCTGGCCTCAAAGGTATTCAGAAGTATACCAACTAGGAGTACAACAATGAAAGTCTTATGAAAATCACACTGCCCTTCACATCCAATATGAAAATTACCCTAGGAAGGCTCAACTCCAAAGTTCTCCATCTGCCTTAGGTTTAATTTATAGGTATGACTGCTACATTCCACACAAAATCTTAAATAAACCAATTAAAGGATATCTAAAAAAGAACTTTCACTAGAACACAAACAAAAACACAGAACTTTTCCATATTTAAAAAAAAAAAAACCACCATGGTGGGCTCACTTCGAGATAACACAGAGGGCTGTCACTCGATAAGATTTGTCTGCTTTTCTGTAGGTGTGGGATGCTACAATTTATTTTTTTAATCTGAAGTGTCTTGAAGAGTATGGAGTAATGCGTCCTAGGCAGGTGCTGTTGGTGGGAGTGAGCACCGGGGCAACCATTTGGGAGGACAGTTAGGCAGAGTTAATTAAAATGGACAACATGGCCAGGCATAGTGGCTCATGCCTGTAATCCCAGCACTTTGGGAGGTCGAGGCAGGAGGATCACCTAAGGTCAGGGGTTCCGAGACCAGCCTGGCCAACATGGCGAAACCCTGTCTCTACTAAAAATACAAAAATTAGCCAGGCTTGGTGGCACGCACCTGTAGTCCCAGGTACCTGGGAGGCTGAGGCAACCAGAATCATTTGAACTGGGAGGTAGAGGCTGCAGTGAGCTGAGATCGTGCCACTGCACTCCGGCCTGGGCAACAGACCGAGATCCTCTCTCTAAAAACAAAAAACAACAACAGAAATACTCCATACGTTCAAAAGGTAAGGAAAATGCTACACATGTTAACAGGAAAGATATAGATGATATTAACACTTCTAGAGATGAAAAATACAATGTCTGCAGTGAAAAATACTCTGGATAGGATTAAGAGCGGATGACATACTGCAGAAGATTAACTTAGAGACATAGCAAAAGAAGCTATTCAAAATGAAACATCAGGGGAAGAAACTGAATAAAATAAACCAAGTGTCAGTGGGCTACAAGAAAACTTCAAGTAGCCTAATACATATATGACTTGTGTCCTAGGACAAGGTTGGACAAGGTACTTTTTTTTTTTTTTTTTTTCAGAGGTGCGGTCTTACTACATTGCCCAGGCTGCTCTCAAACTCCGGACCTCAAGTGATCCACCTGCCTCGACACCCCACAGTGCTGGGACTATAGGCATTAGCCACCATGCCCAGCCCAGGGTATGTATCTGAAGAAACTAAGACTGAACATTATCCAAATTTAAGGAAAACTACAAATCCGTGGAGCCAAGAAGCTTAACAAACCCCAAGCAGAAGAAACATAAAGAAAACTACACCAAGGAATAACAATCAAATTTCTCCTAGTCCCTTTTTTTCAGAGAATCAGTTAGAGTAAGCTTACTTCATTTATTCAATTCCTAAACATGGCCAATCTGACACATGTGATACTTTAAAAACAGTTTAGCAGAAAAGAAGTTTCTGTGATTTACCTTTCCTCTCTCCACTTCTTTCGTTGTCATGACAATCACTCGGGAGTTTTCTTGGAACACCATCCGCCAAAAGTCGTTCACTGTGTTCTGCAGGCAGCCTTGTGTGGCAATGTAACTCTTTTTGGGCTTTGAATTGTTGCACTTGGTTTCAAATTCAGGCTAGAAATTTAGGAAGAAAATTCTTCAAACATCTTGAAGTTGCTTTCAGGACATGAGGAAGGATTTAAAATACAAAAATAGGCTAGCAATGTATGGTCAGAAAACACTGTGAAAAGCAAAGCTTACCATGATGATATTTGCATTGATGTAATCCGAAACAGGCTCATTGGGATCACCATCATGTAGGACAACCCTGGTATGATCAACTAGAAGAAAAAGAGACCACAGTCATGCAAGTCCTCGGACTGCTTCAGGAAAAACCAGTTCAAATCAGTTAATCCCCAGCCTAGTCCAAGTTTTGTCTATTTAATGATTAAAAAAAAAAAAAAGAAAAATTAAAGCCCAGGTAAGCACAACAGTAACATGAACACTGCCTGATGCCTCTCATAATGCTATCTTCACAATTTCCTAGTTTTGATCATATGCTATAGGTATATAGGATGTTATCACTGGGTATATGGGAAGCTGAGAGAAGGTACAAGAAAACTCTGCTATTCGTGTAACTTCTTATGAGTTCCAAAATTGTTTCAAACCAAGAAATTTTGGACTGGGCACAGTAGCTCAGGCCTGTAATTTCAGCATTTTGGGAGGCCAAGGCAGGTGGATCATATGAGGTCAGGAGTTCGAGACCAGCCTGGCCAACATGACGAAACCCTGTCTCTATTAAAAATGAAAAAATTAGCCAGGCATGTTGGTGCACATCTGTAATCCTAGCTACTCGGGAGTCTGAGGAGCAAAAATCGCTTGAACCCGAGAGGCGGACATTGCAGTGAGTCGAGATCACACCACTGCACTCCAGCCTGGACGACAGAGTGAGACTCGGTCTCAAAAAAAAAGAAAAGGGGAGGGGGAGTTTTTAAAAAAAGAAGACTGAAGTATAGATATATGACATGATGTCTGAGATGTGCTTCAAAATAATTCAAGG
Source organism: Chlorocebus sabaeus (assembly GCF_047675955.1). NCBI lineage: Eukaryota > Metazoa > Chordata > Mammalia > Primates > Cercopithecidae > Chlorocebus > Chlorocebus sabaeus. The sequence continues at coordinate 109,626,031 of NC_132914.1, read as the reverse complement.
AGAGAGAAGATATGGATCAGAGTATAGATGAAACCGAGACTGTGCATGAGTTGATAATTGTTGAAGCTGGGTGATGGGCACATGGGGTTCTATCTGCTCTTGAATATATTTGAAAACTTCCATAATAAAGAGGGTTTTTGTTGTTGTTGTTGTTCTTAATTTCTTTTTTGAGACAGGGTTTTCCTCTGTCACCCAGGCTGGAGTGCAACAGCACTATCTCAGCTCTCTGCAACCTCTGCCTCCTGGGCTCAAGCAATTCTTGTGCCTTAGCCTCCTGAGTAACTGGGATTACAGGTGCATGCCACCACACCTGGCTAATTTTTGTATTTTTAGTAGAGATGGAGCTTCGCCATGTTGGCCAGGCTGGTCTTGAACTCCTGACCTCAGGTGATCTGCCCACCTTGGCCTCCCAAAGTGCTGGGATTACAGGTGTGGGCCACCGCACCCAGCCAGGTATCTTTTAGTGAAGCATAGTGCAGTGGACTATCACAAGGCTCCGATAGTATCAACTGTCCAAATTGTGTACAAAAATCCATTATTGGTATAAAAATCTGAGTGCTCTACCTACACGACATATTTTGCAATGGGAATTAGTAAGACAGTCATGTGTCTTTAAAGAAGAATGTCCTTTCTGCTTCAGACTCCTCATCTTTAAGGAAATGAGATGTTCATCAGAGGAAATATGTAAACAAGACCTTTAAGGGAGGGCAAAGCGATGTTCTATTTAGATACTGCATACCATTGGTCCCTTTACTTTCCCATACACTTTATACCATATATATACCACTAGACCCCTGAGCAGACGTCAAAACTTAGACATAGAAAGGACAAGGTGGCCAGGCACGGTGGTCCACACCTGTAATCCCGGCACTTTAAGAGGCCAAGGCAGGAGGATAGTTTGGGCCCAGGAGGTCAAGACCAGCCTGGGCAACATAGTGAAACTCTATTTCTAAAAATTGAAAAAATAAATTCCAAAAAAAAAGGATAAGGCTTCCTCAAGGTCACTAGTACCATGCTGCAGCTCAAACTGCTTCTGTGCAAATTCCTCACTGCCTTTTCTCAGTATTACGAATGCCTCCACTTTCTCCCATCCTCACATACACACATTACAATATCCATGTAGATATGATATACATATATACCATGTATATGTACATATGCATGCAGAAAGAGAACAACTATGTTTCATGCATAGACACACACAAAGGACGGTTTACAAGATTTGACAAAATGGTTCTGACCTGATAAGACATGAGAGCAATGCTCTCCAAATTTGATCATGGCTCCCAATCACACAGTTTTTCAATGCTGAAATATATACACATATGCACTATATGCAAGCAAGCCTTATTTGTAAGTTGGATAAATACAGTATGCATAGCCAGGTACAGTCACTCATGCCTGTAATCCCAGCACTTTGGGAAGCCAAAGCAGAAGGATTGCTTGAGCCTAGGAGTTCCAGATCAGCCTGGGCAATACAGTGAGACCCCCATCTCTATATACAATCAATCAATCAATAAAACATTATGCACTCACTGCAATCAATGTAGGCCTCAGATAAATTTTTCTTTTCCATTTTTTTTTTTAGGGAAAGGATATAAATAAAGAGAAGTTGTAAATGTTCCTTCCTTTCTCCTCAGTGCACTGCCTTGCACAGCACATCAATGGAGAACCCCCTGCATTAGAGTGTGATGCTAAGAACAGTGACTTTGGGGGCTCTAGTGCCAGTTCTCCCGCCCACTCCCCTTCACTTATAACCTGCTAAAATGGTCTAGGAAACCAGGATACTAAGAATGCCTCCTTCCTGTGCATGTGATATGGATTAAGTGAGATAAAAATGCAAAAGTTCAGCATAGAGTTAGACCTCAGGAGAAGAGGAACTGTGACTGGTTTAGTGCAGTTTCTGAGATCCTCATGCAAGGCCTACATCCTTCCAGGGCTTTTTCCCTCCTGGTTCAACTTGGGCTTTGCCTGGTGGCATTTGGGTGTTACAGAAGGTATAGCCGGGCACAGTGGCTCACACCTGTAATCCCAACACTTTGGGAGGCCAATGAAGGCAGATCGTTTGAGCCCAGGAATTCGAGACCAGCCTGGACAACATAACGAAACCCTGTCTCTACAAAAAAAAAATTACAAAAAATATGTACATATACATGGTATATATGTATATCATATCTACATGGATATTGTAGAGTGCAGTAGCTGGGCATGGTAGCACGTGCCTCTAATCCCAGCTACGTTGGAGGCTGCAGTAGGAAGGACCACTTGAGCACAGGAGGTTGAGGCTGCAGTGATCCATGATCATACCACTGCACTCCAGCCTGGGCAACAGAGTAAGACCCTGTCTCAAAAATAAATAATAAATAAATGGAAAAAAAGAAGGTCTACATCCTTCCAGGCCTTTTTTCCTCATGATTCAACTTGGGTTTTGCCAGGTGGCATTTGGGTGTTACAGAAGGTACAGCCAGGCACAATGGCTTACACTGGTAATCCCAACAGTTTGGGAGGCTGAGGCAGGAGGACCACTTGAACCCAGGAGTTCAAGACCAGCTTGGGCAACATAGGGAGACCCTGCTCTACAAAAAAATTTATTGTTGTTTTAAATTGTTTTTTGTTTTGAGACAGAGTCTCACTCTGTCGCCCAGCCTGGAGTGCAGTGGTGCTCACTGCACCTCCAGCTCACTGCAACCTCTGCCTCCCAGGTTCAAGTGATTCTCCTGCCTCAGCCTCAGTCTCCCAAGTAGCTAGGATTACAGGCATCCACCACCACGCTGGCTAATTTTTGCAATTTTTAGTAGAGATGGGGTTTTACCATGTCGGCCAGGCTACTCTCAAACTCCTAAACACAGGTGATCCACCCACCTCGGCCTCCCAAAGTGCTGGGATTACAGGCGTGAGCCACTGTACCCGGCCTACAAAAAAAAATTGTAAAATCAGCCAGGTTTTTTTTGAGACAGAGTTTTACTCTTATCGCCCAGGCTGGAGTGCAATGGCGCGATCTTGGCTCACTGCAACCTCCATCTCCTGGGTTCAACCAATTTCCCACCTCAGCCTTCCGAGTAGCTGGGATTACAGGCACCCACCACCACACCCGGCTAATTTTTCTATTTTTAGTAGAGACGGGGTTTCACCATGTTGGCCAGGTTGGTCTTGAACTCCTGATCAGAGGTGATCTGCCCACCTTGGCCTCCCAAAGTGCTGGGATTACAGGAGTGAGCCACCACGCCCGGCCCACGAAGTCTTCTGAGCAAAGTTTAGGTATATACCCTTTCTCCAGTAACTTGAGCTCAAGGGATCAGCAAGCAGAACGGTTCTAGGAGCCCTCAGGAGGTGTTTGTCTGTTTCCCACAGAAGGGAACTGAGTCCCAGAAAGGATATAGGCCTTACCCAGGACTCACAGGCCCAGTGAGGAGGAGTCAAGACACAAATCTGGCACCCTGAGGTCCCTGACACTGAGAGATCTCAAGCCTTGAGATGATCTATCTTGGGCAGACAGAAAATTAATTAACAGAAGGAACCAATCGCAGACAAAGCCACCTAGTGGCAACTTTACTCAGTAATCAGCATCACAGGAGCTCAGTGAATGAAGCCATCAACCCCCACCATGGTTGATTATTTTGGAGACTGCTTGCAATTAAAGAAGCTAAGGTCTCAGATGTGCTAACAAGAGCACATGACCCTGAGGAAAAGTACAGAAGTGCTAAGAATCAAAATCTCCAAGAGTGACTATTACTGAGAGGAATATTGATACTTACAGGGCAGGATGTTTTTATATCTATTTTTGTTTTTGTTTTCTTGCCTTTGACCCTCTTTTCGGCTGTACAGAAGTTTGCACTCCTGTTGTTGTAGTGTCTGGAAAGAAAGAAAAGTCAATATTATCACATGTCAAAGAGTCACAGTAAAAGAAAAAAGTCTGGCTCAGCATTCCTTCTTTAAGGAATTCATTCTAGGAAATGTTCACAGTTGTATGTAATAGCTACAAGAATGTTCAACTGAGTCGGGCACGGTGTGAACCTGTAATCCCCACACTTTGGGAGGCTGAGGTGGGCAGATCACTTCAGGCCAGGAGTTCGAAACCAGCCTGGCCCACATGGTAAAAACCACATCTCCACCAAAAATACAAAAATTAGCCAGGCATGGGCACCTGTAATCCCAGCTACATGGGAGGGTGACACAGGAATCACTTGAGCAGAGATCATGCCACTGCACTCCAGCCTGGGCAACAGAGCAAGACTCTTATCTCAAAAAAAAAAAAAGGTTCATCTTAACACTGCAACAACAGTGGAGAAATGCTGAAAATAATATAAATGTCTAACAAGAGAGAACCGCCTAAATAAAACCATTGTTCATTCACACAAAAGAATGTTCTATGTCCATTTAAAAAGATGTACTAGGAAAATAACACCTTGGAAAGATGATCAAAGTGAAAAGAAAGTCAAACCTTCAAAATAGTATATGATGTAATCATATGCTTGCATTCACCTATGTACAAAAGAAATGGCATAAGGACACCGTGATGTGCATCTGTAGTCCCAGCTACTCGGGAGGCTGAGGCTGGAGGATCACTTGAGCCCAGAAGTTCAAGACCAGCCTGGGCAACAAAATCAGATGCTATCTCAAAAAGAAAAACAATTTTTTAATTTTTTTTCCTTAAAAAAAAAGGCAGAAGGCCAGGTGCAGTGGCTCACACCTGTAATCCTAGTACTTTGGGAGGCCAAGGCGGGAGGATCACCTGACGTCAGGAGTTCAAAACCAGCCTGGCCAACATGACAAAACCCCGTCTCTACTAAAAAATACAAAAATTAGCCAGGCATGATGGCACACCCCTGTAATCCCAGGTACTCGAGAGGCTGAGGCATGAGAATCGCTTGAACCCAGGAGGCAGAGGTTGCAGAGAGCCGAGATCACGTCCCTGCACTCCAGCCTGGGTAACAGAGGGGGACTCCATCTCGGGGAAAAAAAAAAAAAAGTGGGAGAAGAACCAAATAGGTAATGGTGACTTCTTTTCCCCCAAGGTAGCAGGATTATGAAGTCCTTTTCTTGTTTTGTTTCCCACTGCGTTCTCCCTTAAATTTTCTACAATGAAAAAATAGAATATTTATAAGAAGAAAAATCTTTAAAAATAACAATTATAAAGAATGAAACCCAGCAAGGATTGGCGTAGCATATACAAATAACAGCTGTGATCTATATTCTTTTTTTCTTCTTTTTTTGTTTTAAATAAGATAAGTTCTCTCTCTCTCTCTCTCTCTCTTTCTTTCTTTCTTTCTGTTTATTGTATGATGGAGCCACTGCACTCCAGCCTGTGTGGCAAAACAAGATCCTGTCTCAAAAAAAAAAGTCAATTTCAGGGGCTAATCAGTTTACAAAAAGCCTAGTGTTTAATGGGAAATCACAAATAGGCAAATCAAGAAAGTAAAAGGTAGGCTAAGAAAAGAAAATTTATATATAAAATGCCAAAACGGCTACCCTCAAAGAGTCCTACAAGGAAAAACAGAGTCATATTTCACAACACAGCAGCCCTGTTTTATTTCCATTTCATTTATCTGAATTTCACAAATAAGTATAAAAGTCTCGACTTCACATTGGTATTTGACTCTCAGTTTCAAAATGCAACCTTCAGCCTGGACATAAGCTCATCACAAAAGCGTTTAATTAGCTGAAACCTGGACAAAAATAAAACCTAATGTAGGCAGAACTGTGACAAGAAATCAGTCATTTGATTTTTTTTTTAATGAGCTCAGGGGTAAGGAGTCAAAGCAGTTTGCCCTCTCTGGGCAAGCATTTCTTTGGACTATGAGCCAGTCTTACCAAGCAATACTGCTGTGTTAGGAAGAAAGTTTAACCTTGATTTTTAGACAGGTTATTAAGGTGAGGTTCAAAAAGAAATTCAAACACTGAACTGAATCAATCACTTCAACTAAATGAAGTGAAACGACATCAACAAAAAATACAATACCGGGGGAGGGAGACTGGGACTAATTAGCAGCTTGATTTAAAACAAACTTGGCAGGAAAGCATTCAGGTCTTCATTTATGAACCCAACTTCACATGACACTTCACTGAGGTGGGGGGTGGCAGGGTGCACGTGGCCAAAGCAATCACTATGCAAGGTGAATTTCCTCCAGCTCCTGTTTAATTACCCTTCAACTTCTGCCTCCACTTTCAAGATCAAGTCCAAGCTGTTCAGGATGATGCACGAGGCCTTCTAATCTCTGAGCTAATCAGGGCCTGCCTCTTAAGTTCCCTTCTGTTTTGCCAAGCTACTTTTTCTGTCTGTGCCTCAGTTTCCTCCAGTGTGAAATGAGCGCAATCCTTTCCACCCCAAAGGGCTGGGGTGAGGGTCAAATGAGATGCATGTACATCACTATACCGTGTGTGAAATACAACAAAGCAAGTACATAGATACTGGCTCCTGCTATGAAATCAATATTGCTACATGAACTCTACACTGGCTACTCCACATGTGGTCTGTAGACCAGCAGCATTAGCACCACCTGGGAGCTAGTTAGAAACCCAGGCCCAGGTCCTACCCAGACTTAATCAAAATATATATTTTTGCTTGAGGACAGGAGGTCAAGACCAGCCTGGGCAATATGGTGAGAGCTGGCCTGTACAAAAAATTTAAAGATTAGCCAGGCATAGTGGCATGCACCTGTAGTCCCAGCTACTCGAGAGTCTGAGGTAGAAGGATTACTTGAGCCCAGAAGGTCAAGGCTGCAGGGAGCCATGACTGCACCACTGCAGGCCAGCCTAGGCAACAAAGCAAGAATCTGTTCCAAAAAAAAAAAGCGTCTTCAAGATGCTTTGGCATCTCTGCATACCACCTCTTATGTTATTTGTTTCCTTTAACTGACCTCCGCTTTTTCTCCTTCACAAAATATATTTCAAAAAGAAACTGCCTCAGCCAGGCCCAGTAGCTCACACCTATAATCCCAGAGCACTTTGGGAGGCCAAGGCAGGCGGATCACCTGAGGTCAGGAGTTCGAAACCAGCCCAGCCAACATGGCAAAACCTAGTCTCTACTAAAAACACAAAAATTAGCCGGGAGTGGGGGTGGGCTCCCGTAATCTCAGCTACTTGGGAGGCTGAGGCAGGAGAATCACTTAAACCCGGGAAGCAGAGGTTGCAGCGAGCCGAGATTGTTCCACTGTACTCTAGCCTAGGTGACAGAGCGAGATCCTGTCTCCAAAAACAAAAAAAGAAAAAAGAAATTGCTCTTACTTGCACATATTTTTTTAAAATTTCCCTCTATATATATAGAAGGTAAGCAGAAAAGGGAATATAACAAAAATGAAATATTACCAAATTCTACTTAGATACTGCGGCATTCCTGAGGCTTTGTTAAAAGAAAAAAAAAAGACACAGGCAAACGTTAGAGGTAGATGTTAAAGACTTACTACTACCATATGGAGACCTTCTTCAGGCTTCATCTAAGGACCAGATAAGGATGAAAAAGAGAAAGCCTTTCTCGTTTGCTAATTCGTCTTACCTACTGTGATAGGGTAACACCAAGAATCATCTCACAACACAAATGGAACACTTTGCCAGACTAAACTCAGAGTTCCAGACCAGGGAAATCCTCATCAATATTCATTTTGGCTGGGCCACCCATCATCAGGTCTGCCAGAGGCTTCCCTTATTCCTTTTTTTTCCTTGGGACAGGGTCATGCTCTGTCGCCCAGGCTGGAATGCAGTGATGCGATCACAGCTCACTGTAACCTCATACTCCTGGGTTCAAGTGATCCTCACACCTCAGTCTCTTGAGTAGCTGGGTCTTCGGGCACACACCACCACACCTGGCTAATTATTTTACTTTTTGGAAATACAGGATCTCACTATGTTGCCCAGGCTGGTCTTACACACGAGGACTCCAGCCCTCCTCTGGCCTCAGCCTCCCAAAGCACTGAGATTACAGGCGTGAGCCACTGCGTCTGTCCTGCGCTTTCCTTATCGTGCAGTAAGTTCCCAATCACCTCTTCCAGGCAGACTTGGGGTTTGAACAGTGCACAGTCAAGATGGCTGCTGGGTCCAGAGACTTCCACAGAGGACAGGACAGGCACTGCTGCATCCCAGGCACAGGTGGGTGCTAATTGCCAGCAGCTGACAGCTGTCACAGATTGATAGTAGCTAACAGTGCATCTCTCTCCCAGCTCCTTCCCTAGTGCACCCATTAGCCCAGCCTCGACTGCACCTGGGGCTCAAGTTGCCTAAACATATTTCATTTCCCATAGCAGAAGATGCCATCCATCTAGAGATTGCAAATACAAACAACTCAGAAATTGTGACTTTCCATGCTCTGCTCACAGAGGCTCCCAAATGCCATCTGCTAAGGGTGCTTCCTCCCCAGCACCAGGCTTATGGCTCTAAGCTCCAGAAGAGTATCAAATAAACCCTGCTCTCCAGGAGAATACATTCTTGTCAGGGTTTATCTTCCACAAGCTCCCTCCCACCAGTAGTCCCCAGGGCACAAAAGCTACTAATGACCTGTCAAGCTGAATGTCACCGCATCTCCATCCTTCTCCACTGGCCTTGGCAGGGATGCTAATGAGGAGACTTAGGGCAGGCAGCAAAAAGGACAATGTAAACCAGGGACACAGGCTGCCAGACACCCCATTTTCCCAAATAATACATCCAAAGGGTTTGCACCAAACTGTGAACTCTCAAAAAGGACCAGAGGCTAGTTACAGTCACCTGACTGCAGGAGTCTAAACAGATCGAGAGCCAAAGTGCATAAAACTATTAAATCTAATGATATGGTTTGGATGTCTGACCCCTCCAAATCTCATGTTGAAATGTGACCTCCAGTGTTGGAGATGGGGCCTAAAGGAAGGTAGTGGATCCTTCATGAATGTTTTGGTGCCAGTGAGTGAGTTCTTGCTCTAAGTTCACATGCAATCTGGTTGTTTAAAAGAGTGTGGTGGCCGCGCACAGTGGCTCACGCCTGTAATCCCAGCACTTTGGGAGGCCGAGGCGGGCGGATTACTTGATATCAGGAGTCCAAGACCAGCCTGGCCAACATGGTGAAACCCCGTCTGTACTAAAAATACAAAAATCTGCTGGGCATTGTGATGCGCGCCTGTAGTCCCAGCTACTCAGGAGGCTGAGGCAGGAGAATTACTTGAACCTGGGAGGCAGAGGCTGCAGTGAGCTGAGATCACGTCACTGCACTCCAACCTGGGCAAAAGAGTGAGACACTGTCTCAAATCAAAAAAAAAAAGAAAAAAAAAAAAAGGCCGGACGCGGTGGCTCAGGCCTGTAATCCCAGCACTTTGGGAGGCCAAGACAAGCGGATCACGAGGTCAGGAGATCGAGACCATCCTGGCTAACACGGTGAAACCCCTTCTCTACTAAAAAATATAAAAAACTAGCCGGGCGAGGTGGCGGATGCCTGTAGTCTCAGCTACTCGGGAGGCTGAGGCAGGAGAATGGCGTAAACCCAGGAGGCGGAGCTTGCAGTGAGTTGAGATCCGGCCACTGCACTCCAGCCTGGGCGACAGAGCCAGTCTCAAAAAAAAAAAGAAAAAAAGAGTGTGACACCCACCCCACCCTCGCCACCACTCCGGCCATGTGATCGTCTGCTCTCCCTTTGCCTTCCTCTATGACGGGAAGTTTCCTGAGACCCTCCCCAGAAGCAGATGCTGGAGTCATGCTTGTACAGCCTGTAGAACCATGAGCCAATTAAACTTCTTGTCTTTATAAATTACCTAGCCTCAGATATTCCTTTAGAGCAGTGCAAAACGGCCTAACACACCTAATAAACTATTAAAACGTATCCACAGAAAGTCAATGTCCTAATCCATGTTGTACAAGTGAGTGCCCAACAGCACTACTGACTCTGGAGGAGGTAAGTTTTCATTGTCTCCCTTATGTAAATGTAAGACCATCCCTTACATTTGTGGCCACTGAATATTCTTGCTCCCCAGCCCAGACCCCTGCCAACCTAAATGCCAGGAGCAGCAACCCAGTGACTGCAATAACCAAAATAGAGCCCAGAGGCTTCCAAAGCCCTTGGATTGAAAACCACTGGACCTGGCTCTTGACTAGAATTTCAAGAATGAAAGTGGAGGAAAAGGACCAAGGAGAGAGGCAGACAGAAAACAAACTGGCTGAGTCAGGCATCCCCAGGCACCATGATGATGCCCTAATGACCATTTCGCCTGTACTGCTCTGAGCAACAGAGCCAAATACCTAGGGAAGAAAAATAATGACACTCACATTACGGCCAGACCAACCTGTATGGTTACTTTACTTACTTTTTTTCTTTCTTAAATATTTTATATTTTTAATTATTGGCCCACCAAGTAGAGAGATTACTTTTTAAAACAAAGATACGGCCAGAGGCCATGGCTCACGCCTGTAATCCTAACACTTTGGGAGGCTGAGGCGGGCAGATCACCTGAGGTCAGGAGTTTGAGACCAACCTGGCCAACATGGTGAAACCCCATCTCTACTAAAAACACAAAAATTAGCTGGGTGTGGTGGCGCACACCTGGAATGCCAGCTACTTGAGAGGCTGAGGCAGGATAATCCTTTGAGGCCAGGAGTTCAAAACCAGCCTGGGCAACATAGTGAGACCCCCATCTCTGCAAAAATTGAAAAATTTGCCAGGCATGGTGGCACATGCCTGTAGTCCCAGCTACTCTGGAGGCTGATGCAGGAGGATCCCTTGAACCCAAGAGTTCAAGGCTGTAGTGAGCTGATTGTGCTACTGCACTCAAGCCTGGGAGACAGAGCAAGACCTTATCTCAAAAATGAATAAATAAATAAAAAGGCATGGTCCTTGGAGGAAAACAGGTCTGACACATGAAACAGCAGCAAATAGTACAAGACAAATCTATAACTGTGTGATTTTTAATTATGCACTGTGGAATTTAAGGAATGAGATCCGTGAAATTAACTGAAGAAGGTTTCTGGGAGGAGCTGAAGCTGAAAACAGGTAAAAAATTTAGATGGATATAGGCAAGAAAGGGAGGCAACCTGGCAAGTTGGGGGTGGGGGGTGAGTGCAAAGGTGGCATGAAGCCAGTGAGCACGCGGGAGAGTGAAGGAGACCAGGCGGCAAGTCTGGAAGCTGTGAACTAGGAAGTAGGGGGAAAGGAGAAGAGATGGCGAGAGTGAGAAAAACAGTGGCGGCCTTAAGAACTGGGCAGGAGAATCTCAATGGCTGAGTGAAAGAAAGCATGGCATGGTAGACATGGAGTCAGAAGTCCTCAGGTTCAAACCTCAGCCAACCATTTGCCAGTCACATCCCTGGGGGCAACTTTCTCACTTCTGGAAGTCACTTTCTTCATCTTCAAAACAAAATAGGTGACCAGGGGTAGAGGCTCACACATGTAATCTCAGCACTTTGGGAGACTAAGGTGGGCAGACTGCTTGAGCCTAGGAGTTCAAGACCAGCCTGGGCAACATGGTGAAACCCCATCCCTACTAAAAATAGAAAAAATTAGCCAGGCGTGTTGGCGTGCACCAGTAGTCCTAGCTATTTGGGAGTCTGAGGTGGGAGGGTCACCTGAGCCCAGGAAGTTGTGAGCCAAGATCATGCCACTGCAACAGAGTGAGACTCTACCACAAAAACAAGGACACAAAAAAAGCCATGGGGGACGTGGGGAGATAAGGAACAAAAGAGAAAGAAATACTCCAACAGATAGAAAGGAATTTCTCCAGAATATAACATTTAGCTTATGGAATAAAACCTCTAACTACTGAAATGTTCTAACCACAGGAAGGTAGGAGCTCCTCTACTAAGTCTGGGAACTCAGGCGTAGATAGAAAACCCTAGTTAAAGGGCAAGCCTGCCACCCTGGAGCATTTTTAAGCATGAGGTTGGAGCCCTGCTTGAGGGTTTTGTTCCCTGCGGTGTTGCTTAGTCACCAATGGGAAGATTTCCACTAGAGATCACCGACAAGAATTATTATTCTAGACACAGCTCTGGGGTGCAGTTAAAGTCCTGTTTCCATAAAACCTAACCATCTCTAAGTAGAATTTATAGCTCCCCTAAGCAGGATGTAATCACTTTAAAGAACTCAAACTGGACTGTGGATGTGAAGACACACTAGCTTCTCCTGGAGAACATCAGTTAGCAGAGCTGCTGGTGGAATCCGGGACATCTATGCAGCTGTCAGCGAAATGACCACAATGCTAGTGCAAGCTGAAAACAGCTTTGGACCACCACAGAGAAGACAGGCTAGCATGACAGCAGGCTGGGCTTTAAAACAAGAAATAAATAAATTACTAAGGTAAACAAGTGTTAAAGCCCTAGGAAAAAATAACCCCAGGTAATAAGGTGTTGTATGGGGGTTTCTTGTTTGGGGCTTTTGAGGGGTTTTTTGGTATTGCAATATTTTTTAAATCTAAAAATGGTTTAAAAACTAAAATCTTTCTGAAATTCAGCACTACCAATTCTTGGGCACGTGGGTACAGGGATCTCAAAGACTAAAATGCACATCCTACATCCATCCACCTGGCTAGCTTAGTTGGTAGAGATGAAACTTAAACTGTGGTTTCACCACACCTCAAACAGGGGCTCCACACGAACACAAATTGTTGGATAACAAAGCAGAACATCTCAAAGCAAAGCCCAGAACATTCCTTCATATGTTGTAAGCATCAGATAGCTATTCTTTGAACAGATACAGAGGGTCTGAGTCCAATACTACTCTCTTGATACAGGAAATAGCTCAGATCCAACATGCCACAGATACTTATTTTGTTCCTACTGTGTGCCAGGCTTTCAGCTGGATTCTGGGGCTACAGGGAACAAAATAGGACTGCCTGTCTTTGTGGGGTCTGTGGACTGATCTGGGTTATTTTCCTAGAAAATATGCACATAGGCCAGGCACAGTGGCACGTGCCTGAAATCCCAGCACTTTGGGAGGCTAAGGCAGGAAGATTGCTTGAGGCCAGGAGTTCAAGACTAGCCTGGCTGCACATGTACCTGGGAACTTAAAATAAAATAAAGACCAGCCTGGGCAACATAGCGAGACACCGTCTCTTAAAAAAAGTTAAAATTTAAAAAAGGAAATTTGCAAATAGCAGACATAGAACAGTAGGATCAAACTGTACCTCTTTATTGTTCCCTATCAGTTTCATCTGAGCAAAAACCTCTTTTTAATTTTTTTTTTTTTTTTGAGACGGAGTCTCGCTCTGTCACCCAGGCTGGAGTGCAGTGGCCGGATCTCAGCTCACTGCAAGCTCTGCCTCCCGGGTTTACACCCTTCTCCTGCCTCAGCCTCCTGAGTAGCTGGGACTACAGGCGTCTGCCACTTCGCCTGGCTAGTTTTTTGTATTTTTTAGTAGAGAAGGGGTTTCACCGTGCTAGCCAGGATGGTCTCGATCTCCTGACCTCGTGATCCGCCCGTCTCAGCCTCCCAAAGTGCTGGGATTACAGGCATGAGCCACTGCACCCGGCCCATTTTTGTTTTGTTTTGTTTTGTTTTTTGGGACAGAGTCTCACTCTGTCGCCCAGGCCGAAATGCAGTAGTGCAATCTCGACCCACTACAAACTCCACCTCTGGGTCCAAGTGATTCTACTGCCTCAGCCTCCCAAATAGTTGATATTACAGGTGCTCACCACCACGCCTGGCTAATTTTTGTATTTTTAGTTGAGACAGGATTTCACCATGTTGGTAAAACCATTTCACCGCCAGGCTGGTCTTGAATTCCTGGCCTCAAGCAATCAGCCTGCATCCACCTCTCAAATTCTGGGATTACAGGCATGAGCCACCACACCCAGCCATAAAACCTCTCTTTATTCCAACAGACCTTCCTATATTATTTGCTTCTGTGGACTCATAGCACATTAAACCAATACCCACACAAATTATTTATGAACTTCAAGGATGGTAAGTACTATAAAGGAAGGGATGTGTTGCTATGCACACACATATAACAGGAAGAATGCCCAAGCATGGGGATGGGAATCAAGGAAGGTTTCTTTGCAAAAATGCCTTTGATGCTGGGGACTGAAGAATGAAGAGATGTTAGCCAAATGAAGAAGTGAGGCAAGAAGAACATTCTAGCACAATCCCAACTGTAATATCATAAAATTCATTGAAGAATCATCTTCCAATTGAATGTCTCACAGGCAACTGAAACTTCAACATATCCAAAATAAAAGCCGATCACCTCCCCCAAAGACCATTCCTTCCAGTCCTCCACACCTAAGAAAATGGCAACTCCATCCTACCCAGTTGCTCAAGTCAAAAGTGTTCATCTTATTCTTGACTCAGTTCTGTCATGCTATACGATCTATCAAATCCACCTTCAAATATTGGCAATTCTACCTTCAAAATAGCTCTAGAACCCAACCTCCTCTACTGCTGCTGTCCTGAGCCAAGCACCATCACTTTTCTGCTCAGGTGATTACAACAGCCTCCTTCCTGGTCTCCCTACCTCCACCTACCCCTCATAGACTGTCCTCCATGCAGCAGCCAGAGTGATCCCCTTGCTTCTGTACTTAAAACTTTTCACAAGCTTTCCATCTCCCTCCAAAAGCAAAAGGCCTTCTAGTGACCCACAATGCCCTTCATGATGGGACCCATCCACCATTGCTCTACCTCTATCTCCCTCTTGAGAGAGGGTCTCACTGTGTCACCCACAGTGGAGTGCAGTGGCATAATCAGGGCTCACTGCAGCCTCGAACTCCTGGGTTCAAGTGATCCTCCTGCCTCAGCCTCCCTACAGGTGTGCACCACCATGCCCAGCTCTTTTTTTCTTTTTTTCTTTTTTTTTTTTTTTTTTTGTAGATAGCCCGAGGTCTGGCTCCGTTGCCCAGGCTGATTTCAAACTCCTCCCACTTCAGCCTCCCAAAATGCTGGGATTGTAGGCATGAGCCACCGCACCTGGCCTTTTCAATTTCTGTCTTGTACATTTCCCATCCACTCCAATTGTACTGGCCCGTGTGCAGATTGTGCAACATGGTAAACAAACCCCCACTTCAGGGCTTTTGCACTTGCTGTTCCCTCTACCTGGAATGTTCTCCCTGAGGTTATATGCATGGTTGACTCCATTATTTCCCTCAGAGCTTTGCTCAAATGCCACTTTATCAAAGAGACCTAAACAGTAAAGGCCTATCAAAACACCCTTTTAATCTTACACTACTTTGTTTTCTCTGTAGCACTTAACACCATCTCACAGACTGAACATTGAACTGTTTCTTTGTTTACTGCCTGTCTCTCCCACTTCACAGTACACTCCATAAAGACTGATTTGTTCACTGCTCCATCCCCAAAACCTAGAATAGAACCAGACATAGAGTCGGTGTTCAATCAATACTTGCTGAATGAAGCAAGGAATAAGTCACTGCCACCAGCAGTGTCTACAGTTTTTGGTAGATATTTTTGGGACATCTGCCCAACTCGCTACAACCCTCATCACTAAAAACTATTTCTCCCCAAGTGTGTCCACAGCAGACACTTTTGTTCTACATGATCATGTCATTGACATTGTTCTTTGGACTAGAGATGGATGGCATCTGAGTCAATGAGAATCTCTGAGACTTTGGTACAAAGACTGAAAGTTGCTAGTTTCAGTATCTGAAAGGGGCTAGAAGTAGGGTTTGTAAGTCAAGAGGCAGAAAAATCTACTGAAGGAAAAAGAATGAAGCAGGTGTATGGAGAGCAGGGATACTGGATACAGAGTGGGGTTAAAGGAGGAAGACAAATGGAAAGAAGAAAGCCCGAGGGACTGTCCATCCACAACCTGGCTCCTGCAGTGCCTTGCAGTCGGTTGCAATGTCCAGTCTCAGCCCACAGTGCCACCTGGCAGCTCAGGCCTATAGGACTCAACAGGAAGCAGTAGGCACAGAGAAAGGGCAAAAACCTTTTCTTTTTTTTTTTTTCTTTTTTTTTTTTTTTTGATACAGAGTTTTGCTCTGTCACCCAGGCTGGAGTGCAGTGGCACAATCTCAGCTCACTGCAACCTCTGCCTCCCAGGTTTAAGCAATTCCCCCTGCCTTAGCCTCCCTAGTAGCTGGTATTACAGGTGCCTGCCACCATGCCCAGCTAATTTTTTGTATTTTTTAGTAGAGATGGGGTTTCGCCATGCTGGCCAGGCTGGTCTTGAACTCCTGACCTCAGGTAATCCGCCCGCCTCAGCCTCCCAAATTGCTGGGATTACAGGCGTGAGCCACCATGCCCGGCCCAAAAACCTTTTCAATACAACCATGCAAATATGCACTTCACCACAATGCACACGGCCGATTCAAGTGTACAATAACGCACACACTGCAGACACAAAATTGCAGAATTATAACTGGCCTTTTCATTTAGTTAGTGTCAGTCTCATTTGAGCAGAACTTTACTTTATTTCAACAAATCTAAAAATATTATCCATCTCTTTACATTCTTGAGCAGAGATACTGCAGGAAGTGAAAGATATTTACACAGATCACAAATGGACAATCTGTTGGACACAGTGGCATATGTCTGTAATTCCAGCCTCTCACGAGGATCACTTGAGCCCAGGAGTTCAAGGCTGCAGTGCACTATGACAGTGCCTGTAAAGAGACACTGCACTCTAGCCTGGGCAGGATAGTGAGACCCCATCTCTTTAAAAAAACTTAATAATTGGCCAGGCATGGTGGCTCAAGCCTGTAATTCCAACACTTCGGGAGCCCAAGGCAGCCAGATCACTTGAGATCAGGAGTTTAAGACCAGCCTGGCCAACATGGAGAAATCCCATCCCTACTAAAAATATAAAAAAATTGGCTGGGAGTGGTAGTGCGTGCCTGTAATCCCAGCTACTTGGGTGGCTGAGGCACAAGAATCACTTGAACCTGGGAGGTGGAGGTTGCAGTGAGCTGAGATCATACCTCTGCACTCAAGCCCGGGCGACAGAGTGAGACTCCATCTCAAAAATAATAATAATAGGCCGGGCGCGGTGGCTCAAGCCTGTAATCCCAGCACTTTGGGAGGCCGAGACGGGCGGATCACGAGGTCAGGAGTTCGAGACCATCCTGGCTAACACGGTGAAACCCCGTCTCTACTAAAAAATACAAAAAACTAGCCGGGCAAGGTAGCGGGCGCCTGTAGTCCCGGCTACTCGGGAGGCTGAGGCAGGAGAATGGCGTAAAAACCTGGGAGGCAGAGCTTGCAGTGAGCTGAGATCCGGCCACTGCACTCCAGCCTGGGCGATACAGCGAGACTCCGTCTCAAAAAATAATAATAATAATAATAATAATAACTAATAAAAATTAAAATAAAAAAGAAATAGGCAATCTGTAGGGAAAAAAAATCAAAGACTTGGGTTTGCAATGTTTAGATCATATAACATATCCTAGAAGAAAATCATCAACCTGAATTTATTTCAGCAGCAAAGGAAAAAAGAACCAAAGAGCTTCACAAGAGACTTCACATTTTCAAGTGCATCAAAGGCAAAAGTAATGTCTTCTGGATAAAGATACCTGAAATGACATGTAGAATTTTACAGAACACCAGGAGCCGGGCATAGAAACAAATCAGAGTTAAATTACCAATGGCATTGCAATTTAGAGCTCTGGTTTGTTCTAAAGACTATCAGAGCACGCTGTAAGAAGAAAGTGATTCCAAATTTATCATCTTCCAGGAAACAACTAAGGTACAATCACTAAAATGATAATGCTTTGCTATTGTGGATCAACTTTAGCTTCAGAGGATTTAGATTATGAGTATCTGCTTTCAAGTTTCTAATTTTTTCGATAATGGCTTATTCTGTTCTCAGCCTTATTTCCCTGGTTCCAACCTCAAAGAGCAATTTTTTAAAACAGACTGAATTTGAGAAGCAAGTACATAGGAGATCTAGAAAGCAGGCCATCAGCTATTTAGATATAGCTTCAATTTCCATGAAACGTTAATGCCCTAATTTAGTGCACAACAATTTTACCACCTCAGTCTGACCTCTACGGAGAGCCTGTAGAGTATAGATATGATCTCGTTATTTTCCACTTCCTCCTAAAGTCAACTCAATTTTTCCCTTTTGTTGTTAATAATGTATAAAAGATGACCACAATTTGAGATGTGACAGTGTGAAATCATCAGGTCAGCATTTAGAACCAACCATCTTTTTCCATGGCCAGAAGAGTCAGGCTAAGAGTTCCTTCTAAACTCACATCTTGACCCCACCGATGGAATTTTCAAAAAATACCCCATTGCCACACAAGCCCTTCGTGAAAGTCTGACTTTGTTCCTAAGCTTCGTTCTAAGTGACCCTAGTATTAAAGAAGCTCCCATGGTACCAGATAACCTGTAATGTTTTTGTTTTAAAGAAATTAATTTTTGCCAGGTGTGGTGGCTCACACTTTAGGAGGCCAAAGCAGGAGGATCATTTGAGCCCAGGAGTTTGAGACCAGCCTGGGCAACATAGCGAGACCCTCTTTTCTTCTTCTTCTTCTTTTTTTACTTTGTGTGTCTATTATTTTAAATAATTTTAAAATGTTAAAAAATGTATTTTGAAAAATGCTGTAATTTTTAAGTTCACGGTCATTTACACAAATGATCAGCTCAGTTATCATTTGTAAAGGAAGTATAAGAGTCTATTGAATCCAGATTACAAAATAGCTCACTATTTCTTACATTTAACCAAAATTTTAATTAAAACAAGTAGTTTGCAAATGTTATACTACAAAGTTAAAGCATGCTAACCAAAGTCATGTATAATAAAAGTTATAGATGAATAATAACCACCATTTTATAATACAAAACATAAAAAATGTTAATATTACCAGTAGTCAGCAAAAGTAAAACAGGATGCATACACAAGGCTATTCACTGTAATCCTCTTTGGAATATATTTGGAAACTACCCAAATGCCCATCAATAGGTTGAATAAACTATGGTACAACTACACAATGGATTACTATACAGTAAAAGAATGAATGAAGACTATCTCTAGACACTACTATGGAGTGATGTCCAGGACATTTAAAAAAGCAAGGTTAGAAAAAAGTATGTAAAGTTATGCTATTGCTTAAGAAAAAAATGGGATATGGGAATATCTTCTTATATTTTTGAAATGTAATGATAAACCATAACTTTTCATACTATGGCTAAAATGTAGACAGGAAAGGACAAGGATAGAAGGTAGACTTCTTTGAATATACTTTGTTTTTTCAATTTGACTATCAAATCCAGTATTTGTGTAATTATAAATAAAACTTAACAGAAAGAGATTTTTTAAATGAAACAAATAAACTAACCATGTACCCAGTTAGCATACAGCCACACAGACAGAAGGACGATTACAAATGAGTCTAAGGCACAGGACTTTTTTATATATATATTTGTTAAAAACCGAGTCCCTGCTCTGTCACCCTGGAGTACAGTATCACAATCATATCTCACTGCAGCTTCAAACTCCTGGGCTTAAGCCTACTCTCGCCACAGCCTCTCGATACCTGGGACTACAGGTACGTGCCACCTTGTCTGGTTAATTTTTAATTTTCTTTTGTAGAGACAGGTTCTCACTGTATTGCCCCAGCTGGTCTCAAACTCCTGAGCTCCAGCGATCCTCCCTTCTTGGCCTCCCAAAGTGCTGGGATTATAGGTGTGAGCCACTGTGCCCAGCAGCATACAGTAACCTGACTACACATTTCTGAAGGATTTTTTGTGAAAACTGCAAAAAATAATAAACTGTTTTCAGTAATCATATTATTGGGAAGTCATTATTCTGACATTGCTGTGTGTAATGTGGGATAAAACAAATGAATAATCTTATTATGGCTTCAAGAAGTAGGATTTTTGGCACTAGAGAAAGGAGATACATGGGTAAGATCAACGAGGTTAGTAAAAATCTGGAAGCCCTGAGTTTGATTTGGAAGTATCAATTGAACCCATAATAGATTTCAAATCAGGAAAAAAAATCTGGCCAGGCTTGTTGGCTCACGCCTGTTGTATACCTATAATCCCAGCACACTGGGAGGCTGAGGCAGGAGGATCACTTGAGCTCTGGAGTTCGAGACCAACCTCAGCAACATAATAAGACCATATCTCTACTAAAAATAAAAATAAAACAATTAGCTGGGCATGGTGGTATGTGCCTGTAGTCCCAGCTACTCAGGAGGCTGAGGTAGAAAGAATGCTTGAGCCCAAACACTCAAGACCAGCCTGGGCAACAAAGTGAGACCTCATCATCTCTACAAAAAAATCGCCAGGTGTGGTGGCATGCACCTGTGGTCCCAACTACACAGGAAGCTGAGGCAGGAGGATCCCCCGAGCCCAAGAGTTCGCGACTGTGTATTTGCGCCATTGCGCACCAGCCTGAGCAACACAGCGAGACCTGCCTCAGAAAAAAAAAAAAAAGAAAAAGGAAACTGCTTAGTAAGAAGAAAGAAATCAACAATGATTTCTCAGCAATGAAAAGCTTTTTATAGAAATATTCCAACCTAACAAATGAAGAGGAATGATAAAATCACAATATCACTACCATACAGTCCCTTTTGAATTAATGGATCTAAGTAATAATGATCAGGAGCTGCTAAGAAAATCAGAGAAGAAACAACAGGACATAAGCACCTCCTGAAACACCACCATACATGCTGTCTTGCCAAAGAAAACTTATATCCAATAAAGTATCTAGATATATCAACTTCCAAGAAATATAAGGGATGGATACATGGTTAAGTCCACCACAGAGAGGCACTCAGCAAAATCCAGACTATAAGTAATTCTCAGGACTAAGGATCTGCTTTCTTCAACAGCAGAAAAGACAGGGAGATGGGGAAGGAAGACAGAGCAAGAGAGATGGAAGGGGCGTCAAAGTATTCAAAGGGACTTAAGATTTTTTTTTCTTTTTTGAGATGGAGTCTTACTCCGTCTCCAGGCTGGAGTGCAGTGGTGTGATCTCGGCTCACTGCAACTGCTGCCTTCCGGGTTCAAGCGATTCTCCTGCCTCAGCCTTCCGAGTAGCTGGGACTACAGGCATGCACCACCACGCCCAACTAATTTTTGTATTTTTAATAGTGACGGGTTTTCACCATGTTGGCCAGGATGGTCTCGATCTCTTGACCTCATGATCCACCCACCTCGGCCTCCCAAAGTGCTGGGATTACAGCTGGGTGCCACCATGCCCAGCCTTAAGATTTTTAAAACAGAAATACTATGAGACTTAGTCAACCACAGTGTGTGAAGCTTATCTGAAAAATTATTGAACAAAATATTTTTTAATTATAAGACAACTGGTATAATATGA
The DNA here is from genome assembly GCF_047675955.1 of Chlorocebus sabaeus. Taxonomy (NCBI): domain Eukaryota; kingdom Metazoa; phylum Chordata; class Mammalia; order Primates; family Cercopithecidae; genus Chlorocebus; species Chlorocebus sabaeus. Next base: position 109,604,867 of record NC_132914.1, on the reverse strand, counting down.
ACAATGTTGGGTTATGGGGTGCATTTTTAAGGATTCCACAAATATTGAAATATTTATAAATAAAAAATATGTCGGGAATAATTGATAGAGCTGATAATGGCATATCAGGATCCTTTATATGAACCTGTTTTATACACATTTGAAATTTTTTCATAATCAAGGTGGAAGAAAGCACTCCCAATTCAAACAAATTGCTGCCGGGCACAGTGGCTCATGCCTATAATCCCAGCACTTTGGGAAGCCAAGGTGGGTGGCTTACCTGAGGTCGGAAGTTTGAGACCAGCCTGGCCAACATGGTGAAACCCCATCTCTACTAAAAATACAAAAACTAGCCAGGCGAGGTGGCGGGCACCCATAGTCCCAGCTACTTGGGAGGCTGAGACAAGAGAATCACTTGAGCCCAGGAGGTGGAGGTTGCAGTGAGCTGAGAACGCACCACTGCACTCCAGCCTGGGCAACAGAGCGAGACTGTCTAAAAAGGGAAAAAAAACAAATTGCAAGTGTGTGTGTGTGTGTGTGTGTGTGTGTGTGTAGCAATCAGGAATATGTGAATAGTGACTGATATATGTTAATATTAAGGAATTACCGCTAATAGTTTTAGATATGATAATGCTATTCAGGTTATAATTTTTTGAAATAAAATAGTTACAGATGAAAGATGTGTAAGATTTGCTTCAAGGCCGGGAACAGTGGCTCACACCTATAATCTCAGCACTTTGGGAGGCCAAGGCAGGCGGATCACCTGAGATCAGGAGTTTGAGACCATCCTGGCCAACATAGTGAAAATGCTGTCCCTACTAAAAATACAAAAATTAGCTGGGCGTGGTGGTGCTCGCCTGTAATCCCAGTTACTTTACTCAGGAGGCTGGGGCACAAGAATTGCTTGAACCCGGGAGGCGGAGGTTATGGTGAGCCAAGATCAAGCCACTGTACTCCAGCCTGGGGGACAGAGACTCTATCTCAAAAAAAAAAAAAAAGAATTATTTGCTTCAAGACAAGTCAGGGCTGGGGGAGTGAGTGGGGCATAGTCGAAAAAGATTGGCCATAATTGGCCGGGCGCGGTGGCTCAAGCCTGTAATCCCAGCACTTTGGGAGGCTGAGACGGGAGGATCACGAGGTCAGGAGATCGAGACCATCCTGGCTAACACGGTGAAACCCCGTCTCTGCTAAAAAAAAAAAAAAATACAAAAAACTAGCCGGGCGAGGTGGCGGGTGCCTGTAGTCCCAGCTACTTGGGAGGCTGAGGCAGGAGAATGGCTAAACCTGGGAGGCGGAGCTTGCAGTGAGCTGAGATCCGGCCACTGCACTCCAGCCTGGGCGACAGAGCGAGACTCCGTCTCAAAAAAAAAAAAAAAAAAAAAAAAAAAAGATTGGCCATAATGTCAACAGTTGTTAATGCTGGGTGTCAGGTATACTGTTATAACTATCCCGTTCTCTCTACTTTTGATTATAATTGAAATTTTCCACACTAAAAAATTTTGGAAAAATCGGTTTTCCATTCAATTTTGATGAGTGATTTCTAAAACTTCTGTATCTCCCCATCTTACCTCATGAGGCTTTATAAAGGTGAAATGAAGTGAACATAATGAAATGAATGCTGAAATGCTGCCTTTTATTATCTAGGCAGGTGGAAGACAAGGAAGGCAACAGTGAGGCTGAGACTTCAAAATTCTGACTCATTATGTTTATCATCATTTTTTTTTTCTTTTGGGACAGGTTCTGGCTGTTGCTCAGGCTGAAGTGCACCGGCGTGATCTCAGCTCACTGCAGCCTCAACCTCCCAGGCTCAAGCAATCCTCCCACCTCAACCCCCAGAGTAGCTGGGACTGCGGGTGTGTGCCACCACACCCGGCTACTTTCTGTATTTTTTGTAGAGACGGGGTTTTACTATGTTGCCCAGTCTGGTCTCAAACTCCTGGAATCAAGTGATCTGCCTGCCTCTCCCTCTCAAAGTGCTGAGATTACAGGAGTGAGCTACCATGCCCAGTCTATCATCACTTTTTCATTGATGCTTTTCATCACTGTTTTCCTTCTCTCAACTAGAAGCTCCCTTTAAAGGCAGTAACCCTATCTGTCTTGTTCACCAGTGTCTTCAGAGCCTAACCCAATGCCTGGGATGAGAGAATAAACTCAAATTCAAGTCTCTGTTCAGCAATGTTGAGCAAGGACTGAGAATGTTCTATTCTACACCCCTCCCCGGTGCTGGAATTCAATCAATATCTGTGGTACGGGCCAGGCACAGTGGCTCACGCATGTAATTTCAACACTTTGAGAGGCCAAGACAGGAGAATTATTTGAGCTCAGAAGTTCAAGACCAACCTGAGTAACATAGTGAGACCCCATATCTACAAAAAATAAAAAATTAGCTGGGTATAGTGGTGCACACCTGTAGTCCCAGCTACTCAGGAGGCTAAAGTGGGAGGATGGCATGAGCCCAGAAGCCGGAAGCTGCAGTGAGCTATAACTGCACCACTATACTCCAGTCTGGGCAGCAAAGTGAGATCCTGTCTCAGAAGGAAAAAAAGAAAACAAAACAAACAAACAAAAAAAAACTGTGGCATGAAGGCTGAACAATTTACTTAACCTCCCTTAGGTCCCTCAGCTGGAAAATGGGAAATCATATCTATCTCAGCAAGTTGTTCACACATACTGTGGCTAAAAGGACTTTATTTGCCCAGTCATTCACTTATTCATTCATTCCACAAATACTTAAAAATTGTAGTCCTACAAAAAGCGTAGAATAATCATTCCCATAAAACAGAACAGGAAAATAAAATGATGTAAACATGAGTTAAATGTAAATACTCATTCAACAAACATTTACGGAGTTTGTGCCATGTTCCAGGCACTGTGCTATGTGCTGGGGACAACTGCGAAGGTAAATATGCTAGAATCTTTGTTTTTGAAGTTTTCTGTTAAACGGATGAGGAGAAAACGAAAGAGATCACATTGTCAATGGGTAAGTGACATAGAAGAGTGCAATGGGAACACATCACATTCCCATCAGGGACATTCTCCAACCCAAGTTAGTTTCAGGAAAGAGATCAGTTCACTTACAGTTAGGAAACAACAGATGCTGGAGAGGATGTAGAGAAATAGGAACACTTTTACATTGTTGGTGGGAGTGTAAATTAGTTGAACCATTGTGCATGACAGTATGGTGATTCCTCAAGGATCTAGAACCAGAAATACTATTTGACCCAGCAATCCCATTACTGAGTATATACCCAAAGGATTATAAATCATTCTACTATAAAGACATATGCACATGTATGTTTATTGCAGCACTATTTAAAATAGCAAAGACTTGGAACCAACCCAAATGCCCATCAATGATAGACTGGATAAAGAAAATGTGGCACATATACACCATGGAATACTATGCAGCCATAAAAAAGAATGAGTTCATGTCTTTGCAGGGTCATGGATGAAGCAGGAAACCATCATTCTCAGCAAACTAACACAGGAACAGAAAACCAAACAATGAGAACACGTGGACACAGGGAGGGGAACATCACACACACTATCTGGGGATGGGGGGGAAACTCCTGGATTCAAGTGGTCCGCCTGCCTCACCTTCTCAAAGTGCTGAGATTACAGGAGTGAGCCACCACACCCAGCCTATCATCACTTTTTCACTAATGCATTAAAGGGGAGGGAGAGCATTAGGACGAATACCTAATGCATGCAGGGCTTAAAACCTAGATGATGGGTTGTTGTGTGCAGCAAACCACCATGGCACATGTATACCTGTGTAACAAACCTGCACGTTCTGCACATATATCCCAGAACTTAAAGTATAATAAACAAAAATAATTTAAAAAAAAAAAAAAGAAAAGAAATCAGTTCACTTAACTTACCAGAGTCATCAATTTGAACTCTGAAATTAAAGCCACCACATTTCACATGTCAAGGCGGGTGGATCACTTGAGCCCAAGAGTTCAAGACCAGCCTGGGCAACATTGCAAAACCCCATCTCTACAAAAAAATACAAAAATTAGATGGGCGTGGTGGCGTGTGCCTGTAGTCCCAGCTACTCAGGAAGCTGAAGTAGAAGGATCACTTGAGCCCAAGAGTTCAAGACCAGCCTGGGCAATATTGCAAAACCTCACCTCTACCAAAACTACAAAAATTAGCCGGGCATGGTGGCATGTGCCTGTAGTATCAGCTACTCAGGAGGCTGAGATGGGAGGATCACTTGAGCCCAGGGAGGTCGGGGCTGCAGTGAACCGAGATCATGCCACTACACTCCAGCCTTGGTGACAAAGCAAGACCCTGTCTCAAAAAAAAAAAAAAAAAAAGCCACCACAAGGTGTTTCTCTTTCATTCATTCCCATTTGCTGCACTAAGGCTATAGATTCTTTCTAAAGACCCCAGTGCATGTTGGAAATCTTCCAAAGAAATTAGATCCTTTTGTTTCTCTGAGATTTTGCCACCAGTCCAAACCAAAAGAGCCAAATGGAGCGGCTGGCACATCCATTGACTACTCACTGCCAACTCCCTTCCCTCAGAACACAATGCTCTTCTATTTCGAAGAAGCCCTCGTAGCAACTTGTTCCACGTCAATCAATGGCTGAATTAAAAAAGGACGTCAATTTCAACTCTCTCAGGTCCAATTCCAAACACAAGACCAACTTCTCCTCCACTAAAAATAGGATATAACAACTCATGAAAAAACAGTTTTTTAATAACTTACCTCAAATTCTTCCCAAAAGCCTTGTTTGACTTTATCTGTGGTCTCAGCTAATTTGCTTAGTTCTCGAACTCTGCTTTCTATTTCAGCAGCATTTATACGAGTCGTGTTAAGGGGCTGATCGAGTACGGCAGTTGATGTAAAATAAAGAAAATATTACAGAAAAGGTTGTTAATGTAAAAAAAAAAAAAAAAAAAAAAAAAAAACTTCTATGTTGATACTCATAAAGGCATGGACAGAGGGTTCGTAGGACCCTGTAATTCACAATAAAGGTTTTCAAATAGTTTCACCACCTTTTCTGTTCAGCCAGAAAATGTGTCTTTCTTCAGTCTCCACATACACTTTATTTAGCTTATATAAATTCAAGTCTATTTTTCCTTTTTTTTTTTTTTTTTTGAGACGGAGTATTGCTCTGTCGCCCAGGCTGGAGTGCAGTGGCGCGATCTTGGCTCACTGCAAACTCTGCCTCCCAGGTTCACACCATTCTTCTGCCTCAGCCTCCCGAGTAGCTGGGACTACAGGAGCCCACCACCACGCCCGGCTAATTTTTTGTATTTTCGGTAGAGACGGGGTTTCACCATGTTAACCAGGATGGTCTCAATCTCCTGACCTTGTGATCCGCCAGCCTTGGCCTCCCAAAGTGCTGGGATTACAGGCGTGAGCCACCACGCCCGGCCAAGTCTATTTTTCCTTATGAATAGACTACAACATTATTTAGAGAGATTATATCATTTTCCACTGTCATAAAGGTGAACTTTGAAATAGCAACAATGCCAAAGTGAATAAGTGAGGTTACCTAAAGGTAACCAGAAGTGGATCTATAACGAAAATTTGCTTTAAAACTGTGTACGGCCTTAGGCCAGGCACAGTGGCTCACGCCTATAATTCCAGCAGTTTGAGAGGCTGAGGTGGGCAGATCACTTGAGGTCAGGAGTTCAAGACCAGCCTGGCTACATGGTGAAACCCCATCTCTACTAAAAACACAAAACTTAGCTGGGTGTAGTGGCACCACCTGTAATCCCAGCTACTCAGGAGACTGAGGCAGGAGAAGCTCTTGGAGCCGGGACACCGAGGTTGCAGTGAGCCAAGAACACGCCACTACATTCCAGCCTGGGTGACAGAGCAAAACTCTGTCTCAAAACAAAAAACAAAAAACCTCCGTAAGGCCTTTCACAGATAAATATGGGAATAATATAAATCTGGAATATGTTTCCAAGTACTATAGGAGGCAGTCAGTGAGTGGAGTAATAATAAGAAAAGATTTAGGGCTGGGTGTGGTGGCTCACGCCTGTAATCCCAAAACCTTGGGAGGCTGAGGCAGGTGGATCACCTAAGATCGGGAATTCGAGACCAGCCTGGCCAACATTGTGAAACCTCGTCTCTATTAAAAATACAAAAATTAGCCGGGCATGGTGGCAGGCACCTGTAGTCCCAGCTAATCAGGAGCCTGAGACAGGAGAATCACTTGAACCCAGGAAGTAGAGGTTGCAGTGAGCCGAGATTGCACCACTGCACTCCAGACTGGGTGACAGAGTAAGACTGTCTCAAAAAAAAAAAGATTTGATGAGTTGAAGCTGGGATGGGTACACGGAGGCTGATGACACTATTCTGTCTACCTCTGTATGTTTGCAAAATTCTCTATTAGGACTTTTTTAAAGTTTTTTTTTTTGAGACAGTTTTGCTCTTGTTGCCCAGGCTGGAGTGCAATGGCGCAGTCTCAGCTCACCACAACCTCCACCTCCCAGGTTCAAGCGATTCTCCTGCCTCAGCCTTCCCAAGTAGCTGGGATCATAGGCATGCACCACCAAGCCTGGCTAATTTTGTATTTTTAGTAGAGATGGGGTTTCTCCGTGTGGGTCAGGCTGGTCTTGAACTCCCGAACTCAGTTGATCCACCCACCTCGGCCTCCCAAAGTGCTGGGATTACAGGCGTGAGCCACCGCGCTCGGCTTTTTTAAGTTTTTAAGGAGAAAGCTTGAGCTTTCCAATCCGCTCACCTGCTTGAGTTGTAGTACTGTACCCAATGTTTCCACCATAGGATTCTTCTTGTAATGTTCCACAAGATCTGTCAAAGAATCAAACCGTTCTCCTCCGCCAACGTCATATTTCAGTTCCTTTCAAAATAAACAGATGACATTTATTATTTGTTACCTTTATGTTACATTGGTGTTTTCAAGCACTCTCATATTCACTGCAGCATTATTCACAATAGCTAGTATATGGAGAAAACTTAAATGTCCATCAAAAGATAGATAATAGGCTGGGTACAGTGGCTCACGCCTAAATTCCAGCACTTTGGGAGGCCAAGACAGGCGGATCACTTGAAGTCAGGAGTTCGAGACCAGTCTGGCCAACATGGTGAAATCCTGTACCCACTAAAAATACAAAAATTAGCCAGGCTTGGTGGTGGACGCCTGTAATCCCTGCTGCTCAGGACGGTGACACACGAGAATCACTTGAGTCCAAGAGGCAGAGGTTGCAGTGAGCCAACTGCACTTTAGCCTGGGTGACAGAGGGAGACTCTGTCTCAAAAAAAAAGATAAATAATAAAAATGTGGTGTGTGTATACAAATATACTAAAAGCGTAAATATACTCAATATACTCAAGTATAATAATATAGTAAATATGCTAATATACTAATATACTAACCATACTAATATATTAAGTATAATAAAAGCATATATGACCTTGACTAAGTGAGCAAAGAAAATCTGCCTTTGGATCAGGCACAGTAGTTCACATCTGTAATCCTAACACTTTGGGAGGTTGAAGCAGGCAAGCCTCTTGAGCCCTAGTTCAAGACACCCTGGGCAATGTGGCAAAACACCATCTCTACAAAAAATACAAACACTAGCTGGGCATGGTGGCACACACCTGTAGTCCCAGCTACTCAAGAGGGTGAGTGAAGGAAGATCAACTGAGCCCAGGGAGGTTGAGGCTGCAGTGAGCCGTAACAGAGCAAGATCCAGTCTCAAATGAATAAATAAATAAATATTTAAAAATAAATAAATAAACAGAAGGCTAGGCACAGTGGCTCACGCCTGTAATCCCAGCACTTTGGGAGGCCAAGGCGAGTGGATCACGAGGTCAAGAGATTGAGACCATCCTGGCCAACATGGTGAAACCCCACCTCTACTAAAAAAAATACAAAAAATTAGCCGGGCATGGTGGCAGCCGCCTGTAATCCCAGCTACTTGGGAGGCTGAGGCAGAAGAATCACTTGAACCCAAGAGGCGGAGGTTGCAGTGAGCCGAGATCATGCCATTGCACTCCAGTCTGGGCAAAAAGAGCAAAACTGTCTCACCAAAAAAAAAAAAAAAAAACAGAAAGACAATCTGACTTTGAATGTAACGGTGTTTGTCTTCTTCCAGCAGAAAAATCACCCAAAGATTTGGGTCACCAGACCCAATGTGGTGAAACTCCATCTCTAGGTGACAGGGCAAGACTCTGTCTAAAAAACATACATAAATTAATTAATTAGAATAAAATAATTAATTAATTAATTAATTTTTTAAAAAAAGACAATCTGACTTTGAATGTAATGGTGTCTGTCTTTTTCCAGCAGAAAAATCACCCAAAGACAACATCTTGCCAGGCCCATAGTTCAACTAGAGATTTACCTGACAGCGAATCATAACATGGGTCACTTTAGACTTGCCGTCATTGCTCTCCCCTTTGTCATCACCAGTGCGCACAGAGAGAACAAAATCTCCAGGGTGGCTCTGGCTCTCTCGTACAAGAAAACTACCATGTTTTCCTTTTTCAGTTAATAATTTCTCTGCTTCTTTCCCAGAGAGGTGTCCATGAAACCACCTAAAGTTTTTAAAAAATAAAAAAGAATTTAGCTCTACTATGGGTGCATGTTGTTCTTTCACAAAACTACTACATACAGTCAGCGCTCCTAAACACAATTAAAAAACAAACACATTCCTCCAAGGGATTGATCAATCCCACCTGAGACAGAAAATTTGCATCCCATGCGGGCAGGAAAAACCTCAAAGATGGTAAGAATGACCACTAAACTTCTTAATTGAGCCCACAGTCCTTTAGAGACAAATGCCCCCAATCTTTCCTGTTTTTTTTTTAATCCCTCCTCTTTTAAAAATGCAATTTGCCATTCATCCACTGCCCAATCTTAAAAGGACCAACTATTTAATTATAGCCATTTAAATAAGTTACAGGCCAGGTATAGTGGCTAATGCCTATAATCCCAACACTTTGGAAGGCCAAGGCAGGAAGATCACTCGAGGTCAGGAGTTCAAGACCAGTCTGGGAAACACAGTGAAATCTATCTTTACAAAACAATTAAAAATTAGCATGGTGGCATCTGCCTGTAATTCCAGCTACAATATGAGGCCGAGGCAGGAGGATCACTTGAGTCCAGGAGGTTGAGACTGCAGTGAGCTATGATCATGCCACCACACTCTAGCTTGGGTGACAGAGCAAGACCCTGTCTCAAAAATAAATAAAGTTGGCCGGACACAGTGGCTCACGCCTGTAATCCCAACACTTTGGGAGACTGAAGCAGGTGGATCACCTGAGGTCAAGAGTTCGAGACCAGCCTGACCAACATGGTGAAACCCTGTCTCTGCTAAAAATAAAAAATTAGCCGGGCATGGTGGCGAGTGCCTGTAATCCCAGCTACTCAGGAGGCTGAGGCAGGAGAATCACTTGAACCCAGGCGGTGGAGGTTGCAGTGAGTCGAGATCGTACCACTGCACTCCAGCCTGGGTGACAAGAGCGAAACTCTATCTCAAAATAAATAAATAAATAAATAATTTAAAAAATAAAGTCGTAATAAAAAGTTGTAATACAGACAGGCGCGGTGGCTCATGCCTATAATCCCAGCACTTTGAGAGGCCGAGGTGGGCAGATCACCTGAGGTCAGGAGTTCGAGACCAGCCTGGCAAACAGGACAAAACCCTGTCTCTACTAACAATACAAAAATTAACTGGGGCATGGTGGCACATGCCTGTAGTCCCAGCTACTTGGGAGGCTGAGGCAAGAGAATTACTTGAATCTGGGAGGCGGAGGTTGTAGTGAGCCAAGATCATGCCACTTGACTCCAGCCTGGGTGACAGAGTGAGACTCCATCTCAAATAAAGTAAGAAAAAGTTGTAATAGAGACAGAAAATCATTTTGAATGTTTGTCCTTGCTTTGGCATGTAAACACTCAATTAAAAAGGATCTTCATTATAAATTAATTCAAACATTTCAATCTTTTCCATATATACAACCTATAATTCAACAGCCTCCAGTGTCTTTGGACTATATCCTGAGTGATCATCTCAAATTGTGTAACGCACATAAGACTTAGAGTAAAAATGAGGGATTTTGCTAAAAATATGAATTCCCAGGCTCCACAGCCAGCAATATCAATACACTTAAGTCTGAATGAGGCCCAGGAATCTGCATTTAAACCAGCACATCAGACAGTCCTAATGCAGGCATCCAAGGCCATCCAAGGACAGACTTTGAGACAATACTGCTCCATGTTACTATGGGCAGCATTTTAACCTAGTTCTATTAATAAAGTGGCTTTTTCCCTCAGGATCTTGGTCAGAAAGCAAGCACTATCATGGCAGGTGGTGTTAATGGCTCATCATCAAACAAATAAACTTTGAGTTATTTTTCATCCACACTCAACTGAAAACAGTAAAATTAGGAATAAACTGTACAGAGTTGGCTGACAGCCTTTTGCCTGAAGCTATAGTGGTAGCTAGAGAAACAAATTATCAGCACATAATAGCACTGACATAAAGGTATAAGCTAATAAAATCATACCTGAAGACACAAAATATACAAACTAAGAGATCCTGAATTTGCACCAAGTCAGAGAGGAGACTGGGAGTGTACAAAACAAATACAATCAATAAATAAGTCAAGCCCATGCTTTCATCAGGCTAGTTCCAATACAGGGGGACAGATCTTGAAAATAACACAATTCTCTCTAAGTAAGGTCACTCTCACATAATTGTGGAGATAACATTAAAGGAATTGATGAAAAAGCTGACCCTCTGAGCTCTCTGCTTTTCCACTTCTGAGCTTAAACTGACATCTGTTGGTGGCACTGCTGAATAACTGGTCGAGAGCCACCACAGAAAACTGCTGCTATTTTGGTGTCTCCATTATCATTTGTTTTCTTCTAATAACTCTGAAAGATTATCCGCCAAAGTTCAATAAATCTTAAAACTAATACAAGTAACCAAGTATATGCAGGAATGCTATGCAATCCCTATAGGATGACTGTAAGTAACACTGATTAAAACTTTTGCAAGAAAAAGGTACTCTGAAAATAATTTGATGCTATTAGTCTCACTTTAATAATTCTTTAAAGATTACAGCTCAAAAAACAGTCACAAGTCTTTAGAGTCAGAAAGTCATACACAGACCTCAGTCATGCATTTCTGACACATAGGGCACAAGGGAGCAGCAGACTTTGTGGTCACTAAAATGTTACTGACCTTTCAGAGGTAGGATCTGCACAGTTCAGAGGATATTTAAGCTCAATAACATCTCCATTCTTCTCTTTTAATTGCCCGTGATGTTCCATGTAATACTGGACCAACTCTGCCAAAGTGGCAAATTTCTCCCCTCCATACAGGTCATAGTAATCGCCAGTGTTCTGAATCTTGATGTGGGTGACAGCTCCATTTCTTCTAAAATAGTCCATTGGAAAGGGAGGCAAGGGGACAAATAACGAGTTACACCAGTAAAATCAGATCTCATGTTCCACGTCAGATTTCATCTAAATGTTGAAAGAAACCCAAGAAACGAATTTACCCATTCCCTGTAAGAAATATGATGGGTGAAATAACCACATAGTCAACCAACTCAACACAAAGGTCTTTTTGTTTACCTTGCATATATTTGCTCTTGTTGCCCAGGCTGGAGTGCAATGGCGTGATCTTGCCTCACCGCAACCTTCGCCTCCCAGGTTCCAGCAATTCTCCTGCCTCAGCCTCCTGAGAAGCTGGGATTACAGGAATGTGCCACCACACTCAGCTAATTTTGTATTTTTAGTAGAGATGGGGCTTCTCCATTTTGGTCAGGCTGGTTTCAAACTCCTAACCTCAGGTGATCCACCCACCTCAGCCTCCCAAAGTGCTGGGATTACAGGCGTGAGCCACCACGCCCGACCTATCTGGTATATCTTCTATTTTGAATGACTGGCCTATCGAATTGCATATATTAAGTAACAATAACTGAATAGCTACCAAAAAACATTTTGCTTTTTAATCATAAAAATGTATAAACAAATTGTGTTACATTACTATTCATACAATGGAATACTATGCATTGCAAAAATTGCTGTTACTATTCATGCAATGAGATACCATGCAGCAATTTGTTTGTTTGTTTGTTTGCTTTTTTGTTTTTGAGACAGAGTCTCACTCTGTCACCCAGGCTGGAATACAGTGGCACAATCTCAGCTCACTGCAAGCTCCACGTCCCAGGTTCACGCCATTCTCCTGCTTCAGCCTCTCAAGTAGCTGGGACTACAGGTGCCCGCCACCATGCCAGGCTAATTTTTTTTTGCATTTTTAGTAGAGACAGGGTTTCACCCTGTTAGCCAGGATGGTATCCGTCTCCTGACCTCGTGATCTGCCCACCTCTGCCTCCCAAAGTGCTGGGATTACAGGCATGAGCCACCGTGCCTGGCTACTATGCAGCAATTAAAAAAAAAAAAATGATAGCCAGGCACAGTGGCTCACGTCTGTAATCCCAGCATTTTGGGAGGCTGAGGTGAGAGGATCACCTGAGGTCAGGAGTTCGAGACCAGCCTGGCCAACACGGTGAAACCCCGTCCCTACTAAAAATACAAAAATTATCCAGGCGTGGTGGCAGGCACCTATAATCCCACCTACTGGGGAGGCTGAGGCAGGAGAATTGCTTTAACCTGGGAGGCAGAGGTTGCGGTGAGCCGAGATCACGCCACTGCACTCCAGCCTGGGCAACAAGAGTGAAACTCTGACTCAAAAAAAAAATAAAAATAAAAATAAAAAGACACATGTAATTTTAAAGACACATGTAATGACACAGTTTTGAATATGAGGTAGTGTTATCCCAAAGCACAAAACAATATATGCAAAAGGTTACTACATTCATGGAGGCATTATATATCATTTTAAAATACTGGACACAACTAAATCGCTACCTGCTAGTGACAGTATATAGAAGTTATGAAATATTCACATGATAGAATGCTATCCAGCTGATTAAAAAGATGAGAGAGATCACTAAAAGATTTAGGTAAGTGAAAAAAAATTACAAAGAAATATATTTAATGTTCTACTTGATGTGTAAAAATAAAAGGAAAATAGTAATAAAAATATAAATTTGCTTATTTTTGTAAAAAGAAACATAGGGCTGGGCATGGTGGCTCATGCCTATAATCCCAGCACTTTGGGAGGCCGAGGCAGGCAGATCCCTTGAGGTCAAGAGTTTGAGATTAGCCTGGACAACATGGTGAAACCCCATCACTACTAAAAATACAAAAATTAGCTGGGCGCGGTAGTGTAATCCCAACTACTTAGGTGGCTGCGTCATCAAAATCACTTGAAGCCAGGAGGCGGACGTTGCAGTGAGCTAAGATTGTGCCACTACACTCCGGTCTGGGCAACAGAGCAAGATTGTCTCAAAAAAAAAAAAAAAGAAAGAAAAAGAATGAAAGAAACTCATAAGAATAAACAAGAAATTAATAGAAATGGCTACCTACAGGATGGAGATAGTGTGGTACAAGGGAGTAGGAGTAAGAATGAGATTTCTCAGGCCAGGCGCAATAGCTCACGCCTGTTACCCCAGCACTTTGGGAGGCCAGGCAGGTGGATCACTTTAAGTCAGGAGGTCAGGACCAGCCTGGCCAACATGGTAAAACCTAGTCTCTACAAAAAAATACAAAAATTAACCGGGCATGGTGGCACACGCCTGTAATCCCAGCTACTCAGGAGGCTGAGGCAGGAGAACTGCTTGAACCCAGGAGGCTGAGGTTGCAGTGACCCAAGATTGTGGCCACTGCACTCCAGCCTAGGCGAAAGAGCGAGACTTTGTCTCAAAAAAAAAAAAAAAAAGTCAGGCATGGTAGCTCATGCCTGTAATTCCAGCACTTTGGGAGGCCAAGGCAGGTGGATCACCTGAGGTCAGGAGTTTGAGACCAGCCTGGTCAACACGGTGAAACGCCATCTCTACTAAAAATACAAAAATTAGCTGGGCATGGTGGAACACACCCGTAATCCCAGCTACTCTGGAGGCTGAGGCAGGAGAATGGCTTGAACCCAGGAGGCAGAGGTTGCAGTGAGCTGAGATCATGCCATTGCACTTCAGCCTGGGCAATAAGAGTGAAACTCCTTCTCAAAATAAAAAAAATAAAAAAAAATCAGATCTTTATCAATCAGCATAGAGCTCAAAAAAAATTTTTAAGTTGCAAAATGATACATACATTATAAATCCATGTATGTGAATTTTTAAAACACAAAAACCAACTTTGTATTGTTCATACACAGTACAAATGCAGTACAACTATAAAAATATGTTCAGGAAGAATATATGCCAACCTCTTAGTGGTTTCCTCTGGGGAAAGAGGGAGGGAAACAAGCCTGGGCAGGGGAACAAAGGGGACCACAACTTCCTCAGTCATGTTTTACTTGTTGATAAAGGAAAGTGAGCTGAAGAAACTCTTAACAAGTATTTTTCTTGTTAAGAAATCAACAGAGTCTGAGTGTGGTGGCTCATGTCTGTAATCCCAACATTTGGGAGGCTGAGGTAGGAGGATCACTTGAGGCTAAGAGTTAAAGATCAGCCTTGGTAATACAGTGAGACCTCATCTCTACAAAAAATATTTTTGAAAAGTGCTGAGCATGGTGGCACAAGCCTAGAGTCCCAGATACCCAGGAGGCTGAGGCAGGAGGATCACTTGAGCCCAGGAGTTCAAGGCTGCTGTAAGCTGTGATCGCACCACTGCACTCCAGCCTGGACAAGAGAGCAAGAGCTTGTCTCAAAAAAAGAAGGCCAGGCATGGTGGCTCACACCTGTAATCCTAACACTTTGGGAGGCTGAGGCAGAAGGATTGCTTGAGGCCAGGAGTTCAAGGCCAACCTGGCCAACATTGGAAGATCCCACCTCTATAAAAAAACATTGAAAAGAAATAAAATTTTTAAATAAATCAACAGGAAGGAAAAGAAAAATGCAGACACCAGGTTCAAGATGCGTGGAACAAGGCTTAAGCACTGGAGGGCTTAAGAACTTCTATGACCTGCTCCAACTCATCTTCCATGAGGTCTCAGGGGGAGAAGAAGGGCCCTTCTTATTCCCCTTCTGCTAAATGTCCAGGAGGCCACTCCGCAAACCCTGAAGGCAGCCCAGGGCTCAGGGAAGGCCTTCAAGCTCGAAATGCAGGCAGCAAGCTGTCCAAGCATGGTTTTACCACTTCCTACCTGGAAAACACTCTCAGGATTCTCTCTTTTCATTCCAACTTACCTAACGGAAAGTGTGAAGTCTCCAGGGTTACTTTTACTAGGCCTTGCCAAAAAACTGCCATCAACTCCTCTTGTCAACAGTAGGTTTTCCGCCTCCACACCAGTGATATTTGGGTGAAACCATCTTAAAAAGAGAGAGAAAGTAATAATAATAATAATAAAACACACACACACTGTCAGCACTACTTTCCACAACAACACAGCTAAGATGCATTATGAGCAGAGTAGTTTTAGAAAATACAAATCAAGACCTTCCATGTCCCTTCCCCCTCTTCTCCTTAGTCAATGCCTCCTCCCTGCCTTTCCCTTGGTAGAGACCTGGGATTCAGTAGGCAGGGCTGGGGATATGATCAGAGGGACTGGGACTAGGGTATTAAGACTGTGCACTGATGGGGCCAGGCCCAAGAAAACAGACCATGTGGTCGCAAGACTGAGCACATGGAATAAATATAAATAAACTAGAGGCAGGGCACAGTGGCTCACGCCTGTAATCTCAACATGTTGGGAGGCCGAAGCAGGTGGATCACCTGAGGTTGGGAGTTTGGAAGCAGCCTGACCAACATGGAGAAACCTGTCTCTAGTAAAAATACAAAATTAGCTGGGCGTGGTGGTGCATGCCTGTAACCCCAGCTTCTTCAGAGGCTAAGGCAGGAGAATCGCTTGAACCCGAGAGGTGGAGGTTGCAGTGAGCCAAGATTGCACCACTGCACTCCAGCCTGGACAACAAGAGCGAAACTCCATCTCAAAAAAAAAGAATAAATAAACTACTTAATAAATAAGTTACCATGTTGAGGATAGCAAGCCAGGTTTCTCACTGTTGGGAAGGGAGACACATATATGAGAAGGGAGAAAGCCAGAATAAATTCCATGATGTTAGACTGCAATTGGAGGTATTAGTGCAAACTCTAATTTTTAATATATATATGTAAAGACAGATATGTAGATATAGAAATATATATGTATATGTATGATTCTGAATGGGAGCAGTGGCTCACGCCTATAATCCCAGCACTTTGGGAAGCCAAGGTGGGCAGATCACTTGAGGTCAGGAGCTGGAGACCATCCTGGCCAACATGGTGAAACCCCATCTCTACTAAAAATACAAAAATTAGCTGGGCGTGGTGGTGGGCACCTGTAATCCCAGCTACTCAGGAGGCTGAGACAGGAGAATTGCTTGAACCCAGGAGGTAGAGGTTGCAGTGAGCCATGATTGTGCCACTGCACTCCAGCCTGGGTGACAGAGCAAGACTCCATCTCAAAATAATAATAATAATAAAGAAATATAGTCCGGGCACGGTGGCTCACTCCAGTAATTCCAGCACTCTGGGAGGCTGAGGCAGGTGGATCACAAGGTCAGGAGATCAAGACCATCCTGGCTAACACGGGGAAACCCCATCTCTACTAAAAACACAAAAAATTAGCTGGGCGTGGTGGCGGGCGCCTGTAGTCCCAGCTACTCGGGAGGCTAAGGTAGGAGAATGGTGTGAATCCGGGAGGTGGAGCTTGCAGTGAGCCGAGATTGCACCACTGCACTCCAGCCTGGGCGACAGAGATTCCATCTCAAAAAAAACAGAAATATATGCTTTGGTGTATGTGTACACTTTTTTTTTTTTTTTTTTTTTTTTTTTTGAGATGGAGTGTGGCTCTGTCACCCAGGCTGGAGTGCAGTGGCCGGATCTCTGCTCACCGCAAGCTCCGCCTCCCGGGTTTACGCCATTCTCCTGCCTCAGCCTCCGGAGTAGCTGGGACTACAGGCGCCCGCCACCTCGCCCGGCTAGGTTTTTGTACTTTTTAGTAGAGACGGGGTTTCACCGTGTTAGCCAGGATGGTCTCGATCTCCTGACCTCGTGATCCGCCCGTCTCGGCCTCCCAAAGTGCTGGGATTACAGGCTTGAGCCACCGCGCCCGGCCTGTGTACACGTTTTTATGATTACACACACACACACACACATTTCCTAGGTCTCTTCTGAAAGGGTTTGGAAGTAATGACACTCCAGTAGCAATCACACCTAACACCTCTATCTTGGTTTCTACATATTGGGTTTTTCATTCTCCAATAAAAGGAACTGGCCTCTTTGAAGAAATGGCTGATCCCAGGGTTGGGGCAGTAAAAGAAAGAAGATGAACTTGGAACATCCTATTGTGGGCCAGTAAGAAAGAGTTCCAACAAGGAGCTATGAAAAGGACACAAGAGACAAATTGCAGGATCCTCCGCTGGCCAAAGTCGGGACAATTTGTACCTCAAAATAAGCAATGACAGTAACAGATTATAACCCATGGAATAAAATAGGACATAGTTCATTCTCTTGGTTTCTTATTTTTTTAACTAATTGTTTGCTTAAAAATTGAAACATGGAGGCTGGGGGCGGTGTCTCACGCCTGTAATCCCAGAATTTTGGGAGGCCGAGGTGGGCAGATCACTTGAGGTCAGGAGTTCAAGACCAGCCTGACCAACATGGTGAAACCCCATCTCTACTAAAAATACAAAACTTAGCCGGGCATGGTGGCACACATCTGTAATCCCACCTACTGGGGAAGCTGAGGCAGGAGAATCACTTGAACCCAGGGAGCTGAAGTTGCAGTAAGCTGAGATCATGCCACTACACTGCAGCCTGGGTGACAGAGTGAAGACCTTGCCTCAAAAAAGAAAAAAAAAAAAGTGGAAGTACCATATGATCCAAGAAAAAAAAAAAAATGGAAGTGCCGTATGATCCAGAAATTCCACTTCCAGGTATATACTCAAAGTAATTGAAAACAGGGATTCAAATTGGTATATTTCTATAACTCATATTCATAGCAGCACTATTTGCAAAAGCCAAAAGGTGAAAGGAAACAGCATATATAGATGGATGAATAGATAAACATTCTACAGCGTATATAGATGGAAGAATAGATAAACATTCTAAGTGAACTAAGCCAGTGACTAAAGGACAATGTTATAGTTTGAACGCCTGTCCCCTCAGGTTGAAACTTAATCCTCAGCCAGGCACAGCGGTTCATGCCTATAATCCCAACACTTTGCGGGGCTGAGATGGGAAGATCGCTTGAGCCCAGGAGTTCAAGACCAGCCCGGGCAACATAGTGAAACCCCATCTCTACAAAAAATGCAAAAATTAGGGCCAGGTGCAGTGGCTCACACCTGTAATCCTAGCATGTTGGGAGGCCAAGGCAGGTGGTTCACTCGAGCCCAGGAGTTCAAGACCAGCTTGGGCAACATGGCGAAACCCAGTCTCTACAAAAAATATAAAAATTAGTCAGGAATGGTGGTGTATGCCTATAGTCCCAGCTACTAAGGAGGCTGAGGTGGGAGGATCACCTGAGCCCAGGAGGTCAAGGCTGCAGTGAGCAAAGATCAAAAAAAAAAAAAAAAAAAAAAGGCCAGGCACGGTGGCTCACGCCTGTAATCCCAACAGTTTGGGAGGCTGAGGCGGGCAGATCATGAGGTCAGGAGTTTGAGACCAGTCTGACCAACAGGGCAAAATCCTGTCTCAACTAAAAATACAAAATTAGGCAGGCGAGGTGGCGCAGGTCTGTAATCCCAGTTACTCTAGAGGCCGAAGCAGAAGAATCACTTGAATCCAGGAGACGGAGGTTGCAGTGAGCCAAGATCGCGCCATTGCACTCCAGCCTGGGCAACAAAAGCGAAATTCTGTCTCCCAAAAAAAAAAAAAAGATATAACCATGAAGAGGAGTCAGGCGGGATGCAAAGAAATATCCAAATTAAAGGCCAGTAACAAGACTTAGCAAGTAATGCAATGCATTAATGCATAACCTGGAAATATAATGGACCAAAACAAACAAAATAAAAGGGAAGAAGAGTTTTTGTGGTTGTTTTGTCTTTTGCTATAAGGATATTACTGAAACAATTTGAAAGAGGTACAAAGATTTGATAGTAGTCTTGTTATAATATACATTTTGGTGATATACTGTGGTTATGTAACCAAGTACCCTTGATTTTTAGGACATATACACTGAAGTATTTCGGAGCAATGAGACGCCATGTCTGCATTTTACCCTCAAGTGGTTCCAACAAAACTTAAATACAGAGACACATATATATACTCATGTATATATACATGTGTATTTTATATGTAGATATGCATTTTATATATAAAATACATACATATACATGCAATACATATATATGTGTAGTGTATATACAATTTATATATATATATATTACACAGAAAGAAAGAGAGAGAGAAGGCAAACATGGTACAGGTTGAGTATCCCAAATCTAAAATGCTCCAAAATCCACGGCCAGGCGCAGTGGTTCACTCCTGTAATCCCAGCACTTTGGGAGGCCAAGGCAGGTGGATCACCTAAGGTCAGGAGTTCAAGACCAGCCTAGCCAACATGGTGAAACTCTGTCTCTACTAAAAATACAAAAATTAACTGGGCATGGTGTCACGTGCCTGTAATCCCAGCTACTCAGGAGGCTGAGGCAGGGAGAATTGCCTGAACCTGGGAGGCAGAGGTTGCAGTGAGCCGAGATTGTGCCACTTGCACTGTAGCCTGGGCAAGAAAGTGAGACTCTGTCTCAAAAAAAAAAATGGGCCAGGCTTGGTGGCTCAGCCTGGTCACTTTGGGAGGCTGAGGCGGGCAGATCACCTGAGGTCAAGAGTTCAAGACCAGCCTGGCCAACATGGTGAAACCCATCTCTACTAAAAATACAAAAATCAGCTGGCATGATGGCAGACGCCTATAGTCCCAACCACTCAGGGGCTGAGGCAGGAGAATCACTTGAACCCAGAAGGTGGAGTTTCCAATGAGCCAAGATCGCTCACTGCACTCCAGCCTGGGTGATGGAGCAAGACTCCATCTCAAAAAATAAATTAATTAAATAAATAAATAAAGTGCCCATATGACACTCAAAGGAAATGCTCATCACAGCATTTCAGGTATTTCAGATTTGAGATTTGGGGATTAGAGATGCTTAAGTATATAATTAAAATATTCCAAAATTTGAAAAAATCTGAAATCGAAAACACTTCTGGTCCCAAGCATTTTGGATAAGGGATACTCAAGCTGTATAAAGTTGACTTGTAAATCTGGATGAAAAGTAAACATGAATTATTTGTACTATTTTGCAACTTTTATTTAAATTTGAAATTATTTCAAACTAAATGTTTTTTAAAACCCACAAATGATGAAATCCATCATGAATGGCATCTGCTTCAGAGGAGACCTCTCTAGTTTCCAGCAAAAAGATATTCCTCACAGATTCCAAAAGTCACTGAGATTCATGGCAACAGTAACTTCTAAAGTCAAATTATCCTGGATCTTTCTAGGCTAACAGAATGCTCTGAAATGCTCCCAGGAATATAAGTCAATACTAAATGCAGAGTTCTGGTATTGACAATCAAGTGAACTTTTAAGAGACTTCTCCACAAATATTGACCCAATTCAAGTATTTTACAATAGAGAAAGAGACCAGGCACAGTGGCTCACGCCTGTAATCCCAGCACTTTGGGAGGCCAAGGTGGGCAGATCACCTGAGGTCAGGAATTCAAGACCAGCCTGGGCAAAATGGCAAAACCCTGTCTCTACAAAAAATACAAACATTAGCCAGGTGTGGTGCCATATGCCTGTAGTCCCAGTTACTCAGGAGGCTAAGGTGGGAGGATGACTTGAGTCTGGGAGGCAGAAACTGCAGTGAGCAGAGATCACACCACTGTACTCCAGCCTGGGCAACAGAGCGAGACCTTCTCTCAGATTTAAAAAAAAAAAAAAAAAAAGGGCTGGGCGAGGTGGCTCACACCTGTAATCCCAGCACTTTGGGAGGCCGAGGGGGGTGGGTCACCTGAGGTTGGGAGCTCGAGACCAGCCTGACCAACATGGAGAAATTCTGTCCCTACTAAAAATACAAAATTAGCCGGGCATGGTGGTGCATGCCTGTAATCCCAGCTACTCAGGAGGCTGAGGCAGGAGAATTGCTTGAAACTGGGAAGCAGAGGTTGCGGTAAACTGAGATTGCCACCACTGCACTCCAACCTGGGCAACAACACAAAACTCCATCTCAAAAAAAAAAAGAAAAGAAAAATCGTAAAGCTCAGATCAAAATAATGAAATACTCATTTGCTTTTTTTTTTTTCTTTTTTTTTTTTTTGAGACAGAGTCTTACTCTATTGCCCAGGCTGGAGTGCAGTGGCATGATCTCGGCTCACTGCAAGCTCCGCCTCCTGGGTTCACGCCATTCTCCTGCCTCAGCCTCCTGAGTAGCTGGGACTATAGGCGCCCGCCACCACGCCCGGCTAATTTTTTGTATTTTTAGTAGAGACGGAGTTTCACCGTGTTAGCCAGGATGGTCTCGATCTCCTGACCTCGTGATCCACCCGTCTCGGCCTCCCAAAGTGCTGGGATTACAGGCGTGAGCCACCGCGCCCGGCCCTCATTTGCTTTTTACTCCCTCTGAGAGCTTGTCAGATTGAGTCTTGGCCCGGTGACTCATACCTATAATCCCAGCACTTTGGGAGGCCGAGGCAGGCGAATCACCTGAAGTCAGGAGTTTGAGACCAGCCTGGCCAACATGGTGAAACCCCATCTGTACTAAAAATACAAAAATTAGCCGAAAGTAGTGGCATGCAGCTGTAATCCCAGATACTCGGGAGGCTGAGGCAGAAGAATCACTTGAACCCGGGAGGCAAAGGTTGCAATGAGCTGAGATCGCGCCACTGTGCTCCAGACTAAGCGACAGAGCAAGACTCTGTCTAAAAAAAAAAAAAAAAAAAAGGCCAGGGGCGCGGTGGCTCACGCCTGTAATCCCAGCACTTTGGGGAGGCCAAGGCGGGCAGATGACGAGGTCAGAAGATCGAGACCCTCCTGGCTAGCACGGTGAAACCCCATCTCTACTAAAAATACAAAAAAATTAGTTGGGTGCAGTGGTGGGCGCCTGTAGTCCTAGCTACCTGGGAGGCTGAGGCAGGAGAATAGCATGAACCCAGGAGGTGGAGCTTGCAGTGAGCCAAGATCGCACCACTGCACTCCAGCCTGGGTGACAGAGTGAGACTCCGTCTGAAAAAAAAAAAGAAGACTGAGACAGAATAGAATTTCACCCAGGAAAATGTCAACCTCAATTTATGTGACACCTATTATTCTAGCACCCAATATTTTTGCATTCAGAATGGTTAAACTATTCTGTTAAGAAAAAAAAAACCCTTGCTTGCAGCTTCTTTCATATGTGGTTCCCACATAGACGCCCAGAGCTCTAAGGGATCAAAAAGTAATGACAACTGGCTTCTAGCTATTTATAATTTTTCAAAAAGGTATAATGAAACTCTTACATTAAGCCTCAGTTTGTCTACCTACATAAGCTAATTAAAATGTCAACTCTCTTTTGCTTTTGGCTGCAAAACAATTATGCTAATTAGGTGTGGCAGCTGGAAACTGAGTGGCATATGTGCCTTCTACCAAGAGGAAAAAAAAAGGAAAAACTAATTATTATATAATACAGGTGTGGCAACCAAATCTTTCAGAATATTGGGTTTATGGTTTGGGTTTAAAAAAAAAAAAAGATAATCCAGCCATGCACGGTGGCTCATGCCTGTAATCCCAGCACTTTGGGAGGCCAAGGCGGGTAGATCACCTGTGGTCAGGAGTTTGAGACTAGCCTGGCCAACACAGTGAAACCCCCGTCTCTACTAAAAATACAAAAAATCAGCCAGGTATGGTGGCATACGCCTGTAGTCCCAGCTACTCGGGAGGCTGAGACAGGCGAATCACCTGAACCTGGGAGGCAAAAGTTACAGTGAGCCGAGATCACAGCACTGCACTCCAGCCTGAGCGAAAGAGCGAGACTCCGTCTCAAAAATAATAATAATAATAATAATACAAAAATTAGCTGGGCATGGTGGCTGGGGCCTGGCGCCTGTAATCCCAGCTACTTGGAAGGCTGAGTCATGAGAATCACTTGAACCCCAGAGGCAGAGGTTACAGTGAGCTGAAATCACACCACTCCACTCTAGCCTCGGCAACAGGGGCAGACTCCATCTCAAAAATATAATAAAATAAACATAAATTTAAAAAATTTTTTTTAAAAAAGGCAGTCCCTTCCCCAAATGACGGGCTGAGAATCACTAACACATGGTGGCAAAGCCTTAGGGGTAGCCACATAGACTCTGGTGCCAGATTGTCTTGGTCTGAAGCCCACCTCTCTGTGACCCTGGGCTGAGTTAAGTCCTCTCTTAAGTCCTATAAAATGGAAGGTGTAATAGTACCCATGTCATAGTGTTGTTGAGAGGATAAAATGAGTTAATATTTATAAAGTATCTAGAAGAGTGCCTGGACTTTCAGGTAGCCAAGGACAACGATGATTGCCTAAATCCATCTCTACCCACACATCCTTCAAAACCAACATAGAATTAAAAACAAAACAAGCCAGGCACAATGGTTCATGCCTGTAAATCCCAGTGTTTTGGGAGG
The DNA here is from genome assembly GCF_047675955.1 of Chlorocebus sabaeus. Taxonomy (NCBI): domain Eukaryota; kingdom Metazoa; phylum Chordata; class Mammalia; order Primates; family Cercopithecidae; genus Chlorocebus; species Chlorocebus sabaeus. The sequence goes on along the minus strand of NC_132914.1, from coordinate 109,581,278 downwards.
CTGAGGTGGGAGGATTGCTTAAGGCCAGGTGTTCAAGACCAGCTTGGGCAACATAGCAAGATCCTATCTCTACAAAAAATTTAAAAAGTAGCCAGGGGCCAGGTGCAGTGGCTCAAGTCTGTAATCCCAGCACTTTGGGAGGCCAAGGCGGGTGGATCACTTGAGGTCAAGAGTTCAAGACCAGCGGGGCCAACATGGTGAAACCTTGTTTCTACAAAAATTAGCCGGGTATGGTGGCATGCACCTGCAGTCTCAGCTACTCAGGAGGCTGAGGTGAGAGAATTGCTTGAACCTGGGAGGCAGAAGTTGCAGAGAGCCGAGATTGCGCCACTACTCTCCAGTCTGGTGGACAGAGCAAGACTTCGTCTCAAAAAAAAAAAAAAAAATTAGTCAGGGATGGTGGTGTGCTCCTGTAGTCCCAGCTACTCAGGAGGCTGAGGTGGGACACCTAAGCCCAGCAGCTTGAGGATGCAGTAAGCTATGATCAAGATGCCACTGCACTCCAGCCAGAGCAAGCAGGGGACCCTGTCTCTAAGAAATACACACAAGAAAACAATAAACAAATAAAATGACATGAAAACCACACCCTCAGCTTAAGAGAATGCCCAAACTTCCAGATTACCTGTAAGCAAAAAAAGAAAATATACCAAACGTCAGTGAGTGACTGCTCATCCTCCTACTCCAAGCCTTTGTGCAAAAGAAGAGCATTCTGAGAAAAACAGCATGGTGTAGAGAACAGGGGAGCTAGTGGCAGGCCTAAAATTGCTCTAAAACCACCCCCAGAAACAGAAAGTCCACCCAAAGTGTGAAAATACTGCTGGTACATCAGAGCCCTGTTTATGGAAAGGGGCATGATTCCAGGGGGAAAGACTAAAAAGTTGTGGAAGTAAGTCAGAAAACCTAGAACAAATGCGTAATTTTTCGGGGAAATGCAGTCTACAAAAATTAACCCATTAGAGTAAGAAAACTTAGGCAGACCAATTTGTATTAAAAAAAAAATAGAGGGAGCCTCTCTGAACCTATTCTGGTTCAGAGGCTACCTGATTAAAAATAAGAAAAAAATAGAGAAAACAATTAAGGAACTACCGCACAGAAAATCACCAGGTCCAGATGGATTCCCAGTAGAATTCTACCAAACCTTCAAAGACCAAATAGTCTCAATTCTTAAAATTATTCCTGAGTACTAAAAAGAAAGGAAAACTTCCAACTTCCTTTTACAAAGTAAATATAACACTGATACCTATACCAGATAAAGACGGCACAAAGAAAAACAACAACTAGAGACCAATGGTACTCATGAATATTGATACAGAACTTCTAAACAAAATATAAAAAGAATCCAATACCACATTTAGAAAATAATGCACCATAACCAAGTGGTTAGAACCAGATATCATACCACATATCAGAATAAATTTTAGGCTGGACACGGTGGCTAATACCTGTAATCCCAGCACTTTGGGAGGCAAAGGCGGGTGGATCACTTGAGATCAGTAGTTCAAGACCAGCCTGGCCAACATAGCAAAACCCCATCTGTACTAAAAAAAATACAAAAATTGGCCAGGTGTGGCAGCAGGTGCGTGTAATACCAGTTACTCAGGAGGCCAAGGCAGGAGAATCGCTTGAACCCAGGAGTCAGGAGGCAGAGGCTGCAGAGAGCCAAGATCATTCCACTGCACTCCAGGCTAAGTGACACAGTGAGAACCTATCTCAAAAAAATAAAATAAAATAAATAATAAACATAAAAGATGAAACAATGCAATACTAGAGGAAAACATGGGTGAATTTCTTGTTAACCTTAGAATAAGGAAAGGCTTTCCACGACTCAAAATCCAGGGGCAATAAAAAAAAGATTAATAAATCTGGGATAATTTTAACATCACCTTTCATCGATAATTGAATTGCTTTTTAAGAAAAATTCACTAAATGGTAAAACCTCAAAGACTGAAGTCAGTTCTAACTTGCAATTTGAGAGTCTTTAAACAAACCATTCTTTGGAAACCAAGAAACTTAAATTCAACTCCATTCAGAGGCGGACGACTTACAACCCACAGTCCCTCCCACTGAGTTCAGTGCTATTCTCAGCCAAAAAAAACAAAAAACCTTCATGTCAATTATAAAAGCAATGACATGCCAAGGCTCAGAAAAACAGCCATACTATTAAAGCTGGATGCATATTTTGCTCTTCTAGCACTTACTCATGTTTTTCAGCCCAAAAGACTAATACCCATGTAAGGGGAGAAGTATCAGGAAAATGCTTCTGAAAACATATTTTAAAAATTTGATTTGAAGCATCTCTTGGTTATTGAAGCAACCTACACAGCCAAACCACTGTCTCAAATCCCAGAATGTCACATCTCTTGGGCAAGCTAGTTAATCTCTCTGCTTCGGTTTTTACATCAACAAAATGTGGATAATAATAGTGCTTGCCTCATAAGAAATGAGAATTAATGCACATAAAACAATTATAAAGCATATAAAACTATTAAAGCTTGTTTGCTTGTTGTTACCTTAATGAATACATAAAACTATTATTGACTATAATTTCTCTACCATGGATTGTAGGTTTCATTAATATGCAATTACTCTAGTATTAAATAACTTATTATTTAATAATCTTTATCTTGAATGCTACTTAGCCCAATATTATTGGTACCACCTGACTCTCTTTTGCCCATGTTTGTTTTATTTATTCTTTGCCATTCTGGGCCAATTTGTCTTTTTAAAGCAGAACACAATTACATTTTTTTTCTTTTTTCAAAATATTTTTATAAAATAGAGATGGGGTCCCACTATGTTGTCCAGGCTGGTCTCGAACTCCTGGGCTCAAGTGATCCTCCCACCTCAGCCTCCCAAAGTGCTGGGATTATGGGTGTAAGCCACCATGCCCAGCCTGGATTTTTTCTTTTAATTCCATCTGGGTCAGCCATTAATTGAAGGACTTAATCCATTGTCACTGACAGCTCATGTTTGGTATCATATCTGCTGATTGTTTCCTACTTTCAATTTTTTGTTTTCTGTCTTCTGCCACTTAGTGACTTCAGTGACTGTCTACTTCAGGCAGACACCTGTTTCTTATTCTAATAGGATCCCAATTATTTTAAATTATACTGGTAGCTATATTGTAGCATTTTTAAAAAACACCTTAATCCTACAGTTCCCAGGTTATTATTGAAGGGAAAATAACTTTTGCCTCTCTTGGATGGGAAGTGAAGAATTTCTGGCTGTTGCTCTACTAGTCCCCATTAAATGAAATACAGCAGGCTCAGCAGTTGCTTCATTTTAAACACCAGTTAAATAGCCTACGCCCACACAATCTACCTGATTATCTGTTCCCTGACTGTCACCACTGTCATCTCTTCTTTTTTAAAAATAGATTCTAAAAGAATTTATCATATTTGTCTTTGACCTCACCCCTGTGATGGCAGCCTCAAACATACTATTATTAACTGCTTTTATGAAGATCTTTGTACAGGGCGGGGCAAGGTGGCTCACACCTGTAATCCCAGCAGTTTGGGATGCTGAGGTGGAAGGATTGCTTGAGGCCAGGAGTTCACGATCAGCCTGGGTAACGTAAGGAGACCCCGTCTCTACAAAAAATTAAAAAATTGGTGGGGCATTGATGGCACACACTTGCAGTCCCAGTTACTTGGGAAGCTGAGATGGAAGAATTGCCTGAGCCTGGGATGTCGGGTTGCAATGAGCTGTGACTGTGCCACTGAGCTCCAGCCTGGGCAACAGCACTTTAGGAGGCCAAGGCGGGCAGATCACTTGAGGCCAGGAGTTCCAGATCAGCCTGGGCAACATGATGAAACCCCATCTCTACCAAAAATACAAAAATTAACTGGGCATGGTGGTGCGTGCCTGTAGTCCCAGCTACTTGGGAGGCTGAGGCACAAGAATCACTTGAACCTAGCAGGTGAAGGTTGCAGTGAGCCAAGATCACGCCACTGCACTCCAGCCTGGGCAACAGAGACTGTCTCAAAAAAAACAAACAAACAAACCCACAGCCTTGTATGTATACATATATACACTGACATAAATGTGCATGTGCATATACACACTCCCTCTGTGCCTGACTGTGAGACACACTCGACACACACAGAAATGGGATTCTCTTGTTTTACACTCTGATTTTTTCACATACTACAACTTGAAAATCTTTCTTTTTTTTTTTTTTTTTGTTTCGTTTTTTTGAAATGGAGTCTTGCTCTCTTGCCAGGCTGGAATGCAGTGGTGGGATCCTGGCTCACTGCAACCTCTACCTCCCAGGTTCAAGCAACTCTCCTACCTCAGCCTCCTGAGTAGCTGGCACTACAGGTGCATGCCACCATGCCCAGCTAATTTTTGTATTTTTAGTAGAGACCAGGTTTCACCATGTTGGCCAGGATGGTCTTGATCTCTTGATCTTGTGATCTGCCCCGCCTCAGCCTCCTAAAGTACTGGGATTACAGGCGTGAGCCACTGCACCCAACTGTAGATCTTTCTATATCATTACTGGGTTGGGGTTTTTTTGTTGTTGTTTTTAGACAGGTTGCACAGGTTGGAATGCAGAGGTGTGATCATGGCTCACTGCTGCCTCAACCTCCCAGCCTCAAGCAATCCTCCCACCTCAGCCTCCTGAGTAGCTGGGACTACAGGAATGCACCACTATGCCCAACTAATTTTTTTATTTTTTGTAGAAATGGAGTCTTGCTATCTTGCTCTGCCTGGTCTCGAACTCCTGGCCTCAGTCCTCCTGGCAATGCCTCCCAAAGTGTTGGGATTACACGTGTGAGCCACCATACCTGGCCCACATCCAGGACTTCTTAACATTTTACGGGGGGTTATTTTTTGTTTTTTTTTTTTGAGATAGGGTCTCACTCTATCTCCCAGCCTGGAGTGCAGTGGCACAATCATGGCTCACTATAGCCTCAACCTGCCAGGCACAAGCGATCCCTCCGATCTCAGCCTCCTCAGTAGCTGAGACCAAACCTGGCTAATTTTTTTATTTTTCCTTTGTAGAGACAGGGTCTTGCTATGTTACCCAGGCTGGCCCCAAGCTCCTGGCTTCAAGCAATCCTCCTTCTTTGGCCACGCAAAGTGTTGAGATTATAGGCATGAGCCACTGCGCCCAGCCAGTACCCTTTTTTCCAATGGCTACATAATACCCCGTTGTATGAATGTGCCATCCATAATCTGACCCTTCTTATAGGACATTTATGTTATCCTCTGGTTTTTTGTTATTACAAATAATACAGCAGAACATATCCTTCACAATCATTTTTACATACTTTTACAAATAAATCTGTAACATTAAAGTTTTAGAAATAAAATGCCTTTGTCAAGATACGGTCATGTATTGCTTAACATCAGGAATATGTTCTGATAAATGCATCATTAGGTGATTTCGTCATTGTGCAAACATCATGAAGCATACTTACACAACCTAGATGGCAGAGCCCACTGCACACCTGGGCTATATGGTATAACCTATTGCTCCTAGGCTACACACCTGTACGGCATGCTACTGTACTGAATACTGTAGTTAACTGTAACACAATGGTATTTGTGTATCTGAACACATCCATACATAGAAAAGGTACAGTTTAAATATAATATAAAAGGTTAAAAATGGTGGCCAGGTGCAGTGGCTCACACCTGTAATCCCAGCACTTTGGGAGGCTGAGGCAGGTGGATCACTTGAGGTCAGGAGTTCAAGACCAGCCTGGCCAACATGGTGAAACCCCATCTCTACTAAATATACAAAAATTAGCCAGGCTTGGTGGCATGCACCTGCAGTCCTAGCTACCCAGGAAGCTGAGGTAGGAGAATCGCTTGAACCCAGGAAATGGAGGTTTCAGTGAACCCAGATCACGCCACTATACCCCAGCCTGGGTGACAGAGCAAGATTCCATCTCCAAAAAAAAAGGTTAAAAACGGTATGTCTATACAGGACAGCTCCATTATAATCTTTTCTTTTTTTTTTTTGAGATGGGGTTTTGCTATGTTGTCCCCACTGGTCTCAAACTCCTAAGTTCAAAAGATTCTCCTGCCTTGGCCTACCAAAGTGCTGGGATTACAGACGTGAGCCACCATGGCCCGGTCCATTATATTCCTTTTTTTTTTTTTTTTTTTTTTGAGATGGAGTCTTGCCTTGTCGTCTAGACTGGAGTGCAGTGGCCCGATCTCACCTCACTGCAACCTCCGCCTCCCGGGTTCAAGCAATTCTCCTGCCTCAGCCTCCTGAGTAGCTGGGATTACAGGCACCCGCCACCACACCCGGCTAATTTTTTTGTATGTTTTTAGTTGAGATAGGGTTTTACCATGTTGGCCACACTGGCCTCAAACTCCTGACTTCAGACAATCCGCCCACCTCGGCCTCCCAAAGTGCTGGGATTACAGGCGAGAGCCACTGCGCCCAGCCCATTATATTCTTATGGGACCACCATTATGTACGCCATCCATCATCAACTGAACCATCATTATGTGGCACATAACTGTATATAATTTTTTTATTTTGACAAATATTGTCAGACCACCCTCAAAATAAGGTACTGGTCTGGATGGGCATACAGTGTGAAATCTGCTGTTTTCCCTCACTTGTGCCAATACTGCATATATTACCAGACTCTTTCATCTTTGTCTATCTGATCAATGGAAAATGATGCCATGTTAGTTTGCATTTCTTTGTAAGACTGAGCACTTTTTCATGTTTTCAGACCACTTGTTTTTCCTTTTCTGTGAGTTGTCAGTTTGTCGTTGCTCATTTCCTATTAGATTTTTTTCTTATTGATTTGTAGTTCTTGATATAACTAGAATATTACCCTTTACTGTATGTGTTGCAAATATTTGTCTCTGTTTTTTTTGGTTTTTTGCCCCCCTTTTTAGTCTGTGGTATTTTTTTTTCCTACAGAGGTTCATGTTGGCATGGTTAAATTTATCAGATTTTTCCATTATGATTTCTGGGTTTCTTGCCATGCTTAGAAACTATCTTAATTCACAGCAGTGTTGTGTGGTAGAAATTAATTAATACATGCAAAATGCTTAGCACAGAACCCGCCCTTGGAGTTTCACCTTTGGAACTAGAAATTTAGATGTCATCCGGAAGAAAACATTTAGAATAAAGTCACAGATCTTAATGGGACCCTGCACAGCATGGCCCCTGGTTGACTCTGGTTCTCTGATCACGTCTCCGATTTCCTCCAATTGCCACATGTGACTTTTACATGTGCTTTTCCCTCTGGTGGTCCCACAGTCAGATCCCCCATCCTACCTTCTCAATAAACCCCCTGCTTCTGAGGGGTGATACTCAACATAGCAACATAGCATCTAATCACACATTTCTACAGCCTCCAGGTTGAAGGCTAGGCTGGCAGTTCCATGAAGGCAAAGGACATGTCTATTTCTTTTATTGTTTTTTAGAGATAAGGTCTCGTTCTGCCCCCAGGCTGGAGCGCAGTGGCGTGATCATGGCTCACTGCAGCTCCAGCTCCTGGGCTCAAGCAATCCTCGCACCTCAGCCTCCCGAGTAGGAACATGTCTATTTCTTCACCACCGTAACCGCAGCCCCTAGCAAATGGTTAATACAGAGCAGTTCCTTACTAAACATTTGTGGCCAGAAGGGAAGGAAGAGCAATCTTGGGGTGAGCCCCATCACTACTCTCTCCTACATCCACACAGTTTCACATCTGTGACCTGGGTGGTGTCAACAGGAGGCTGTCAAGGATGACTCCAAGTTCCACGTACTCAAGAGGAAGAGGCAGAAGGTAGCTGACAAAGCCCTCTTCAAACTGGTCCCACCAGCTCTTTATGTGGCAAAAAGATGGTCATTGTTTTTAATACACAGTCTCTTCTCATCCAATCGGTGGTGATGACAAGGATATTTTTCCCTATCTGTATGCTACTGTAGTCATTTTAATAAGAATTTGCAAAGTGAATGTCTAGGGCACCTATGCATATGAGCCAAAAACTTGCCCCAAAGCCTCCCCATGCATTTGGAAACACCAAATGTTGATATCTGAAACTAACTTGCAGTCTGGGTAACAAAGTAAGACCTCATCTCCAGAAAAAAAAGAAAAAAATTTAATTAGCTGGGTGATGGCACATGCCTATAGTCATAGCTACTCTAAAGGCTGAGGCAGAGGCCAAAGGTTTGAGACCAGCCTGGGCAACAGTGAGACCTCGTCTCTAGGAAAAAAAAAAAAGTTTTTTAATTACCCAGGCATGGTGGCCCACATCTGTGGTCCCATTTACTTTAGAGGCTGAGATGGAAGGATTGCTTGAGCCCAGGCATCTGAGGCTGCAGTGAGCCATGACTGTGCCATTACACTCCAGGCTGGGTGATAGACCAAGACCCTGTCTCAAGATAAAAACAAAACAACAACAACAACAAACCTATATGAATCACAAAATAAAAAAGATGATTTATCCATACTTATATTGTTATCAACACTAATTTTTCCACAATTATGAACTGGCTCTGATAATAAGAAAAAAGCAATATATGGCCAGACATGGTGGCTCACACCTTTAATCCCAGCACTTTGGGAGGCTGAGGCAGGCAGATCACCTGAAGTCAGGAATTCAAGACCAGCCTGACCAACATGGTGAAACCCCGTCTCTACTAAAAATGCAAAAATTAGCTGGGTGTGGTGGCATGCAACTGTAATCCCAGCTACTTGAGAGGCTGAGGCACAAGAATCACTTGAACTCAGGAGACGGAGGTTTCAGTGAGCTAAGATGGTACCACTGTACTCCAGCCCGGGCAACACAGCAAGACTCTGTCTCAAAAAAGATAAATGTAATATGTTGGCTATGATACATTACAGCTGGTTAAAATTACAGCTATACTTACTGAATGTTTGCCACATGCCTGTGTGCAAAGCAGACTTGAGAAATCAAACTTTTCACTACTACATTCTGCTATTTATTTCTAAAAATTTCTTTTTTTAAATACCCTTGTTCTTGCTCTTATCTCATATTTCTAAAAATTTCTTTTTTGTTTTTTTTTTTTGGTTTTTTTTTTTTTTTTTTGAGACGGAGTCTTGCTCTGGCACCCAGGCTGGAGCACAGTAGCACAATCTCAGCTCACTGCAACCTCCACTCCCGGGTTCAAGCGATTCTCCTGCCTCAGCCTCCCAAGTAGCTGGAATTACAGGCATGTACCACTACACCCAGCTAATCTTTCTGTATTTTCAGTAGAGACAGGGTTTCACCATGTTGGCCATGGTCTCAAACTCCTGACCTCAAGTGATCTGCCCGCCTCGGCCTCCCAAAGTGCTGGGATTACAGGAGGCATGAGCCACTGCACCTGGCCCACCCTGTCTCTTAAAAAAAAAAAGTAGTTTCAACTGCCAAAGGTGAAACTAGGTAAACACCACCTACATCCATCAGCTAGATCAGCAACAGAAGATAAGGTAGGTGGTCTTCTCCTTTACCCTTTTATTAAATAAACTGTATTATTTCATTTACAACTTATAATTATGCTATCCTGTTATTAAGAACAAACAGATGAGAATAGTATTTTCAGGGAAACTTAGTAACCAGTATTTAGCACAGAAGCTGGAGACAGTAAGGACTTAATAAACATTAGTTTTCACTATTATTATCATTATTATTAGTGGATGTTATGCAGGATAGATACTTCTCATGCATAATTTTGTTAGTTTCACATAGGCAATTGTGACATGTATACCATTTAAGTTAACACTGCTTTTTCATATACTTCTTCATGGCTCTGGAACTGTCTCTACATTATTTCAAGCAATAGTTAGAGGCTGGACACGGTGGCTCACACTTGTAATCCCAGCACTTTGGGAAGCCAAGGAGGGCAGATCACCTGTGGTCAGGAGTTCAAGACCAGCCTGACCAACGTGGAGAAACCCCATCTCTATACAAAATTAGCCTGGTGTGGTGGCACATGCCTATAATCCCAACTACTCGAGAGGCTGAGGCAGGAGAATAGCTTGAACCCAGGAGGCAGAGGTTGCAGTGAGCTGAGATCACACCATTGCACTCCAGCTTGGGCAACAGGAGCAAAACTCCATCTCAAAAATAAATAAATAAAAAATATATAGTTAGAAATTGAAATGGCTATTCCATGACCATCTACTTGAGCTTTAGTAGATTTTAAACTTCCTTCCATAGCTTTTTTTTTTTTTCCAAAAAGTATTCATAATTACCAAAATGCTTCCCGGTTACAGGTTTAATACGTGTATTCAATCACTGACAATTTTGTGATTTGCAACTTGCTTATCACTAGTAAGGAGCAGTTAGAGTTAATTCGACCCTGAGAACTTAGTAAGGGAAGATAAAGAACAGTGGAATTAATAAAAATCTTTATGTAGGGCCAGCCTCAAACGTTATAAGCACTTGTAATATTAGTAAGTGAGGCAAAAAAAAAAAAGACAACACATATCTTGACCATCTCACACCTAGCATAATTTGACACAATAGGATTTAGTTTACAAACCGAACCAATAAATGAAAACTGCAGTGTAAGTACATCCATATAACCTGGGAGGAGGGGAAATGGCAAATCAGTATGGCCTCATTTGAGTTTATCAACAACTTTATTACAATTAATACAGAATGATTACAGTTAATTACAATTGACACGGAGGGTCCAGATAAGATGAGAAGAGACAAATAAATGTTCAGTCCTCACCATTTATATAGTAGGCACTTGATCAGTGGCTGCTGAGTGAATGAATTTTGATAGGAGTAAAGGATGAAAAGACACTGATGGGCTAGGCACAGTGGCTTATGCCTACAATGCCAACACTTTGGGAAACTGAGGCATGAGAATCACTTGAGCTAGGAGCGCAAGACCGGCCTGGGCAACATCGCAAGACCCCATCTCTATAAAAAATGAAAAACTTAGCTGGGCATAGTTGTATGCACCTGTGGTCCCAGTTACTCGGGAGGCTGAGGCAAGAGGATCACTTGAGCCCAGGAGTCTGAACTTTGATGAGCTATGATTGCATCATTGCAATCCAGTGTGGGTGACCGAGCAAGACCTTGTCTCAAAAAAAATAAATAAATAAATATAAAAATAAAAAAACACTGAAGGGAGGGGATAGAGAAAGAGTTACGAGGAGAGGGAAGTAAGCATCCTTCTCCTCATCTTGCTCATTCTAACACCTGCAAAACCTGCCAGCTCCCGACAATCCCTTCTAACCAGCCATCATCTAGCATTATCTATATATATATCTATATATTTTTTTGAGACAAGGTCTCACTCTGTCACCCAGGCTGGAGTTCAATGACATGATCTCGGCTCACTGCAGCCTCTACCTCCCAGGTTCAAGCAATTCTCCTGTCTCAACCTCCCAAGTGGCTGGGACTACAGGCATGCACCACCATGCCTGGCTAATTTTTGTATTTTCTGTAGAGACAGGGTTTCGCCCATGTTGCCCAGGCTGGTCTTGAACTCCTCATCTCAGGTGACCTGCCAGCCTCAGCCCCCCAAAGTACTGGTATTACAGGTATGAGCCACCGCGCCTGACCACTGTCTATATTTATTAAGGATCACTGGCCAGGTGCAGTGGCTCACACCTGTAATCTCAGCACTCTGGGAGTCCAAGGAGGGAGGATTGGTTGAGCCCCAGAGTTCAAGCCCAGCCTGAGCAACATTGTGAGACCTCATATCTACAAAAATAAAATAAAATAAATTTTAAAAGATAATAAGGTCATAATACAGCCCAGGTAGGTACCACTCATCTCATAGAAAGACACACACACACACACACACACACACACACACACACACCAGCAATTGGGGAAAAGAGCCTCAAATCAATGTCTAAAATAAGCTCCAGGGCCTATTACACATAACCCCTGTGTTAAGTGGGTTTTAAAAAATAGAAGACATAATTCCTGTCTGTAAGAGTTTACATTTCTCAGCAACAAAAAGAGAAAAAAAAAAAGTTTTGGCCAGGTGTGGCGGCTCACGCCTGTAATCCTATCACTTTGGGAGGCCAAGGCAGGTAGATCACCTGAAGTCAGGAGTTCAAGACCAGCCTGGCCAACATGGCGAAACCCTGTCTCTACTAAAAATACAAAAATTACCCAGGTGTGGTGGCACATGCCTGTAATCCCAGCTATTTGGGAGGCTGAAGCAGGAGAATCACGTTAATCAGTGGGGCAGAGGTTGCAGTGAGGCAAGATGGTGCCACTGCACTCTAGCCTGCCCTACAAGAGTGAAACTCTGTATCAAAAAAAAAAAAAAGAGTTTACAAACCTGAACTATTTGCCAGGAAATCACACCCGAAATCTGAATGCAGATCTGCAAAGGCTCGGGACTTATGTCAAGTGAGTTTTTAAAAAAGATGCTGATGAAACAAAAAGAAAATACAATGATGCTGAATATTTTATCTATGCATCCCCCTCCCCTAGTGATGTGGGGAAACAGTCAAGCTGGCCAGTAATTTCAGGAACTTCATCTCAAGGCTGCTATACTGAGAAAGGAGGTTTAGGCGGGGGGCGGTGGCCCACACCTGTAATCCCAGCACTTGGGGAGAATCGCTTGAGCCCAGGAGTTCAGACCTCATCTCTACAAAAAAATTAGCCGAATGTGGTGGTGCACGCCTGCAGTTCCAGCTACTCAGGAGGCTGAGGAGGGTGTATCCCTTGAGCCCAGGAGGTTAAGCTACAGTAAGCTATGATTGCAACATCACCCTCTAACCTGGGTGACAGAGTGAGACCTTGTCTCAAAAAAAAGAGGGGTGAAATTTAAACTAGGGATCCAAAGTCTAATTTCAGGGTGGGAGCGGTTTGAGTGATGAGAAATTATTTAATGGGTATAATTTACATTATTCAGGTGATGGTACACTAAAAGCCCAGACTTCAATGCTGGACAATAGATTCACGTAACAAAACTGCATTTGTAACCTTTAAATGTATAAAGTCTAATTTCAGTTTCTTATATGCATATAAATTTATATCTTTCTTACCTGCTACTCCAAAAAAATTATTATATTTGTTCTTGGGGAGTAAGTTTATAGTTTGTTACTTTCTACAGATTACAAGAATATTCCTCATTTCTAATCTAATTAAATTTTAATATCCTATAGTAAGAGAGTAAGTTATGCAGAAAAAAAAAAAGGGGTCAATAGGGACAAGTATAAGTAAAAGGCTACAAAAAAGTTAAATTCTTGAAAAGTGTTCTAGGCCGGGCGCGGTGGCTCAAGCCTGTAATCCCAGCACTTTGGGAGGCCGAGACGGGAGGATCACGAGGTCAGGAGATCGAGACCATCCTGGCTAACACGGTGAAACCCTGTCTCTACTAAAAAATACAAAAAACTAGCTGGGCGTGGTGGCGGGCGCCTGTAGTCCCAGCTACTCGGGAGGCTGAGGCAGGAGAATGGCGAGAACCCAGGAGGTGGAGCTTGCAGTGAGCTGAGATCCGGCCACTGCACTCCAGCCTGGGCAACAGAGCGAGACTCTGTTTCAAAAAAAAAAAGAAAAGTGTTCTAATGCATGCTACACTGTATTTCATTTAACTAGCCCCCCATTGATGAACATTTCAGCTGTCTCCAACATTTTGCCATCACCAACAATAATGCAATAAATATCTTACTGAATGTAAAAATGTTTTTGAAGTTGTTAGGCAGGGCGCAGTGGCTCATGTCTGTAATCTCCAGCACTTTGGAGGCCGAGGCGGGTGGATCGCCTGAGCTCAGGAGTTTGAGACCAGCCTGGGCAACATGGCAAAACCCCACCTCTACACACACACACACAAAATTAGCCAGACATGGTGGCATGTGCCTGCAGTCCCAGCCACTTGGGAGACTGAGGTGGGAGAATCGCTTGAGCCTGGCAGGCAGAGGTTGCAGTGAGCTGAGGTCGTGAGCCTGGGTGACAGAGTAAGACCCCATCTCAAAAAAAAAAAAAAAAAAAAAAAAGGCCGGGTGCGGTGGCTCACGCCTGTAATCCCAGCACTTTGGGAGGCCGAGGTGGGTAGATCACAAGGTCAGGAGATCAAGACCATCCTGGCTAACACAGTGAAACCCCGTCTCTACTAAAAATACAAAAAATTAGCCAGGCGTGGTGGCAGGCACCTGTAGTCCCAGCTACTTGGGAGGCTGAGACAGGAGAATGGCATGAACCTGGGAGGCGGAGCTTGCAGTGAGCCAAGATCGGGCCACTGCACTCCAGCCTGGGTAACAGAGTGAGACTCCGTCCAAAAAAAAAATTGTTAAAGCAGCTTTTTATCTTTTTTTTTTTTTAAAGCAGCTTTTTAATGGTAGTGCATAGCTATGTCTTTATAAATCACTATTTTCTCATGGAGTTTCATTGGTCAGCATCTCTGCTTTGATGACAAGACGATAAACAAAAACTACCTCCAAAAAAGACTTTCCACAAACTACTTCTACCCAAGTTCAAAGCCTCTCTCATCACTTGTCTCATCTCCCTGAATCTACTCCTGCCTCCTACAATCCTTCCTTCACAGCAGCCAGAAAAATATTTTAAAATAGATCAGCTCATGCCACTCCCCTGATCACATCCTTCTATGATTTTGCATTGCTCTAAAAATACAATCTGCACTCCTCTCCATGGTCCACATGACACTAAAGACATTAAGAATCCCTGTGTGGTCTGCTCCCACCTACCTCCCATCTTCCCAGCCTCACAGTTCCCACATGTGCTCTCTCCCAGTCTTCAATCACTCCAAGATCTTCTCCCACTTCAGCACTTTTGCATGTGCTGTTTCCTAAAACCTGGAATACTCAGTGCCTAGCACGGTACCTGGTACAGAGTTACCCCATGATAAATAGTTCTTCAATGGATGGATAGATGTTCCATTAGAGTGGGCCAGTGAGATGATAAAAACTTGAACCATTATCTTTAAAATAGACATTGTAAAGGCCAGGTACAGTGGTTAACATCTGTAATGCTAGCACTCTGGAAGGCCAAGGCAGGCAGATAGCTTGAGCCCAGGAGTTTGAGACCAGCCTGGGCAACATAGCAAGACCCTGTTTCTACAAAAGAAATAGAAAAATTGGACAAGTTTGATGCCACGTGACTGTAGTCAGTCCCAGCTACTCAGGAGGCTGAGATGGGAGGATCACTTGAGCCCAGGAGGTCGAGGCTGCAGTGAACCAAGATTATGCCACTGCACTCTCCAGCCTGGGCAACAGGGTAAGACCCTGTCTGGAAAAAAAAAAAAAAAAGACATCGTGCATGTGTATATACATGTGTAGACAGATATACACATTACAGAAACACATACAATGTGTCTTTGTGTTTATATGAGTATACAAATATACATATATACACATACATTCTTAACAGTATAATCTATACCAATAAATTTCCAATTTCAGGCTGGTGTGGTAGCTTATGCCTATAATCCCAGCCCTTTGGAAGGCCAAGGTGGGCAGATTACTTGAGGCCAGGAGTTCGAGGCCAGCCTGGCCAACATGGTAAAACCCCATCTCTACTAAAAATATAAAAATTAGCCAGACTTGGTGGCATGCACCTGTAATCCCAGCTACTTGGGAGGCTGAGGCACAAGAATTGTTTGAACCCAAGAGGTGCAGGTTGCAGTGGGCCAAGATTATATCACTGCACTCGAGCCTGGATGATGGAGTGAGACTCTATTTAAAAAAAAAAAAATTCAAATTTCATTTTGGTACTAGCTTTATCAAATTAATTTGATGCTGGCATAAAAGTCTGTCTCCCTCCCTAAATTCAGTGCTCCTCACGAACATGGATAGTATTTTTCCTATTTCAGTGTTGTCAAAGAGCATCAGATATACACATTTGCTCAAGGCACAAAGTCCTCCAAAATTCACAGTAAGAACTGGGCTGCATTTTAGGGCATCTGAATCCATTTCAGGGTCTCCAATCCTTGGTTGGGGTCCACAACACCCAGAGACCTTGCCAACATCACTTTTTGCCTCTTTCTTCCTTAAAAACGTTGGCGTTGAATGGCAAGTGCTGTCTGTGTTTCCCAGAGGGAAGGGGAATAAACTGAGTGTCTCTATTGTTCTGTGGCTGCCTAACACAGTACACCACGGCCTGCTAGGAACAATTACAAACATGAGTTGGCTCTGCTTTTCCAGCATCATGTGCCACTCATAACAGTCTCCACATTGACCATGGACATGAGGGATAAGTCATCTTAGCAGCGGCCCCTGCACTTGAGCAACTCTAACCAAAAACTTGGCCTTACATCGGGACCTAACGTTAATAAAGACATCTCAGTTTCAACTGGAAAGACACAGAACTGTTACTTTTCAGCAAGGCAAGTTTATTTACTCCTGCAGGAGATAAACAAACGTGGCCACCAGAGAGAGCCCAGGACAAAATGTACTTGACCTGCAAGAGATAAACCAAAAGCCTCCAGTCTCAGAACAAGCTCAATTTTCTGCCCCTCTCAGCTCATCATCGCGTATGGATTTCAGAGGAACAAAAACAGATGTAAAGGAGGTACCACATGCTGAAGGAAGAGTTGGAAAATACAGGCAGCTTTGTTGGTTTCACAAAGGCAGAGAAGGGCAGAGAAGCAACCTCAAAATCTAAACCCAGTACTATCACTGCTACATGATCAAGGAAGGAGTCACTTAATTGCTCAATGCCTTAGTTTCCCTACCTATGATGCTGAGAGATATCAGTACATTGAGTATACTTACATTTTAATTACTGGATGCATATAAAAGTCTAACCCAAAAGGAGTTATTTTGATAATTAAGCAAAACAAAATTCAGACCACTAATCGTCATTCAGGTGTCAGCTCATACGATCACCTTCTCTAAATTACCTATCAAAACTAACTGCATTCTCCCATCCTCACATTTCTGTAGGAATTTTTTCCCTCCTAGAATTTATTACTACCTGAAATTGTCCTATTTAGTCATGTGTTTGTCTCTCTCTCAGCCATGAAAATAGCAATATTGGCTGGGCGTGATGGCTCATGCCTGTAATCCCAGCACTTTGGGAGGCTGAGGCAGGTGGATCACCTGAGGTCGGGAGTTCGAGACCAGCGTGGCCAACATGGAGAAACCCCATCTCTACTGAAAATACAAAATTAGCCAGACGTAGTGGCGCATGCCTGTAATCCCAGCTACTCGGGAGGCTGAGGCAGGAGAGTCGCTTGAATTTGGGAGGCAGAGGCTGTGGTGAGCCGAAATCGTGCCATTGCACTCCAGCCTGGATAACAAGAGTGAAACTCCGTCTCAAAAAAAAAAAAAAAAAAAGGGAAAGAAAGAAAGAAAGAAACTAGCAATATTTTCCTATCTTACTGCTTTATCCTGCCTGGCTCATTAACTTCCTGTTGAATGAATTAATACTAGGTTAAAGTAATTTGAAGGCCAGACACAGTGGCTCATGCCTGTAATCCCAGCACTTTGGGAGGCCAAGGCAGGAAGATCGCTTGAGCCCAGGAGTTTGAGACCAGTCTAGCCAACCTGGCAAAACTCTGTCTCTACAAAAAAATACAAAAATTAGCCGGGTGTGGTGGTACACACTTGTAGTCCCAGTAATCGGCAAGCTGAGGAGGAAGGATGGATTGAGCCTAGGAAAACAAGGCTGCAGTGATCACACCACTGCACTCCAGCCTGGGCAACAAAGCGAGACTCTCTCTATCTCAAAAAAACATAATAATAACAATAATAATAAAATTCTAGGGCTGGGCAGGGTGTCTCACGCCTATAATCCCAACACTGCAGTAGGCCAAGGTGAGAGGATCGCTTGAACCCAGGGGTTTGAGACTGCCCTGGACAACACAGTGAGACCCCATCTCTATTCAAACAATTTAAAAATTTAAAAAAATAATAAAATTTTAGGAGATATAAACTAATATATAGTGACAGAAAGCAGAACAGTGGCTGTCTAAGAACAAACGAGGGATTACAAAAAACATGAGGCAAAATTACGAGGGGCAATATGTGTTCATTATCTTGACTGTGGTGGTGGTTTCCCAAGTGTATATGTATGTCAAAACTGATCAAATTGTACATTTAAATATATGCATTTAATTGCATGTCATTTATAGCTCATTAAGGCTGGTTAATAAAAGACTTATAATCTAAAAAATGATAAATCATTCAAAATTCTGTGTATTATGTTCACAATCTGGCTTTTTGGGTGGTACACAATACCAGGGCTGGAGGGGAAAAGGAACTACTCCATTTCAAACTGTCATCTTTACCACTTGCTGCTTTGACTATGCCCACACTTCCATGCTTCTAAACTAACAAACTGGACAATGTAGGGTCTATTACTACACAGATCTTTTCCCAACCCTCAGCCCCCTAAAGCAGCAGATCCTTACTTGTCTGGAAGAGCAGACACCAGGAACAAAAGGCTCAATGACTATTAGACAGATTAAAGAATAGACAACTGTTTATTTAAAAGCTCCCTAAAGAATCAGAACATTTGAGGCTATACACTGTTCCGTTGAAATGCAGTTATATATTACCCAGATCCGCAAGCACTTGCCAACAGACCTGTCCAAGTCACTCACTTCCTACGAGTTCTGTTTTCTTTTTTCTCCCCTTTTTAAATTCCAGATCCATGTAAGAATAACATGCCAGGTCTGTTTGGAGGAGACATTCCTAATATTTTGAAAAATCTCATTCAGGCCAGGTGCGGTGGCTCACGCTTGTAATTCCAGCACTTTGGGAGGCCGAGGCAGGCAGATCTCGAGGTCAGGAGTTTGAGACCAACCTGGCCAACACAGTGAAACCCCGTCTCTACTAAAAATACAAAAATTGGCCCGGCACGGTGGCTCATGCTTGTAATTCCAGCACTTTGGGAGGCCGAGGCGGGTGGATCACAAGGTCAGGAGATCGAGACCATCCCGGCTAACATGGTGAAACCCCGTCTCTACTAAAAATACAAAACATTCGCCAGACGTCGTGGCGGGCACCTGTAGTCCCAGCTACTTGAAAGGCTGAGGCAGGAGGATGGCTTGAACCCGGAAGGCGGAGCTTGTAGTGAGCCAAGATTGCCCCACGGCACTCCAGCCTGGGCAAGAGAGTGAGACTCTGTTTCAAAAAAAAAAAATTAGCCGGGCATAGTGGCACGCCAGTAGTCCCAGCTACTTGGGAGGTTGAGGCAGGAGAATCGCTTGAACCTAGGAGGCGGAGGTTGTGGTGAGCCAAGATCGTGCCACTGCACTCCAGCCTGGGCTGTTAACAGAGTGAGACTACGTCTCAAAAAAAGAGAAAAAAAAAAGAAAGAAAAAAAAATCTCATTCAAATAGCCTCAATAGCTTGAATCGTTTTTTAAATGTCTGAGACAGTGACCATAATTGAACAACCATGGAAAAGAATAGACAATGGGTCTTAAGTGTGAGTGGTATATAGAGTGATTATATAAAATAGCAGGATCATTATCTGAAAACAAGTCACACTACTGTTTGACAACAAAATTAAGGCTTACAAGTGGTTAGCAATAGTTACAAAATAATAGAAGCAACATAGTGATTAAAAGTAGGGATTCTGTCTCCACCACCTACTAGCTGTGAGGTTAAGCAATCTACTTAACCTCTCCGAAACTCGGTTTACTCATCTTTACAATGGGGATAATAGTAGCCATCTGATAGGGCTGTCGTCAGAACTAAGCAAATGTTAGCTATTAGTAGTAATATTACCCTGATCTTTCAAAGGATCTCATTAACTCACTAATTCTCCTTAGTTTCAAATCTTGTCATTTACTCGCAATGTTGCTTCTGGGCCTCGGTTTCCTCATCCATAAAACGGGTACCAGTAAAGTGACCTGACTGTTAAGGTTGCAGTGGATTAAATAACGAGATGCGGCTCCCTTCCTTTCCATCTCCCAAAGCGAAGATCGCAGAGGAAGGAAATACTTCTAGTGGCTGCAGATACAGTCAGTTTTTCCATTTCTGGCACGTGAGGGGTGGGAGTAAAAGAAGACACAAAGGGGCACATAAAAGGGTCAGGGGTCCTTCGTGAAGACCCCAAATGCACGCAAGTGGCACAGTGACCCAGAACGACTAGACCACTGGGGGCCCGGCCCCGCGCAACTCCCATCTCGTGTCCCAAGGAGCCTCCCCAAGTGAGCAGGGTTATTTCGGAATCACCATGAGGCAATTCTCATGAGGCAATGGGTCAGGAATGCGGCGCTGAGCCGGGCCGCTGGCGCCCGTGGTTCCCTAGGCGGCTCTACCTGCCCCAGGCCTGACGGGCATCCCCCGGGCTGCCGCAGCCGGAACTCAGGGAGGCAGGAAATGAATGGGGACCCAAGGGGTGGGGGCGCGGTGGGGTCGGCCCCCGGGCCGAGGAGGGACAGGGGACGAGGAGGGAACTGGCCCCCAATCCCGATCCGGGGCGGGAGCCCGAAGCCCGGCCGGGGCGCCCCCTTCCGGACGGGGCTGACCGAACGCGGCGGGGGCCGGGCCGAGGCCCGGGCCGGGCCCCTCGGGGCTCCTCACCTCCGCGATGTCATGTTCCTCCCGCCCTCCGGCTCCGCGACGGACCCGCTCCTTGCTCAAGCTCCGCTAGGCTCGGTCACATCGGGCTGGCCCGAGGGAGGCCCGCTCGGGACCGGACGCGGGGCAGAGCCAGCCGGCCGCGCACAGACCCCCCTCCAGGCCTGGGGATCCCGGAGACTGTGCAGCCGCCCCCCGGCCCGGCTCGCTCCTCCTCCGCCCCCGCCCTTCGCCGCCGTCGCCCCCGTGATGTCACCGCTAGCGACGCCCGCTGCCACTTCCTGCTTCCCGTCAGCCGAGGACCGAGCCACGGCCGGGAATGGCAGCGCGGGGGTTCCGCGGAGGCGCTAAGCGCAGCGTCCAAAGCATCCTTGCTTCCTCCCGGAAACCGCGGCTGCCGGGTGTGAGCTGCGCGCTCGGCGGCTACGCCACTCCACCGACCGGGCGCGTCCGGGCCCACTGCCACATCGATTTCATTCATTTCGTTCCACAAATCGCCGCTCTACTCATTAGCTGTGGAACCTTGGGGAAATTACCTACTGTCTCCGAGCCTCAGTTTCCTCCATTAGGCTGGGCGCGGTGGCTCACGCCCGTAACCCCAACACTTTAGGAGGCTGCGGCAAGAGGGTCGCTTAAGCCTAGGAGCTAGAGGCCAGCCTGGGCAAAAAAGACCTCATCTCTACAAAAAATGCAAAACCCTAGCCAGGCGTGGAGGGTGCGGCGGGAGGATAACTTAAGCCCGGGAAGTCGGTGCTGCAGTGAGTCGTGATCACGCCACTGCCCTCCAGCCTGGGCGATAGGGCAAGACACTGCCTAAAAAAAAACTAGTAATAGACCGGGCGCGGTGGCTCACGCCCGTAATCCCAGCACTTTGGGAGCCCGAGGCGGGCGGATCACGAGGTCAAGAGATCGAGACCATCCTGGCCAACATGGTCTCCACTAAAAATTCAAAAATGAGCTGGACGTGGTGGCGTTCGCCTGTAGTCCCAGCTACTTGGGAGGCTGAGGCAGAAGAATCGCTTGAACCTGGGAGGCAGAGGTTGCAGTGAGCCGAGGTCGCACCACTGCACTCCAGCCTGCAATAGAGTGAAACTCCGTCTCAATAATAATAATAATAACAAATACTACTTTGGGGTGGGAGCAGTGGCACAGGCCTGAAATCCCAGCACTTCCCTTTGGGAGGCTGAGGCGGGCGAATCGCTTGAGTCCAGGAGTTGGGAACCAGCCCCGGCAAAATAGTGAAATCCCATCTCTACAAAAAATACAAAAATTAGCCAGGCGTGGTGGCGCGCGCCTGTAGTCCCAGCTACTCCGGAGGATGAGGTGAGAGAATTGCTTGAGCCTGAAGGGTCGAGGCTGCTGTGAGCCGAGATCAGGCCACTGCACTCAGGCCAGGTATGGTGGCTCACACCTTCATCCCAGCACTTTGGGAGGCCGAGGCAGGAGGATTGCTTGAGCCTAGGAGTTCAAGATCAGCCTGGGCAACATGGCACGACCCTGTCTCTAAAACAAAAAACAAATAAACAAAAAAGCTGGGTGGTGGGGAAGTATTATTTTGGACACTGTGAAGCTCGAGCAAGAGGGCAAGGCCAGAAACAGAGAAGCCAGTCAAAATACGGGAATACTGTAGTATTCTGGTCTGGGAATAACGGTGACTCAGACCAGATTGAGAAGAGTAGAGTTTTTTACTTGATTGATGCCCATATGACTCATTGAAGGCTACAGATCTAGCTGGGTGTGGTGGCTCACACCTGTAATCCCAGCACTTTGGGAGGCCAAGGAGAGCAGATCACTTGAGGTCAGGAGTTCAAGACCAGCCTGGCCAATATGGTGAAAAATACAAAGATTAGTCGGGGTTGGTGGCGCATACCTGTAGTCCCAGCTACTCCGGAGGCTGAGGTGAGAGAATTGCTTGAACCAGACAGGCAGAGGTTGCAGTGAGCCCAGATTGCACCACTGCACTCCAGCCTGGGCAACAGGACAAGACTCTTTCTCAAAATAAATAAATAAAGGCTACAGATCTAGTGAATGGCAGAGCCATAAGTTTAACCCATATCTGTATAGCTCCAGCATCCTCATTGTTTTAATGCTTGCCCATTTCATTAATATACAAATGACTCTCATACTGTGTGCTAACTGCTTCAGCACTCATGTGCTCCTTACAGAGATCACCTTTAATATATGTCAATTTAATTCACATAATAGCCATTCAACAAGCATTTGTCCCTCTCCCTAAACCTGGCCACCTAGATGACAAGCAACATTTTAACTGATCTCAGGCCTGCAGGCCTAAACTTCCTAATCCAATCTCCATATAGTAGCCAGAGTAATCTAAGCTACAAAATTGGTGGGGCACCGTAGCTCATGCCTGTAATCCCAGCACTTTGAGAGGCCAAGGCAGGTGGCTCACCTGAGGTCAGGAGTTCGAGGCCAGTCTGGCCAACATGGTGAAACCTCGTCTTTACTAAAAATATAATTAATTGTGGCCAGGCACAGTGGCTCACACCTGTAATCCCAGCACTTTGGGAGGCCGAGGCAGGTGGATCACCTGAGGTCAGGAGTTTGAGACCAGCCTGGCCAGCATGGTGAAACCCAATCTCTACTAAAAATACAAAATTTAGCTGGGTGTAGTGGTGGGCACCTGTAGTCCCAGCTACTTGGGAGACTGAAGCGAGAGAATTGCTTGAACCCAGGAAGTGGAGGTTACAGTGAGCCAAGATTGCACCACTGCACTCCAGCCTGGGCGACAGAGCGAGACTCCATCTCAAAAAAAAAACAACAACTGCAAAACTAGTCACTCCCTACATTGAATTCGTCAATGGCTTCTCCTTGTTTTTAGGATGAAATCCAAAAAAAAAAAAAAGGTTTATCCCCCCGGGTGTGGTGGCTCACGTCTGTAATCCCAGTGTTTTGGGACTCCTAGGTAGGAGGATTGCTTGAGCCCGAAGAGTTCAAGAACAGCCTGGGCAACAGATTAAGACCCCTGTCCCTACAAAAAAAAAAGTTTTTTGTTTTGTTTGAGGCGGACTCTCACTCTTTCACCCAGGCTGGAGTGCAGTGGCGCAATCCCGGCTCACTGCATCCTCTACCTCCCGGATTCAAGTGATTCTCCTGCTTCAGCCTCCCAAGTAGCTGGGATTACAGGCACGCACAACCGTTACCAGCTAATTTTTTTTTTTTTTTTTTTTGTATCTTTAGTAGAGACAGGGTTTCATCATGCTGCCCAGGCTGCTTTCCAACTCCTGACCTGAAGTGATCCACCTACCTCAGCCTCCCAAAATGCTGGATTACAGGCGTGAGCCAGCATGCCCGGCCCAAAAAAAAGTTTAAAAAAATTTTTTCAGGCCGGGCGCGGTGGCTCAAGCCTGTAATCCCAGCACTTTGGGAGGCCGAGACGGGCGGATCACGAGGTCAGGAGATCGAGACCATCCTGGCGAACACGGTGAAACCCCGTCTCTACTAAAAATACAAAAAACTAGCCGGGCGAGGTGGCGGGCGCCTGTAGTCCCAGCTACTCCGGAGGCTGAGGCAGGAGAATGGCGTAAACCCGGGAGGCGGAGCTTGCAGTGAGCTGAGATCCGGCCACTGCACTCCAGCCTGGGCGACAGAGCCAGACTCTGTCTCAAAAAAAAAAAAAAAAAAAAAAAAAAATTTTTCAGACACAAGGTCTTGCTATGTTGCCCAGGCTGGCCTTGAACTCCTGGCCTCAAGTAGTCCTCCCACTTTGACCTCCTAAGGCCTTGGATTTACAGGTGTGAGCCAATGCACCAGAGTTTTTTAACTCTGATCCCCAATCACTTCACCAGCCCGTCTCCCCACTACTCACTTCATTTTCTATGATCCAGCCATGCTGAATGACTTTCAGCTCCCCTCAATATGCCATATTCTTTCCCAACTTAGAGCCTTTTAACAGTCTGCTTTCTTTCCCCAGAGGGTTCTTCCTGACTCTCCTCCACATCAACTCTATGCCTCTGATCTCAGACTAGGAGCCACTTCCTCTGGAATACAAGCCTCACCTGATTCTCTAGTCCAGGTCAGCTGGTCACCAAGACACCTATCCTTAGAACCTAACACACTACACTATAAATCTAAGAGCCTGTATCATATAAGAAGCATCCAATTAAGTTCTTTCTTTCTTTTTTTTTTTTTTTTTTTTTGAGACGGAGTCTCACTTTGTCTCCCAGGCTGGAGTGCAGTGGCGCCATCTCGGCTCACTGCAAGCTCCCCCTCCCGGGTTCACGCCATTCTCCTGCCTCAGTCTCCCAAGTAGCTGGGACTACAGGTGCTTGCCACCACGCTCGGCTAATGTTTTGTAATTTTTTTAGTAGAGATGGGGTTTCACCGCATTAGCCAGGATGGTCTTGATCTCCTGACCTCATAATTCGCCTGCCTCGGCCTCCCAAAGTGCTAGGATTACAGGTGTGAGCCACTGCACCCAGCCACTTGATCTGGCAGCCTGGGTGTCTGTAAGCAAGTCATTTGACTCCTCTGTGTCTGTTTCCTTCTCTGTAAAATAGGAATCAAAATCCTACCATAGGGTAGGTTTGTGAAGTCCTTAGAACAGTGTCTGGCAAAGTCAGCACTCGATAAAAGCTGGCTATCATTTGTCTCTTTTCCAAAGTAAACTATTAGCTCTTTGAGTGCAGGAACTACTACCTCCCTAGTGTTTCCTATATTCCGCATACTCTGCAACTAGAATGAATGATCTTTCTAAAATACAAATTTAATCACGTCACTCCCCTGTTGTATGAAGGAGGTTCAAACCCTCCAGCATTAAGTTGAACTCCTTCCCTTAGTACATCAGTCCCTTCTAGATATGGCCTGTGCCAACACCCTCACATAATCTGGCAGTTTCTAAAGGCTTCTAGCTGTTTCTTGCATCCCTGCCTTCCAAAATTTAGTTCCTACTGCCTGGAATACTCTTCAAACCCTTCTCCATCTGGAAAACAGTCATGCAAGGTTCAGCTCCAACTTAAGCAGCTCCTCCAGAAAACATTCTTTCACTTTTTGAGAATAAAAGAGAGACTCCCTTCCTATTCTCCTGAGGTTGCCTCTTCATGCCTCTATCAGCACCTAACACATTTCAAAATCATTGTGGGTTCTGTCATCATTGTTCTGTGTCTTCCTCTAGATTATGAGCTCCTTTTAAGACAAAGTCATTGTCTTCCCTTTTTTTTTTTTTTTTTTTTTTTTTTTTTAAATACAGGCAGGGTTTTGCCATGTTACCTAGAGTGGTCTAAAACCCCTGGGCTCAAACAATCATCCTGCCTCCGCCTCCCAAAGTGCTAGGATTACAGGCATGAGCCACCAGCTGGTCTTCCCATCTTTATATGCCTGGAGTAGTGCCTGGCATATTTATATGGCCGGGCATGGTAGCTAACAGGAGGATCTCTTGAGACCAGGAGTTTGAGACCAACCTGGGCAACATAGCAAAAAAAAAAACAAAAACAAAAACAAAAAAACTCCATCTGAATTTTATTTTACTTTATTTTATTTTATTTTTTGAGACGGAGTCTTTGCTCTGGTCGCCCAGGCAGGAGTGCAGTGGCACGATCTCGGCTCACTGCAAGCTCCATCTCCTGGGTTCACACCATTCTCCTGCTTCAGCCTCCCGAGTAGCTGGGACTACAGGCGCCTGCCACCAAGCCTGGCTAATTTTTGTATTTTTAGCAGAGACAGGGTTTCACCATGTTGCCAGGTTTTAAAAGATTTACTGTCTAACAAAAAACAAAAAATACAGCTGAGGCAACATTGTGAGACCCCGTGTCTACAAAAAATGTAAAAAAATTAGCCAGGTATGGTGGTGTGCACTGTACTCCCAGCTACTCAGGGGGCTGAGGTGGGAGGATTGCTTGAACCCAAGAGGTCAAGGCTGCAGTGAGCCATGATCTCACCTTGCATTCCAGCCTGGGCGACAGAGTGAGACTTCGTCTCAAAAAAAAAAAAAAAAAAAAAAAAATTAGGCTGGGCGAGGTGGCTCAGGCCTGTAATCCCAGCACTTTAGGAGGCCGAGGTGGACAGATCACCTGAGGTTAGGAGTTTGAAACCAGCCTGGCCAACATGGTGAAATCCTGTCTCTAATAAAAACGCAAAAAAATTGCCAGGCTCACGCCTGTAATCCCAGCACTTTGGGAGGCCGAGGCAGGTGGATCACAAGGTCAGGAGATCAAGACCATCTTGGCTAACACGGTGAAACCCGGGCTCTACTAAAAACACAAAAAATTAGCCGGGCGTGGTGGTGGGCGCCTGTAGTCCCAACTACTCGGGAGGCTGAGACAGGAAAATGGCTTGAACCCAGGAGGCAGAAGTTGCGGTGAGCCAAGATCACGCCACTGCACTCCAGCCTGGGCAACAGAACAAGACTCCATCTCAGAAAAAAAAAAAAAAAAAAAAAAGATTAAGTGTCTGCAAAAATGTCTGCTTTGTGATTAAAGTGCTGCACAAATTTCAGAGAATTTTATACATGCAAAACTAAGCTTAATAAAAATATTTACTTTATAACTAACATGTTATTTTGTCCAACTAATGAATTGTAAATTTTGCAATACCGCAACAAAACACAAGAGGGGGTTCATCTATGTTTTTATTTTATTGACAGGTCATTCAACAACTATTTTGGGGTGTTTACTAGGTGAAATTCTCTGAGATTGCCAGAAATTTTGAGGGGCCCATGTAAGCAACTGTGCATTTCATTCATTCATTGTAGTATATTTACTGCAGTTGAAGTTTCTAAGAGGTGCTTTGCTGAGGAAGCTGAACAAATAAAGCGGCTGACATTCCCATTCTCAAAAAAAAAGGGCAGTGTTCATCTGATCATTGTATTTGTATCTTCAGTCAATCAGAATCAGAAAAAGGCTAAATGATTCCCAGAGACACAGCCATGAAGCAGGTGGTTTCGATCTGAAAAAAATCAAGGTGAAAAGCTCTAGCAACCAGAAAAAAACAAATGGAGGAAAATGGAAAACGCAAGATAGAAGGTATTACAAATGTGTACATGTTGGCTCAAGGGCTTTGAAGCAGTAAAGAACTATCACATATACTGTGTTATTTTGTAAAAGATAACAAGTATTCTTATTTTTAATTCTAACATGAGCAAAACTCTCATGCATCTTCATTAATCATCTCTTTAATCTTGCAGCCTAATGGTCAAGAGTGCAATCTTTGGAATCAGATCTATGCTGTGAGCAAGTTACTTAATGTCCTGGACTTACCTTAGTTTCCTCATAATAGTATCGTTCACAGGTTGTTGGGAAAATTAAATGAGATAAAGCAAGGCACATTGCATGCAATATTGCTTGTTATATCCGGCGCGTAAACTTTAGCAGAATACTTAACAACAACTAGGATGCTGATGATCAGATGATAGTGGTGATGATGGTGACAATAACAAGACCTAACAGTTGGCCAGGCATGGTGGCTCACGCCTGTAATCCTAGCACTTTGGGAGGCTGAGGTGGGTGGATCACTTGAGGTCAGGAGTTCAAAACTAGCTTGGCCATCATGGTGAAACCCTGTCTCTACTAAAAATACAAAAAATTAGCTGGGCATGGTGGTGTGCGCCTGTACTCCCTGCTACTCGGGAGGCTGAGGCAGGAGAATCACTTGAACCCGGGAGACAGAGGTTGCCGTGAGCCAAGATCATGCCACGGCACTCCAGCCTGGATGACAGAGCGAGACTCCATCTCAAAAGAAAAAAAAAAAAAAGAGGCCGGGCGCGGTGGCTCAAGCCTGTAATCCCAGCACTTTGGGAGGCCGAGACGGGCGGATCACAAGGTCAGGAGATCGAGACCATCCTAGCTAACACGGTGAAACCCCGTCTCTACTAAAAAATACAAAAACCTAGCCAGGCGAGGTGGCGGGCGTCTGTAGTCCCAGCTACTCAGGAGGCTGAGGCAGGAGAATGGCGTGAACCCGGGAGGCGGAGCTTGCAGTGAGCTGAGATCCGGCCACTGCACTCCAGCCTGGGTGACAAAGCGAGACTCTGTCTCAACAAAAAAAAAAGAAAAAAAAAAAGAGCTAACACTTATGTAGCATTTACCATCCATCAAATATGCTTCTCAGTACTGTTGTGTATATTATTTAATGTTCCCAACAACCTTATGAAGTAAGTTACTATTGTTATCCTCACTTTATATTTTTTTACTTTTTTTGAGACAGAGTCTCATTCTGTACACCAGACAGGAATGAGAAAGGCCATGTACAAGAGGAAGTACTCAGCTGCTAAATCCAAGGTAAGGGAGAGGGGACCACTGACTTTATCTCAAGTGACAAGATTAGGGCTCACTGCACTGCAGCCCAGACCTCTAGGACTCAAGTGATCCTCCCACCTTAGCCTCCCAAGTAGCTGGGACTACAGGCACTAACCACCACACTCAGCTAATTTTGTTGTTGTTGTTGTTATTGTTTTGAGACTGAGTCTGGATATTGTTTTGAGACCGAGTCTGTTATTGTTTTGAGACTGAGTCTTTGAGACTGGAGTGCGGTGGCACGCAGTGGCAGGATCTCAGCTCACTGCATCCTCCGCCGCCTGGGTTTAAGCGATTCTCCTGCCTCAGCCTCCCGAGTAGCTGGGATTACAGGCGCCCACCACCACGACCGGCTAATTTTTGTATTTTCAGTAGAGATGGAGTTTCACCATGTTGGCCAGGCTGGTCTCAAACCCCTGACCTCAAGCGATCTACCCGCCTCGGCCTCCCAAAGTGCTGGGATTACGGGCGTAAGCCACCGCGCCCCGCCATCCCCCCCCCCCCCCCCCGCCTTTTTTGAGACGGAATCTTGCTCTGTTGCCCAGAGCAGTGTTGCGATCTCGGCTTACTACAACCTCCACCTTCAGATTCAAGTGATTCTCCTGCCTCCGCGCCTCGAGTAGCTGACATTACAGGCACTCACCACCACGCCCGGCTAACTTTTGTATTTTTAGTAGAGACGGGATTTCGCCATATTGGCCAGACTGGTCTCGAACTGCCAACCTCACGTGATCCACCTGCCTAGGCCTCCCAAAGCGCTGGGATTACAGCCGTGAGCCACCCCACCCGGTGTAGGAATTACTAGTTTTTTCTCATTAGCGAAATACTACATTCCCCATGATGCCCCAGATCCGGAAGGAAGTGAGACTCGCACTTCCCATGATTGCTTATAGACCGGAAGCCGAGACCTTAGTTCTCTTTCCCATCTTGCAAGGTAAGAATGGTGGGGTTCTCTGCAAGACTCGAGTTCAGGACTTCAATCCTTCGCCATCCGAACCTGGAGGGCATCCAGTCGACACCTACAGGGGTCGGACATGCCCAAGGCTAACTGAGAGGCCTTCCAGACGCTTCATTTTTGCCGTTTGGGTTTGCGGCGGGGCACGAAGAGGGTGAGGTAGAATGCCGTAGTGGCTTCCTCCGGCTGTTCGCCACTCTCTTGGACTAGGGGAACGAGGCCCTTTCGGGGACCTGTAGCGTACTGGTGGGTGTTAGAGGAAGCGGGGCGACGGCGCGTGCATTGAGTTCCCGGTCCTGGGTTCTAGAGGATGACAATGAGCCTGTCGCAGCCACGTTGGGGTTCCACACTGAAGCCAAAACGTTTCGCGTCTCTCAGCGTCCGCGACCGGAAGTCGCCTCTTGGTCTTTGCGATCTTTTTCTGTTTGGGCTCAGTTTGGACTGATTCTGTTTGTGTTCGCAATTCCTAAATCGAGTTTCTTGAAAAAAGACACTGGTTTTAAGGGTTAAGACGAAAGGTACTAAAAGGAATTTCAAGTTCTGGTCCTGGTGCTTCCAACCTGTGGGCACATTTTACATCTAAGTTTTCTAATTCGCAAAACAGTGATAAAAAAATAATGGTTGTACGGACTTCTGACTGCTCAGTATTTGGCAAAAACCTAATAGGTGTGAGATAGTTTCAAATCCTCAAGAGAATAGTTTATAGTGTGTTGGGGAGACAACCCCCAAATGAGACATAGTGAAGGTTGGAGTAGAATGGGTAGAGTTGAAGGCCTGTATCTTACCGGGGAAGGGATTGTCGTCTGGGGAGCTCAGCCCATTTATGTACAGGTTCGTCATTGTCTTGTTAAGAGATGAAATGCCTTTTTTGTCTACAAAAAATATTTGTAGATGGCGGGTGAAAAAGTTGAGAAGCCAGATACTAAAGAAAAGAAACCCGAAACCAAGAAGGCTGATGCTGGTGGCAAGGTGAAAAAGGGTAACCTCAAGGCTAAGAAGCCCAAGAAGGGGAAGCCCCATTGCAGCCGCAACCCTGTCCTTGTCAGAGGAATTGGCAGGTATTCCCGATCTGCCATGTATTCCAGAAAGGCCATGTACAAGAGGAAGTACTCAGCCGCTAAATCCAAGGTAAGGGAAGAGGGAACCACTGACCATTATGTCTTACCCTTTATTGGCATTCTGTTATTGTTGATGCATTTGTGTCCTTGCAGGTTGAAAAGAAAAAGAAGGAGAAGGTTCTTGCAACTCTTACAAAACCAGTTGGTGGTGACAAGAACGGCGGTACCCGGGTGGTTAAACTTCGCAAAATGGTAAGATATGGGGACACTGTAAATTGGATTTTCGGTCTATGCTTGAATGCTGAAGGTGTTTTTGAATACTTTGATACTATAAGTTTCTGCATACCAGAGAATTTCTGGTAGAAAATAAAGGGCTCTGGGTTTGCAATTTGGCTTCAACGTTTACTGTTAATCTTAAATAATTTAAGTTAGTCTTCTGTGCTTTGTTCCTTCGCATATAAAATGGGAATGAGGCTGGGCATGGTGGCTCATGCCTGTAATCCGAGCACTTTGGGAGGCTGAGGTCAGCAGATCACCTGAGGTCAGGAGTTCAAGACCAGCATGGCCAACATGGTGAAACCACATGTCTACTAAAAATACACAAATTAGCTGGTTGCATGCCTGTAGTCCCAGCTACTCTGGAGGCGGAGGCAGGAGCCTCCAGAGTAGCTGGGAGGCAGCTATTCTGGAGCCGGGAGGCAGAACTTGCACTACTGCACTCCAACCTGGGCAACAGAGGGAGACTCCATCTCAAAAAAAAAGATGGGAATGAGGGTTTACCTCAAAGAGCTATTATGGAGATGAAATGAAATAATACATAGCCTGTTATATAGAACATTTCCCACTAGAGCAGTGTTTCTTGGCCCCCTTTACCACACACAAGACCCAATGTAGTCTCAGGATTTGCTCTGTGATTTTCGTTATGAGAACATTCCCAAGTAAGTTACACCATACAGTTTCACAGTTGAAGGTTACCGCATGAGAGGGAAGTTGACAGTTGTCTTGTGAACTCGTTTTCCTATTAGGTGATCATGTTTGTGGTGAAAGTGAGACTGCACTAATGATATGGTATAGTTAGAAATAGGTTATTGTGAGTTATTTGTAGTTATGTCTTTAATGGCCCTTGGATGGTGTCTTAATTTTTGCAACAAATGATCTGCCAGTCCTACTGTCTGGTTTTATGCAATTTGTTTTCCTTTGTGCATGAAGTGGGAGTAAGACTTGTTGCTGTGAGGATCAGATGAAGTGGCTAGGATATTAACACACTTTACTTGAACTGGAAAACAAGCCGTGTATCCCTAATCTGCAAAATGTGGCATGTCACATGTGTAATCTCTGGGGTTTAGTTTTTGCTCAAGATTCAAAGGTGACTTGCTTGATGCTTTATTTGCTTGAACACACAGCTCATTCATTAAATGATTTCTATCCTGTTTTGCACACAGGATGCAGAACCATAATTGACCTTTTCCAAGTTTAAAATCTACTTAGCAGAAATGAAAATGGAATCGTGTAAATGTTAATAAAAAGACTATAGCAAAAGTTTGGCTGACATAGCTCACTTCTACCAATCTGAATGGCTTATTTAAATAAGTTAGATCTATGGACTCTCCCCAGCCTAGATATTATCCTACTGAAGATGTGCCTCGAAAGCTGTTGAGCCACGGCAAAAAACCCTTCAGTCAGCACGTGAGAAAACTGCGAGCCAGCATTACCCCTGGGACCATTCTGATCATCCTCACTGGACGCCACAGGGGCAAGGTGAGAGTTTCTGTGCTTGAGGAGCTTCACTGCAGCTGCCTGGGGTTCCTGGTGGCAATGCATTTGCATGCTAGGTGTAGTTTTCCTTTATTTACCTGTGTTTGGGGCAAGGGGAAATGATCTGCAAGATACAACTTATTTGTGGCAGATAACAAGTTTAATCCATGGTGATTTACTAGCCATTTCCTGCTCTTGATTATGTTACACATGTTCATTTGCTCAAAAATGTATTTATGCCTGGAGTACTACCTTAGTAGCTTGCTGTGGTTGCTTCCAGAACTGCTGAGCTATATACATATACATGTAGAAATTTCCTTTACCCAAATTTAGGTGCTTGCGACTTTATGAATTCAGAAGTCAGTTTTTAATTGCAGAAAACTAATTATTTTCTTTTTTAACTTAACAGAGGGTGGTTTTCCTGAAGCAGCTGGCCAGTGGCTTGTTACTTGTGACTGGTAAGAAAATCCTTGGATTGTGATGTTCTGTGAAACTTCCATTTTTAAATACTTGCAGTGTACACATTTGTTTGCTACTGCCTACATCGTAGACACTTTTTAATGCCACAAGTGTCTGAGGCCCATTTCATTGCCTTGTGTGCATGTGGGTTAGACAGGTGGTCTTTTTTGTGTAGCAGCATAACAAGTAATGGTCACCTAAATTGCGGGATGATGATTGTTCCCCCTTTTCCTTACTAAATTAATTTTTCCCCCTTAGGACCTCTGGTCCTCAATCGAGTTCCTCTACGAAGAACACACCAGAAATTTGTCATTGCCACCTCAACCAAAATCGATATCAGCAATGTCAAAATCCCAAAACATCTTACTGATGCTTACTTCAAAAAGAAGAAGCTGCGGAAGCCCAGACACCAGGAAGGTGAGATCTTCGACACAGAAAAAGAGGTAAGTTTCTACTTCTCTCTCCTGTGTTAACACTGGCCCTTCTTCCTGGGAGTGAAAAGAAACAGGCCTCAGCATTGTTGCACAAAAAGAAGAAAAACAAAAGGTTAAATAATGAGGAATACCGGGAGATACTTAGTATTCCAGATTCTTCTAAATTGAGTAGTTCTTTTAGCAGTCTGGGAGCTCAACTTAGAATTCTGAAGTCTGGTGGAATTGTGTGGGAATTAACTGCTGTTGGGAATGTACCCTTACTTATCTTTGATGTGTACTAAAATATACAAAAGCTTAAGAGCTGTTTTTATTACATAAAAAATGGGTTGTATTTCACAGCATTCCAAGGAAAGGATTGTCAAAATTGTCTTTAATGTTTTCTAAGTATTCTTGGAGATTAGTACTTGTGAGACAGGACTCCTCAGTTGACCTCTACAAGTAATTTGATATGTGCCTGTTTTAAAATGTTTAACTTTCTCTTTATTTAGAAATACGAGATTACAGAGCAGCGCAAGGTTGATCAGAAAGCTGTGGACTCACAAATTCTACCAAAAATCAAAGCTGTTCCTCAGCTCCAGGGCTACCTGCGATCTGTGTTTGCCCTGACGAATGGAATTTATCCTCACAAATTGGTGTTCTAAATGTCTTAAGAACCTCATTAAATAGCTAAGTACATTTTGTTTGTGTCTCTTGTAAATTTTTGGTTTTTTAAAAAAATTCTTACTGCCTAAAGGTGTAGTTTGACCATGCCAGGTCACCTGGGGATTTCCTTTGTAGAGAATGGGATTGGAAGGGAGTGGTGTCTACAGGAGAGCTTGCTTGTTGGCTTTGCATTGGTGTTCTTGGCATCAGATTCATTCTTGGTGCCTGGCTAATAACTTTGTCATCCACCTTCTACCAAGGTAAGGTGG
The DNA here is from genome assembly GCF_047675955.1 of Chlorocebus sabaeus. Classification (NCBI taxonomy): domain Eukaryota; kingdom Metazoa; phylum Chordata; class Mammalia; order Primates; family Cercopithecidae; genus Chlorocebus; species Chlorocebus sabaeus. The sequence goes on along the minus strand of NC_132914.1, from coordinate 109,547,080 downwards.
TGGCATTTTCCCACTCGGCCCCGAAGAAGTCAGTGCTAAACTACATGGATGAGAGAAGAGAATAACTGCTGACTACTCAGACAACAAACTCCCATTTCTCCCTCGTGTGTTCAATTCACAACCCCTCCCCAATAATTATGAGGCCGTGTTCTGTTTCCCAGGCCAGCGCAGTGGAAGTTCATGGGCACATTTATCACATATTACGGCCCCAATTCCTATTGCCTGGGCTAGTTCAACTCCTGGTCTTTAGCTATGCACCTGTCTAGACCTCTCAAGGTATTGGGATTATAGGCGTAAGCCACCGCACCCTGCCAGGTTTGTGCATTTTAATTTTGGCAGTTTCTTCCACTCTCCCAAGTGTTACACCAGTTTATTTGTTCTGATAATGTACAAGAGTACCCGTCTTCTCATAGGTGGGTTATCAAACTTGGATTTCTGCCCATGGGAAAGTGAAAAATGGGCTGGGTGTGCTGGCTTCCACCTGTAACCCCCACATTTTGGGAGGTGGGAGCAGGAGGATCACTTGAGCCTAGGAGGTCCAGGCTGTGGTGACCTGTGATTTCACCACTGCGCAGCGTCCCGGGCAACAGTGACACTGTCCAGAAAAAGTGAAAAAAGGCCAGGTGCCATGGCTTAACCTGTAATCTCAGCACTTTGGGAAGCTGAAGCGGGCTGATCAACAGGTCAGGATTTTGAGACCAGCCTGGCCAACATGGTGAAACCCCGTCTCTACTAAAAATACAAAAAAAAAAAAAATATAGCAGGACGTGGGGGCAGGTGTCTATAATCCCAGCTACTTGGGAGGCAGAGGTTGCAGTAAGCTGACATCACACCACTGCACGCCAGCCTGGGTGACAGAGCAAGACTCTCAAAAAAAAGCTGTTAATGTTACTAGAATATTTTAAAATGACATGTCATGTTTATATAAACATTTTTATTAACAACTTGGGCCAGGCACAGTGGCTCACTCCTGTAATGTGTGCACTCCACCCTGGGCAACAAGAGCAAAACTCCATCTCAAAAACACAAAAAAGCCCAGCCTGGTGGCATGTACCTGTGGTTCTGGCTACTTGGGAGGCTGAGGTGGGAGGATGGCTTGAGCCTGGGAGTTCGAGTCTTCGGTGAGCTATGATCGCACCACTGCACTCCAGCCTGGGCAACAGAGCAAGACCCTGTCTAAAAATAAAAAATTCTCCAAAGCAAAAAAGTATGAGGACAATGGTTTTACATTTCTGCAAATGTTTTTCATGTTTGGCTTCATAGGAGGCAGATTTTCATATCTGCTTCTTCATTCAATCTATTGCAGTATCACATTATATATTACACCTCGGGAAAACTCCGTTCTACACTGGAGTTGAAAGGACAGTGTCTTAATAGTAGTATGACAAATCGTTTTAACTTCACAGGTCCCTTTTTGAGGATCTCAGGAACACCTAAGAATCCCTAGATCCTACTTTGAGAATCATTGCATTAGCCTCTGCATTGTTTCAGAGGTTTGGAATCAGATTCCACCCCTTTTGTTTTGACCAATAGAATGTGGCATAAGTGATGTGGATCATCCAGGCCTAGGCCTTGTGCAGCTGCCCTTCTTTCCCTCCTGGGATACTGCTGCAGCCATGCATAGAAGCCAGGGCTAGCCTCCCTGAGGGTAGATGAGACCATATGGAGAGAAAGCCAGCCAAGAGCGGGGTCCAACCACCAGCTATGCAAGTGAGGCCAGCCAGCCACAGTCAAACCTCCAGATGCCTGCAGTCACATGAATGACCCCAGGCAGGACCAGCAGAACTACCCTGCAGAGCCCAACCCAAAATGCTGACCCACAGAATTATAAGCACATAAAATAGTTGTTTTAAGCCAGTGTTTTTTGCTTTTTGTTTTGTTTTTTTTTTGAGACGGAGTCTTGCTCTGTTGCCCAGGCAGTGGTGCCATCTCAGCTCACTGCAACCTCAACCTCTGCCTCCCAGGTTCAAGTGATTCTTCTGCCTCAGCCTCCTGCATAGTTGGGACTACAGGCACCTGTCACTGGGCCCAGCAGTAGAGACAGGGTTTCACCATGCTGGCCAGGCTGGTCTGGAACGCCTGACCTCAAGTGTTCCTCCTGCCTCGGCCTCCCAAAGTGCTAGGATTACAGGTGTGAGCCACCATGCCTGGCAAGTGTCTTTATTTTCTTTTGCTTATCCAGATGAGCTAACTTTCTAAAAGTTAGCACATGTACTGCTTTTATAACAAAAGACTATTGTTATTGTTATTTTAAAAAGCAAATTGCAGAAAATTATGTAAAATACCACTTTTTAAAAAGTATATGTGGGAGGGTATATTCGTGGCAACTTGAATCTATGCTCCCAGGGGGAATAAAGAAAAGAAGAAAATATATAAGCTTAGTTTTACAACTATGTAAATGTGTGCATAAATACAAAAGTTAAAAAGGAGGCCGGGTGCGGTGGCTCAAGCCTGTAATCCCAGCACTCTGGGAGGCCGAGGCGGGCGGATCACGAGGTCAGGAGATCGAGACCATCCTGGCTAACACGGTGAAACCCCGTCTCTACTAAAAAAAAAATACAAAAAAAAACTAGCCAGGCGAGGTGGCGGGCGCCTGTAGTCCCAGCTATTCGGGAGGCTGAGGCAGGAGAATGGCGTAAACCCGGGAGGCGGAGCTTGCAGTGAGCTGAGATCCGGCCACTGCACTCCAGCCCGGGCGACAGAGCGAGACTCTGTCTCAAAAAAAAAAAAAAAAAAAAAAGTTAAAAAGGAATACGATTTACACATGAATTGAAAACATGTCTACACAAAACCTGTACATAATTGTTTATAGCAGCTTTATTCATAATTACCAAAACCTGGAAGCAATTAAGATGTCCTTCAAGGAGTGAATGGATAACCTTGTGGTACATCCATACAATGGGACATAATTTAGTGATAAAAATAAATGAGCTATCAAGCAACAACATACATGGAGGAACTTTAAATACATATTGCTAAGGGAAAGAAGCCCATCTGAAAAGGGCTTCTTTCATATACTGTGTCATATTATATACTCTATGATTCCAGCTATATGACATTGTGGAAAAGGCAAGACTAAGGAGACAGCAAAGAGATCAAAGGTTGCACGTGAGTGGTGGGTGGAGAGGGAGAGATGGATGAGTGGACCACAGGGGATTTCTAGGACCAGGAACCTATTCTGTGTGGTGCTAGAATGGTGGATATTTGTCATTATCCATTTGTCAAAACCCATAGAGTGTACAACACAAAGAGTGAACCCTGACCGGGTGTAGTGGCTCATGACAAAAACGACGACCAAAAAAAAGTGAACCTGAATGTAAACTATAGACTTTGGTTAATAATATGTCAATATTGGCTCATCACTTACAACAAATATACCATACTCATGCAAGATTTTATTTTATTTTATTTTATTTTATCTTATTTTATTTTTTGAGACAGTCTCACTCTGTCACCCAGGCTGGAGTGCAGTGGTGTGATCTCTGCTCACTGCAAGCTCCACCTCCCGGGTTCATGCCATTCTCCTCCCTCAGCCTCCCGAGTAGCTGGGACTACAGGCGCCCGCCACCACTCCTGGCTAATATTTTGTATTTTTAGTAGAGACGGGATTTCACTGTGTTATCCAGGATAGTCTCAATCTCTTGACCTCATGATCCACCCGCCTTGGCCTCCCAAAGTACTAACTACGATTACAGGCGTGAGCCACTGCACCCGGCCCGCAATATATTAACAATAGGGGAAAATGGGGGATTATGAAAGAGGTATATAGGAAGTCTGTACTTTTCACTCGATTTTTCTATAAACGTGAAACTGCTCAAAATTTAAAGCCTATTTTTTAAGTGTATGTAGAGACTTATATGTGCACTAATTTCCAGAAGAACACACACACAAAAAAACTTTTACAGAAATTACATATGGAAAATTGAACTGAGAATTAGAAACTTTTTTTTTTTTAAGAGAAGAGGTCTCACTGTGTTGCCAGGCTGGAGTGCAGGGGCTATTCATAGGGACAATCATTCTGCACTAAAGGCTCAAACTCCTGGGCTTAAGCAATCTGCCTGCATCAAGCTCTCCCGTAGCTGGGACTGTAAGTGCGTACCACCACACTCAGCAATAAGAACTTTTACTTTCAGGCTATACCCTTATATACTGTTTGAATTTTTTTTTTTTTTTTTTTTTTGAGGCAGGGTCTTGCTCTGTTGCCCAGGTTGGAGTACAGTGATGATATCATAGCTCACTGCAGCTTCAACTTCCTAAACTCAAGCAGTCCTCCTGCCTCAGCCTCCCATGTAGCTAAGACTATCGGCACAATCCACCATAGCTGGCTAATTGTTTCTACTTTTTACAGTAGACAGAGTCTCACTAGGTTGCCTAGGCTGGTCTTGAACTCCTGAGCTCAAGCGATCCTCTTGCCTGAGCCTCCCAAAGTGCAGGGATTACAGGTGTGAGCCACTGCGCCCAGCCTACTTTAATACTTTTTTTTTTTTTTTCCAAACGGAGTTTTGCTCTTGTTACTAGCCTGGAGTGCAGTGGCATGATCTCAGCTCATTGCCACATCTGCCTCCTGGGTTCAAGCGATTCTCCTGCGTCAGCCTCCCAAGTAACTGGGATTATAGGCGCCCGCCACCATGCTGGGCTAATTTTTTTGGAGGGTTTTTTTTTTGTATTTTTAGTAGAGACGGGGTTTCACCATGTTGGCTAGGCTGGTCTCTAACTCCTGACCTCAAGTGATCCACCTGCCTTGGCCTCCCAAAGTGCTAGGATTATAGGCACGAGCCACCACACTTGACTTTTTTTTTTTTTTTGAGATGGAGTCTCGCTCTGTCGCCCAGGCTGGAGTGCAGTGGCTGGATCTCAGCTCACTGCAAGCTCCGCCTCCCGGGTTCATGCCATTCTCCTCCGGAGTAGCTGGGACTACCGGCGCCCGCCACCTCACCCGGCTAGTTTTTTGTGTTTTTTAGTAGAGACGGAGTTTCACCGGATTAGCCAGGATGGTCTCAATCTCCTGACCTTGTGATCCGCCCGTCTTGGCCTCCCAAAGTGCTGGGATTACAGGCTTGAGCCACCGTGCCCGGCCTTTTTTGAGACGGAGTCTCAACCTGTCACCCAGACTGGAGTGCAGTGGTGCGATCCCATGTCACTGAAACCTCTGTCTCCCGGGTTCAAGTGATTCTCCTGCCTCAGCCTCCTGAGTAGGTGGGATTACAGGCACCTGCCATCGCGTCTGGCTAATTTTTGTTTTTTTAGTAGAGATGGGATTTCACCATTTTGGTAAGGCTGGTCTTGAACTCCTGACCTCATGATCCACCCACCTTGGCCTCCCAAAGTGCTGGAATTACAGGCGTGAGCTACCGGGCCTGGTTTTTTTGTTTGTTTGTTTGTTTGTTTTTTGAGATGGAGTCTCACTCTGTTGCCCAGGCCAAAGTGCAGTGCCCAGCCTGTTATGGTGTCTTAAAGGATCAAATAATATTAGCTAATATTGACTGGGTACAGTGGCTCATGCCTGTAATCCCAGACCTTTGGGAGGCAAAGACGGGAAGATCACTTGAACCCAGGAGTTCAAGACCAGCCCAGGAAACATGGTGAGATCCTGTCTATACAAAAAAAAAAAAAAAGAAATTAGCTGGGCGCCTGTGGTCCCAGCTACTCAAGAGGCTGAGGTTGGAGAACCGCTTGAGCCCAGGAGGCAGAGGTTGCAGTGAGGCCTGATCGTGCCACTGCACTCCAGCCTGGGCAACAGAGCAAGACTCTGTCTCAAAAAAAAAAAAAAAAAAAAAAGATGAAGAGTAGTAGCAACTATGAGTTTCAGTCTGTTAAATTCAAGACGTGCCAGAAATAGTGAATTTTTCAGTTTTTATTTATTTTTTAATTTTTCAGGCAGGATCTCGGCTCTGTTGCCCAGGCTGGAGTGCAGTGGCATCATCACTGCTGCTCGCTGCATCCTTGACTGCCCTGGCTCATGTGATCCTTCAGCTTTAGCCTCCTGAGTAGCTGGGACTACAGGTGCTTGCCACCATGCCCAGCTTGTTTTTGTTGTTGTTGTTTCTTTGTCTTTCTGGGTTTTTGTTTGTTTATTTTTGTAAAGGCAGGATCTCACCACGTTGCCCAGGCTGGTCTCAAACTCCTGGACTCAAGCATTCCTCCCATCTCGGCTTCCCAAAGTGCTGGAATTACAGGCATGAACCACTGCACCTGCCCCGGTTTTTAGAAGTCAACTTGCTTCTGACTTTTAAAATCCTGTAGATTAAACTTCAGGTATTCTTAATTTATTTTTATCTTTTGGAGACAGAGTCTCACTCTGTTACCCAGGCTGGAGTGAAGTGGTACCATCTCAGCTCACAGCAACCTCCCCCTCCCAGGTTCAAATGATTCTTTTGCCTTAGCCTCCCGAGTAGCTGGGATCACAGGCGCCAGCCACCAAGTCTGGCTAATATATATATATATATTTTTTTGAGACGCAGTCTCGCTCTGTTGCCCAGGCTGAAGTGGAGTGGTGCAATCTCAGCTCACCACAACCTCTGCCTCCCAGGTTCAAGCAATTCTCCTGCCTCAGCCTCCCGAGTAGCTGGGACTACAGGCGTGCACCACCATGCCCAGCTGATTTTTGTACTTTTAGTACAGATGGGATTTTACTATGTTGGCCAGGCTGGTCTTGAACTCCTGACCTCGTGATAAGCCTGGCTAATTTTTGTATGTTTAGTAGAGATAGGGTTTCTCCGTGTTGTCAAGGCTGGTCTCAAACTCTTGGCCTCAAGTGACCTGCCTGCCTTGGCCTTCCAAAGTGCTGGGATTACAGGCATGTGCCACCACACCCAGCCTACACTGTGTATTCTTAGGGCTTGAGGTAGATCATATTATTCAAAAGATGGCAACAATATCTCTCACCCTATTTGGTATTCTTTTTTTATTTTTATTTTTATTTTTATTTTTTATTTTTTATTTTTTTTTTTTTTGAGACGGAGTCTTGCTCTGTAGCCCGGGCTGGACTGCAGTGGTCGGATCTCAGCTCACTGCAAGCTCCGCCTCCCGGGTTTACGCCATTCTCCTGCCTCAGCCTCCGGAGTAGCTGGGACTACAGGCGCCCGCCACCTCGCCCGGCTAGTTTTTTGTATTTTTAGTAGAGACGGGGTTTCACCGTGTTAGCCAGGATGGTCTCGATCTCCTGACCTCATGATCCGCCCGTCTCGGCCTCCCAAAGTGCTGGGATTACAGGCTTGAGCCACCGCGCCCGGCCTTTATTTTTATTTTTTATATGTTTTTATTTTTTATTATACTTTAAGTTCTGGGATACATGTGCAGAATGTGCAGGTTTGTTACATAGGTACACATGTGCCATGGTGGTTTGCTGCACCCATCAACCCGTCGTCTAGGTTTTAAGCCCCACATGCATTAGGTATTTGTCCTAATGCTATCCCTCCCCTTGCCCTCAGCTCCCTGACAGGCCCCAGTGTGTGATGTTCCCTTCCCTGTGCCCATGTGTTCTCATTGTTCAACTCCCACTTATGAGTGAGAACATGTGGTGTTTGTTTTTCTGTTCCTATGTTAGTTTGCTGAGAATGATGGTTTCCAGCTTCATCCATGTCCCTGCAAAGGACATGAACTCATTCTTTTTTATGGCTGTATAGTATTCCATGGTGTATATGTGCCAAATTTTCTTTATCCAGTCTATCATTGAAGGGCATCTGGGTTGGTGCCAAGTCCTTGCTATTGTGAATAGTGCTGCAATAAACATACGTGTGCATGTGTCTTTTTTTTTTTTTTTTTTGAGACGGAGTCTCGCTCTGTTGCCCAGGCTGGAGTGCAGTGGCCAGATCTCAGCTCACTGCAAGCTCCGCCTCCCGGGTTCACGCCATTCCCCTGCCTCAGCCTCCCGAGTAGCTGGGACTACAGGCGTCCGCCACCTCGCCCGGCTAGTTTTTTGTATTTTTTAGTAGAGACGGGGTTTCACCGTGTTAGCCAGGATGGTCTCAATCTCCTAACCTCGTGATCCGCCCGTCTCGGCCTCCCAAAGTGCTAGGATTACAGGCTTGAGCCACCGCGCCCGGCCCACATGTGTCTTTATAGTAGAATGATTTATAATCCTTTGGGTATATACCCAGTAATGGGATTGCTGGGTCAAATGGTATTTCCGGTTCTAGATCCTTGAGGAATCGCCACACTGTCTTCCACAATGGCTGAACTAATTTACACTCCCACCAACAGTGTAAAAGCATTCCTATTTCTCCACATCCTCTTCAGCATCTGTTATTTCCTGATTTTTTAATGATCACCATTCTAACTGGCATGGGATGATATCTCATTGTGGTTTTGATTTGCATTTCTCTAATGACGAGTGATGATGAGCTTTTTTTCATAAGTTTGTCGGCTGCATAAATGTCTTCTTTTGAGAAGTGTCTGTTCATATCCCTTCATACCCTTCATTCACTTTTTGATGGAGTTGTTTATTTTTTTATTGTAAATTTGTTTAAGTTCCTTGTAGATTCTGGACATTAAACCTTTGTCAGATGGTTAGATTGCAAAAATTTTCTCCCATTCTGTAGGTTGCCTGTTCACTCTGATGATAGTTTCTTTTGCTGTGCAGAAGCTCTTTAGTTTAATTAGATCCCATTTGTCAATTTTGGCTTTTGTTGCACTTGCTTTTGGTGTTTTAGTCATGAAGTCTTTGCCCATGCCTCTGTCCTGAGTGGCATTGCCGAGGTTTTCTTCTGGGGTTTTTATGGTTTTAGGTCTTACATTTAAGTCTTTAATCCATCTTGAGTTAATTTTTGTATAAGGCGTAAGGAAGGGGTCCAGTTTCAGTTTTCTGCTTCTGGTCAGCCAGTTTTCCTAACACCATTTATTAAATAGGGAACCCTTTCCCCATTGCTTTTGTCAGGTTTGTCAAAGACCAGATGGTTGTAGATGTGTGGGGTTATTACTGAGGCCTCTATTCTGTTCCATTGGTCTATGTATCTGTTTTGGTATCAGTACCATGCTGTTTTGGTTACTATAGCCTTGTAGTATAGTTTGAAGTCAGGTAGCATGATGCCTTCAGCTTTGTTCTTTTTGCTTAGGATTATCTTGGCTATACGGGCTCTTTTTTGGTTCTATATGAAATTTCAAGTAGTTTTTTTTCTAATTCTGTGAAGAGAGTCAATAGTAGCTTGATGGGGATAGCATTGAATCTATAAACTACCTTGGGCAGTATGGCCATTTTCACGATATTGATTCTTCCTATCCATGAGCATGGAATGTTTTTCCATTTGTTTGTGTCCTCTCTTATTTTGTTGAGCAGTGGTTTATAGTTCTCCTTAAAGAGGTCCTTCACATCCCTTGTAAGTTGTATTCCTAGGTATTTTATTCTCTTTGTAGCAATTGTGAATAGGAGTTCACTCATGATTTAACTCTCTATTATTGGTGTATAGGAATGCTTGTGATTTTTGCACATTGATTTTGTGTTTTGAGACTTTGCTGAAGTTGCTTATCAGCTGAAGGAGTTTTGGGGCTGAGACGATGGGGTTTTCTAAATATACAGTCTTGTCATCTGCAAACAGAGACAATTTGACTTCCTCTCTTCCTATTTGAATATGCTTTATTTCTTTATCTTGCCTGATTGCCCTGGCCAGAACTTCCAATACCATGTTGAATAGGAGTGGTGAGAGAGGGCATCCTTGTCTTGTGCTGGTTTTCAAAGAGAATGCTCCCAGCTTTTGCTTATTCAGTATGATATTGGCTATGGGTTTGTCATAAATAGCTCTTATTATTTTGAGATATGCTCTGTCAACACCTAGTTTATTGAGTGTTTTTAGCATCAAAGGGTGTAGAATTTTATTGAAGGCCTTTCTGCATCTATTGAGATAATTTTCTGGCTTTTGTCATTGGTTCTGTTTATGTGATGGATTGCGTTTATTGATTTGTGTATGTTGAACCAGCCTTGCATCCCAGGGATGAAGCCAACTTGATCGTGGTCGATAAGCATTTTGATGTGCTGCTGGATTTGGTTTGCCAGTATTTTATTGAGGATTTTCACACTGATGTTCATCAGGGATATTGGCCTGAAATTTTCTTTTTTTGTTGTGTCTCTGCCAGGTTTTGGTATTAGGATGAAGCTAACCTTATAAAATGAGTTAGGGAGGAGTCCCTCTTTTTCTATTGTTTGGAATAGTTCCAGAAGGAATGGTACCAGCTCCTCTTTGTACCTCTGGTAGAATTTGGCTGTGAATCTGTCTAGTCCGGGGCTTTTTTTGGTAGGTAAGCTATTAATTACTGCCTCAATTTCAGAACTTGTTATTGGTCTATTCAGGGATTCAACTTATTCTGGTTTAGTCTTAGGAGGGTGTATGTGTCCAGGAATGTATCCATTTCTTCTAGATTTTCTAGTTTATTTGCATTGAAGTATATATAGTATTCTCTGATGGTAGCTTGTATTTCTGTAGGGTCAGTGGTGGTGATATCCCCTTTATACTTTTTATTTTATTTTATTTTATTTTTGATATGGAGTTTCACTCTTGTCACCCAGGCTGGAATGCAATGGCACAATCTCAGCTCACTGCAACCTCCGCCTCCTGGGTTCAAGCAATTCTCCTGCCTCAGCCTCCTGAGTAGCTGGGATTACAGGCACGAGCCACCACACCCGGCTATTTTCTTTGTAGAGATGGGGTTTCACCATGTTGGCCAGGGTTGTCTCGAACTCCTGACCTTGTGAACCACCCACTTTGGCCTCCCAAAGTGCTGAGATTACAGGTGTAAGCCACCGCACCCAGCCCAGTCTGTGTCTTTTTTTTTTTTTTTTTTTTTTTTTTTGAGATGGAGTCTCACTCTGTCACCCAGGCCGGAGTGCAGAGGCGCAATCTCGGCTCACTGCAAGCTCCGCCTCCCAGGTTCACACCATTCTTTTTGCCTCAGCCTTCCAAGTAGCTGGGACTACAGGCGCCCGCCACCACGCCCGGCTAATTTTTTTGTATTTTTGGTAGAGACGGGGTTTCACCGTGTTAGCCAGGATGGTCTCGATCTCCTGACCTCATGATCTGCCTGCCTTGGCCTCCCAAAGTATTGGGATTACAGGCGTGAGTCACCGTGCCTGGCCCAGTCTTTTAATTGTAGCATTTAGCCCATTTAGATTTAAGGTTAATATTGTTATGCATGAATTTGATCCTGTTGTCATTAAGCTAGCTGGTTATTTTGCATGTTAGTTGATACAGTTTCTTCATAGTGTCATTGGTCTTTATATTTTGGTATGTTTTTGCAGTGACTGGTACCAGTTTTTCCTTTCCATATTTAGTACTTCCTTCAGGAGCTCTTGTAAGGCAGGCCTGGTGGTGATAAAATCCTTCAGCATTTGCTTGTCTGTAAAGGATTTTATTTCTCCTTCGCTTCTGAAGCGTAGTTTAGCTGGATATGAAATTCTGAGTTGAAAATTCTTTTCATTAAGAATGTTGAATATTGGTCCCCACTCTCTTCTGGCTTATAGAGTTTCTGTAGAGAGATCGCTGTTAGTCTGATGGGCTTCCCTTTGTAGGGAACCTGACGTTTCTCTCTGGCTGCGCTTAACATTTTTTCCTTCTTTTCAACCTTGGTGAATCTGATGATTACATGTCTTTGGGTTACTCTTCTCAAGGAGTATCTTTGTGGTGTTCTCTGTATTTCCTGAATTTGAATGTTGACCTGTCTTGCTAGTTTGGGGAAGTGGTCCTGGATAATATCCTGAAGTGTGTTTTCCAACTTGGTTCCATCCTCTCCATCACTTTCGGGTACACCAATCAATTATAGGTTTGGTCTTTTCACATAGTCCCATATTTCTTGGAGGCTTTGTTCCTTTTCATTCTTTTTTCTCTAATCTTGTCTTCAGCTTTATTTCATTAAGTTGATCTTTTCTTTCTTTCTTTGTTTCTTTTTTTTTTTTTTTTTTTTTTTTTTTTTTTTTTGACAGAGTCTCACTCTTGTTGCCCAGGCTGGAGTGCAATTGTGCAATCTCGGCTCACCGTAACCACCACCTCCCGGATTCAAGCGATTCTCCTGCCCCAGCCTCCCAAGTAGCTAGGATTACAGGCATGCACCACCATGCCCAGCTAATTTTGTATTTTTAGTAGAGATAGTGTTTCTCCATATTGGTCAGGCTGGTCTCAAACTCCTGACCTCAGGTGATCTGCCCGCCTTGGCCTCCCAAAGTGCTGGGATTACAGGCGTGAGCCACCGCACCCAGCCTCTATGTTTAATTTTTAAAGCAACTGCCATTCTGCTTTCAACATTAAAGGATATACTTTTTTTTTTTTTTCTGAGACAGAGTCTCACTCTGTCACCCAGGCTGGACTGCAGTAGCGCAATCTCGGCTCACTGCAACCTCTGCCTCCCAGGTTCAAGTGATTCTTGTGCCTCAACCTCCTGAGTGCAGTGGTGCAATCTCGGCTCACCACAACCACCACCTCCCAGGTTCAAGCGATTCTCCTGCCTCAGCCTCCTGAGTATCTGGGATTACAGGTGCACACCAACCATGCCCAGCTAATTTTTTTTTTTTTTTTTTTTTTAGACAGAGTTTCGCTCTTTCATCCAGGCTGGAGTGAAGTGACACAATCTCGGCTCACTGTAACCTCTGCCTCCCGGGTTCAAGTGATTCTTCTGCCTCAGCCTCCCAAGTAGCTGGGATTATAGGCTCCCACCACCATGCCTGGCTAAGTTTTTTATTTTTAGTAGAGATGGGGTTTCGCCCTGTTGGCCAGGCTGGTCTCAAACTCCTGATATCCAGTGACCCACCCACCTCATCCTCCCAAAGTGCTAGGATTACAGGCATGAGCCACCATGCTCAGCCACCCCACTAATGTTTTTATACTTTTAGTAGAGATGGAGTTTCACCATGTTGGCCAGGCTGGTCTCTAACTCCTGACCTCAAGTGATCCACCTGCCTTGGCCTCCCAAAGTGCTGGGATTATAGTCATGAAGTGCATGCCACCATGCCCAGCCTAAAGTATATACTTTCAAGTCACTTTATACTACCACAGTTGGAGGAATTTATGAGTGGGAAAGAAGTACCTGAGGCTGGGTAATTTTGTTTGTTTGATTTTGTTTTTGAGATAGGGTCTCACTCTGTCACCCAGGCTGGAGTGCAGTGGGTCCATCACAGCTCACTGCAGCCTCAGCTTTCTGGGTTCAAGTAATCCTCCTGCTTCAGCCTCCTGAGTAGCTGGGACTATAAGCATGCACCACAAAGTCCAGCTAATTTCTACTTTTTTTCTTTTTGTAGAAATAGGTTTCACCATGTTGCCTGGGCCGGTCTTGAACTCGTTGGCTCAAGCGATTTGCCAGCTTTGGCTTCCCAAAAGTTCTGGGGCTATAGGTGTGAGCCACCGCGCCTGGCCAAGGCTGAGTAATTTATAAAGAGAGAGTGTTTATTTTGGCTCACAGTTCTGCAGGCTGTACAGGAAGTGTGGTATTAACATTTGCTTCTGGTGAGAGCTTCAGGAAGGTTACAATCATGGTGGAAGGTGAAGGGGAGCAGTGTATCGAATGGCAAGTGAGAAAGAGGTGGGGAGAGGTCCTAGATTTTTAAACAACGAGATATAAACTGGTTATAAACTGTATAAACTGGTTATAAACAGTATAAACTGAGTGAGAACTCAGTTATCACCAAGGGTGCTAAAGCATTCACAAGGCATCTTCCCCATGAGCCAATCATCTCCCATCAGGCCCCACCTCCAACACTGGGAGTAATATTTTTCATATCTCTTTTTGCTGCTGTTTTCGTTTTGTTTGAGACGGAGTCTTGCTCTGTTACCCAGGCTGAATTGCCGTGGTGCAATCTTGGCTCACTACAACCTCCATCTTCTGGGTTCAAGCAATTCTCCTGTCTCAGCCTCTTGAGTAGCTGGAACTACAGGCGCATGCCACCACGCCTGGCTAATTTTTGTATTTTTAGTAGAGACGAGGTTTCACCATATCGATAGGTCAGGCTGTTCTCGAACTCCTGACCTCAGGTGATCCACCCACTTCAGTCTCCCAAAGTCCTGTGATTACAGGCATAAGCCACCACACCCAGCGGTTTTTGATGGTTTTTTTGAGACGGAGTGTCACTCTGTTGCCCAAGCTGGAGTGTAGTGGCGCAATCTCAGCTCACTGCAACCTCTGTCTCCCAGGTTCAAGTGATTCTTGTGCCTCAGCCTTCCGAGTAGCTGGGATTACAGGCACCTGCCACCAAGCCCAGCTAATTTTTGTACTTTTAGTAGATACAGGGTTTCACCATTTTGCCAAGGCTGGTCTCGAATTCCTGACCTTAAGTGATTTGCCCACCTTAGCCTCCCAAAGTGCTGTGATTACAGGTGTGAGCCACTGCTCCTAGCCCCAGGAATCATATTTCAACATGAGACATAAAAGGAATATACATCCAAACCATATGAATTTGATTTATACGGTTAAGATAAGTACTACTATGAAAAGAAATAGTGTGCAAAAATGACTGAGAAACAGGAGGACCTACGGTGTTTGGGGGAATCAGATGTCCTCTACAAGGAAGCTGATAACTGGAGAATGTGTAGGAGTTTGCCAAGTGAAGCAGGTGGGGAAGGGCATTCTGGCAGGGGGAACAGCAAGTGCAAAGGCCTAGAGGTAGGAAAATGGTACAATTGTTAAAGAAACTGCAAAAGCAGTCAGGGTGGCTTGCTGAGATGAAGACGGGCACGGTATGCCTAAGATCTCAGAAGCACAGACAACAAACACAAAACTAGACAAACCAAAAAGCTTAAACCAAAAAGCTTCTGTACAGCAAAAGAAGTAATCAAGATAATGAACAGACAACACACACAATGAAAGAAAATATTTGTGGGCCGGGCACAGTAGCTCACGCCTGTAATCCCAGCACTTTGGGAGGCCAAGGTGGGCAGATCACCTGAGGTCAGGAGTTCAAGACCAGCCTGGCCAACATGGTGAAACCCCGTCTCTACTAAAAATATAAAAATTAGCCGGGTGTGGTGGCATGCACTTGTAATCCCAGCTACTTGGGAGGCTGAGGCATGAGATTCGCTTGAACCCCGGAGATGGATGTTTCAGTGAGCCAAGATCGTGCCACTGCACTCCAGTCTGGGTCACAGAGTGAGACTTTGTCTCAAAAAAAAAAAAAAAAAAAGAAAGAAAAGAAAAATAGACATTGCGTGTTCTCATTCCTGAGTGAGTGCTAAAAAAAGTGTACACATGGACTTAAAGAGTAGAATGATAGATACTGGAGACGCAGAAGGATGAGGGGCTGTTAGGGGGTAGATGATGAGAAATTACTTAATGGGTACAATGTATATTATTTGGATGACAGATACCCTAAAAGCCCTGACTTGACCACTTCTCACATAACATAATTGCATGTCTACCCCATATATATAGATATACACAAATGTCAACAAGTATATGAAAACAGACACATATATATATGTCTTTATATATCTATGTTTATATAGATATATAAAGATGGGCACTGGCCTGACATGACGTGAAGCAGGTGACAAGTGGGAGTATACAATGCAAATTATTTTTTGTTTGTTTTTTGTTTGATTTATTTATTTTTTTGAGACCGAGACTCATTCTGTCGACCAGGCTGGAGTGCAGTGGCACGATCTCTGCTCACTGCAACCTCCACCTCCCGGGTTGGAGTGATTCTAGTGCCTCAGCCTCCCGAGTAGCCGGGATTACAGGGGTCCGCCACCATGCCTGGCTAATTTTTGTATTTTTTCTTTTAGTATAGGCGGGGTTTTGTCATGTTGGCCAGGCTGGTCTCTAACTCCTGGCCTAAGTGATCTGCCCACCTCGGCCTCCCACAGTGCTGGGATTACAGGTGCGAGCCACCATGCTCTGCCATTTTTGTTTTTATTTAAATGAAAGAAAGCAAATTACACTGAAGAGGGCCAAGTCAGCAACTTGAGAGATCCAAATGCCGCAAACTGTTAAACAACATAACAGTTTAATGTTTGAACTCATTCAGCACTAAAATTCTTAACTAAGCAGCTAGTGTTTCAAGCACCATGGCAGGCACCGGGACTAAGTGATTAACCACAAAAATCTCAGAGGCTGATAGTAACACGCATGTATTTCGCCCCTTCCAGGTCTGTAGGGTGGCTCTGCTTCAAGGCTGAGATCTGCCTGCCCACATGTTTCATTCGGGGACCAGCAGCTCCCAGAGACAAACTGGGCAAACACATTTAACCTTTGCTCTCATTAACATCTGCTACAATTCCATTGGCCAAAGCATAACATATGTCCAAGCCCAACCTCAATGGGGCAGGGAAATATACCTCACCTGCTCTGGGGTGAAGTTTGGGAACACCATTGTATTTGTTTCCTAGACTGTGGTAACAGGAACCACAAACTGGGTGGCTTGAGACAATAGAAATCTGGCTGGGCATGATGGTGTACATCTGTAGTCCAGCTACTCGGAGGCTGAGGCGGGAGCATCCCTTGAGTCCAGGAGCTCAGTTACAGTGAGCTACGATCACGCCACTGCACTCCAGCCTGGGCAATGGATTGAGATTCCATCTCTAGAAAATAGTAATTTTTTGAAGTTTTGGATTTTGGAGCATTTTGAATTTTGGGTTCTTGGATTAGGGGTGCTCACCTGTATTTCATAAAATGTTTGTGTTGCTGTCAAAGCTACATAATTATGCTTTTCGATGGATAAATACTTTTTTTTTTTTTTTTAAAGACGGAGGGTCTCACTCTGTTGCCCAGGCTGGAGTGCAGTATGCAGTGGCATAGTCTTAGCTCACTGCAGTGTCCGCCTCCTGGGTTCAAGCAATTCTCCTACCTCAGCCTCCTAAGTGGCTGGGATTATAGGCGCCTGCCACTACACCTGGCTAATTTTTGTATTTTTAGTAGAGATGGGGTTTCACCATGTTGGTCAGGCTGGTCTCGAACTCCTGACCTCAGATGAGCCACCCACAGCTTTCCAATGTGTTGGGATTACAGGTGTGAGCCACCACGCCTGGCTTTTTTTTTTTTTTCTGAGACGGAGTCTTGCTCTGTCACCCAGGCTGGGCTCCAGTGACATGATCTTGGCTCACTACAACCTCTGCCTTCCGGGTTCAAGCAATTCTCCTGCCTCAGCCCCCCAAGTAGCTGGGATTACAAACGTGCACCATCACGCCCAACTAATTTTTATATTTTTAGTAGAAACAAGGTTTCACCATGTTGGCCAGGCTGGTCTTCAACTCCTGACCTCAAGTAATCCGCCTGCCTCGACCTCCCAAAGTGCTGGGATTAGAGGCATCAGCCACCATGGCCGGCCTATTTTATTTTAAAATGTAAATCATTATAAATTAATAGTCTCATGACTTTAACTGTTTGTCTTTCCAATTCTTGGTTCTCTGCCCTCCTTCCCCACGACTGTTTCTTCCCTAATACTTCCTATCTCAGGGAATCATAGCTCCATCTCTTTTATGGGCTGAACTGTGTCCCTTTGAAAATTTACATGATGAAGTCCTAACCCTCAGTACCTCAGGGTATAATGTTATTTGGAGACAGGGTCTTCAGAGAGAGAGACTCAAGTTAAAATGAAGTCCTTAAGTGGGGGCCCCAAACCAATATGACTAATGTCCTTGTAAAAAGAGAAAATTTGGGCCAGGTGTGGTGACTCCTGCTTGTAATCCCAGCACTTTGGGAGGTCAAGGCAGGAGGACTGCTTGAGCCCAGCAGTTGTAGGCAAGCCTGGGCAACACAGCAAGACCCCATCTTTACAAATAAAAAATAATTAGCCAGGTGTGGTGGCACACGCCTGTAGTCCCGGCTACTAGGGAGGCTGAAGAGGGAGGTTCACTTGAGCCTAGCAGGCTGAGACTGCAGTGAGCCGTGATCATGCCACTGCACTCCAGCAACAAAGTGAGACCTTGTCTCAAAAAAAAAAAAAGAAAAGAGAGACAAGAAAATTTGGACACAGACACACACCAAGGGAAGATAATATACAGAGACATAGGGAGACTGTGGTCATCTACAAGCGAAGGAGTGAGGTCTGGAATAGATTCTTCTTTCAAAACTCTCAGAAAGGCCAGGTGTGGTGGCTCACACCTGTAATCCTATCACTTTGGGAGGCAGAGGCGGGCAGACTGCTTGAGCTCAGGAGTTCTAGACTAGCCTGAGCAACATGGTGAAATCCTGTCTCTACAAAAAATACAAAAATTAGCCGGGCGTGGTGGTGCATGCCGGTGGTCCCAGCTACTCAGAAGACTGAGGCGGGAGGATCACTTGAGCCTGGGAGGCAGAAGTTGCAGTGAGTTGAGATCATGCCACTGAACTCCAGCCTGGGCAACAGACCGAGACCCTGTCTCAAACAAACAAACAAACAAACAAACAAATCCTCAGAAGGAACCAACCTTGATTACTTACAAAGGTAGTTACTATCACTATCATCCCAGAAAACTGGGAAACATGTAGGTAGAATTACTTCTTCATGGTAACATGCAAAAGATCTGGGACCAAATCCAAGCAGTCCATGATTCAAACACCACACTGCGTTGCATGTAAGTGCTTTTTTTGGTGAATAGTACTATTGAAGTTTCCCCTACCATCCTCACATTCATTAAGTCACAAGTAGCAGTTACCAGCTTTAAACTTCACATCCTCCGGGAACCTCAGCCCCAGACTAGGTGCCTGGACTTCTCATTCCCTTTGGAATGATTCCTTCCAAGTAGCCTCCCTGTCTTTCATGAAAGAGGGAAGCTGCCAGTCTCCTTGGGAACTCGATCCTCGAACCTAACTCTGCCTGGCACAGAGTAGGCATTTAACGAATACTGAAGGAACAAAAATATACAGTGTTCACTTTTCCTTGAATGAAAACTACAATAATATCTTTTGTCCACTTTTCCTTTGTGCTAATCCCTTTATTTATTTATTTATTTTTGAGACTGACTTGCTAGGTCACCCAGGCTGGACTGCAGTGGCGTAATCTCGGCTTACTGCAACATCCATCTCCCGGGTTCAAGTGATTCTCATGCCTCAGCCTCCTGGGAACTAGGTAACTGGGATTACAGATGTATACCACCACACCCGGCTAATTTTGTATTTTTAGTAGAGGTGGGGTTCTGCCATGTTGGCCAGGCTGGTCTCAAACTCCTGACTTCAGATGATCCACCCACCTCGGCTTCCCAAAGTGCTGGGATTACAGGCATGAACTACCACGACTGGCCAGGAACAACTTTTTCTTAATCTAATTTTTTTGCAGGAGACGAATGTTAGCAAATCTCCAAGTCAGAACTAGAAATCCCAGTGCAGCAAGGCCTGTGATGCACACAAGGTGGCGATGGAGGACATAGCATCTTTCAGAGCTCCCTGCTGCTGATCTTTTCAAATGAGAGAGGCATTTAATGCTGCTTCATCTTCTGGCTTTTCATCAATGTGGAGGCCCGTCCTTTAGTTTTAGCAATTCAGTGGTGCTCCAAAGAGAATTTCCCCCTCCTTGTTTTCAAATATCTCTTTCATCTGATTTCTTTTCCCTGTTACTGCATAGATCCACCCATGAGCCGAAATAATCTTCTTTGAAATAAAAATATGAATGAACAGGGCCTACCAGAACACTTGGAAAAAAGATTTTGAGTAGGTGTGTGTATTTCCTCTTTTAGACTGTAATTAGTAAGATGGAAATAATCAATCTCCCCCATAGGTTCTGTGTGTGTGTGTGTGTGTGTGTGTGTGTGTGTGTGTGTATTTTTTCCTTGGTGTTTTGAAAGGACTTAAAAATTAACATGGTTGCCTCATGTAAAACCACCTTTAAACTCTAATAAAGTTTATCAAGGACCACTTATCTTCACACCACACTCACATATTTTTGGACCCAGGAAGGATTACGAAGCCATTTTAGACAGTCAGCTGGTATAGAAAAGCCAGCAGAAGAGAGAGATATTGCAAAATCCCAGAAGGGCCCCAGCTTGAGCCAGGGCTAGCGAGTATCACGTCAGCAGCTGGGGCAGGAGGGAGATGATCTCCATCAACAAGCCTGCTGCTCCCTCTTGGGGAGATGCCTCCCCGGGGTAACTGAGGTCCAACTTAGTCATAGCTATTTTCCTCATATTTCTTCTCTGCTTCTAACTTAGGGTTGCCCAGCCAATGCTTTCTCTTGTGCCTTTTCCCATCCTGATCCCCCATTCTTGAATAGAAGAGTAGAAGGGGCGATTTTCCTTCCTATAAATGAATGTCTTGTGTGTGTACGTGTGTGTTGTCTAGACTAGATACGGATCTGTGCCTCGTAGCTTCCAACCTAAAGTTCTTTTGACCAGGCATTTTCTTTGTCTTGCTGATCCGTTCTAGAAATCCCTACTAAATGATCTTCTTTCCAGAGGGGGTTCTATAAATATTAATTCATCAGCTGCCTCACTGTGGTGCAGTGGCAGCCATGCAGTCCTATGACTAATTAATTACTGTTGCTAAAATATTAAATAACTATTCATTATGCAGTCTAAAGACTTTAAGCCCTAGATCTATGCTGTTTTCATCACTTAGGGTGAAGGACAAGAGTTCCTGGGCACCTTGACTCCTGATCTTAAAATATCATTAAGAGTAGAAGAAATAAGACTAAGTATAGAAGAAATTTTATCTGAACTATTTAAGATGGTTTGAGTCCTGAATCTAAGCATTTAAAAATTGTGATGGGCTGGTCATAGTGGCTCACGCCTGTAATCCCAGAGCTTTAGGGAGGCCAAGATGTGAAGATCACTTGAAGCTAGAAGTTGGAGATCAGCCTGGGCAACATAGGGAAAGCCCATCTCTACAAAAATCTTTTAAAAATGAAAAAATACCAGCCTGGCCAACTTGGTGAAACCCCATCTCTACTAAACATACAAAAATTTGCGGGGTGGGGTGGTGGATGCCTATAATCCCAGCTACTCGGGAGTCCAAACCAGGAGAATTACTTGAACCCGGGAGGCAGAGGTTGCAGTGAGCCAAGACCTATCCATTGCACTCCAGCCTGGGTGACAGAGTGAAACTCCATCTCAAAATAAATAAATAAAATAAAATAGGCCGGGCGCGGTGGCTCACGCCTGTAATCCCAGCACTTTGGGAGGCCAAGGCCGGTGGATCACCTGAGGTCAGGACTTCGAGACCAGCCTGACCAACATGGTGAAACTCCGTCTCTATTAAAAATACGAAATTGGCTGGGCCTTTGGTGGTGCATGTCTGTAATCCCAGCTACTTGGGAGGCTGAGGCAGGAGAATTGCTTGAACCCAGGAGGCAGAGGTTGTGGTGAGCCGAGATCGCACCATTGCACTCCAGCCTGGGCAATAAGAGCGAAACTCTGTCTCTAAATAAACAAACAAACAAACAAACAAAATTAGCTTGGCATGGTGATGTGTATAGTCCTAGCTACTTAGAAGGCTGAGGTGGGAGGATTGCTTGAGCCCAGGAGGTTGAAGCTGCAATGAGCCATGCTTGTGTCACTGCACTCCAGCCTGGGTGACAGAGAGAGACCCTGTCTCTATTTTTTAATATTTTTTTTGAGACAGAGTCTTGCTCTGTCACCCAGGCTGGAGTGCAGTAGTGCGATCTCGGCTCACTGCAACCTCCACCTCCTGGGTTCAAGTGATTCTCCTGCCTCAGCCTCCTGAGTAGCTGGGACTACAGGTGCACGCCACCATGCCTGGCTAATTTTTATATATTTTTTAGTAGAGAAAGGATTTTACTGTGTTGGCCAGGCTGGTCTTGAACTCCTGACTTCAGGTGATCTGCCCGCCTCAGCCTCCCAAAGTGCTGGGATTACAGGCGTGAGCCACCACACCCAGCCTTTTTATAAATTGTGACAGACAGTTGTCAGTAGGTTTGGAAAAGGGAATGAAGGGCCAGGCACGGTGGCTCACAGAAGTTGGACATCACTTCTGCCTTCTGGGCCCAAGCGATCTTCCTGCCTCAGCCTCCTGAGTAGCTGGGACTATGGGTATGCACCAACATGCCTGGCTAATTTTTGTATTTTTTGTAGTGATGGGGTTTTGTCATGTTGCCCAAGGGGGTCTCGAGCTTCTGGGCTCAAGAGATCTGCCAGCCTTGGCCTCCCAAAGTGCTGGGATTACAGGTGTGAGCCATTGTGCCCTGCCATAATATTCCATCTTATGGATATACCATATTTTAGTTAACCAGCCCCATATTGTTGGATATCTAGATTGAAAATAGTTTTTCCTTTTGTAAACAATATTGAGCTACACAACCCTGTATATCCATCCTTGACTACGAGTCTGATTATTTCCTGCAGACAACTTCCTCAAAGTTGAATTGCTGGATCAAAGGGTATGCACCTTAATATTCTCCTGTTATTTTTATTATTATTATTTTCGAGATGGAGTCTTACTCTGTTGCCCAGGCTGGAATGCAGTGGCACGATCTCGGCTCACTGCAACCTCCACCTCCTTGGTTCCAGCAATTCTCCTGCCTCAGCCTCCTGAGTAGCTGGGACTACAGGCATGTGCAACCATTCCTGGCTAATTTGTGTATTTTTTTTAGTAGAGACAGGGTTTCATCATGTTGGCCAGGCTGGCCTCGAACTCCTGACCTCAGGTGATCTGCCCACCTTGGCCTCCCAAAGTGCTGGGATTACAGGCGTGAGCCACTGCGCCCTGCCTGTTTTATTATTTTTTAAGTGATAAAAATATACAAGCAATAGAGAACAATCTCATCTCAGTAGTTCCAGACCAGCCCCACACTCCGGCGGCAACCCACCTTAAACATCTGGTGTTTTTTTGTTTTTTGTTTTTTTTTAGAAGGAATCTTGCTTTGTCACCCAGGCTGGAGTGCAGTGGCGCGATCTGGGCTCACTGCTAGCTCCACCTCCCGGGTTCACGCCGTTCTCCTCCCTCAGCCTCCCGAGGAGCTGGGACTACAGGTGCCCACCACCAGGCCCGGCTAATTTTTTTGTATTTTTAGTAGAGACGGGGTTTCACCGTGTTAGCCAGGATGGTCTTGATCGCCTGACCTCGTGATCCGCCCGCCTCGGCCTCCCAAAGTGCTGGGATTACAGGCGTGAGCCCCTGCGCCCGGCCTACTAATTTTTATTTTTTGTAGAGATGGGGTCTCCCTGTGTTGCCCAGGCTGGCCTCAAACTCCTGGGCTCAAGCAATCCTCCTGCCTCGACCTCCCAAAGTGCTGGGATTACAGGTGTGAGCCACGGCACCCGGCCTAGTGAGCATATTTTTAAGGTGTATGCCAATTAGTGTGGAACACTGATGGAATGAACATAGCAATAATTAGAACTGCCACTCACGGAGCACATATTAAGTGTCGGGCATTGGGCACCAAGCGTTGTTGACAGACGCTTTATTTTTTGTTTTGAGTGCTTACTGGATACTAGACTTTTCAGTAAATATTAATCACCTACTATGCTATTCTACCAAGTGCTTATGAACAAGTGTGCAGCGCCTATTCTGCACCAGCTTTTCGCTTGCATCTCATTTAAACGTGAAAACAAGGAGTGATCTCTATGCTCTGCCCAGCGTGGGGGCGCGGGTCCGAGCAAGGGGTGCACACCTGAGTAGGGACAGGACCGGGGAGGCGGCGTCCTCTTCCCTGGCGCGCTGCAGAGCCAGCGCTACCCTGAATGGCCAGGAGGAGAAGGGGCCGGCAGAGGTCAGGCTGAGGGCAAGCGGCAGCAAAGGGCGAGGCGGAGGTCCGGGCCACCCGGGTGGCCGGATCCGCGGAGCGGTGGGCGGGGCGGCGGGCGGGGCCTGTATTGTCCGCTCCGCGGGGCATGCCGGGAGCCCCCGCCCCCAACATGGCGTCTCACTGACAGTTGGCTGCCGAGCGGCAGAGGCGGATCCTGCTCCTGAGGGCGGCGGCGGCGGCGGCGGCGGCGGCGGCTGCGGGGCCGGGGTCTCCCGGGCCGGGGTCGGGGGGGATGGCGACTCGGACCGCCTAGGGCGGAGCTGCACGGGCGAGGCGGCAAGCGGGTTGCCGCTGGCAGGCGCGGCGGCCGCTGCCATGGACTGGTGATCGCGGCTGCTGCTGCTCCGTCTCCGCCGGCCGGGCGTCTGCTCCTCAGCTCCAAGCCTTCAGCCGGGGCCATGGGCTCGTCGGCGGCCGCGGCGGCGGCGGCGGCGGCGGCCGCTGACTCGGCGCAGTGGCTCTCGGTGAAGGAGGAGACCATCTTCCTGCACGACGGGCTGATCCGGGTCACCGACCTGGCCGAGTTGCCCAGCGAGATCCTCGGGGCCCCGGAGGCCGCCGACACCGACCTGGAGGTGAGCGAGGCGGCCCCCGCCCCCGCCATCGGACTGGCCCACTCTCCCGGCGCCCCCGGGTCGGGCCCCTTTCTCGCCCCAGCCGCGGGCCTCGCCTCCCAGGGGCTGCCGGGGCAGGTGTGTGTGGGCGCGGGGCGGGCAGGTGAGGGCCGCGGCCGCAGGTCTACAGACCGCCCGCCCCGCTCTCCCTCCGTCCCTCCTCGGGGCCTGGCACCCGCCGGGGATTTCATTTGTGGTTTTCTTTTGAGCATTCCGACACCCGGCATTTTATTAGACTAGCACCCGGCTGGGCCTTCATGCCTTGGAGGAGCCGCCGCCACCACCCGGGCCTCCCTCCCCTCCCCCACAGGCCCCCTGGACCCACTTCCAGGGCACACCCAGGTTGCTTAGCTTTGGGAACATTTTGATTTTAAGGCTTTGCACCCTCCCACCCTTTTCTTCCCTAGTTCTGTGGTTTTTTTCTTTTTTCCGGGAGAGGGTAGTGGCAGCTGCGGGTCCGCGGTGGGCAATCCAGCAACTTCTCTGTGTTGTGTCTGGGATGGATTGACACGGGGCCTTTGTCAGGGAAGCGGGCGGTGTGGACAGCGAGAGGGATGCTCCAGCGGCCTTCCGTGCGCTCTCGGCGAAGGGTCACTGGCGCGTTAGGCCGCAGGGCCTTTTTGTGTGTCCGGGGGTCGCCGAGCATCCCGGGTTCAGAGCCGTGGCAGGTGCAACAGCAGATCTCCTCAGTTGAGCTGCTTGGCCTTGGGGGCAGAAGGGAACCAAATGTGCTTGGTTGGTGGGAACTTTCCATCGACTTCACTTGGGTTCGTATTTGCCTAAAGGTGGGAATACTGGCAGTGGCGTTTCATGGAGGCCAGCGGATGCTGACACTGCTCCCCCTCCACTTCGTGGGATGACATTTTGATGTGTAGGTAGCATGGGGTGTCATCAAATTCTTACTGCCGTATGGAGAGCTTTCTGGGATAGGCGCAGAGAGGATGGCCTATCTTCTGGCTGTAAACGGAATGCGAGGAATCTTTTGTGTTTTGCGGTTTTGCGTGCAGTTTGGCTTTACGCACAACGAACATTTATAGAAATGAATTAAAAGCCATTACTGTGTGTTTCTGGAAACGGCAGTGATCGGATCGCATTGGCCGAGACATTTGGACGTGCTTGAGATGCGAATACGTTCCTCTGTATTTTTGTGTCTGGATTTGCGGTTGCTTCAGCACTTCCGTTGTGAACTCTTAATTGACTTATTTTACAATCTAGTCACCAAAAAGAGGAGGATATGGTTGGTAGGGAATTCCTAACATGGAATCATCGTTTTATTGTGTCTCATTTGGGCCTGTTCTATAAAAAGCAAGGTGTGTCTGAGTGTCTTATCTGCCTGAAAACTCAAGGGGTATTATGCTATGATAGTGGAATCTTTTGATTTAATTGGCTGTGTTGTATGTGAAAGGTGGGAAGTGGATGCTCTTTGTTTCTTTCTTTTCTTTTTTTTTTTTACCCCCAGTCCGAGTCTTGCTCTGTCGCCCAGGCTGGAGTGCAGTGGCCGAATCTCAGCTCACTGCAACCTCCGCCTCCTGGATTCAAGTGATTCTCCTGCCTGTGCCTCCCGAGTAGATGGGATTACAGGCGCGCGCCACCACGCCCGGCTAATTTTTGTATTTTTAGTAGAGACAGGGTTTCACCATGTTGGCCAGGCTGGTCTCGAACTCCTGACCTCAAGTGATCTGCCCGCCTTGGCTTCCCAAAGTGCTGAGATTACAGGCGTGAGCCACTGTGCCGTGCCTATGCTCTTTGTTTCTTAAAGACTAATCCAAGTTCACAGAACCAAAATTTATATATATGTCATTTATGTAATTTATTTATTTTTAGGATTAGAAAGAGTAGGATTAAAGTATCTGTGCTGTTAAGTTGGTTTTCCTAAAATGTTTGTAAATGTATTGCATGAATTTGTCAGCTATTTCTACAGAAGAATGGTTTTAAAAGGAAAGAACCTCTCTGGCCTGCTAGATTTTGTTTTTTTTAATAGCTTTTTGAATTTATGGTCTGATTTCTCAGAAACTAGTATGTGTATGGGTGATACACTGGTAGCAGTGCATAACTTTTTTCATTCTTTCCATGTTATACAGGCTCCATGGTCTCAGGAGAAATAGCTAAGAATATTTTTGTGGCTATTAGATTTGTGTTTGGGTGTATTCATATATATATATAATCTTTTTGTTTGTTTGTTTGTGTTTTTTTGAGACAGAGTCTCTCTCTGTTGCCCAGGCTAGAGTGCAGTGGCTCGATCTAAATCTCAACTCACTGCAACCTCTGCCTCCCAGCTTGAAGCAATTTTCCTGCCTCAGCCTCCCAAGTAGCTGGGATTACAGGCATGCACCACCATGCTGGGCTAATTTTTGTATTTTTTAGTAGAGACAAGGTTTTGTCACTTTGTCCAGGCAGGTCTCGAACTCCTGACCTCAGGTGATCCGCCTGCCTTGGCCTCCCAAAGTGCTGGGATTACAGGCATGAGCCACCACACCTGGTACATATTTAATTACTTAATAATGTTGATTAAATGTATCCTACATGTCAGGCATTATTTTATTAAATTCTCAAAAGAGCCTAACAGTTGGAAATATTGCACTCATTGTACAGATGATGGAAGTGCAGAGTAGGTATTCAACTTGCTCAAGAGCACATAAAGAGCTTGCACATTAACCTAGTTCTGTTCACCGCATATTTGCTCCTCATCATAATACTTTATTGCTTCCATGCATGTATAGTATTTGTATTTGCAATTATTTTAAATTTCATAACTGGCTACAGAAGGAAGAATCTCTATTTTCTTTAGTAACTGTTTCTTTTTCATATTTGAGGAAGATTCATGGTTTATTAATTTTTTAAAAGCTATCTTTTGAAATACCACCACATCCATGAAATATAGTCTTCCAAGCCTCTCCTTCCAGTGGACATCTGGGTGAATAATGGCCATTTTCCACAGAGTTTATTAATATATATAGAATCCTTTAGTTAACACTTTTGGATTATGAGGGACGGGACTCACTGCAGAAGAGTGCAATAGTCTTAGAATTTTAGAGCAAGAAGAGACTTTAGAGATAATTCCCTCATTTTAGAACGAAGTTCTCTAAGATCAGGAGATCTCAGAGATCAGGAGATGAGGTTATGGCTTAGTCACTATAGCATAGCTAGTTGTGGCAGGGCAATGACTAGACCCTCGCTTTTCTGCGTTTGGATTCTAGTGTTCTGTTCACCCTGTCAGGACTGCTCAAAGTCAATCTAACGAAAGAATCCCTCCTAAGAAGCAGATCAACATTAACTTAATATTTTAATTTAAGCAGATCCAGAGTATTTGAATTAAAATTTTTCTTCCCAGTAAATTCCCTCCCTCTCTCCCTCCCTCCTTTTTGAGACCGAGTTTCATTCTTGTTGCCCAGGCTGGAGTGCAGTGATGCGATCTTGGCTCACTGCAACCTCCACCTCCCAGGTTCAAGCGATTCTTCTGCCTCAGCCTTCCAATTAGCTGGGATTACAGGCATGTGCCACCATGCCCAGCTAATTTTGTATTTTTAGTAGAGACTTAGTTTCACCATGTTGGCCAGGCTGGTCTCGAACTCCTGACCTCAAGTGATCTGCCTTCCTTAGCCTCCCAAAGTGCTGGGATTATAGGCGTGAGCCACTGCACCTGGCCTCTTTTTTTTTTTTTAAAGCAATAAATAATGTTTAATCAACTAATTCATTCAACAAGTATCGGTGGAATTTAGAGTGGGCTGGGCCAACCGTCCTGGATGTTGGGGATATAGCAGTGGATAAAATAAAATCCTTGTCCTCAAAAAGCTTATAATTTATTGGGATGATACAGACAATGACAAATATGTAACATGACATAGAGGCAAATTATAAGTGCTAAAGAGAAAACTATAGCTCAATAAAAAGATGGAGAGCATTGGAAAGAGGGCTCTGTTTTTTTGTTTTAATTTTTTTTGTTAGAGATGGGGCCTTGCTGTATTGTCCAGGCTGATCTTGAATTCCTCCTGGCTTCAAGTGATCCTACAACCTGAGCCTCCCAGAGTGCTTAGTATGAGTCACTGCACCCAGCCAACTTTCCTGTTTTATTTTATTTTATTTTTAATTACTTATTTTTGAGACAGAGATTCTTACTCTGTTTCCCAGGCTGGAGTGCAGTGGTGCCATCTTTGCTCACTGCAACCTCCACCTCCCGGATTCAGGTGACTCTCCAGCCTCAGCCCCCTGAGGAGCTGGGATTACAGGCACGTACCACCATGCTTTGCTAATTTTTGTATTTTTTTTTTTTTTTTTTTTTGAGACGGAGTCTCGCTCTGTAGCCCAGGCTGGAGTGCAGTGGCCGGATCTCAGCTCACTGCAAGCTCCGCCTCCCGGGCTTACGCCATTCTCCAGCCTCAGCCTCCCAAGTAGCTGGGACTACAGGCGCCCGCCACCTTGCCTGGCTAGGTTTTTTTTGTATTTTTTAGTAGAGACGGGGTTTCACCGTATTATCCAGGATGGTCTCGATCTCTTGACCTCGTGATCCGCCCGTCTCGGCCTCCCAAAGTGCTGGGATTACAGGCTTGAGCCACCGAGCCCGGCCAATTTTTGTATTTTTAGTAGAGATGGGGTTTCACCATGTTGGTCAGGCTGGTCTTGAACTCTGGACCTCAGGTGATCCGCCCACCTCTGCCTCCCAAAGAGTTGAGATTACAGGCGAGTCAGCCACCACACCCAGCCTGTCCTGTTTTATATAGGGTGGACATGAAAGGAAAGCCCAGGATGGCTTTTGAGCAGAGACCTGAAGGGAAGGAGGGAGTATACCATATGGCTACGCGGGAAAGAACATCCCATACAGAGACGACAGCAAGAGGCAAGTCCTTGGGAGGGAAGCGTCCTCAGCATATTTGGAGCTCTGAGCCCAGTAAGCTAAAGGGGAGAGGAGAGATAGGGAGCAGGGGATACAGATCAAGTAGATCCTTGTAGGTGAGGGCTTTGGATCTTACTATGAGTGAATTAATAATGCAGAGTGTAGCCGGGCCTGATACGCCTGTAATCCCAACACTTTGGGAGGCCGAGGCGGGCAGATCACGAGGTCAGGAGATTGAGACCATCCTAGCTAACACAGTGAAACCCCGTCTCTACTAAACATTTAAAAAAAAAAAAAAAAATAGCTGGGCGCGGTGGCGGGCGCCTGTAGTCCCAGCTACTCGGGAGGCTGAGGCAGGAGAATGGCGTGAACCCAGGAGGCGGAGCTTGCAGTGAGCCGAGATCCTGCCACTGCACTGCAGCGTGGGCGACAGAGTGAGACTCTGTCTCAAAAAAAAAAAAAAAAAAGAAAGAATGCAGAGTGAGGCTTTTTCTTGTCCTTTAAAATAGCCATTTGTTGGAACATGTGGAAATAGGCAAAGAGAAAAAAAAAAAGAAAAAAATAGCTGTTTGTATTTATTTTAATTTTATGTTACTGGTGGAAAGCAAAAGGCATATAGGAATTATTATTTATTTTAGACAAGAGTCTTGCTCTGTTGCCCGGTCTAGGGTGCAATGGCTCGATCTCAGTTCACTGCAACCTCTGCCTCTCAGGTTCAAGGGATTCTCCTGCCTCAGCCTGCCGAGTACCTGGGATTACAGGTGACCCTCACCCAGCTAATTTTTTTTTTTTTTTTTTTTTTTTTAAGTAGAGATGGGGTTTCACCATATCAGCCAGGCTGGTCTCGAACTCCTGACCTCAAGTGATCCAACCGCCTCTACCTCTGAAAGTTTTGGAATTGCAGACGTGAGCCAGCATGACCGGCTCAGGAAATTTTTTAAAAATATTGAAATAAATATACATTTAAGAGAAATAAAAAAGCAATAACTCAAAAATAACATCTCAGATGTTATTGCATTTTACATTGAATTTCATAGAATATTATCCTTTTTAAAATAAACGGAATTTAAGAGGGGTAAGAAAAGGAATAGCTTACTTGTGGAAATTCCAAAAGCGTTCTGCTTCCTATCCCATTTTTCTTTACAAACTGCAGTTGGGAACAAGCAGGCATCGTATATAAGAGTGTTGACAGAGAAGCTGATTAACTTACCCAAGGTGGCTAAGATATTTCTTACTCCACAGTTGAGGTTTATTTTAAATTTAAGCATTTTGGTTAGTGCTTCTCATATTTCATGGTGTTTGCTTGTAAGTACTCCCTCTCCACCCTGCCCCGCACCACACAAAAACTTGAACATGAATGTTTAAGTCAGCTTCATTTGTGACTGCCCAAAGCTGGAAACAATCCAAATGTCCGTCAGCAGGTGAATGGATAAACAGATGTGGTACATCCATACAATGGAGTATTACTCAGCAACAAAAACGAATGAACCGTTGGTACTCACAACGTGGATTTATGCTGAGTGGAAGAAACCAGACAAACAGGAGTACATACTGTAAGACTCCATTTCTATGAAATTTTGGAAATGCAGACTGATCTGTAGTGGTTGCGTGGGGATAGAGGCGGGCAGGAAATGATGAGAGGGACGGAGTATAAAGGAGCATGAAGAAACTTTTGGGGCGATGGCTATTTCCCTATTTTGATTGTGGTGATGGTTTCACATTTGTATATGTATGTCAAAACTCATTAAATCACACACTTTAAATATGTGCCGTTTACTGTATGGCAACTATATGTTCATTAACAAATGAAACCTAATAAATGCAAAAGGGTTTTTGTTTATTATTTTGTTTTGCCAAAAAAGAAAAGGGGCATTTGGGTTTGAAGTTGATCAGCTGAAATCGTCAAGGCTTTAAATACTTATCGTACACTCAAGTGAAATATTTGAGATGATATTTAGATTTATGTTGATCTATTCTCCTAGGAGGACACTGCTAGCCTATATATCCTTTGGGCAAAATCCTTTGGAAAGTGTTTATGTACTTTTATAGAATTCTAGATTTGGAAGAATTAATGAATAAGGGAATAAACTAACCTTGTTCACCAGTAGTGTCGATTACCATGCAATTAATGAGCACTGTAATAGGAGTCACTGAATCTTGGTGCAGTATTCTGTGAGCTTGGGCAAAAGGCCCAACAGGCTTTCAGGCTTGTCTGGCTCAAGCTGTAAAATGAGAATGAAGTATTTGAGGGCTGTGGGAGACAGTATTGCCTTGAAGTTAAAGTCAGGTTTAAAGAGTCAAACTGGGATCGAAATTCTAGCTCTGCTCCTTGCTTGCTGTGTGACCTTGGGCAAATTCCATACCTTTTTTTAAACATATTTTTCTAGAGACAGGTTCTCTGTTGCTGGCCGGAGAGCAATGGTGATCATAGTTCACTGCAGCCTCACACTCCTGTGCTTTAAGTGATCTTCCCACCTTAGCCTCCTGAGTAGCTGGGACTACAGGTGTGCTACTAATTTTTAAATGTTTTATAGAGATGGAGTCATGCTGTGTTGTCAGCCTGGTCGTGAACTCCTGGCCTCAAGCAATCCTCCTGTCTCAGTCTCCCAAAGTGCTGGGATTACAGGTGTGAGCCACTGCGCCTGGCCTAATTCCATTAACTTCAGAAATCCCTAGTTACTTTTTGTTTTTTTTTTTTTTTTTTTTTTGAGACAGAGTCTCGTTCTGTCGCCCAGGCTGGAGTGAAATAGCGTGATCACAGCTCACTGCAAACTTTGCCTCCCAGGTTGAAGTGGTTGGTTCTTCTGCCTCAGCCTCCCAAGTAGCTGGGATTACAGACTTGCATCACCATGCCCGGCTAATTTTATATTTTTAGCAGACATGGGGTTTTACCATGTTGGCCAGGCTGGTCTGGAACTCCTGACCTTTGGTGATCCACCCGCCTCAACCTCCCAAAGTGCTGGGATTATATGTGTGAGCCACCGTGCCCAGCCCTTAGTTACTTCTTCTGGTGCATCTTCTTAGTCATCATTGTCACTATCTCTACCACTACCACGACAACAGCGCCAGCATACTGAGTGGCATGTTCTGTGCTAAGTACTTCACATCCATTATTTTATTTAATCCTCACAAAAAACATGAGGTTGGTACTGGATTATCTTTATTTTTATTGTTTTTGTTTGTTTTTTGTTTTGTTTTATTTGTTTGTTTTGAAATGGAGTCTTACTCTGTCGCCCAGGCTGGAGTGCAATGCCGTGATCTCGGCTCACTGCAACCTCCGCCTCCTAGGTTCAAGTGATTCTCCTGTCTCAGCCTCCTGAGTAACTGGGATTACAGGCCCGTGCTACCACGCCTGGCTATTTTTTGTATTTTTAGTAGAGACAGGGTTTCAACATGTTGGCCAGGCTAACTCTTGACCTCAAGTGATCCACCCTCCTCGGCCTCCCAAGTATGGGGATTTCAGGTGTGAGCCACCGTGCCCAGCCTAGAATTATCTTTATTTTATAAATGAGGAAACTGGCACAAACAAAAGTTAAGTAACTTGACAAAGGTCAGATAGTTAGTGGCAAAGCTAAGGCTGAAATAGATCTGTCTGATTCCAGCCCTGAGTCCCTATTCTTGAACTATTGTTACACTATCATCATCTATAAGAGTGGGATAATGATAGGGCTAATTCATGTCAGAATTAAAAAGATGGAGGTGGCCAGTTATGGTATCATGCCTGTAATCTCATTACTATGGTAAGGGCAAGGAGTGGGTTGGAGTTCAAGACCAGCCTGGACAACATGGCAAAACTCTGTCCCTACAAAAAAATACAATAAAATTAGCCGGGCATGGTGGCATGCACTTGTAGTCCCAGCTACTCAGGAGGCTGAGGCTGAAAAATCACTTGCGCCCAGGAGGCAAAGGTTGTAGTGAGCCAAGATTGTGTCACTGCACTCCAGCCTGGGTGACAGAGCCAGACCCTGTCTCAAAAAGAAAAAAATAATAATAATAAGATGGATGTGGGCTGAGTGTGGTGGCTTATGCCTGTAATTCCAGCACTTGAGAGGCCAAGGCAGGAGAATTAATTGAGGCCAGGAGTTCAAGACCAGCCTGGGCAACATAGCAAGATCCCATCTCTGCAAAACATTTTAAAATTAGCTGGGCATAATTGGCTACTTGGGAGGCTGAGGTGGGCGGATCACTTGAGTCCAGGAGCTGGAAGAGGTGGTA
Organism: Chlorocebus sabaeus; assembly: GCF_047675955.1. Classification (NCBI taxonomy): domain Eukaryota; kingdom Metazoa; phylum Chordata; class Mammalia; order Primates; family Cercopithecidae; genus Chlorocebus; species Chlorocebus sabaeus. The sequence continues at coordinate 109,513,839 of NC_132914.1, read as the reverse complement.
AGCTATGATTGTGCCACTGTACTCCAGCCTGCATGACAGAGTGATATGCTGGCACCAAAATATTAAAAAAAAAAAAAAAGTGATTATGTTTAAAATGTGTTGACTCTATAAGGTGCTATGTTGCTGGGAAGTTATTTTATTCATATTCAACCAGCGCCCTATTATATTTGAAAGCAAAACTATCCCGTCAACATAATTTTTTCTATAGTAGTGGCATAGTTTTTTGTTTGTTTGTTTGGTGATCCCTGTGGAATTTTTTTTTTTTTTGAGACGGACCTTCGCTCTCATTGCCCAGGCTGGAGTGCAATGGCGCAATCTCGGCTCACCACAACCTCCACCTCCCGGGTTTAAGCGATTCTCCTGCCTCAGCCTCCCGAGTAGCTGGGATTACAGGCATATGCCACCACACCTGGCTCATTTTGTAGTTTTAGTAGACACAGGGTTTCTCCATGTTGGTCAGTCTGGTCTCAAACTCCTGACCTCAGGTGACTTGCTTGCCTCAGCCTCCCAAAGTGTTGGGATTACAGGTGTGAGCCACTGCACCCGGCTGGAATTTTCTTTCCTTTTTTTTTCTTCTTTTTGATATGGAATTTCTCTCTCGTTGCCCAGGCTGTAGTGCAATGGCATGATCTCACCTCACTAAAACCTCCGCCTCTTGGGTTCAAGCGATTCTTCTGCCTTGGCCTCCCGAGTAGCTGAGATTACAGGCATGTGCCACCATGCCGAGATAACTTTGTATTTTTAGAAGAGATGGGGTTTCACTATGTTGGTCAGGCTGCTCTTGAACTCCTGACCTCAGGTGGTCCAACCACCTCGGCCTCCCAGAGTGCTGGGATTACAGGTGTGAGCCACTGTGCCTGGCTGGAATTTTCTTCCTTCCCAATTTGTTTGCAATATGGCTAGGCAGATGAAATGATAGATAGTCTCTGTTTCAGTTTTTCTCCAATAGCAAGACCCTAAGGTCTTGCTAAATAAATCAGCTTTGATTATTATCTGTCCTCTTGGCTTCCATCTTGACTGTCATAAAATACCACCTGTTGGCTCGAGATGCTGGGTGGGTGGTCATGCATCTCTTCTTTCCTAGGTCTGAAGGTAACTGTGGTGATAATTATGAAAGGACTGTCAATTGCTGAAAGTGCCCCTTGCTTTCCCCTCCCCACCTTTCCCTCTTGTTTTACAAAGTGGTTGTGGGGTGAACACAAGGAGTGTAGTCTGCTTTACAAGATGTTTAGTCAATAGTTGTAGACAAATGTAAATAACAGCAGGTGATCAGCTATGGGACAAATGCATAGTTATTTGAAAAGGAGAGAAGATTGCAGAAATTGTGTAACGATTATTTTGATCCTGCATTTTAAGCACAGCTTATGTATCTATTAATTAAAAAAAAAAACAACTATGAGTAGTACATGAATACATTACTGACAAAATGGAAATAACACGTAAACCCGAAGACCCTTTTAAGCACCATCTCTAATTTGGATCTTTGTGTCCTTCCTGCCCTGGCTAACTTAGTGACAATTTTTTTCATGTGTATCCTTCAAGACCATTTTAAAATTTTGGTGTGTATATAACACATTCTATTTTTTTCTTTTTTACATAAAGATGTCATACTAGACATATCTTTCTGTAACTTGCTTTTTTTTTTAGACTCAAGGATATGTTTTGATCATTCTATGTCTCCATATATATATCTACCACATTATTTTTAAGTGTTGCACAAGACTCTAGAAATGCCACAGTTTTATTTAGACATTCCCTATTGATGAGTATCTTAGTTTCCTGTTGCCATGCTAACAGATTATCACAAATTTCGTGGCTTAAGGCAGCATGGATTTATTCTTTTACATTTTTGGAAGTCAAAAGTTTGAAATGAGTCTCACTGGGCTAAAAGTCAAGCGTTGGTAGGTCTGGTTCCTTCTGCAGGCTCTAGGGGAGAATCTGTTCCCATGCCTTTTCCACAGCTTCTTGTGGCCACTTGTATTCCTTGGCTTGTTGCTGTTTCCTCCATCTTCAGAGTACGTTACTGCAGTCTGTCATCTGTCATCACATTGCCTTCTCCTCTGACCCACTCTTCCCGCATCCCTTTTATAAGCACCCTGGTGAGTACATTTAGGGCCCACCAGATAATACAGGATAATCTCTCCATCTCAAGATCTTTAACTTAATCACATCTGCAAAGTCCCTTTCACCATCTAAGGTCACATATATAGGTTCCAAGGATTAGTAAGTGGACATTATGGTGGGCACCATTATTCAGCTGAGCATCATGGGTATTTTGGTTGTTTTCCGTTTTTCACTCTTAAAAACAGTCCTTCAGTACAGATTCTTGCATGCCTGCTTATGCACACCTGAGATTATTTCTCTAGGGTAAGTGGAATTGCTGGGTCATTGGTGACAAGTTAATTTTAATAGATACTACCAAATTGCCCTCCTGTGTGACTACCAATTTATAGTCCCGGTATTAGTGTTTGATAGGACCTCTTTTCTGCACACCCTCGCAGAGGCCATTTTAGAACTCTTAAATTTGCTTAATTTGGCTAGGTGAGGTGGCTCACACCTGTAATCCCGGCATTTTGGAAGGCCAAGGCAGGCAGATCACTTGAGGTTGGGAGATCAAGACCAGCCTCGCCAACATGGCAAAACCCCATCTCTACAAAAAATATTTTAAAAATTAACTGGGCATGGTGGTGGGCGCCTGTAATCCTAGCTACTTGGGAGGCTGAGGTGGGAGAATTGCTTGCACCTGGGAGGCGGAGGTTACAGTGAGCCAAGATCGTGCCACTGCACTTCAGCCTGGGTGACAGAGCAAGACTCTGTCTCAAAAAAAAAAAAAAAAAAAAAAAAAAAAAAATCATAGGTTTGCTTAATAAGCCAATAACTTTCGCTCCAAAAGATGCATCCAATGGATGTAACTGGGTACCTAGAAATGCACACTGAACCCTGGTCAGCCAAAAGAAGCCAGAGTTTTCTGTCAGTGCCATCCAGCTCTTTTGACTTCACTTCAGAGCACCTTTCTTGTGGCTTGATAGCCTTCTTATCCTGGCATAGGCTCATTTTGGTCTGTAATCCAGTTAATACAGACCATGTCCATATATAGGCAGGAGAGAAAAAGCGACTCCTTACTCCGTGATGGTTTATGGAGAGTGCCAGAGACCAGCAGGGCAAGGGAGCTACACACACCGGGAAGAGAAACGTTGGCTCCCGAAGTGTGCTCAGAATACACAGCAGTTGTGAGGCAGACTATTTGGACTTAGATCCCCTGAAAATTTTCTCTCTTACATGCTAATATCATGAATGATTCCACATTTTTTTTTACCTATATGAAAAATACCTATATTAAGTGGATTGTATTTTTATGCTATGTAAAACCTTTTTGATTATAAATAAATAATACAGGGATGTTATTGAAAATAGAGAAAACATCTAAAAGTGTAAGAGAGACAATAAATACCCTGAGATTACACCATTCCACCCGGATGAAATTTTTTTTTATTATTTGCTTCTTCAGCTCATATTTTTATATAGATAAAATTGGGGTTATATGCTATTTGCAGTTTTGGATCCTGTATTCACTTACTGGGAACATTTTGAATAAGATTTAAAGATATGATTTTTAATGTCTGCATAGTAATTTATGGATATACTATAACTGTCTTCTGTTTCTTCAAATATGCTATTTTAAAGATAATCTGCTATTTAAAGATAATATCAATTTATAGGAAGTGAAATAATTTTTAGTATTTAAAGTGTTATCTGTTTGATAGAGTTTGGTAAATTATACATTTGTAGTGATTTTTAAAGTGTTTCTGTGACTTATTACTGTTAATACTTTATAATTTCAAGGGATTTTAATAGTGCTGTATGAATCCTCTCCCAATAATGTTGAATATTTGCATGGAGCTTGTAGTTTAGAAAGTGCTATTAAGCACATTTGGTGAATAATTAATGTTCCATGATGGGACACTTTGGAGTGGACACATTTGGATCCCTAGCACTTTTACTAAAACCTGCAGTTGACTGAATTACTAGGTCAGAGCACAGTGTGTAGCAATTTTAGATTAACAATAAGATGCGTAATTTGCAAAATATTTAATGCAAATTGTAGGTTTAGTAATGCTAATAACTATAGATTTGGCATTCAAGTAGTGGTTTTATACTAACAAAATGTTAACATTCAGTTTGTATTTGTAATGGATCTTTTCAGCGTTTACTATATTTGCTTTGTGCTCTGTAGTTTGTGTTACAATTTCAAATGTGTAAAGTCTAATACAATAAATGTAGCTATTTATGGGGCAGAGTAGAAAATCTGGACATGTTTGCCTTTTTTTTTTTTTTGAGATGGAGTCTCCCTCTGTTGCCCAGGCTGGAGTGCAATGGCAAGATCTTGGCTCACTGCAACCTCTGCGTCCCAGGTTCAAGTGATTTTCCTGCCTCAGCCTCCCAGGTAACTGGGATTACAGATGCATGCCACCATACCCGGCTAAGTTTTGTATTTTTAGTAGAGACAGGGTTTCACCATGTTGGTCAGTCTGGTCTTCTGACCTTGTGATCCGCTCGCCTCCGCCTCCCCGGGTTCTGGGATTATAGGAGTGAGCACCCCGGTGCTTTTTTTTTTTTTTTTTTTTATGCTCGAATACTTAAGAATGTTGGCCAGGTGCATTGGCTCACACCTGTAATCCCACCACTTTGGGAGGCTGAGGTGGGAGGATCATTTGAGCTCAGGAGTTTGAAACCAGCCTGGGTAACATAGGAAGACCCTGTCTCTATAAATAATTTAAAAATTAGCCGAGCCGGGCGCGGTGGCTCACGCCTGTAATCCCAGCACTTTGGGAGGCCGAGGCGGGCGGATCACAAGGTCAGGAGATCGAGACCATGGTGAAACCCCGTCTCTACTAAAAATAGAAAAAATTAGCCGGGCGCAGTGGCGGGCGCCTGTAGTCCCAGCTACTCGGGAGGCTGAGGCAGGAGAATGGCGTGAACCCGGGAGGCGGAGCTTGCAGTGAGCCGAGATTGCGCCATTGCACTCCAGCCTGGGCGACAGAGCGAGACTCCGTCTCAAAAAAAAAAAAAAAAAAATTAGCCGAGCATGGTGGCACAAGCCTGTGGGCCCAGCCACTTGGGAGGCTGAGGTGGGAGGATTGCCGGAGCCCTGGGAGGTTAAGGCTGAAGTGAGCTTTGATCGTGCCACTGTACTCCAGCCTGGATGACAGTGAGACCTTGTCTCAATTAAAAAAAAAAAAAGAAAGAAAGAAAGAAAGAAAGAAATATGTGCCAATATATTTGCATTAAAACAGTGTTAGGTAATAGAATTTCCTTCTTTATTTCTTGATACTAATTCCTTGCTAATCATTCAGTTACGGAGTAGCTGAAAAACAACTACTGGTTTATTTAATGTGGAAAGGAGAAAATAGATGGAAAGGTAAAATATATTTGGGTAACTTTGGAGGAATCTTGCCTTTTTTTTTTGAGACAGAGTTTCACTGTTGTTGCCCAGGCCAGAGTGCAGTGGCGCAATCTCAGCTCACTGCAACCTCTGCGTCCCAGGTTCAGGCAATTCTCCTGCCTCAGTGCTCCTAGTAGCTGGGATTACAGGTGCCCGCCACCACGCCCAGCTAAATTTTTGTATTTTTATTAGAGCGGGGTTTCACCATGTTGGCCAGGCTGGTCCTGAACTCCTGACCTCAGGTGATCCACCCGCCTTGGCCTCCCAAAGTGCTGGAATTACAGGCATGAGCCACTGGACCCTGCCGGAAGCATTTTTTTGGTTGAGTTTATAAATAAAATTTCCTTTCCCTCAGGGGTTCTGAACCTAAATAGGATTCAGAGATGCATGGGATACCATGAATAGAATTCATGGCATCTGTGACCTTGGATGGGAAAAATATATATATGTTTATTTTCACATACCTTTAGCTGAAATTCAGAATTTTGTTTTCTTTCTTTCTTTTTTTTTTGAGACCAAGTCTTTCTTTGTCGCCCAGGCTGGAGTGCAGTGGCACAATCTCGGCTCACTGCAACCTCCACCTCCCCGGTTCAAACGGTTCAAGCGATTCTGCCTCAGCCTCCCGAGTAACTGGGATTACAGGTGTGTGCCACCTTACCTGGTTAATTTTTGTATTTTTGGTAGAGATGGGGTTTCGCCATGTTGGCCAGGAGGGTCTCATACTCCTGACCTCAAGTAATCTGCTTGCCTCAGCTTCCCAAAGTACTGGGATTACATGCGTGAGCCACTGCACCCAGCTAAAAATTAGCATTTTCTCCCTCTGAAGGCAGTCAACAAACTCAAGTAGTATTGGCAGTGTACCCACATGTATGATACAAAAAAAAAATAGTAACAAGCAATTTTTTCTTTTTCCTTTTTTTTTTTTTTTGAGACAGAGTTTCACTCTTGTTGCCCAGGCTGAAGTGCAATGGCGCGATCACGGCTCACCGCAACCTCCGCTCACTGCAACTGCCTCCCGGGTTCAAGTGATTCTCCTGCCTCAGCCTCCAAGTAGCTGGGATCACAGGTGCCTGCCACCATGTCTGGCTAATTTTTGTATTTTTGGTAGAGATGGGGTTTCGCCATGTTGGCCAGGCTGGTCTTGAACTACTGACCTCAGGTGATCTGCCTACCTTGGCCTCCCAAAGTACTGGGATTACAGGTGCTCTTTTTTTTTTTTTTTTAAATGTTGAAATAATTAAGAATGTTGGCCAGGTGCGCCCAGCAACAAGCAATTTTTTCAAAATAGAATGATGTCTTTTTTAAGAGATGCAATCTCACTCTGTTGTTCAGGCTGAGTGCAACGGCGTAATCATAGCTCACTGCTGCCTTAATTTCCTGGGCTCAAGCGATCCCGCCATCTTAGCTTCCCAAGTAGCTGGGACAATAGGCTCACACCACCATGGCTTACTAATTTTTTATTTTAAAAAAATTTTTTATTTTTGTAGAGATGGGAGTTCACTAGGTTGCCCAGGCTGGTCTTCTACTCCTGAGCTCAAGTTGTCTACCCACCTTGGCCTCCCAAGTGCTGGGATTACAGATGTGAGCCACGGTGCTCTGCCAAAATGGAACAATTTTTTTTGTTCACCAGGTATTTTGTTTTTTTCCCTCTTGTCTGAGGAGAATGTTGGTCAGCTGAAAGTATGTGAATAAAATGTAATCAAATTTTGTTAGTGTTGGTATCTTATACTGCTAATCATTTTAAACAGGTAACCTCAAACAGTAACTGTTGCCTGTAATCCCAGCACTTTGGGAGGCTGAGGTGGGTGGATCGCCTGAGCCCAGGAGTTTGAGACCAGCCTGAGCAACATGGTGAAACCACATCTATACTAAAAATACAAAAAATTAGCTGGGCGTGGTGGTATACACCCAAGTCCCAGGTACGCGGGAGGCTGAGGTGGGAGGATCGCTTGAGCCCAGAAGGCAGAGGTTGCAGTCAATCAGCCGAGATCACGCCAGTGCACTCCAGCCTGTGCAACACAAGGAGACCCTCTCTTAAAAAAAAAAAAACAAAAAACCAACCAACCAAACAAAAAAAAAACAAAGAAGCAGCAGTAACAGTTGCTATCCCAAGAGAAACATTGTTTTTAAAATCTGAAATGCATTTTTGCTTCTGTCCTCTTATATAGTACAATTATACGCCTGTAGTTTCTTTTGTTGTTCAGATTGTTGTTTTACATTAGTATTGTCAAGGTTCAGGAGTTTTACTTAAATAGCCTCCAGAACTGCACTGGTAGCCACCATCCACATGTGGCTATTGAGTACTTGAATGTGGCTGGTCAGAATTGAAATGTGCTGAAAGTATAATACACATCAGATTTATGAAGGCTTCATGCAAAAAAAATTTAAAAGAACTCAGTAATATTTTATTTTTTATTTTATGTTTTTAGAGACAGGGTCTCACTCTGTCACCCAGGCCAGAGTGCAGTGGCATTATCATAGCTCTCTGTAACCTTGAACTCCTGGGCTCAGCCTCCCCAGCAGCTAGGACTACAGGCATATACCACCACACCCAGCTAGTATAATACATATTGATTAAATGTTGAAATGATGATTTGTATATATAATGGGTTAAATAAAATCTACCATTTAAATTAAAAATGCTAAAATTTATCTGTTTATTTTTACCTTTTTTAACATGGCTTCTGGAAAATATTAAATTATATATGTGTCTTACATATTTCTATTAGACAGTGCTCTTTAGATAGAGGTCAGTAAACCGTGGCTTTCAGGGTCATATCCAGCCAACTATCTGTTTTCATAAATAAAGTTTTGTTGGAACATAACCAGCCTATTTGTTTACATATTGTCTGCCTTCATGCTTTAAAGCAGAATTGAGTAGTTGTGACAAGATCTTATGCCCCACAAGCCTTCTAGGGCTCTGTGATCAAATAAGATCATAGGCTGAGGACACAGGTCAGGAAAAATTCACTAATGGAGAATCAAATAAGAATACGTAGTTATTTTTGATGAACTGAAGTAGTTCAGGTGAGACTCTAGGAATTTTAATTGCAGTTACACTTTTACTTTTTAATTTTTTAAATTTTTATTTTTTTTATTGAGACAGGGTCTCGCTTTGTTGTCCAAGGCTGGAGGGCAGTGGTGCATAGTCACGGCTCACTGCAGCCTGGACCTCCCGGGCTCAATTGATTCAAGTGCCTCAACTAGCTGGGGCTACAAACCCATGCCACCATGCCTGGCTAATTCTTGTGTTTTTGTAGAGATGGGGTTTCATCATGTTGTTCAGGCTGGTATCAAACTCCTGGGCTCAAGCTATCTATCTGCCTTGGCCTCCCAAAGTGCTGGGATTACAAGTGTGAGCTACTGCTCCTGGCATACATTTTGCCATTTATTTATTTATTTATTTATGAGAGATAGTGTCTTGCTCTGTCACCCAGGCTGGAGTGCAGTGGTGTAATCTCGGTTCACTGCAAGCTCTGCTTCCCAGGTTCAAGCGATTCTCCTGCCTCAGCTTCCCAAGTATCTGGGACTATAGATGTGTGGCACTACGTCCAGCTAATTTTTGTATTTTTCGTAGAGATGGGGTTTCACTATATGTTGGCCAGGCTGGTCTCGAACTCCTGACATCAGGTGATTCACCTGCCTTAGCCTCCCAGACTGCTGGGATTACAGGCATGAGCCACCGTGCCTAGCCCATTTTGCATTTTGGATAAGAAGAAAACACTTCCCAACAGTTGTAATATTATTAATATTTTTAATATTGGAACCTAGAGAAGTAATATGGGGTCAGGACCTTTGTGTTTTTTTTTTTTTTTTTTTGAGATGGAGTCTTGCTCTGTCATCCAGGCTAGTGCAGTGGTACGATCTTGGCTCATTGCAACCTCCACTCACTGCAACCTCCACTCACTGCAACCTCCACCTCCCAGGTTCAAGCAAATCTCCCACCTCAGCCTCCCGAGTAGCTAGGATTGCAGGTGTACGCCACCACGCCTGGTTAATTTTTTAATTTTTAGTATAGACAGGGTTTCACCATGTTGCCCAGGCTGGTCTCAAACTCCTGACCTCGTGATCCACCCGCCTCAGCCTCCCAAAGTGCTGGGATTACAGGCATGAGTCACCACACCTGGCCTGACCTTTGATTTTTATGTAGAGCATAGTGAATTTTGCAAAGAGAATAATGAATTCCTCAGAGATTTCTGAAAATAGCTAGTTAGATGGAGTTAATTGAAAATATGTTATTTTGATCATCATTCTAAAAATATTAATGACTTTGAATGAATTTTTTGTTTAACTTAGTTGTTCTATGATTAAGTAGTGAACTTGAGCACTATTCTATTTATTTTGCACATTTTCAGGTTTTCAGTAAACCTATTCTATGTCCATTAAGCCACTTTTATTGAGTAGTAGTGCCTTGAAAACTGGGCCGGATACGGTGGCTCATGCCTGGAATCCCAGCTGAGGATTTGGGAGGCCGAGGTGGAAGGATTGCTTGAGCTCAGGAGACCAGCCTGGGCAACACAGTAAGACCCCATCTCGGCCAGGCGCAGTGGCTCAAGCCTGTAATCCCAGCACTTTGGGAGGCCGAGACGGGCGGATCACGAGGTCAGGAGATCGAGACCATCCTGGCTAACACGGTGAAACCCCGTCTCTACTAAAAAAATACAAAAAACTAGCCGGGCGTGGTGATGGGCGCCTGTAGTCCCAGCTACTCAGGAGGCTGAGGCAGGAGAATGGCATAAACGCGGGAGGCAGAGCTTGCAGTGAGCTGAGATCCGGCCACTGCACTCCAGCCTGGGTGACAGAGCGAGACTCTGTCTCAAAAAAAAAAACAAAAACAAAAAGACCCTATCTCTATATATGAGAGAGAGAGGGTGTGTGTGTATATACACATATGTAAATTTTATATACATATAAATATTTATTTTATTATATAAATTTTTAAAAATTAAAGAAAGAATGGAACTGTTACAGAAGTTTTAAGATTTAGTATAATCTAATTACTGATTAGCATAATAAAGCTATTGATAATTTAAAACATTACAAAATACTTTAAAAAAGATTAAAATGTTAGAGGAAATTTTGAAAATTTAGAAGATGTAAAAACATAAGGGAGGCTGGGTGCAGTGGCTCACGCCTGGATCCCAGCACTTGGGGAGGCCAAGGCGGTCGGATCACATGAGGTCGGGAATTTGAGACCAACCTGGCAAACATGGTGAAACCCCATCTCTACTGAATGTACAGAAATTAGCCAGGCATGGTGATGTGTGCCTGTAGTCCCTGCTACTCTAGAGGCTCAGGCAGGAGGACTGATTGAGCCCAGAAGTTTGAGGCTGCAGTGAGCTGATTTTGCCAGTGCACTTCAGCCTGTTTGACAGAACGAGACCCTGTCTCAAAAAAAAAAAAAAGAAAATTTAGAATTACTTCAAATTCTAAAAGTCAAGAGAGAATACAGGGGAATGTCGCCTTGCTAACATAACGCTCCCCACCTGCCTCCCCCACCACCAACTTCCCAGCAGCAGCCAATATTAGTAGCTGCTTAGATGCTCCCCAGAGGTAGTGAGCACATGTACGAGTGATACATGGGCAGATTCCTCTCGGACCTGGGCTCCTGATGTGCTCCCCTCCCTCCCATCACTCCACTGCAGTCTCCATAGCTTCCTTGTGTTCCCATAGAGAAGGCCTGCAGGTTGGCTTCCTCAGGCCCTTACTCTTCACTCTGGAGAATATTAACTTCCATAAGGCAACAGTCCACCAGGTGATAAAGGTGGTATTTTCGAGATTATTAAAGTATGAAGTACTTAGAAACCTAACATGTTAGAAAAGCAAAAGAAAACAAAAAGCAAGGATATTACCCAGGGCAGCTTCAGCTCTGTTAGCAGATCAATGAGGATAGCTTTGAAACAACTGAAACGGAAATCTTTTCAAACAGATACATACAGTTGTGTACATAAGCACAGTCCCAGTGAATACAGATAGATACTTAAGTATCACAGCAATAGAGACAGAGGACTTGTAGTGAATTCAAAGGCCTTCTGGTTGCAAGTCTGTTTGATAATTCCTACATACATTGTAATTGGGAAACTATAGTGTTAACTAGAAGAGTGCTCCCAAATTCTGATCCTACCGGTTTATTTCATCTTTCTCCAAGTAGTTCTATTTGGTGCTTCAATGTCCTTCTTCCTGCTTCTGAAGTTAAGCAGGTACTTACACAAAAAATAAGTATATATCTTGCACATGACTGGTTTTTAAATGTATGTAAAGTACTATATTGTAGAGTTTTTTGTTGTTTTTGGAATACACGTTAACATGCAGGGCAGTACAGAATATTGTGCCCTGTGGGTTTTAAAGGAGGATGGTATATGGAGTCAGTGACAAATAACCTGGGACTTCAAAATGCAGGGTCCTTCAGGGGATCCTTAGGAACACAGAGTGAGACTAGTGGTTAAGACTGTAGGCTTTGGCATTGACACATCTCACCAGCTGTTAGCTCAGCTCTACCACCTATCAGAATTTCAATTTCTTGGTTATCAAATGCCCCCGCTCAAGGGTAAATAAGGGCCAGGTGTGGTGACTCACACCTGTAATCTTAGCATTTGGGAGGCTGAGGTGGGAGGATTGCTTGACCCCAGGAATTCAAAACAAGCCTGGGCAATGAATGTAGTGAGACCCTATCTCTACAAAAATAAAACTAGAAAATTAGCCAGGTGTGGTGTCATGCACCTGTAGTCCCAGCTACTTGGGAGGCTGAGGTGGGAGGATCGCTTGAGCCTAGAGGTTGAGGCTGGGGTGAGCTGTGATTGCACCACTGCACTCAAGCCTGGGAGACAGAGTGAGACTCTGTCTCAAAAAAAAAAAGGGGGGGGGGTAAATAAGAAGACTAAATGAGATAAATGGGGTAACACACCCAGAATAGCAACTGACATATGTCATATAATAATGAAGAAAATACTGATGGGAGAAGACCTTTGTTGTTAAAACACCTGTTATAATTCAAGTATTGGGTCTCGCAAGTCTTTGTTGGTGTGTTGCATTCTAAAATCATGTATTATCGTGGATGAACAGACATTATCCTTCAGGTTCTTTAAAGTTGGAAAAAATTAGATCCTTGTCTTTATTCCAGTAGATAAATAATAATACTGTTTTGATCTTATCTTTTTTTTTTTTTTTTTTTTTGAGACAGAGTTTCTTGTTCACCAGACTGGAGTGCAATGGTGCAATCTCAGCTCACTGCAACCTCTGCCCCCTGGGTTCAAGTGATTCTCCTGCCTCAGCCTCCCAAGTAGCTGGGATTACAGGAATGTGCCACTATGCCTAACTAATTTTTGTATTTTTAATAGAGATGGGGTTTCACCATGTTGGCCAGGCTGGTCTCGAACTCCTGACCTCAGGTAATCCACCTGCCTCAGCCTCCCAAAGTGCTGGGATTACAGGTGTGAACCACCGCCACTGGCCAATCTTATCTTTAACAGAAATAATGTTGTTGGTTATTTTTGCTAGAGACATATGGGACCAGGTATAATTTATTTACCCAGACTGAATTTAAAACATTTTTGCAAAAGGGCATCTTAATGATATATTTTGTCATATATATTTTAATACTTTCCTTTCCCTATATTTCTGTTTTATTTTTTCACTTCGTTGGAGATATAAGGTCAAGGTACTTAGTTCTTGAGAAGTGCCCCTCAAGGAAAACTTTATTCTTGGGATGATGGATGCTTCCAGTAGAAACTCTTTTGATATATAATTTCTTTGATGATGGAAAATTTTGTGAATGGTAAGAATAGTATTTTGCTACTTTATAAATTTTATTTGTTTACTTAGAGACAGGGTCTCACTCTGTTGCTCAGGCTAGAGTGCAGTGGCTATTCACAGGTACAGTCATGGCACACTGCAGCCCCAGACTGCTGGCTTCTTTCTTACTATGTTGACAGTGACAAAAATTTCTTTTTAGCAAATGTAGCTCCAGATCTCTGTCTCTTGTAGCCTTATGAGTTTTTCTGGCATTATTTACAACTGAGAAACAGTATCTCATCTAAGTTTTATTGATACATGTTTTGAATGAATCTTTTTGGTGTCATCAGTTATGATTCAAAATGTTAGTTTAAGCCTCCTTTCTTTGGTCATAATCTGTCTATAGTCATAGACAGATAGGCACATTTATTACTGCCCCCTGAATAATATTGTATCATTTAGATCATACTATATATGCTATTTGTATCTTATACTAAACAATATGTGTAAGGATATTTTTCATATTCATAACATAAAATTTACGTGATTTTTTTTTTTGCTTTTTTTAATTTTTGAAATGAGGTTTTGCTCTGTTGCTCAAGCTGGTCTTGAACTCCTGGGCTGAAGTGATCCCCCTGCCTTCGCCTCCTGAATAGCTGGGATTACAGGTGTGTGCCACTGTGCCCAGCTCTTAATTCTTTTTAATAGGTTATAGTATTTTATTTTATGGATGAATTATATTTTGTTTAACTGACTACATTATTTTATTCCTCTAAAAATAGACTCGTGGGATAGATACAATAGGAATTATTTTTTGGTTTTTTTTAGATAGAGTCTTGCTCTATCACCAGGCTGAAGTACAGTGGCGTGATGTTGGCTCATTGCAACCTACGCCTCCCGGGTTCAAGCAACTTCTTGTGCCTCAACCTCCGGAATAGCTGAGATTACAGGTGCCTGCCACCATGCCCAGCTAATTTTTGTAATTTTAGTAGAGACAGGGTTTCGCCATGTTGGCCAGGCTGGTCTCAAACTCCTCATCTCAAGTGATCGGCCTGCCTCAGCCTCCCAAAGTGCTGGGATGACAGGTGTGAGCCACTGGGCCTGGCCAGAATTGTCTTTTAGTTATGAGAACATGGAGGCTTCTGCAGGTAAAGAATAAAACACATGATAGTAGCAGTTTATTGAGCTCCTACTGGAAGCCTAGAATTGTATTAATACCATTCATACCATACATTAGCATTTTGTAAGTAACATAAAACTTATACTGTATAATAAAGATTCTGAAATAGTGAATCTAGGAGTCTTTTTTAAATGCTATATAATCTTTTTGATATAAGTCTTTTATTTATTACATACTTCTTTGCTTTGGTAAACAAAGTTGTTAAAGATATTTTAACCTTTCTTTCATGACTTAGACTTAATTATTAAAAAGACCAATTTTCAGACACTAATTGGTGAGAGCGCATCTCCTACCCTGAGTGTTTGAAAGTAACTGCTGTAGTAGTTTGTTTTTTTCCTCCATCCTTCCTCCCTCCCTCCTTATCATCACAGTCCACTGTAGCCTCAGCCTCCCAGGCTCAAGCTATCTTCCCACCTTAGCCCCTCACCCAGTAGCTGGGCAGATGGGGTTTCACCATGTTGCTCAGCCTATGGGCGTTTTATCTGTCTTACTTGAGCTACATCTCCTCACTGTCAGTGTCTACTTCGCAGTTAAATTCTTTCTCTTCTCTGAGCTTATTTTCCCCCTCTTTTTTTTTTTTTTAAATTATGACTTTTCCTGTTTTAGCTACTCTGTTGGTGTGACAAAAATGCCTATCATTAGGCAATAAGTGTTTTACTTACCAGTCAAACCACATCTTTAGCTTTAGGATCATAGAACTTGTGGGGCTGAAAAGGATCTTGAAATCATTTAGTCCTGCTTTTTTTCAGAAAACACTGAGTTCCTTTGGTCTATTGTGGTCATTACTGTGAACTTGGAGGCTTTTAAAATTACTCTGGAAAATTAAGTAGGTTACGTACAGAGCAATGCCTCTCAAAGTATGGTCCATATACCATGAACTGTCTGTTACTGTAATGACAAGATAAGCACAAAAACAGAGAGTAAACATTTAGAGACTTCTAGTGCCTAAACCCCCAGCTCAGCAAGGGTGAAGGAACTTTTTAAAATTCTTTTTAATCAGGAAGCCTAAAAGGTCAGAAGAACCTTAAACTTTTTGGTAGCTAGCCCTATCCATAAGTGTTTGAATATGATTGTCATGGCAGTTTTTGTATGTTACCTTCTTGGTTAAGAAAAGGTAAATGGCCTGACATGGTGGCTCATGCCTCCCAGTATTTCAGGAGGCTGAGGCGGGAGGATCACTTGAACCCAGGAGTTTGAGACCAGCCTAGGCAACATTGCAAAACCCTCTCTGTACCAAAAATACAAAAATTAGCTGGTCGTGGTGGCGCATGCCTATAGTCCCAGCTACTTGGGAGGCTGAGGTGGGTGTATTGTTTGAGCCTGGGAGATGGAGGTTGCAGTGAGACGAGATCACACCACTGCACTCCACCCTGGGTGACAGTCCAACCCTGTCTTTCTAAACAAAAAAACCAAAAACACACACCAGAAAGACAGTGAGAAGGAAAAGATCTAATTAGAAGTACTGGGGTTTTTCAGCTTTCTTTTGTCATTCAGTTTTTGGAATGTATATAGTTGTAATTATTTAGTGTTCATTCCCATTTTGATGCAATTTAGTGCCATTTACAATATCCCCTTTATTTTTAGCAATCATTTGACATTTTTTGGATTAGAGTAGCACTGTACTGATTTTTTAATCAAATCGAATTATAGTTGAGCTTATCTATGACACAGTAAATATAGACCTTCAAAGACTGTTAGCTTAATATGGTGCTTGTACGTTTGAGGGACATATTTTTTATACTATTTGGGGTCATGAAATTACCACTCTCAAGAATAAAGGAAGGTCAGTGACTAAGCCAAGTGACTCTCCCCAGATATCACCCCTTTAGAAATTCTGTTTATAATCCAAGAGTCCTTAGAAATAAGATCCCTTTGACTTACTAGATTTCATTTTGGCAAATTAAAAAAAATTATTTGAATATTAAGAAATGTGAAGGGATTGCTTTTTGCTTCCTAATACTGTTCACATCTGTGATATCATCCACACAATGTGATTGAATAAATCTTTATATAATTAAATAGAATGGCACATCTTATTTTATTTTTATTTTTATTTTTTGAGACGGAGTTTTGCTCTTGTTGCCCAGGCTGGAGTGCCGGCTCAGGCAATTCTCCTGCCTCAGTCTCCCAAGCAGCCGGGATCACAGGCATGCATGTGCCATCACTCCCGGCTAATTTTTGTATTTTTAGTAGAGACGGGGTTTCTCCATATTGATCAGGCTGGTCTCGAACTCCCGACCTCAGGTGATCTGCCCGCTTCGGCCTCCCAAAGTGCTGGGATTACAGGTGTGAGCCACTGTGCCTGGCCTTTATTTTTGTTTTTGAGACAGTCTCTTGCTTGGTCGCCCAGGCTGGAGTGCAGTGGCGCGATATCAGCCTGCTGCAATCTCCGCCTTCCAGGTTCAAGCTATTCTCCTGCCTTAGCCTCCCGAGTAGCTGGGATTACAGGTGCCTGGCACCATGCCCGGCTAATTTTCGTATTTTTTAGTAGAGACAGGGTTTCACCGTGTTGGTCAGGCTGGTCTCAAACTCCTGACCTCTGGTGATCCGCCCGCCTCGACCTCCCAGAGTGCTGGGATTACAGGTGTCGGAGGCGTCGGCCACCGTGCCTGGCCCATATATATATATATATTTTTAAATCCCATTTGGCTGCTGATGCAGTGGCTCATCCCTGTAATCCTAGCACTCTGGGAGGCTGAGGTGGGCGGATCACCTGAAGTTAGGAGTTCTGAGACCAGCCTGACCAACATGGTGAAACCCTGTCTCTACCAAAAAATACAAAAATTAGCTGGGCATGGTGGCACGCGCCTGTAATCCCAGCTACTCGGGAGGCTGAGGCAGGAGAATGGCTTGAACCTGGGAGGCGGAGGTTGCAGTGAGGCGAGATCCTGCCACTGCACTCCAACCTGGGCGACCCAGCAAGACTCTGTCTCAAAAAAAAAAAGAAAGAAAGAAAAGAAAAAAAGGCCGGGCGCAGTGGCTCACGCCTGAAAGGATCTGGTTGTAGTTTCTTTTTTTGAGGCAGAATCTTACTCTGTTACCCAGGCTGGAGTGCAGTGGCACGATCTTGGCTCACTGCAACCTCCGCCTCCCTAGTTTGAGTGGTTCTCCTGCCTCAGCCTCCTGAGCAGCTGGGACTACAGGCGCGCACCACCACACCCAGCTAATTTTGTATTTTTAATAGAGACAGGGTTTTACCATATTGGCCAGGCTGGTCTCGAACTCCTGACCTTGTGATCCAGCCTCCTTGTTCTCCCACAGCCTGAGATTTCAGGCATGAGCCACCACGCCCAGCCTGTAGTTTCTTAAAATAACTCATCTCTATTCAACCAGTCATTGTTGAAACTCAGGAAAGAGCCACATTTTAGAAAACATAAAAGACAACATGAAGCTGACATTTTAAAAGTAATATATGTTCTTCTACAAGAGAAATGACAAAAACAAAATAGTCTGTACATGGGTTAATAATTTTAGAGCCTTTTCTCTCAGTAGCATGTTTAGAATTTAGGGAAATAGTACAGGTTTGATAAAATATCCGGCCGGGCGCGGTGGCTCAAGCCTGTAATCCCAGCACTTTGGGAGGCCGAGACGGGTGGATCACGAGGTCAGGAGATCGAGACCATCCTGGCTAACACGGTGAAACCCTGTCTCTACTAAAAAATACAAAAACTAGCCGGGTGAGTTGGCGGGCGCCTGTAATCCCAGCTACTCGGGAGGCTGAGGCAGGAGAATGGCGTAAACCCAGGAGGCGGAGCTTGCAGTGAGCTGAGATCCGGCCACTGCACTCCAGCCCGGGCGACAGAGCGAGACTCCGTCTCAAAAAAAATAAATAAATAAAAATAAAAATAAAATAAAATAAAATATCCATTAGCCTAGAAAGATACTTAGAAAGAATCCCTGACCTGTTCTTTAAGTTGCCCCTTGATTGTAATGAAGCCATGTGCTCATTCTTGGAACTGCAGAGCTGTCAAGAAACATTGTCAGACATAGTTTTAACCTGGTAATGGTGGCTGCCAGTCAGGTGGCTGTCAGTCAGCTCCTTGGTTCTTATTAAATTCTTCTGCTGGTTTCCATAGAGTTGATGTTCTGTTTTGGTCTGGGCTAAAGCAAGGACTTAGTCTTTGTCACGGATGTTTGCTAACAGGAAATCAATGATGCTTCTAGCCTTTTGGCAACTTATAGGAATTCCAAAGTTTTCTTCATTACAGACAAGGTCTCATCATAAGTCAGAATGATTGTTGTCTTAGTTTAAAACACTTACGTTGGGCAGGTTGTGGCGTCTCGTGCCTGCAACCCCAGCACTTTGGGAGCCAAGGCAAGAGCAGAGATTGAGCCCTGGAGTCCAAGACCAGCCCTGGCAACATAGCAAGACTCTGTCTCTACAAAAAAATTAAAAAATTAGCTGGTCATTGTGGCATGTTCTTGTGGTCTCAGCTACTTGGGAGGCTGAGGTGGGAGGATTGCTTGAGTCCAGGAGGTTGAGGCTGCAGTGAGCTGTGATGGCACCACCGTACTTCATCTTGGGCAACACAGCATGACCTTGTCTCCAAAAAATAAAATGGAAAAAATGATATCTTTGGGAGGCATAGGTGGGCGGATCACCTGAGGTCAGGAGTTCAAGATCAGCCTGGCCAACATGGTGAAACCCTGTCTCTACTAAAAATATAAAAATTAGCCGGACATGGTGGCAGGCACCTGTAATCCCAGTTACCCTGGAGGCTGAGGCAGGAGAATCGCTTGAGTCTGGGAGGCGGAGGTAGCAATGAGCTGAGATCGTGCCACAGCACTCCAGCCTGGGCAACAAGAGCAAGACTCTGTCTCAAAAAAAAAAAAAAAAAAGATGCCTAGGCTCCATCCACAGATACTCTAAGGTAACCAGACTGGGATGAAACCAACTCATTAGTCTCGTTTAAAAGCTCTTAAAGCAGGCCGGGTGTGGTGGCTCATGCCTGTAATCCCAGCACTTTGGGAGGCCGACGGGGGCGGATCACAAGGTCAGGAGATCGAGACCATCCTGGCTAACACGGTGAAACCCCGTCTCTATTAAAAATACAAAAAATTAGCCAGGCGTGGTGGCGGGTGCCTGTAGTCCCAGCCACTAGGAAGGCTGAGGCAGGAGAATGATGTGAACCTGGGAAGTGGAGTTTGAGTGAGCCAAGATCGCGCCACTGCACTCCAGCCTGGTGACAGAGCAAAACTCCGTCTCAGAAAAAAAAAAAAAAGAGCTCTAAAAGCAATTCTAATATTCAGCCAGGGTTGAGAACAGCTGCCCTGACTCATATTCTTCTGATGGCCCCTCCCCACCACCACATGTATTTTCTTCATCTAATTGAAAGGTTCTTATGTGCAAGAGCAGACCCTGTTTCAAAAAAAAAAAAAAAAAAAAAGCAAAACCTTCTTAATAGGAAAAGTTATTAGTTTCCCTATAACTGCACATGCATTTATATGAGAGCTCCTCAGCCTTCTCACTACCTATAGTGTGGTAGTTTTGCTGAATATCTGTTAAATTGAATGAAAACACCAAAATAGGAAAGTGAAGGGACATAGGCCATATTCATTCTGTCTGTTTTAAGACTAAGAAACTGAGTAACAGAAAGATTAGTGACTGAGATGACTGAGATACTTTGGGTTAGAATTTTTGCCTTTTAAACATGCCAACAGTAATTTTATCTATTTGGCTATGTTACTAAGTAGGTACTTATGCCATCCTTGGTAGTAAAATCTTTATGTCAGTCAGTGTAGCATTAAAAAAAGTAAAAATAGTCATTTGTGATCTTCCATGATTTATCTATAGCTTTAATGCAAGAAGACAACTGAACACACTAAATTTCGCTTTTATCCCTTGCCTAGAAATTTATATTTATTAAAGCATGATATTTATCTAACCACTATGAATAGTTTATAGACAGACCTGGAAATTTATAGATTTGTCTTTGTTGGAATACTTGCTTAAACAGACTTGTTTCTTAAACCACCGGCCTGGTTTTCTACTATTAAAAGATTATTTAAATTGGTTACCTAGAGAAGATGTCCATGCTGTTATGAGCCATATTTTGAGATAGGAGAAGGCAGGCCAGCCATACTCCCTTATCTGTGTCCTGGCAGAAGCAAACCTGCCCTGCCCTGCACATTTGGTTAGAGATGATAGTGCCAAACGACCACTTCTGACGCTATCATGAGGCTGGTCTCCTTGTCTCCTTCATGCACAGGGACTGCTCATCTTACAGTAAGCTTCTACTTGGAAGCAAGAGATTTGAATTATTTGAAAACATTAATAGAGCAAGTCAGGAGGGGAGTGCAGGGGCTATTTGATATACCTACACAGAAAACTAGGTACAGATCTTCAGATCTGCAAGATATGGGAAATAAACCCTTACCCAAACCAAACTGATGTCCTCCTCTGTAGAATATGAAATGAGGTGGCCGGTGACCAAGCTGACCTCACATTTTGAATGAAGGTGATGATGTATGCTGCCATTCACACTCCAGTAGATTTCTGACATGGAATTAAGCTCTTTCTTAGGGAGACTAATAGGCCCTTAATTTAAATTGAGCCACACTTGTATTTGGTTCTAATCTACTGAGCTAGCCATTAGCCAAAACAGTTGACCTAGCCCTGTCACTGAGACCAGTAACCAGGAGAACAAAGGGTAGTGTGTTGCATGGCCAAAAGTACTGGCACCATAAATCAGAGCAAGCCATATGTGGAGAATGAACCTTGAGGGTGTGTCTTGCTGGCAACCTTAAGCTTTTAAAATTGTATTATTTTTTCTTATAATGAAATAAAGTCTTACTCACTTGAGGTACACTATAAAGATATTTGATTCTTTGAAGATTAGAAAAATGAATTCATCCAAGAACACTGAAACTTGTTAGATAAAAATATACTGACAGACTGGGGAGGGCCTGTTTGACTTCATTGGTTTCATGTGTAGCACTAGTACATATCTTTAATAAAGAAAAACAACATGGGTCCTTTAAACCTCTCAGAAGCAGATTCTTGGGTCTCTATTAGAATACTTAAAAGCTTATGAGAACCTGACGATGCTGCTCTAAAAATCAGTGAAGCCAAAGCAAGAGAAGTTATGCAAAATATTATTATTTCTGATAACACATGCCGTTTCCCCAGAAATGATTATTACCTCCTTTTAGCATTATTTTGAGTTTAGAGTTCTAAGAAGACATTTGGTATATAAATAAAAAGTATCGTATGGTGGCTGGGTGTGGTGGCTCATGCCTGTAATCCCAGCACTTTGGGAAACCAAGGCAGGAGATGACTTCAGCCTAGGAGATCAGCCTAGGCAACGTGGCAAGACCCCATCTCTACAATAAAATAAATTAATTAGGTGGGCATGGTGGTGCACGCCTGTGGGTCCAGCTCAATGGGAGGCTGAGACAGGAAGATCACTTGAGTCCAGGAGTTTGGGACTGCAGGGAGCTGTGTTCATGCCGCTGCACTCCAGCATGGGCAACAGAGTGAGGCCCTGTCTCAAAAAAAAGAAAAAGAAAAAGGAAAAAAAAAGTATCATATTATTGATAGCCTTTCTAAAAAATATAAACATTTACAGAAGTATAAAATTATTCAAAGTATTCCCAGTCTGTTTTATTTCTTTTCTAGAATTAAGTAGGCTCCTTAAATCAAACTAATTTTTCTCCTTTGCCTTCAGCCCTTGCCCAAAATAAAATCCTCCTACACCTGTTCACCCATTTTACTCCGTAACACACCAGGCACTGTTTCCAGGAAAAGGTTGAAATTAAGAATAATGTATTTCCTGCTGACCACCATATTTGTACTGCCGTAGCTGTGTTCTGCGCCAATTTTTTTTTTTTTTTTTTTTTTTTGGCCATCTGTTCTCAGCATGAGATTGAGATTCATATAACAAGAGGGAAGCAAAACTAAATGTTTTCATCTGACTTCTTCCCCAGGAGCATGCCTTATCTTTGCCAATTAGACTCTTCACTGGAAAGTAACTTGATAAGGAAATAACATGCAACAAAAATTTTAAATGTTGATTTGGCCGTATTTTCTTCTAGGTTTATTTATGCATAATATTTCTTTTCTTTTTCTTTCTTTCTTTTTTTTTCTTTCTTTTTTTTTTTTCTTTTTTTGAGACAGAGTCTTGCTCTGTCACCCAGGCTAGAGTGCAGTGGCGCGATCTCTGTTCATTCAACCTCTGCCTCCTGGGTTCAAGCAATTCTTCTGCTTCAGCCTCCTGAGTAGCTGGGACTACAGGCGCGTGTTATCATACCCAACCAAGTTTTTGTATTTTTAGTAGAGATGGGGTTTCACCATGTTGGCGAGGCTGATCTCGAAGTCCTGACCTCATGATCCGCCTGCCTTAACCTCCCAAAGTGTTGGGATTACAGGCGTGAGCCACTGCACCTGGCCTCTTCATGCATAATATTTCTAAAAGTAGTAAAAATATTTTATTTTTGTTTTGTAGCTTGTTTTATTCACCTAATGTTATATTTTAATTATTTTTCCAGGATATCATATCCCTCCTCATTCAAAGGCAATCTGTGTTTATTGTAAACAACTTGGAAAATAAAAATAACAAAAAAAGATGAAAATCAACCATAATTCCTCCACTGTTAAGATTTTGAACCTGCTCCTCCTCTTCCTGTCTCTAAATATATAAATGCTTAGTATATATACATACATAGGTTTGTATATAAAGCCTAGCATGCACTTTTATTTATTTATTTATATATTTTTTTCATTTCTTGCTAGTATGCACTTTTTTTTTCCCCCCAAAAGATAGGGGGTTTCACTTTGTTGCTCAAGCTAGCTAGACTGTGGTGGTGTGATCATAGCTCACTGCAACCTTGAATACCTGGGCTCAAGCAATTCCAGGGAGGTGGGACTATATGTACACACCACTGTGTCTGGCTCATCTTTTAATTTTTTTTATAGAGACAGGGTCTAGCTATGTTGCTAGGCTGGTCTCAAATTCTTGGCCTCAAGCGATTCATCTGCCCAGACTTCCAAAGTGCTGGGATTACAGGCATGAGCTCCTGGCCCACATTTTTTATAAAAATAGGATTATGCTCCACATAATGTTTTAGTGAATATAAGTTTTAACTTTTCCATCCATAGTTCCGTTTGATACAACGTTCAGGAGCATTCTAAAACCTATTTCAAGGGCATAGTAGAGTCTGTTTGGTGAGGCTTATTTCTCTCAACTATGAAATTGATTGGTTTCTTACCTCTTGAGAGAGGTCGCTTATAAAAATAGAAAGATACTAGGGTTACCCAGATAAAGTATATGCTCCTCCTAATGCATTCCCTTGTAGAACTACTCTTGTGTTAATCTAGCTTATTTCTTAATATCAACCATAACTTTTCTCTGTGCTGCAGCGATTTAATTAAATTTAAAAAGATTTTTAAGTTTTTCCACCTGCAATTAGAACGCTTGGTCTTTAAAATGTTCAAATTATAAAAGTTCATGGTCTTCTACTATTTTATGGTAGATCTCTATGGCCTGTCCAGATTCAGAAGTGAACTATTTCTGCTCAAGCCTGGGGCAAAGATAGAGGCAGAGCCCATGAAGTGACAGCCTGAAAAAGCTCAAGCACGGAATTCTGTATATTGTCCTGTTACACGTCATCCATATAAATGGAATGTGTGTACAGTTCATCTGGCAAGCAATTGGCATGAGAGCAGACACAGCTTGGGCCAACATACTGTCCTTATGTTCTAAATCAGCAGTTCTTACCACCTGCCGTGGGGCCCCCCTCTCCTTCTGCCCTGAGCATCTTGGCTTTAGGAAACCACAGTGTGATGTCTCTCTCAGCTATGCTGGAATAAAAGAAAGGTTGTGAATCATAGCTCCATTAGGGTTCTGATATGTGATATTTGCATATTGATGGTTAAATTAGGTAATTGAAGTACAAGTAAATTCCTTAAGTTTCCCTGGATTTGTATTTCAATTGCTAAGTTCTTCCCAATTCTGGAGTCTCCATTTTCTTTTCTTTCTTTTTTTGTGTTTTTGAGACAGGGTCTCTGTCTCCCAGGCTGGAGTGCAGTGGTGCAATCTTGGCTCACTGCAACCTCTACCTCCCGGGTTGCAAGCGATTCTTATGCCTCAGCTTCCCAAGTAGCTGGGATTACAAGCATGCTACTACTCCCACACCCAGTTAATTTTTGTATTTTTAGTAGAGATGGATTTTTGCCATGTTGGCCGGGCTGGTCTTGAACTCCTGGCCTCAAGTGATCCACTCACCTCGGCCTCCGAAAGTCCTGGGATTACAGACGTGAGCCACCATGCCTGGCTGAGTCTCCTTTTTCAAAGAGCCTGCTTGACAGACACCAACTTATCATCAGATATTTTTTATTCAACATTTGCTCCTCCTTCCTGAGATATATAAACATATATTTTATATGATAAATGTATACATTTATGAAAAAAGAAACATATGAAAAATTGAAGCCAGAGGAATTGCAAACTGTAGTTAGAAGGCCAGATTCAACCCACAGATAGATTTTGTTTGATGTGCAGAGGTTTTAAAAAATACTTTGAATGCCTTTAGGAGGGACCTGACTTCTCCAATTTGCCTTGGGCACCACCATTTCCAGTATATATGGACATATGAAATGCTAATCCAAATAACTGATAACCTGTTTCAATTAAGAGCTAGGAAAGCTCTTATTTAGGAATGTGAAATTCTGTCTCCTTTTGTCATATTTTTAAAAAAGAGAGCAATCAAATAGGGTGGTCACTCAACATACTGCCCTGCTCCTTTCCCCACCACTGAGTTCTGGCTGGGGAAAATATGACTCTCAGAGCAACTGTCGGGGCTGGAGAAATTCAAGAACTATGGCAGCCTCAACACAAAAATCTTTCCTGCTTTATGTTATAAGGTGACTATTTCTCTCTCTCTTGGAAAGCCAAGAGTAGCTTCAACCATAGATTGTCGCCGGGCGCGGTGGCTCAAGCCTGTAATCCCAGCACTTTGGGAGGCCGAGACGGGTGGATCACGAGGTCAGGAGATCGAGACCATCCTGGCTAATACGGCGAAACCCCGTCTCTACTAAAAATACAAAAAACTAGCCGGGTGAGTTGGCGGGCGCCTGTAATCCCAGCTACTCGGGAGGCTGAGGCAGGAGAATGGCGTGAACCCGGGAGGCGGAGCTTGCAGTGAACTGAGATCCGGCCACTGCACTCCAGCCTGGGCGACAGAGCAACACTCCGTCTCAAAAACAAACAAACAAACAAACAAACAAACAAACAAAAAAAAACCCATAGATTGTCTAGGTTTTGTTTGTGCTTGTTTCGGAGTCCAGTATCTGGCATTTAAATAACTCATCCTGCAATGAGAGCCAGTGTAGTAATAGGCTTCATCCTAAATAAAAAGTTTGAGTGGCAGTAGAGGGTGGGCAGAGTTTCTCAAGCTGCACTTGATAAGAATTGCTGATATGTACCAGAGTGATCTGAGGGGAGGGAAAGAAAAGGAAACAAAAGGAGAGAGAGAAAAGAATTTCTGGGATGTCTGTTAAGCATGCAGATTCCTAGGATCTCTGGTGGAAGGCTTAGGGGGAATATGATTTTTTCACCAGTGCTCAAGGTGATTCTTATCAGGTATGTGTGAGAAACACAGGTAGTGTGGTTCACAAAGTGGGCTCTGAGTTTAGCGACTTCCTTTTAATTCTAGTTCACCAGTTACAAGTGAGGTAACCTTGGCCAGTGGGTTAACCTTCTAAACCCACAGTTTTCTCACCTGTGAAATGGGGACAGTTGCACTCCTTAGCTACCTGATGCTGTGGTTTTCCAGGTTAAGGACTGTAGTGAATGGAAGCTTCTTATTCTAACACATCATAAACATTTGATAAATGTTGCTCCTAACTACCAGACTTCCTGTGAGTTCTTGAGCCATAGCTCCAGAACATTCAGGAAAGATCAATGTTTGCTTTCTGTTCTTTCTAAAATAGCACCTACAAAAGCCATGCATACTCACCTGACAAAATCTGAAAAAGGAAAAGGAAGAAAATATAAATTACTCGAACCTCATTATTTCATGAATTTGCTTCCAGTCTCTGTAACAAATGCTATAATATAATTTTCTCTTGTAAATTACATTATTTACAATATATTATACAATATATTATAATTTTCTTTTGTAAACTAATTTTCCTCTAATTGCTTATTCTGGTATTTACTTTTGTGTTTCTTATACTATTAAGATTTGCTTGTTTGGTTGGTTGTTTTGTTTGTTTTTATAGACAGGAGTTAGAGTCTTGTTTATTGTTTTCATATCATTTCATTGTCCTGATTTTTTTCTTCTTTTTTCTTCTTCTGACCTTGTTCTTCCATCACACTTTTTTCTTCTTTTTTTGGTGGTGGACAGGGTCTTGCTCTGTCACCTAGGTTGGAGTGCGCAGCAGAGCCAGCATGGCTTACTGCAGCCTCAACCTCCTGGGCGCAAGTGATCCTCCTGCCTCAGCCTCCTCAGTAGCTGGGACCACAGGTGCATGCCATCACACCCTACTATTTTTTGACAATTTTTAAAAGGTGGAGTCTTACTATACTAGGCAGGCTGGTCTTGAAATCCTGGGCTCATGTGATCCTCTTGCCTTGGCTTCCCAAAGTGCTGGGACAGGCGTGCGCCACTGTACCCAGCCTGATTTTTCCTTTTCTTTTCTTTCTTTCTTTTTTTTGGAGGATGGAGTTTCACTCTTGTTGCCCAGGCTGGAGTGCAATGGCATGATCTCAGCTCACTGCAACCTCTACCTTCTGGGTTCAAGCAGCTCTCCTGCCTCAGCCTCCCAGATAGCTGGGATTACAGGCATGCACCACCACGCCTGGCTTATTTTATATTTTTGATAGAGACAGGGTTTCACCATGTTGGTCAGGCTGGTCTTGAACTCCTGACCTCAGGTGATCCACCTGCCTCGGGCTCCCAAAGTGCTGGGATTACAGGCATAAGCTACCGTACCTGGCCCTGATTTTTTTCTTAATCCAAACATTTTATATGTGATAGGAAAAACTCAAGACAGTCCAGAGGCCTACTGCCATCTTCCCCCAAGTCTACCCTCTTCTGTATTCATATTTATGTGCCTCTGCCCTGTTGAGCTTTTTGTGAGCTCTGAGTTAAGCTAGTTTTGGAGTTTGTATTTTAAACAGAAGTGTTGGATGGGTTGCTTAGTTTCTTATAGTGTCGCAGTTTACCAGGCCATGTTCTTTATTCTTGACACTCATCTGAATTGTTACAGAAACCGGAGGACCAGTTATAACACCCCTGCAGTTTTTGTTTTCAGCTTTAGTGTTTTGCTAAAACAGGACATTCTACGATATTTCTGTAGTTCTTGATTTTTCTCCTTGAAGCCATTAAGGGCTGGAAATAGTTGGAGTTAAAATTCTAAAAGTTGCCCCTTACAGTTTTAAATGAATGGAAATCAAAATTGATTACTAAAAATTTTTAAATGATCTACAGACTTGCTTTAGGGAGCCTTGTAGAGAGGGAGTTAGGATTCACATTAAGCCCTATTCAAAACCCATTCCATTATCCTCCCTGCCTTAGTTGGCTTCCTCCAGGAAGTTGGCTTCCTCCAGGCAAGTTCATCTCAACTCTCAGCTTGTTTAGTCACAAAACCTGAAGATGCTACCCATTGGAGCTATTCATACAGTATTATCTTTTTAAAAACATCAATGTTGTTATATGCATATTTTTGTAACTTGTTTTTTTCACTCAGTATCTGGCCTCAGCTTTATTCATATGTATATTACTCAGCCTCATTATTTTTTAACTTCCTCACAGGTGATTTAGCCCGTCTCCTGTTGGCAAATATTTTAGGTCGATTTCACTTTTTTTTTTCTTTTTCCCAAGAGATAGGATCTCTCTCTCTGTTGCCCAGGCTGCAGTATAGTGGCGTGATCATAGCTCACTGGAGCTGAGCTATGAATTCCTGGCCTCAGGAAATCCTCCCACCTCAGCCTTTCATGTAGCTAAGACTACAGGCATGTACCATCACGCCCAGCTAATTTTAATTTTTTTGTAGAGGTGGGGTCTTGCTGTGTTGCCCAGTCTAGTCTCAAACTCCTCACCTCAAGTGATCCTCCCTCCCTGGCCTCCCAAAGTGCTGAGATTACAGACCTGAGCCACCATGCACAGCCTCAGTTTTTTCTCTAATACAAACAATGTTCAATATTTTTGTACCTTCAAATGTTTTTTAATCCTTGCATATTACTGCTTTGTACATCAGAAGCCATGTCTTACATAAAGCTTGTTAAATTGCATTTGGAACCTGCTGTTTAATTAATTTATTTAGAAATAGAGTTCAAAGAAATAGAATGTCAAATAATTTGAAGTATAGTTTTGAAAGAATGCTACCTGTGTGCTCTGGGACATCAAGGATGCAGGTTAAACCTTTTGTAATACGTAACAAAAATATTTTTAAGCCTAAGTCTTGTACATTTATTTTCCGTTATATTTGGTACAGCAGATTTCCAGTGTAATAAAAAAAAAAGATTTGACATGTCTTTGGAGGTGATTTTGCTGTAGCTTTAGGAGTTTTTGTGAAATTCTAAAATTGTACAGTTATATGATTTTGAACATGAAAGAAGGAACCTTGTTTCATTTTATTAGTAACCTCTAAGTGTTACAGTGTTGTAAATTACAAGTGCATCAGTGTAATAAATTACAATGTTTTTGAAGGAACTTTCTAAGATGTAAAATTTTTTGATTGTGATTTATGCTTCATTTTAACTGTTACAGTGCTTACTAGGGAAAGGATTCCTTTGGTAAAAAACCATTTTGGAAAGAGAAGTTGAACTTTAGATGTCTTGTGATATCACAGAAGATAGATATAACATGGTATAATTTGGCATACGTGGTTTTGGCAGCAAAAATTTAATCAAATTGTACAGAGGCAACTTCTTGCTTAAATCCATTTTGCATTAGAGTTTTTCTCAGTGTTGTAGAATATTTTCGTGTATTCATCCTGTAATTACTTCTAGGCAAAACTATAACTCAGATGCGATAGTAAAAGCAGCATTAAGATCAGGTAATTTTATATATTTTACTTTAATAATTGATACAACTCTTAGAAGTTTGAAGTTATAGGTTCCAAAGAAAGGTCATAAAAACTAGATTATATTTCTTATTGTTTTGTTGTTGTTGTTGTTGTTTGTTTGTGTTTAAATAGACAGGATCTTACTCTGTCACCCAGGCTGGAGTGCAGTGGTACAGTCATTCCTCACTGCAGCCTCAAACTACTAGGCTCGAGTGATCCTCCCACCTCAGCCTGCTGAGCAGGTAGGACTACAGGCAGGCACTACCACAACTGGCTAATTTTTAATTTTTTTTACTGAGAACAGAGTCTTGCTGTGTTGATCAGGCTGGTTTTGAACTCCCAGGCTCAAGCAATCCTCTTGCTTTGGCCTCCCAAGGTGTTAGGATTACAGGTATGAGCCACCATGCCCAGCCTTTAGTGTTTTTCTGATCATGAGATAGGACCAGTAGTAGTTCAACAATAAATCCTTTTGTGAGAGATTGTATTGTTTTACTTAATGTCAGATGACAATAGTTAGCCTTCAACAATAAAAAATTTCATATATCAAAAAGTGAAGCTATAGGTTATGAGCCAATTTAGGCTCTCTGAGGTCCAAATGAGAGGAAAATGGATGAGCAAACCTTTGGGGTCTAGAGTCATATTATTTTGGGTGAGCAATGTTTGACATATATTAGCTTCACCAAAAAATTTTGCCTTTGGATATAAATCCATTTCAACCAAGACTTTCTGGATTTGTCCCCGGTCTGCTAAGATGGGAGTTGAATGACTATCTATGTACTATCTAATATGGTTAAGCTTTGTTTTATCTTCTTTTTTAGTGGTTTATCCTTAATTCCTTGCTCCCTGCCCCCAACACATATTAAGTCTTAGCTGGGAAAGGTACATTTAATTTTAGCTAGTTGGTTAGTTTTTCTGAACATTTGTTCTTTGCAGACTGAGGGAGACAGATGGATTTGAATTCTAAAGTGGAGTCTTTTCATGTAGCAGAAGAAATAACCGGTAAAGCGATAGACGAGGTTTCCAGGGAGTTTTAATTAGTTAGGCACAGCTGTGAGCAGGAATTGACAGGAAGGGCAAGATTCAGTGGCGTAAAATAGGTAACATTTCTCATGTTTCTTAGAGGGACTTAGGGCAGCCATAGTTATTGGGAATTTTTATTGAGTAGTCACTGGGTGCATATTCACATTCAGCCAAACAGTTACAAACCACAGGTTTAGAGGCACAGGTTAATGCCTCTGATCTTAAAAAAAGGTGAAGGGTCAGAAGTCTCAAATAGAAATGCTGACCTGGGAGTGCATTTGGAAGTGGTGCCTTATTGTGTCTGTTGCTCCTTCTGTAGTTTGCTGTCTTGTTTTGGGGGAGCATGTATGTGCACTAGCAGGTAGCATTTTTAATGTATGTGCACTGACAGGTAGCATTTTTAATCAGTTGCTCATTCAATAAATATTTGTCTAGCACCTATTATGTGCCAGGTTCTCTGGTGCTTGGGATACATTGGTGAACAAAATAGACAAAGCTGTAAGCTATACTGACAAGAGTCTAAAGTTAATTTGAAAAATATTTTAAAAAATAATATTAGTAAATGTTATTGAGTGCTTACCATGTGCCAGGTGTTGTGTTCTGTGCCTTATTTCAGGAGGAACAATTCAAGACACATTGAGATTTTAATGCAGAAGGTATAAAGATGAATGAATGTAAATCCCCACCCTTGATGAGCATGCAGTCTATCAGAATCCTTTTAGTACCTAATAATCATATGTAAAATTTGTCAAGTTCAGCATATGAATATAATGATTCCTGTGTACAACTCTGAGGATTGATAAATTTTGCAAACAGGGGCTTTCTATATCTTTTATGACAGATTGTATTGTTGTACTTAATGTCAGATGGCAATAGTTAGCCTTACTGCACACATTCTATCAAGGGGTCACGGTAGACCAGGCGTTCTCATCCTCAGTACTATTGACATTTTGAGCCAAATCATTCTTTGCTGTGGGGCTGTCCTGTGCATTTTAGGATGTTAGCAGCATCCCTGGATGCTACCCACTAGATGCCAGTAGCTCCTCTATACTTGCGACAACCAATAATATCTCTAGACCTTGCCAGATGCCACCTGGAAGACAGTTTCTCCCTCCCACCTTAATGGGAGAGCCCCTGGTCTAGGCTTTAGTCTCCCTTAGACAAGTAATAGCTCTGATAAAATAATAAAAGCAAAAGAAAAACAAAATTCAGAAGGGCAGGGCTGATTGCAGCATCACCCCAAGTGTAGCTTGTGCATCAGCTCACACTTCCTAAAAATGTGAAGCACTTGGGCTTATCACACCTTGCATTGGGAATACTTTCATTATACAGTGATAGAGCCACATCTCTAGAGAAACCATTTCATGCTCATCAGCAGTGGAGATGGTGATCTTAGTCTGCTTTCCAGTACTAGAATAATAACCAATAGGAATTACAATTTTTTATTATTAATTATATCATATACAGATGTTCTTTGACTTATGATGAATTACATCCTGAAAAACCCATCATAAATTGAAAATACTGTAAGTTGAACGTCTCTTTTCTTTTTTTTTTTTAAGTCTTACTCTGTCACCCAGGCTGGAGTGCAGTGGTGCAATCTTGGTTCACTGCAACCATTGCCTGCCAGGTTCAAGCAATTCTCCTGCCTCAGCTTCCTGAGTAGCTGGGATTACAGGTGTGTGCCACCATGCCCGGCTAATTTTTGTATATTTTGCAGAGATGGGATTTTACCATGTTGGCCAGGCTGGTCTCAAACTCCTGACCTTAGGTGATCCACCCGCCTCAGCCCCCAGAGTGCTGGGATTATAGGCATGAGCCACCATGCCCAACTGAAAGTGTGTTTTCAGTTTATATTTTTCCATTTATGATAGATTTATCTAGATGTAAGCACATCGTAAGTCAGGGACTGTCTGTATTTAAAAGGTCTGAGTGGATGTGAATGTGCATGTTTGTGTATCTCTATCTTTTGGGTAGCCCTTTTAAATACACACACACACAAACACACACACACACCCCTTGTTTTCCTGTGATCCTACCATCCAGTTAAGATATAGACCCTTACTAGTACCTTTAAAGCTCCTGCTCAGCTGTACAAGACCAACTCTCCCTCTCTTCCACATAGGAAACTGCCCTTCTGAATTTTGTTTTTCTTTTGCTTTTATTATTTTATCATATGATGCGTATAGCCCTAAACAATAATAGGGCTTATTTTAGTTTTGTGTATTTTAAGACTTTATTATATAAATGTAGTATGTCATGTATATTTTTTTGTGACTTGGATTTTCCTGGACCCTGCATGTGTTATATGATTCTTCTGTGTTGATATGTGTCACTATGCTTCATTTATTTTCACTGCTGCATAATTTGGGATTATATAACTATGGCATAGTGTACCCATTCTCCTGTTGGTGGATATTTGGGTTGTTTCCACTTTTTGATATTATAAACAGTGTTGCTATGAATATTCTTGTTCTTGTCATCTGGTGTTCATGTACAAGACTTTCTATAGGGAATTACCTAGGAGTGGATTGATGGATTGTAGGTTAGTCCCTGCAACCTGTAAATGTTATCCTATATGATGATGTAGTTTGAATATATGTCCCCACCAAATCTCATGTTGAGTTGTAATCCCCAGTGTTGGGGGTTGGGCCTGATGGGAGGTGTTTGGGTTATAGGGGCGTATTCTTGGTGCTGTCCTCACTGGTGAGTGAGTTCTTAGAAGATTTGGTTTTTTAAAAGTATGTGGCACCTCCTCCTAACTTTCTCTTGCTCCCACTCTGCCATCTGAGAGATGTCTGCTCCCACCTCACCTTCCCCCACAAGTAAAAGCTCCCTAAGGCCTCCCCAGAAGCCAAGCAGATGCTGGCACCATGCTTTCTGTATAGCCTGCAGAACTGTGAGCCAATTAAACCTCTTTTCTGTATAAATTACTGAGTCTCAGGTATGTCTTTTTTCCCTTTCTTTTCTTTTCTTTTCTTTTTTTTTTTTGAGATACAGTCTCAGTCTGTCACCCAGGCTACAGTATAGTGGTGTGATCTCGGCCCACTCCAACATGCGCCTCCAGGGTTCAAGCGATTCTCTGCCTCAGCCTCCTGAGTAGCTGGGTCTACAGGCACGCACCACCACGTCTAGCTAATTTTTATATTTTTAGTAGAGATGGGGTTTCACCATGCTCGCCAGGCTGGTCTCGAATTCCTGGCCTCAAGTGATCTGCGCACGTCAGCCTCCCAAAGTGTTAGAATTACAGGCGTGAGCCACTGCGCCCGGCCTCAGGTATTTCTTTATAGCAATGCAAGAATGGCCTAACACATATGGAGAAAGGGTCTTGATGTGGAATCATCAGTATTTAAATGCAATCATAAGTGTCTGCACAAGAGAAAGGCAGAAAGAAATTACACAAAGAAGAGATTAAAGTTATGCGGCCTCAAGCCAGGGAATGCTGGCAACCACCAGAAGCTGGAAGAAGCAAGAAACGGATTCTTTCCTAGAGCCCCTGGAGGGAGTGCAGCCCTGCCCACACTTCGATTTCAGCCCAGTGATACCGATTTCAGACTTCTAGCCTGAGAATAAATATCTGTTGTTTTAAGCCACAAAATTCATGGTGATTTGTTAAAGTAGGCACAGGAAACTAATATAATGCATTTTCAGCGCAATCGG
Organism: Chlorocebus sabaeus; assembly: GCF_047675955.1. NCBI lineage: Eukaryota > Metazoa > Chordata > Mammalia > Primates > Cercopithecidae > Chlorocebus > Chlorocebus sabaeus. The sequence goes on along the minus strand of NC_132914.1, from coordinate 109,479,795 downwards.
ATAATGCCACATTGATTTCCAAGGTTTTTGCACCAATTTCTATTTCTACCAGGAGTGTCAAAGAATTACTCCACATTCTTGTCAACATTTTTCCAGCAGGAGATTTTTACTAAGCAATTCTGTAAAACTAGTGCAAATTTTAAAAAATTTAGTTTGGAATGCAAAAACAAGAAATAATGGAGTACATTAATAAGAAAGTAAAACTGTTAATACTGTAGTGTTGAATACTATAGTAATGAAGTTGAGGGATTTGGTTAAGTTTATGCGTATAATGTAGATAATGCATTGTAACTGTTATTTCACTTGCCTCATCCATCAGCCAGTTAATGTATTCTGGACATATTCTTTCTTCTCTCTAGAAAATACTCCAGTGATTCGTTGGTACTTGTTACGTGAATTGGCATACTCCTTTGTTTCTGTTTTCTTTATTTGTAGTTTTACTCTATGCCATCATACAAAATCTTTTTTGGCTAAACATAGATTGGTAAGGGTGTTTTTTTTTCTTTCTCTCTTTCTGATAACTCTAACCTTTCTGCTCAATTAGATAGTATATTTGTGCATTTATTTTGAGGGAACAGATGTTAGTTGTTAATCACAGAAAATGTATTTCCCCCTTGTCTCATGAAGTATATCGTTCGATAATAAAAATATTGCTCATACTAACAATATTTGGACCTTAGAGGTGAATTGCATTTGACACTTAAAAGTTTTAAATGCATTTTCTCATTTGATTAATTTGTGTGCCTTAGAGGTAAGTCATTTAAACAAATATATTTACATCTCAGAAAACTGAATTAATATTAGTTGTTTATAAACAGTTTTGAGTCTCAAAGTTTTTTTTTTTTTTTTTTTTTTTTTTTTTTTTTTTTTTGAGACGGAGTCTTGCTTTGTCGCCCAGGCTGGAGTGCAGTGGCCGGATCTCAGCTCACTGCAAGCTCCGCCTCCCGGGTTTACGCCATTCTCCTGCCTCAGCCTCCCGAGTAGCTGGGACTACAGGCGCCCGCCACCTCGCCCGGCTAGTTTTTTGTATTTTTTGGTAGAGTCGGGGTTTCACCGAGTTAGCCAGGATGGTCTCGATCTCCTGACCTCGTGATCCGCCCGTCTCGGCCTCCCAAAGTGCTGGGATTACAGGCTTGAGCCCCCGCGCCCGGCCCTGAGTCTCAAAGTTTCTATCTGCAAAACTAAGTGGTGAATTTGAAGTGATTTAGCTAGGCCTGTTTTAAAAGGCTGCTGATTTTAATAGCTTCCTAGCATTGGAAGAAAAAATTCTTGTGTGTCATTTACATTACAAGAACTATCATAAAAGGCTACCAATTTCTTCTTGATCACAGCCAGTGATCATAATCATTCAATATACCCTATTTTGTCTTTGACAAGCTTTTGTTAAAAAACTTATTATAACAAATTTGGAAAATTGTAAAAATACCTAAGAGTAGGTGAGGTCACATAATAAACCCTTATGTACCCATCAGCAAGTTCGACAATTATCAGCTCATTGCTAATCTTATTTCAATTGTACTTCTACCTACTTCTCTCTTTCCCACGTTATTCCCATATTACTTTGAAGTAAATCCATTACATGTTATCTATAAATATTTAAGTATATATCGAATGATGAGTACTTCTTTTAAAACATAACCACAATCGTATCTTTTTTTTTTTTTATTTTTAGTTTTGAGACGGAGTCTCGCTCTGTCGCCCAGGCTGGAGTGCAGTGGCGCGATCTCGGCTCACTGCAAGCTCCGCCTCCCGGGTTCACGCCATTCTCCTGCCTCAGCCTCCCGAGTAGCTGGGACTACAGGCGCCCGCCACCGCGCCTGGCTAGTTTTTTGTATTTTTTTAGTAGAGATGAGGTTTCACCGTGTTAGCCAGGATGGTCTCGATCTCCTGACTTCGTGATCTGCCCGTCTCGGCCTCCCAAAGTGCTGGGATTACAGGCGTGAGCCACCGCGAATCGTATCTTTTAAAATTAATAATTATTTAATATAATTAAATATATTGGCAGTGTTCAAATTGCCAATTATTTTCTAATTGTGCTAATTTTTTTTTTTTTTTTTTTTTTTTTTTTTGAGACGAAGTCTTGCTCTGTCGCCCAGGCTGGAGTGCAGTGGTGATCTCTGCTCACCGCAAGCTCCGCCTCCTGGCTTCACGCCATTCTTCTGCCTCAACCTCCCGAGTAGCTGGGACTGCAGGCGCCCGCCACCACGCCCAGCTAATTTTTTGTATCTTTAGTAGAGATGGGGTTTCACCACGTTAGCCAGTATGGTCTGGATCTCCTGACCTTGTGATCCGCCCACCTCGGCCTCCCAAAGTGCTGGGATTACAGGCATGAGCCACCGCACCCAGCCTAATTGTGCTAATTTTTTAAAACGGCTCTTTGAATCAGAGTCTAAATAAGGCACACACACTGAGATTGGTTGATTTTTTGTTTGTTTGTTTGGTTTTGTTTTTTGAGACGGAGTCTTACCCTATTGTCCAGGCTGCAGTGCAGTGGCGCCATCTTGGCTCAGTGCATCCTCCATCTCCTGGGTTCAAGCGATTCTCCTGCCTCAGCCTCCCAAGTAGCTGGGATTACAGGCCTGTGCCACCATGCCTGGCTAATTTTTGTATTTTTAGTAGAGACGGGGTTTCACTATGTTGGCCAGGCTGGTCTTGAACTCCTGATCTCAGGTGGTCCACCCGCCTTGCCCTCCCAAAGTGCTTGGATTACAGGCATGAGCCACCGTGCCCAGCCAATGTTTTTTTTTTTTTTTTTGAGATGGAGTTTTGTTCTTGTCACCCAAGCTGGACTGCAATGGCGGGATCTCTGTTCACTGCAACCTCTGCCTCCCAGGTTCAAGCAATTCTGTCTCAGCCTCTCAAGTAGCTGGAATTACAGGCACCCACCACCATGCCTGGCTAATTTTTTTTTTTTTTTTTTTTTTTTTTTTTTGTAGTTTTAGTAGAGACGGGGGTTACTGTGTTGGCCAGGCTGGTCTTGAACTCCTGACCTCATGATCTGCCCACCTTGGCCTCCCAAAGTGCTGGGATTACAGGCGTGAGCCACCACGCCCGGCCGTTTATGGCCATTTTTGCAGGAGTAAGGTGGTATGACATTGTGGTTTTGATTTGCATTTCCCTGATCATTAGTGATGTTGAGCATTTTTCATAGGTTTGTTGGCCATTTATGTATCTTCTTTTGAGAATTGTCTATTCATGTCCATAGTCCCCTTTTTGATGGGATTGTTTTTTTTCTTCTTGCTAATTTGTTTGAGTTCATTGTAGATTCTGGATATTAGTCCTTTGTCAGATGTATAGATTGTGAAGATTTTCTCCCAGTTTAGTTATTTATTTAAGATGGAGTCTAGCTCTGTCGCCCAGGCTGGAGTGCAGTGGTGTGATCTCGGCCCACTGCAACCTCCGCCTCCCCAGTTCAAGCGATTCTCCTGCCTCAGCCTCCCTAGTGCCTGGGACTACAGAAACGCACAACCACACCCAGCTAATTTTTGTGTTTTTTAGTAGAGATGGGGTTTCACCATGTTGGCCAGACTGGTATTGAACTCCTGACCTCAGGTGATCCACCCGCCTTGGCGTCCCAAAGTGCTGGGATTATGGACATGAGCCACTGCACCTGGCCCCACTTATTTAAAGTGAAGTTTTCTCTCATTAGCCATTTGCTTACCTAGGTGTAGAATACATATGAGAAATCCGGATAAATTTCTGCTTATATTAAGCAATTTTCAAAATAATGAATTGGTTTGCCAACATCCTCCATGATAATTTTCCTTTTTGTAACAGTACGAACTTGTGGATTTAAACATTTGATGTGTTTCTGTCCCTTGCATTATTGTGCTTTTTGTTTGTTTGTTTGTTTAATAGACACAGGGATTTTGCTCTGTTGCCCCGGTCTTGAATTCATGGGCCCAAGCAGTCCTCCCTCCTTGGCCTCCCAAAGTGCTGGAATTACAGGCATGAACTACCATGTCTGGCCTCTATTGTCCATACTAATTTGGCAATATCATTGTTTCTCAGAAGGGATAATTTTTTTCTAAAGAAGATATACAAATAGCCAATAAACCCATTAAAAGATGTGATGCTCAGCATCATTACCCATTAGAGTTTAAACTACATGAAGATGCTACTTCACACCCGCTAGGATGACTATAATCAGAAACACATAGTAACAAGTGGCACCAATGATGTGGAGAAATTAAAATCCTCATACGTTGCTGGTGGGAATGTAAAATGGTGCAGCCATCTAGGAAAATAGTCTATCATTTCCTCTAGCTGGTAAACAGAGTTAATACATGACTCAGCTCTTCCATTTGTAGGTATTTACACAAGGGGAATGGAAACATGTCTATATAACCTGTGAATGAATGTTCATAGCAACATTATTCATAATAGCCAAAAAATGAAAACAATTAAAATGTCCATCAACTGATGAGTGGATAAATAAAATGTGATCTAGCTATATGATAGAATTTTATTCAGCAATAAAAGGAATGAAATATTGACACATGTTAAAATATGGATGACCCTTGAAAACAGTATACTAAGAGAAAGAGACCAATTACAAAAGACCCCACATAATATGATTCCATTTATATGAAATGTAAAGAATAGGCGAATCTATAAAGATAGAAAATAAAATAGGGACTGGGAGATTTGGGGAAAATGGACAGTGACTGCTAATGGATTAAGGGTTTTTTTTTTTTTTTTTTTTTGCGGTAGGGTGGGGGTGTGTGATGAAAATGTTCTGAAATGTGAATATATTATACTAAAGGCCATTGAATTATATTTTAGGTGGATGAATTTTATGGTATGTGAATTATGTTACAACAAACCTTTAATAAATTTTTTTTTTTATATAAAAGGAGTCCTTAAAGTCACCCAAGGAGCTTGCTTAAATGCAGATTCTAGGGTAATATCCTAGACCTCTGGAAAAATCTTTAGAAATGGATTCTAGGAATCTTTTTTTTTTTTTTTTTGCGACAGGGTCTTACTCTGTTGCCCAGGCTGGAGTGCAGTGATGCGATCTTGGCTCACTGCAACCTCCACCTCCTGGGTTCAAGCGATGGATTATCCTGCCTCAGCCTCCCCAGTAGCTGGGATTACAGGCTCATGCCACCCGGACTGGCTAATTTTTGTATTTTTAGTAGAGATGTGGTTTCACCATGTTGGCCAGGCTTGTCTCAAACTTCCGACCTTAGGTGATCTTCCTGCCTCAGCCCCTGAAAATGCTGGGATTATAGGCATGAGCCACTGCGCCCTGCCCCAGGAATCTTTACATAAAGTAAGCACATCCAGGGATTTTGATGCACACTGTTTGAGTGACATATTATCAAAGTTCTTTATTATGCTTTGTGCATACCAGTAACTTCCTATTTCTGCTTCTGGTATGATAGAGAATAGGTCTTCCTCTTCCACATGACAGCCCTTCAGTCTTAGGAAGACAGTTCCCCCTTCCCACCTGTCTCTTTTGTAGGCCACGCACCCCAGGTTCCTTAACCATTTCTCATGTGACATGATTTCCAGATTAGTCGAATCATCTTCTTCTGTACACACTCTAGTCTCTTAATGACTTCTTAAAATGAAGTACTCGGATCTGAACAGGATATTCCAGTTATAGTTTGACCATTGCAGAATATAAATGGGATTATTACCTCCCTTGTCGCTGACACTGCAATTCTACTGATGCATTTTAAGATTGCAGTAGCTTTTGAAAACAGTGTTGGCTCAGATTAAGCTTGTGTTTAACTCAAACCTCGTTTATGCCACCCCTGACTCTCCCAGCTTTTATCTAGTCAGGTCTTTGTTCTGTGACCATCAGGAAAAATTCCCTTTCTTGTTGGTGATCTGGTCTAAAACATGGAAATAGTATCTTTAATGTCATAACAATTATTTAGCAGTTTCAACTTTTTCAGAGCATTGCCTGTACATGATATCCTTAGATTTTAACAACTGTGTAAGATGAAGGGAGGTGCTACCCTCATTTTATAGATGCAGAAATACAGACTGAGAGAGCTGAAGTAAAATGCCTAAGGGGAGGGAGAGTTCTTTGCAGAGGCTGGCATAGAACCTAGTTCCCCCAACTCAGTGGTTTGAAATCTTGGCTGCACATTGGATTCACCTGTGGGATTTAAAAACTGATGCTGGACTGGGTGTGGTGGCTCACGCCTGTAATCCCAGCACTTTGGGAGGCTGAGGCAGGAGGATCACCTGAGGTCAGGAGTTTGAGACCATCCTGGCCAACATGGTGAAACCTTGTCTTTACTAAAAATACAAAAAATAGCTGGGTGTGGTGGCACGTGCCTGTAGTCCTGGCACTAGGGAGATTGAGGTATGAGAATCACTTGAATCCGGGAGGCGGCAGTTGCATGAGTCGAGATCACGCCACTGCACTTCAGCCTGGGTGACAGAGTGAGACTCCATCTCAAAAAAAACAAACCAAACCAAAACAAAAAAACCAGTGCCTAGGCCCCATCCTCAGATATTCGGAGGTAACCAGACTGGGGTGGGACCAACTCACTACTCTTGTTTAAAAGCTGTCAAAGCAATTCTAATATTCAGCCAGGGTTGAGAACAGCTGCCCTAAATCATATTCTGATATCCCCTCCCCCTCACCACATGTATTTTCTTCATTTAATTAAAAGGTTCTTATGTGGAAGAGAGAGGATTATTTTCCATCATTCCAGAAGGCAAAAGTAAAATGAGTCCAAGTGGGAGAGGATTACTCAGATGTACAGTGGAAACCAGGTGTAAGTCCTAAGAGGATTATTCTTGGAATTTATTTATCTTCTCATTCATTAATTTATCAAACATTTATGTGCAAGACACCGTGCTCAGCTCTGGGGACACAAATATAAGTATGACATGGTCTCCCCCTTTTGGGGCTCACAGTTGAAAGGGGAGACAAACTGTAAATAAATAACATCATAGTGGAGTGTGGTAAGTGTTACACGTATCAGAGCTGTATAATTTCCTTTTTAAATTTATTATAGTTTTGTATTAAAAATTGTCAACAGTGATTTTCTTAACATATTTATGCCAAACATTTGGTGAATATGTTGCACTATATTAGTCTTTACATTAAGCATGTAATTCAAGCAACTAACAGATAAAGTTAGTCTGCAGGAATTTTGTGGAAATATCTTCTTTCTCTAAATACTCCTAACAATAAAATGTACAACAATAGTATTCAAACCATTTTGAAGAGTTTAGTCCTACATCTTCCTTTTTTTTTTTTTTTTTTGAGACAAAGTATGGCTCTGTCGCCCAGGCTGGAGTACAGTGGTGCGATCTCAGCTCACTGCAACCTCTGCCTCCCAGGTTCAAGGGATTCTCCTGCCTCAGCGTCCCAAGTAGCTGGAATTACAAGCACCCACCACCATGCCCGGCTAATTTTTGTATTTTTAATAGAGATGGGGTTTCACTATGTTCATCAGGCCGGTCTCGATCTCCTGACCTCAGGTGATCTGCCCGCTTCAGCCTCCCAAAGTGCTGGGATTACAGGCATGAGCCACCGCGCCTGGCCAGTCCTCCAAATTTTTGATTTTTTAAAAATATTTTTATTAAAAAAAGTAGAGATGGGTCTCACTGTGTTGCCCAGATTTGTCTCAAACTCTGGGGCTCAAGCAATTGATGCTACCACCTAGGCCTTTCCAAGTATTGGGATTATAGGCATGAGCCACTGTACCCAACCTCCAAATTCTATTCTGTTAATTACTAAGCATAGGTATATGATCTGTATTTATTTTGTCAAGATTTTATGTTGACAAAAAACTGATTTTGTAACATGGAGAAAATTTTAGATATAGATTTGATGCCTCAGCTCAACTTTCAAGAGCCACTCTGTACATCACTCACTATACTTCCTTTGTAGATACCATCTTTTTTTTTTTTTGAGACGGAGTCTTGCTCTGTCGCCCAGGCTGGGGTGCAGTGGCCGGATCTCAGCTCACTGCAAGCTCCGCCTCCCGGATTTACGCCATTCTCCTGCCTCAGCCTCCCGAGTAGCTGGGACTACAGGCGCCCGCCACCTCGCCCGGCTAGGTTTTTGTATTTTTTAGTAGAGACGGGGTTTCACCGTGTTAGCCAGGATGGTCTCGATCTCCTGACCTCGTGATCCACCCATCTCGGCCTCCCAAAGTGCTGGGATTACAGGCTTGAGCCACCACGCCCGGCCAATACCATCTATTAAAAACAAATCAATAGGCCAAGTGTGGTGGCTCATGCCTATAATTCCAGCACTTTGGGACGCCACGGTGGACGGATCTCTTCAGGCCAGGAATTCAAGACCAGCCTGGCCATCAAGGTGAAACCCTGTTTCTACCAAAAATACAGAAATTAATCCGATGTGGTGGTGGATGTCTGCAGTCCCAGCTACTGGGAGACTAAGGCACAAGAATTGCTTGAACCCAGGAGGCAGAGATTGCAATGAGCCGAGATTGCACCACTGCACTCCAGCCTGGGCAACAGAGCGAGACTCTGTCTCAAAAAAACAAAAAAACAAACAAAACAAACCCAAACAAATCAATACATTCTTATTAAAACAGCTAAAACACTTTTCCTTATAGTTTGTAGCTGACCTTTTGATAAGAAGTATGTATACAGTACTGTGAAAATTCAGAGAAACTGTTTTGGAAAGGGGAAGAGAAAGAGAGGAAGTCAGAGTTTCTCAAAGTAGTTCTTGATGGAGTAGAGCTGAATTTTGAAAGGTAGGATTTATACTGAGTCGTGTAGGCATTCAGGCAACAAGAGCAGGGAAATGGAAAAATAGAACCCTGGTCAAAGGGACAGCACAAAAGATCAAAACTGGGCAGGGGCCACAACAAGATGGAACTTTCATGGTAAAATAATTTGAACAGTAATTTCTTATGTATTGGAGTCCTCACAATTCTGACAATCCTGCTGTCATCAGGAGTTATATGAAGATCTGGGAAAGTCACCATATGCTGGAGATAGTTTTGCAGGGCTTAGCCAAAACTAAAAAAATCTAGCAAGAAGTCAGAGTCCATTTCAGTTTTGGCATCCAGTTAGAGGCTAAAACTCATGAATTAAAGTGTGGAATTTAATATCATCGTTATCAGTTAGGTTTAAGACCCTTTTTACAAATAGGAGATGTTGAAAGTGGGTTTGAATAAACACATATTTCCAAGTTGGATAAGGTCATGCAACTTCAGGGTCTAATTTAATTGATAAGTGATCCACCCTGGATTTGGGCTTTAGTAAGAGGAATTCCACCCTCCCGTCATGATTTACTTACTTGGCTCACATGAGAGCTTTCAAGTCTTTGTTGATTGCAACATGCAATTCAATTTGGCTATGATTGCTGTCTTCATAATGTGAAAAATGGTAGAAAAAACTGTAGAAAGGTTTAAGCATCTATTCTGACATTTGAGAGGGTTTCAGTATTCTGTGTTTACTTTTAAGTTTTGTATTGGCAGGGTATGGTGACTCACGCCTGTAATCCCAGCACTTTGGAAGGCTGAGGCAGGAGGATCACTTGAGCCCCAGGAGTTTGAGATCAGCCTAGACAACATGGTGAAACCCCACCTCTAAAAAAATTTAAAAATTAGCTAGGCATAGCGGTACGTGCCTGTAGTCCCAGCTACCCAGGAGGCTGAGGTGGGAGGATCACTTGAGCCCAGGCAGTGGAGGTTGCAGTAAGCCGAGATTGCACCACTGCACTCCGACCTGGATGACAGGGCAAGACCCTGTTTCAAAAAAAAAAAAAAAAAAGTTTTACATTGAGGTTGCGAGTCTAGCCAGTGGATCTCCTTTGAAATAATCCAAGTATAAATTCCTTTTATGCTGACAGGTTCATATAATGAATTGAATTGGTTAATGTCCCATATTGGGGAGTATAGTAATATAATTCATCTGCTTAGAGCCTGAGTGACTCTGAGTTTTAAACATCATTTCGTTTTGGAAATTGAAAGGTTTTATCGTTCATTGACAGTTCCCAGTATCTGCAGGGTCTTTCCCATTTACCATCCTGTCTTCCATCCTAACCAGGAACATAATCAGCTCTACATTATTTGAAATTAACTGCTGCCAAAGTACAACAGATGGGACTAGTGAACTGATATAAGGAAAGCATTTCCTGTAGTACTTGTGTCACCATTTGTTTGACTACCAGTTATTTAAAGATAGCGTTTGTGTGTGAAAAATTATCAGTGCTACTTATGACTGCTTTTCTTTTTTTTGTCTTTTGAAACTCAGAAGTTCTAAGCATTTCTTCTATATAAACAATGTAACTTGTCATTAGTCTGTTGTTTTTTAAACAGAGAAAAAATAACATTCATGTTTCTATTATCACAAACACTAATTTCAAAAGTGAACAAGTGTGTTTTACAGACTCCTAGAGGGCAAATGCAATTTTGATACTGCTTTTTATTTTGTTTTTAATGATTTTTATTTAATATACTGATTTAATTTAATGATTTTTTATTTAATATAAATAATTTAGTATAAATAAAAAATAAATATTTTTATTTAATATAAATAAAAATAATTACTATTCCATTTTGGGATGTTATAATTTAATTAAATACTTCCTCCCCACCCCCCTCCCGAGATGGAGTCTTGCTCTGTCGCCCAGGCTGGAGTGCAGTGGCGCAATCTTGGCTCACTGCAACCTCTGCCTCCCGGGTTCAAGCAGTTCTCCTGCCTCAGCCTTCCAAGTAGCTGGGATTTCAGGCATGCACCACCACACCCAGCTAATTTTTGTATTCTTAGTAGAGATGGGGTTTCACCATGTTGGCCAGGCTGGTCTTGAACTCCTGACCTCAAGGGATCCACCCGCCTCAGCCTCCCAAAGTGCTGGGATTACAGGCGTGAGCCGTTGTGCCCGGCCCAACACTTCCCTTTTGTACATTGAGATTGCTTCTGCCTTTCCCATTATAATAAACAATACTGCAATGAATATCTCTGTGTATTTCTTACTTCTAGAGTATTGCTTTAAGACAAATTCCTAGAAATATAATTTCTATTTCTTTCAGAAGTATGCTCAAATATATAAGAAAAGATAATTTTAGCTTCTTACTTGACCCTTTTCCAGAATTATCTCTCTGCTATTCTATACAACAAAGTAGATGGAAATCGATGTTTATCCTTACGGGATTATAGTAGTTTGTGCTAATGATTAGTCTAGTTAATGTCCTTATACATATATATAATATTCTGTACCACTTCAAAAGCATCTATATGCCTGTCCTCACTCCTACACTTACTTGAAATGCAGGTTGGCATTTCACATTTCACATCCAGGCTGGCTGGTATGTGTTGTCCAGTATTTTCTCAGAAAAAAATAGAAATAGTAAATTGGCTAAAATGATCTGATCGATCCTCTGTTTTGTTTTTTTTTTAAGAGACAGGGTCTACTCTCACTCAGGTTGGAATGCAGTGTTGCAATCATAGCTCACTGCAGCTTTGAACTCCTAGGCTCAAGCAATCCTCCTGCCTCAGCCTTTTAGGTAGCTGGGACTATAGGTGCATGCCACCACACCCAGCTAATTATTTTTTATTTTGTAGAGACTGTCTTGCCATGTTGCTTAGGCTGGTCTCAAACTCCTGGCCTCAAGTGATCCTCCCACCTGAACCTCCCAAAGTGTTGGGATTACAGGCATGAGCCATCACACCTGGCCTGACCACTCTGTTCTATCAAATATTGTAGTCTCGTTCAAAGCCAGATTTGGCCAACAAAGAATATTTTACCCACATTCACTTAGATTTTCCAGAATGACTGTTGTCTTAGTTTAAAAACACTTATGTTGGCCTGGTGCAGTGGCTCATGCCTGCAATCCCATCACTTTGGGAGGCTGAGGCAGGAGGATTGCTTGAGCCCAGGAGTTTGAGACTAGCCTGAGCAACATAGCGAGACCCTGTCTATACAAAAAAATTAGCCGAGTGTGGTGGTGCAGGCCTGTGGTTCCAGCTACTCAAGAGGCTCAGCCTGCAGTGAGCCATGATAGTTCTACTGCACTCCAGCAGCCTGGGTGACAGAGCAAGGCTGCTGGAGTCAGCCTGTCTCAAAAGAAAAAAAAAAAAAAAACTGCAACAAAACACATATGTTATGTGTGATTAAAAAAAATACATTAAGGCTGTGAGTTACTTTGGCAGTCACTCCCTTAATTAGGGTAACGTTAGCATTATCACCAAAGTACAGTTAGTAACCCTTCTGATTAAGAACGACAGGGATATTCCCTTTTCCTTACATAGCTTTCTACTTTTTTAAAGAAAAAAATATTAAATTTGATGACATTTTGGTCAAGAGCAGTGGTTTTATCTGAGGATCTGACACAAATCATTTAATATTCATAAGTACCAGAATAGATGTGCCATAACTGACTTACAAAAACCCAAAGGTATGATGTCTTTATAAAATGATTTTAGGCCATGACCTTCAAACTTTGGAATTCTAAAAAAGCAGCAGCATAGCAAACAGTTTTGAGTTGTCATAAGGGGCCACTGAAATGGATAATGCTGAGTAGCCTAATGGATTCCTGAAAGCATAGTGTGTTTTAGATACTACCAGATCAATAAACACAACAGTCATTTAAGTGTGTAAGTTCTATAATATTTGGTTAATTATATTATAACTCAAATTCTTTCAGTGTACTTGTCTTTCAAATCGAATGCTAAATATAACTGGAGTACTTGTAAAAATAGAATGGTCAGAAAAATGCAGAGTGTATTATGTCATTTTTCTAAGCTATATTAAGTTAATATTTGGAGGTAGAGCTTCTGTCATACACATCATTTTATGTACCATGAAATGTCATATTTCAGAAGTACTAATGTTTAATAATAAAAGCCCTGAGTTGTTCATCATTTGAGTTTAATAAAAGACTGTATTGAATTTTTTTAGTAATTGCTTCATAAGTAGATGATCGGTGTACCACAAATAAAAATGTATGTTGAGTACATAGGTAGGTATTTTATATAAAAGAGTTGTTTTGGGTAGAAGAAATAACAATACTGAAAGGCTTTTTTAAAGTGCCAACAACTTTATTATTTGTTTAGATGTTTATGACTGGGCAGATGATCAAATTTAAAATTTTGCAATTTTCCACATCATTGAAAAATATTTCAGTAATCTTTATTGATTGTAATAGTGGAGGCTGGTTACTGATTTTGGGGGGGAATAGCACTAAAAAAATGAAAATAGACAATATGACTTTCTTGAGTTTGATAACAACTTCAAGGCAGGTGGTTGCCCTTGAAATGTGGTCATTTTTAAAGGAACTTGAGTTATTTTATCTACTGCCATCTGAAAAATAATCAGAAAGGTAATAATGTGTTTGGTGAATCTAAATAAAATGGTAGGGAAATACAGTTTTATATTACTTGATGGTGAAGGACATTTAATCATTTGTTTGATGTGGTTGTATTGAAAACTAAGTAAGTGGCTAAGCAGTGGCTCACGTCTATACTCTTAGCACTTTGGGAGGCTGAGGCAGGCAGATTGCTTGAGCTCTGGAGCTCGAGACTAGCCTGGGCAACGTAAGGAGACCTCCATCTCTACAAAAAATACAAAAATTAGCTGCATAGTGGCACGTGCCTCTAGTCCCAGCTACTCAGGAGGCGAGGTGGGACAATTGACCACCTGAGCCTGGGAAGGTTGAGGCTCCAGTGAGCTAAGATTGCACCACTGCACTCCAGCCTGGGTGAGTGAGACCCCATCAAAAAAAAAAAAAAAGAAAGAAAGAAAGAGCACCTCAGTAAAAAAAAAAATCTCTAATTTGGCCGGGCGCGGTGGCTCAAGCCTGTAATCCCAGCACTTTGGGAGGCCGAGAAGGGCGGATCACAAGGTCAGGAGATCAAGACCATCCTGGCTAACATGGTGAAACCCCGTCTCTACTAAAAATACAAAAAAATTAGCCGGGCGAGGTGGCGGGCGCCTGTAGTCCCAGCTACTTCGGAGGCTGAGGCAGGAGAATGGCGTGAACCCAGTAGGCGGAGCTTGTAGTGAGCCGAGATCGTGCCACTGCACTCCAGCCTGGGTGACAGAGCAAGACTCTGTCTCAAAAAAAAAAAAAAAAATCTCTAATTTTTATTTTTAATAATATTATTTTCAATATATCTTTACCCAATGATATCTAGTTGAATACAACTATAGTCTGGTTGGAATTTTTTTTCCTTTTATTTAATCTTTAAAATTATCATACAGTCAAACTGGCCTTTTTTGGGAGGTGTGTAGTTCTATGAATTTTAACACGTTGTTAATTCATGTAACCACTACCACAACTGGGAACAATTCCTTCAACCTCCCCAAAAAAACTCCCTCATACTATTCCTGTGTAGTCAGACCCTACTCTTACCCCTAAACCCTGGTAACCATTGATCTATTCTCCTTTACCATAGTTTTCTTTTTTCCAGAATGTCATAGAAATGAAATCATACAGAACATAACCCTTGGAAGTTGGCTTCTTTCTCTCAACAAAATGCCATTAGATTAATTGAAGTAGTTATGGTTATCAATAGTTTCTTTCTTTGCTAAGTTGTTGGTTGAAATTTTACGGCATCCTGATATTACATGAGATCTGATAAGCTGGCACTGAATTTTTTTAAAACTATGAACATTTTTCATATTAGTTAACTGAGATACTTATAGTTAATTTTTTAATTGGAATTTGTTGCTTTGTTTGTTTTCACAGTATTTTCAGTTTTATTATAAAAGTACACACCCAATAAAGATTAAGTCATTTCTTAACTCTGCCTGCATTCAACACTTGCTCTTTTTATTTATTTTATTTTATTTATTTTTAGAGACAAGGTCTCGCTACTAGGCTGGTCTTGAACTCCTGGCCTCAAGTGATCCTCCCACCTCGTCCTCCCTAAGTGCTGGGATAACAGGCGTGAGCCACCGTGCCCGGCCAACACTTGCTCTTGAGCAGCTTTCTTTGCTTTTACCATCTTGACAAGTTCGTTGCATCTTTTCATGCAGCCTTTCTTTGTCCTGCCAGGTACTGCTTGTGCTATTTTCTCTCATCTTTCAGGTGTGTTGACTGGGTATGTTTTCAACACTTGTTCAAAAAGCTTCTGTTCATTGTCCAAGGGGTGAAGTGGGTGCATGAACCTTAAAATCATTCTGAAGGTGTTTCATTGTCTGCTTGAGGCAATGTTCTTTTTAAAGTTTATCAAAAACCTTTTTTGTTTGTCATCTTTTTGATGAGGGTCCAATTTTTGGAGGCTCTTTGCTTTGCCAGTAACACCTTTGGTGGTTGTCTTGACATCAGTAGAAGAATGTATGTTGATGTAATTAGCAATAACTTCCCAACTCCCATCTTGAATTCATTCCAGCAGGGAAGAGATTCATAGCCTTAACTTGTAGCTGCAGATCATCTTCTTACCAGTTGTTGTTGTCACTTCCACCTCTGCCAGTATTTCGCTGCATTCTTAGATGCTTATCACATATGAGCCCCAGCTTCCTGTTTCTCTTTTGTAATTTGTTCATTCATTTCTTCTGTTTTTCCAGAGCAACTATTCCTACTTCTTTTGTAGATGATGTATTTCATTCAAGTACTATAAGCTTTTTAGTTCAAGCTGATTACAAAGTTTTTCTACTTCTTCCATCATTTCTTTTTTTTTTCTTTTTTGAGACAGGGTCTCCCCCCGCCCCTCCCCCCCGCCCCGGTCACCCAGGTTGGAGTGCACTGGTGCCATCATAACTCACTGCAGCCTTGAACTCCTGGCCTCAGGCAGTCCTTCCACCTTGGCCTCCCAAAGTTCTAGGATTACAGGCATGAGCCATCACCTGGCCTTCTTCTATCATTTTAACCTACCCTGCCTGATTGTTGGAAAAGTGATTCCAGATCTTAGATGAGTTTCGAAGTTTTTGCCTTTCTTTCTTTTTCCTTTCCTTTTTCTTTCTTTTTTTTTTCTTTTTTTAGCAGATGAGGTCTTACTATGTTGCTCAGGCTGGAGTGCAGTGGCTGTTCACAGGCATGATCATAGCCACTACAGCCTCAAATTCCTTGGCTCAAGCAGTCCTTCTGCCTCAGCCTCCCAAGTAGCTGGGAGTATAGGTGTATGTCACCCACCTAGCTTGCCATTCCTTTGTAATTTTTTTTTTTTCTTCGTTTTTGGATGTCTTTTTCTTTCTTTGCCAATAATACTTGTTGTCTAATTATCAGTTCTTTCTCCTTTGCTAATTGAGCAGCTTCTAATTCAGCTTATCTTTGTTTTTCTTTAGCTTCTTGCTCCTTTCGTTTTGCTTTTGTGTTGTTTTTAAATTGTGACCTTTTTTTCATTTCAATTCAGTGATTTGCATATGTAGCTAAGCAAGGCAGTTACAGTGTTTGCATTGCTTTGGAAATTCTTGTTATTTTATTGGGCTAAAATATTAATAATAAGTTTCAAAAGGCAAAATTTGAGATAGAAGAAAGTATTTTTCCAGTTTGTAAGGGAAGTAAATTGCACTATGACCTTTCTTAATGTCAGTGCCAAAGACCCAGCAGAATTTTCTTTGCTTTTGTTCCAGGCCTCTTCCCACCCTGACTTTCTGGTCTACGGTGAACCAGGCACCTCTTTTGTCTGATAATCCGTTTCAGTGTGCTTGCTCCTAGAGTGCCCTCCTTTGTTGATTACAGTAGTCTGTTCATTTTGATTTAGTCAAATTTATGTGCATAAACTCTTTGCATTGTAAACTTAGTTTGATTCTTGAGATTTAGTTTGATCTTGAGAGCTGGTTCCTTTCTTAGTTGACAGAAGATATAATGGTTTTATTATCCCCAGCTGCTGAAAATGGAGGCCTCCTGATAGTTGTATGTTTTGGCAAGAAAGCAATCTAATATGAATTGGATAAAACTATACCATGTCACAAATTAAAATAATGGGTTAACACTATTAAGAATGGGGTATGAGGCCAGGCATGGTGGCTCAGGCCTGTAATCCCAGCACTTTGGGAGACCAAGGTGGGCGGATCACCTGAGGTCAGGAGTTCGAGACCAGCCTGGCTAACATGGTGAAACCTCCTCTCTACTAAAAATACAAAAATTAGCTGGGCGTCATGGCACACCCTTGTAATCCCAGCTACTAGGGAGGCTGAGGCAGAATTGCTTGAACCTGGGAGGTAGAGGTTGCAGTGAGCTGAGATCGGCCACTGCACTCCTGCCTGGACGACAGAGCAAGACTGCATCTCAAAAAAAAAGAATGGGGTATGCTTCAAAACCAAAGAACCATGAATAATCCATCACTTATTAAATATATATATATATATATATATATATATATATATATATATATATATATATATAAGGTTTTGAAGAACAGAGATAAAACTTGGTTCCATTTTTACGAGTACTCTACCTGGTAATAGGAGTTAGAAACTTTAACTTTTTTTTTTTTTTTTTTTTTTGAGACAGAGTCTCACTCTGTCACCAGGCTGGAGTACAGTGGCACAATCTTGGCATACTGCAACCTCCACCTCCCGGGTTCAAGTGATTCTTCTGCCTCAGGCTCCTGAGGAGCTGGGACTACAGGCATGTACCACCACGCCTGGTTAATTTTTTTTGTATTTTTAGTAGAGATGGGGTTTCACCATGTGGGCCAGACCAGCCTCGAACTCCTGACCTTGTGATCTGCCTGTCTCAGCCTCCCAAAGTGCTGGGATTACAAGCTTGAGCCACTGTGCCCGGCCTAGAAACTTAACGTTTATAATTCAAGATCATTTACTAAAGGTTTACGCTTCAATTTTCTTTCTTTATTTTGTAGTATTATTTTTTGAGACAGGGTCTCACTCTGTCACCCAGGCTGTAGTGCAGTGGCACCATCATGACTCACTGCAGCCTCTACTTCCTGGGTTTTAGCAATCCTCCCACCTCAGTCTCCCAAGTAGCCTCAACGACAGGTGCATACCACCAAGTCTGGCTGTTTTTTGTGTTTTTGGTAGAGACAGGCACCATGTTGCCCAGGCTGCTTTCCAACTGCTGGGCTCAAGCTATCTACCCACCTCAGCCTCCCAAAGTGTTGGGATTACAGGCGTGAGCCACCACACCTGGCTTTATGCTTCAATTTTCTAAAATAAATTATGGAGTTAATTTCTGATTTTCACACTTAACTATATTCTTTTATGATTTGGGCTCTTTCAATTAGGTCTAATCCCAGTTTTCACAGAAGCATTAACAGAAAAGCCAAAGGGGGAACAACTCCATCAGCAAATAAATGGCTTTACAGTACATGTTTTCCATTTGATTGTAATTAAAATAATTTTTGGTGTGGACTATTTTGGGATATCCTTAAGCATATATTCTTCCTTAGATGACTTTGGTGAAAGTAATATTTACCCACTTCTCCATTGTCTTTTTCCTTAGATTTTAACCTTTGAGACCAAGAACCCATCGGAATTAGCAGAACGTTTGCGCTCTGTTTGTGGGAATCAGAGCAATGCCTATGCCCGGCTGCTGGAATACCGCCTGAATGCCTTGCGAGGACTGTGGAATGCCCAGCGCCAGCTGGCCTTAGAAGAACAGCATGAAAGGGAAAGTTCAGGTGATGAGGAAACTTTGGCCCTGCTCAAACGCCAGGGCTTGTTGCAGCAACCTGAGCAAGCGCCCTTCACATCAAGGATGGGGCTCCTCCTGGTCTTCCCCCTTATTCAGTCCCAGAGTAGAACAGACCCCTCTCTCTGTAACATAACTGCTGAGGTGCTATTGAACTGCCTTCGTGACTGCCAGCCTTTGAGCTTGACCAAGGAGCCTGCTGACTGTCTCAATGGAATTGAAACTTTGCTGTGCTCTTGGCTAGAGGAGACTTCTGACACAGGCCGACACATCCCACATAAGCAAAAAGAAAATGCTGCTGCTGCCCTGGTGGCTTTGGCTTGTGCCAGGTAAGGAAAATCGAATGTATCATTTGGTGACCCTGTGACTACTGCCACCTGGTTTGGGTGAATGAAAAAGAGGCCAAGTATATTTGACAGAAGTCTTAACATTTAGAAGTCCTTCTTTGTTTTCAGTATTGAATTTCACCTCCTTGACAGTGCATGAGATGCTTTTGCCAAACTTGGCACCAGGTGCCTGAGCTGGAACCCAAGTTCACGTTTTCCATTTCTGGTATACCATGATAACAGCTTAAACAGCAGAAAATGGAGAATCAACCCTTGACATATCTAATCGTCCCTTAGACGGTTAGTGTTTTACATCAAGTAGTTAGCAGAGGATGTTATGTCTGCTTCTCCTAGGAGGATGGTCAAAAATTTATAGAGGTATTAATTTTTCATGCTTGTCTATAAGAAGTACATCAGCAAGTTAGTGAGCTATTATTCACCTGGACTCCATCACAAAATTGGTCACAATTATATTTTTGGACCTAATACTTGTTTTGATCACTTTAATTGGAAGATTTCTCAGTATATATCCAGATTTAATAGTAGTACATATGGCCGGACGTGGTGGCTCACGCTTGTAATCCTAGCACTTTGGGAGGCTGAGGTGAGCAGATCACTTGAGGTCAGGAGTTCTAGACTGCCCTGGCCAACATGGTGAAACCCTGTCTCTACTAAAAATACAAAAATTAGCCGGGCGCTGTGGTGGGCGCCTGTAATCCCAGCTACCTGGAGGCTGAGGCAGGAGAATCGTTTAAACCCAGGAAGTGGAGGTTGCACTGAGCCAAGTTGGCACCACTGCACCCTAACCTGGGCGACAGACCAAGACTCTGTCTTTAAAAAAAAAAAAAAAAAGTAGTATGCTGTTCTTCATGTGCAAGTCATCAGCCCACTGTCAATAGGAAATATGCTTAGAGTTGCTTTTCTTTTTGCTTTTCTCTTTTCTTTTTCTTTTTCTTTTCTTTTCTTTTCTTTTCTGTTCTCTTCTTTTCTGTTCTGTTCTGTTCTGTTCTGTTCTGTTCTGTTCTGTTCTGTTCTGTTCTCTTCTCTTCTCTTCTCTTTTTTTTGAGACAGTCTCACTCTGTCACCCAGGCTGGAGTGCAGTGGCATGATCTTGGCTTACTGCAACTTCCACCTCCCAGATTCAAGTGATTCTCCTGCCTCAGCCTCCCGAGTAGTTGGGATTACAGGTGCCCAACTAAATTTTTTGTATTTTTAGTAGAGATGGGATTTCATCATGTTGGCCAGACTGGTCTCAAATTCCTGACCTGAGGTGATCCGCCCACCTCAGCCTCCGAAAGTACTGGGATACAGGCATGAGCCACTGTGCCTGGCCTATGTTGCTCTCAAAGACTAGGCTGAAGTACAGTGATATGATCTGAACTCACTGTAACTTCTGCCTCCCTGGCTCAAGTGATCCTCCCACCTCACCCTCCCGAGTAGCTGGGACTACAGGCACCTGCCACTATGGCTGGCTAATTTTGTGTATCTTTGGTAGAGACAGGATTTCCCTTTGTTGCCCAGGCTGCTCTCAAACTCCTGAGCTCAAGCAGTCTGCTGGCCTCGGCGGGATTACAGGCATGAAGCGCCCCACCAGGCCTGGAGTTGCTTTTCTAGGAATTTTATACATTCTTCTACCCAGTGACCCATATGATCACTGGCATCTGTTTGTGAGAAAGAAGTTTCACTACCTTTGTTTTCCTCTAGACTAATTGCCTAGAGAACAGTTAGGACCACAGCCTGACAGATTAGTGTCACTATTCTGTCTGTCTTCCATAGAATTTTTTCCTTGGTTGGGATCTTCTTTCTTTTAGCCAAACATTTGTGGGAGAATTTTTCTTGAATAATTATGAAGTTCTTAGTTATAAGTCTTCCTCCCCTGTTTTTCTCTTTATAGTTTCAAAGTAGACCTTCAAATGATTGAATCTCAAGGGGTTTTTTTAAGGCAAAATGGCACCAGTATTTATTGTAAGTTTCTTTGCTCTGAGCAAGCTGTCATAGCCTAGTTTTAGATCCCCTGAAACTGTGGTTTGTGAATCCTGACATGTGCTTAATTTAAGTCATTGTGTGGTACTGAAATAAGTTTCCTTGTAAAGACTTTATATTGGATTGATTTATTTTCTGCATATGCAGAGACAATTTCAAGTCTGAGATCTGTTATCAATGTGAAAATTCCATTTGAGAAAATTTGCTTTTAGACAGTACTATCTTTAGACAGATTTAGGATGTTAGGAATAATTATCAACTCTTTAGTTTCAAACAGTTTAAGTTATTAATCGTTGGTTCATAAAACTCACATTTTTATTATGTACCCAAATTCAGTCTATACCAAAGATAGTTATTGAAATTACTTCCTGTACTTGAGATTCTAAATTTCATTCAGCAGAAATGTTGAAATGGACGTTTTTATTTATTTATTCTTCTTGTGTGTGTGTGTGTTTTTTTTTTACATGGTTCCTACATTTTATTGCGAATATATTGTTCTGGACTTCAGAAGTCATGTGCTTTTCAGTGTTAGATCATCTTACTAAAGTTATTCGTGGCATATTATTGAATTTTTTGGTTGATGCTCTCAAAGACAGAGTAACCATTCCCCAAAATTATTATGAAGATGTTTATTCATTCAACCAACTATCATTTATTGAACATTTCTGATGTGTGGGAATCTTGTCCAGTCTTAGGGATGTAGTGATTCTAGGTTTCTTACCTCACAGAGCTTATGGTTGAATGGACTCAGGGTGAGTCATTCTGCAAAACCTTATTGCTTACTTACTGCATGGAAGGCATTCTCTTGGTGGTAGGGATACTGTGGAGAGCAGTTAGACTGTGCCTAATATTGCAGAGTTTACATAAGAGTGAGGGAGGCAGACAGTGAGCAACAAATATAGGTAAAAGATCATTGTAGAGAGGAATATTCACTATATGAAAAGACAGAGAGATATTTTGATAGAGAATGACTGTGGAGGTAGGGAGCAGCATTAGCTGGAGATGCCAGGGAAGCCCTTACTGAAGAGGTGACACTTGGCACTGGATGATGAGAAACAGCCAGCAGCAGAGAGTTCCACGTAAATGGAGTGGCGAGTGACAAAACTGACATTCTTCTTGTGCTTGGGGTAGCTGAGGGGACAGCACAGTGGGCAGGGTTTCTGGAACGTGATGGTAGAAGGAGAGGGGCAGGAGATGAGGTTGGCAGGACCCAGATCACATAGGGGCTTGTGATCCATGGAAGGACTTTACATTTTACTCTTAAAATCTGATTGAAGGCTGGGTATGGTGGCTCACGTCTGTAATTTCAGCACTTTGGGAGGCTGAAGCAAGAGGATCTCTTGAGGCCAGGAGTTCAAGACCAGTCTAGGCAACGTAATGAGACCCTGTCTCTTTTTTTTTTTTTTTTTTTTTTTAAAGACATGGTCTCATTCTGTTGCCTGAGCTGGAGTGCAGTGGTGTGATCATAGGTCACTGCAACCTTGAACTCCTGGGTTCAAGCAGTCCTCCTGCCTCAGCCTCTCAAAGTTCTGGGATTGCAGGTGTGAGTCACTGCACCCAGCCAGACCCTGTCTCTTTTAAAAAAACAAATCTGATTGCATCTAGCAGGTAGTAATTCCTTGGAGTTGGTTAATAGTTCTAAACTTTCCAAATGTTAAAGGTTTTGCTTTTTTATTTTAAACCTCACTGTTCCCCAGGGAAGTGTCCCTGTTGGGCAGATGAAGAAGCAAAAATCCATAGGAGTTAGGTGACAGGACTGAGATTGTGCAACTGGTGAGTGGCAGAGCCAGGTTTTAGAACCCATGTGTCCCGATTCCAACTTGTTTTTCTACTCTATCTGCTGCCTCCTTGCCTTCTATTAATGCTATTCTTTGATTTTTATTCTCTGAAACTAGAGATAGCGAGAGGGGCAATTAAGAGGAGGAGGACTCTAGGCCTACTTGGTTCTGCATTAGGTATTCCATTTCTATTGGTGTTTAGGCATGTGATACCCAGCAATTAAAACCTTGGCTAAGAGACTAAGGCAGCAAGTTGAAGTCAGCCCATCTGATACAGGCGATCATTTAGTTCAGGAAGTGTTCTTGTGGTGATTTGTACTTGGATTGTGGCCAGGTAAGTCTTGTGCATCTTAAAAGCACCTTCTTTTAGATCTTGCTGACCATATGACAGACTTCCTAGAGCCTTGAGTCTTGGAAACCACAAGGAATTCTGGTAATGGTGAGCCCTGTTGCAAGTATTACAACTGTGTGCAGTCAGAGGGATGCAGAAGGAGCATCTCTCAGCACAAAGCATTATTTATTTGAATATATTCCTTCTGGTCATATTTAATGTGATATTTATTTGAATATATTCTTTCTGGTCATATTTAATGTGATGGAGTTTAGTGAGCTGTTTTTCAAAATGAATGAACGTAGCAAAGATTTGAAAATCAAGTCTGGAAATACTGTTAGACTCTATGATCCTCCAGAGGGTGATTTGGTGATAGAGTAACCAAGCATAATAGCCACAAGTTCTCTGTGCTCGAGCCTTATGGTTTTGAACTTTTATGTTAGGGGAAAATTGTTTACTTTTCCAAATGCAAGGAGAACTCCTTCATAATTGGCATAGTGTTGTTTTCATTGTATCTTTGTGTATGAACCAATAGTGATAGTTAATAATCAAGTATATTTTGTACAGCACATCATCTGACCAGCAGAAGCAGAGAGACACATTTTGGAACTTTTCCATGTGGTTAATTAAATTAGCATTAATGACCTAAATTATTTGACTTTAAATTTTGATGATTTACTGTTCTTTCCTTTTATTTTTAGGGGATCATTGAAAACTTTCGTCCATACAGTCCATCTATTACAGAAACAGACGGATCTAGGGTCCCTGCCTGTAGCTGACGTGCTGTATAGGTAAGCTGTCGTTTTGTATCCTTATCCTCCTTCCAAACTAGGCAGATTTGTGCCAAATGCTTCCTTTATTAAGTAGATTGCTAAACTCTTATCAATTAGTGATTGATTTTTAAATAAGTATAGACTCATGTTTACCTTCTTAAGTAAGAATTTTATTTTTTATCTTTCCTTTTTGGAAAGTTTTTAGAGCATGTTACTTTTCATTATTTTTTAGTTCAATGTCTTTAAAAATGCCATAGCTGGTGGGACACAATAACTCATGAGTGTGGTGGTACGTGCTTGTGGTCCCAGCTATTAGGGAGGCTGAAGCAGGAGAATTGCTTGAGGCTATGAGGCAGAGGTTACAGTGAGCTGAGATCACACCACTGCACTCCAGCCTGGGTGACAGGGCGAGACTCTGTTTAAAAAAATAAAAATCCAATAGCTTATAATGAATTCTGATGTAAATTTTGAGATGATAATATATTAAGGTATAAAGAAGAAAGTGAAAATCATTCATAATCTCGTTACCCAAAGATAACTACTCCTAACATTTTGGTACATATGCTTCCTAATTCATAACCCACTCTACCTCTCTCACACACAAAAATACACATAAAATAGTACACTTTACACACAGGTATAATTTTATTGTAACATTTTTATAAACACAGCTCCGTAATTTTTTAATTTAAAAATATTGTAGCTGGGTATGATGGCTCATGCCTGTAATCTCAGCACTTTGGGAGGTCGAGGCGGGAGGATCACTTAAGGTCAAGAGTTCAAGACCAGCCTGCCAACATGGCAAAACCCCATCTCTACTAAAAATACAAAAAAACTAGCCAGGCGTGGTGGCGGGTGCCTATAGTCCCAGCTACTCGGGAGGCTGAGGCAGGAGAATGGCATGAACCTGGGACGCGGAGCTTGCAGTGAGTCAAAATCACACCACTGCACTCCAGCCTGGGTGACAAAGCAAGACTCCGTCTCAAAAAAGAAAAAAACAAAAAAACAAAAATTAGCCGGACATGGTGGTGGGTGCCTGTGGTCCCATCTGCACGGGAGGTTGAGGCAGGAGAATCGCTTGAACCCAGGAGGCAGAGGTTGCAGTGAGCTGAGATCGCACCACTGCACTCCAGCCTGGGTGACAGAGCGAGACTCTGTCTAAAAAAAAGAAAAATAAAAAATAAAAATACTGTGAATATCTTTTTTGAATAATATTTCTATAAAATATTATACATCTTAGTTTTAAGATTTTGGTTTCTACTCTTTGGGGTAACAGGTATACTTCTTGCTGAAATGGATTGTCTCAGTGTCTTTGTGATTTTCTTTCTGTCCCATATAGGCTGTTGCTTTTGGAAGGGGGGCCTGGATCTCCCTCCTGTTTGCTTGGGGGCAAACACATAGTATCATGGGGTTATGAAGACATGTTGCCTGCGCCAGATAGCAACACTGGCTCCAGTTCTGAAAATAAAGGTAATGTAAAAGTTTTTGTCCTGTGATTAATAGTAAGATGTAAATAAAGTGGTTTTAGATCACTGTAGCAAATGATTGGGATATAACTTTGTGTGTTCCTTTTAATTAAGAGCTCAAGATTTCTATTCAGTATGTTCATTGTCTGCTTTATCAGTAAAAGTATAAAAGCTGATACTGGTGATGTAAGAAAATGGATAGGTTTTATTATCACAAGGAAAAGGTATCATCCATACACTCTTGCCAAGGAGCCATGAATTACTTAAATTGGCTACTGGATATTTGAGTTTGGGTATGATAGCCTTAAGTTGAATTTTCTTGTCTGCTAATAGAATATCAGGTCTTACTGCTTGATAATATTTCCTTTAGTAATTTTTCTGTGTGTTAATGAGCTCTCCTGTTCTAAAAGCAAAAAATGAAGAGGTTCAAGGGAGCATGCATTGTTAACATCTCCTTTAAACAAGTAGGCTAGGTTAAAATGTTTTTACAGAGCTTTACAATATTACATGTCAGTTTCTTACATTATCTCAACAAATGGCAGAAGCTGTCTTAACTGGCTTGCCAGATGGGTTAGACCTCTCCATTCACTCAATAAAATGTCTAGGCTGCTACCCTGCCGTGGTCCACTGAACCCACAGGGCTGGTCAGCTCTTCTTCCACCAGCGGAGTTGCAGGCTTGCTCCCAAACCAGTTTGTTAATTGTAACTGGTACTTACTGTTGTGATAATATCATTAAATCTTACATAACTGATGAAATAGGAATGAAAAAAAAGAATAGGAAATAGTTGCCATTAAGAAGTTGAATGTTTTAGAAAGACTCCACGAAGTGAGTCTCTAAGAAACTGGCGTTCATCAGGTGTGGGATTGAGCGTCTGTTCCTCCCTCCCTTTCATTTCCCACCCTCCATGGGGCAGCCTTCCTGGGCAACCCCACCAGCACAGAGGAGAATCTAAGTGGCAGGCCCCCTCGCATCCCTCAGCCCAGGGCTTGTGCCTTTCCATGGTCTACTATTTCTTCTAAACAGGCATGCGAGTGTGTGGAGAAGAAGAGGCAAGGCTTTTAGGTATGATTTATTTCCTTCACTGACTCAACCAGAGTCAACAGGAGAGGGAGATGCCTGCAGTACCCAAGAAGTTCTCAGACATTATAGGCTCCAACTTCTTAACACAGAAAACTTCTTTCTTGATTTTCTCCTTTCAAAAAACTCCATTTGGTATCTTCCTGGGTGTAGTTTCTCACTGAGGAGGATGGTATTAAGCTGGTCTGTTTTCTTTCATTTTCCTGAACCTTTGGTTTTGCATCTAGGGAGAGAATGGTTTTCTTTTTTCTCTCTCTCTTTTTTTTCTTTTCTTGTTTCTCTTTTTTCTTTTTTTTTCCGAGATGCGGTCTTGCTCTATTGCCCAAGTTGGAGTGCAGTGGTGCAATCACAACTGCAGCCTCGGCTTTCCAGGCTCAAGCCATCCTTCCACCTTAGCCTTCTAGGTAGCTGGGACCACAGGCACACACCAACAGGCCTGGATTATTTATTTATTTGTTTGTTTGTTTGTTTGTTTATTTATGTAGAGACTAGGATCTCGCTTTGTTGCCCAAGCTGGTCTTTAACTCCTAGGCTCAAGCCATCCTCCCATCACCTCTGCTTCCCGAAGTGCCAGGATTACAGGTGTGAGCCACGGCACCTGGCCTGTTTTTCTTATAATAGTTTTTAGACTAATTTACGTAATTTTTTTTTTTTTGAGATGGAGGTTTGCTCTCGTCGCCCAGGCTAGAGTGCAATGGCGCGATCTTGGCTCACTGCAACCCCTGCCTCCCAGGTTCAAGCGATTCTCCTGCCTCAGCCTCCATGGTAGCTGGGATTACAAGTGCCCACCACCCTGCCTGCCTAATTTGTGTGTTTTTAGTAGAGATGGGGTTTCGCCATGTTGGCCAGGCTGGTCTTGAACTCCTGACTTCAGGTGATCTGCCAGTCTCGGCCTCCCAAAGTGTTGGGATTACAGACATGAACCACCGTGCCCAGCTGCAATGTAACTTGTAATATTGGAACATTCTACATTCGACTGAAGTTGAGAGAACACTATAATAAGCCCTGTGTACTCATTACTCAGCTTCAACAAGTATCTACTCCTGGCCAATCTTGTTTTGTTTGTCCTTTTCACTTCTGCCCCTCGACAGAGCCGTACCCAGAAGGCCTTGGGCCTTAATCTAAAGATTGAGGAATAAATGTAGTCTATGAGCTTTAAATTACAATGTTTAAGGTATGAAATTAGTGTTTTAAAAATGGTTACCCACTGTAACGAATTTTTTTATTGAGGAACCAATAGGTACAGGTCCCAGTTGTCTCAGATTAGTAGACTGAATTTTTAAGCTAATAGCATTTTTAGTACTAATTTGATGGTGTGACATTGCATTTCCTCCAGCTAAAATGGCATGCTTCAGGTGGAAAGACCCTACTTAAACATAGTGAGCAGAATGATTATGAAAATAAACACTGAAAGTTTTATCCATAAGCTCTATTTTAAGGCAAATTCTTTGGAATATGAGTTACTAAACCAATTACTATCATATAGAGAGATACTGTTTTAGATTGAGGAAGATAGAGCTAAGGGGAAACATATTGCTGTTTTAAAATAGAAAAGATATTAAACTTTTGTGCTGTGTCCCTCCAGAGAATAAAATTAGGATCTCTGAATGGAAAATCTACAGAAGCAGATTTTAATTTAGTGTATATCATTAGTATATTAACACAATTTCATTTGCCATTTATGGAATACTGGCTTTGCAGTATAGCAGCAGTATAGATGAGCAGTATAGATGTATTTACCTCTATTATCTCATCTGGCCATCACTGTAACCCTTGAGGTACTTCTTATTATCCACATCTTACAGATGAAGAAACTGATATTCAAAGAGATTCAGAGTCACTTACTGAGCTCATAAGAGCTCATGCCTCTCTTACTATGCCATTACTAATAAAAGTGTTGTACCGTATTCTTAGTCATTTCAAATTAGAATTAGGATTAGTCATTTCAAATTAGAATTAGGAATGACTTGACTCAGTACAAGCTTTTCAAAAAAAAAAAGAAAGAAAACATTTGGTGGGCTAAACCACATTCCCCTGCTGGTAACTATCTGACCTTATTTTGGTCCCTGGTCCACATGCATTTTGGATGTTTGATTTGGGGGTTCAAGCCATCTTCCCTGAAAGTCACACTGAAGCTCTTATTTTAGAAGTGAGAGGTAATCTTTCACTTAACCTCCTAATGGCTTTTTCATTAGAAAAAGCATGTTTATAATTTCAATTGAAAAAACATATATATAATTTACCTGTGAAAAAACGATTTCAGATGCTGACTTGGGACGCTGTCTCACGGCAGACGGTCTTTACCTGTATACTACTAACTCAGTTGGAAGAGGAGTAAGCAAATTGGGGTCTGGATTACATGGTACTCTCAGGTCAGTTGCATGGAACTTCCTAAATGATTGGGCTGGAACATTTTCCTCCTTACATAAATCTCTGAAGAAGACACTGGGGGTAAATTCCGACTCCCCATAGACTAGTAACTAAATAACAAGTCTGAACTAATTCAAATAATTCCAATCTTCTCTTATTGCCGCCTTTCCCCACCTTGTTCTGTTAATGCATTTTAGCCTTGTTATGGCCCAGAAGAGTTTGGTAGCCCTAAGATCATTGTTTCCAGCCAGAAAGTCCTCTGTGATCAGTATTTTTGTAACAATATCAGTGACTTCTCCATGTTGATAAGTGGACATTTTTCTACTTAAGTCTCTTTGAACTTGGGTTTGACATTGGATTGGCAAGTGATTTTCAGTTGGGATATAAGATCTATAAACTGTTGCCAAAAGAAACTGCAGTTTGAGAGCCTTGTATACATTTAGATCTTTTCCCCCAACTTTTTCTCCCCTCTAAGTTATTGTGGAAAGTCAATATTTACTATAGTTTTGCAGTCCTCAAATTGATGTAATACATTCACTTTCCTTCAGATGTTCTACATACTTAATCATTTTTTAAAATTAGGTCAAAAATGTTGTTTGTGTCTGTTGTAGCTTGTGTGAGGTTCCAACATAGCCGGGTGATTCAGCCTGTGCTCCGTTTCCTTCCACAGAGGTTTTGTGTACTGCCGGAATGAGGAGTTGGAACCAGGATGGGTGGCTTTTGGCAGTGGCAGTCTTCTCCACCGGCCTGTCTCTTTCGATAATAAACCTCACTCCCTTTTCCAGGTCATTGACCAGAACACCCTTCAGGTAAACAGAAAACCAAGGCATTTTAAATATATATATATTTTAGAGGCAATAAAGTTCGTTCCTGACATCATCAGAAGTAATAATAATACAGTTGATATATTTTCCTCCCAGAGTGGCATCCTTTTAATTGTTATAGTTTGGGCATTCTGCTTTTTATTTAATGTCTTAGACTTTTCCCATATGAACTGAGTGAATGTGTTCTCTAAGTTTCTACAGCCTACAACAAACTTTTTTTTTATAATTAAGAAAAAATTCTAAACAGTCAAAGATGGTATAAATACTAGCTTTTTTTTTTTCTTTTTTCTTTTTTTGAATGAGATCTATTTTGGGAAGGCATCATTTCCTTATTCAATTTGTTCTAAACAGCCTCTCTGTGGGAAAGGGAGCTTTGAAATGAGTGTAGAGTAAAATCATTGTGTGCTAGGGATTGAGAGCTTGGCTTTAGTGCTCTCGTAAGCACTCTGCCATGGCACTTACTATCTTACACTGCAGTTACCTGCTTTTCTGTTAAACTTCACTGACCATGCACACCTTTAGGTATGGACCCTGTCCTACTCATCTGTATATCCCTAGAACATAACACACTACCTGACATTTGACTGATAATAACAACAATGATGGTAACTACCATTCCTCAGTATCTCCTATGTGCTAGGCCCTGGCCTAGGCAATTTACCTACTCTTCCTCTTCCTACCTGTGAGGCATTACTATGTAGGTTTATCTTACAGATGAGGCAACTGAGTCTAGGCACCTAGTAAACATTCAGTAAATGTTTGTTGTTGAGTGAAAGAATACAGCTCAGAGAGGTTAAGTAACTTGCCTAAGGCCATACAGCCAATAGTAGCAGCACCAGAACTTGAACCTTTGGTTCTCTGCCCAGCAGTTTGAACTCTTTACACTGCAACTTTCTGCCTTTCAAACAAAGTTGAATTAAATGATTAGAGGTGGCATTTGTGGAGTGCTCAGAGAGTAGTCATATCTAGAAATTAAGTGTAATGTTACATTTCTTCTTGTCACTCAACTGCGTGTCCTAGAGAACAGGGAATGAGTCTTGTTCACCACTGTCATCTCCAGAGCACAATAGTAGGTGCTCAATAATTGTTGGATGAATAAAATGAACAAATTAACAAATAGATGCCCAATTAACCTAATTTCTTGTCACAAGTACAGTCAGATGAGAATGTCTCATACTCATTTGAAATAGAAGTTATGAGACTGGAAGTTAAACAGATGTTAAATCTCAGAACATGGTTTACATCTGAAGTAATTCCGGGTTCCTCAGTGTTGTTGCAGAAACTTTGACACTGTCCAAGAAAGCAGGGCTGTAGGTCACAAACTAGATATGTGCATTGGAATGGAGCACTTTGGAGATAACACAGGCCAATTAGTAGCTGTCAACTTTCTAGTCTTCCTGGCACTGTAGGTTCAAAGTATGGTTCCATCAACTAAATGAGTTTTTACTTTTGAGCTAGACAAAACAGGTCTGGAAAGAAGTTCATGTGAAATCACTTGAGGGGTCAGAGATAGCCTTGGGAAAACTAGTGCCCCCTCCCAAAGTAATGGGGAATTGAACACTGTTCTTCTGTTCTCTGAAGGCATCTGACCTTCTCTAATTATTTTTATTTTGAGTTTCTCAGCTCTTCTATTTTTGGATTTTTTTTTTTTTTAAACCTAGCCAGCAGGTTTTTGTGGTCCTAATGTTCCATCATTTTAAGTGCTTATCTTTGGCAGTAAAAATTAGTATGTAGCTACACATTTAACGTGAAATGATGCAAAGCTTATTCATTATGCTGAAACAGAAGGATGTTTAATATTAGAAACACGTGCGTTCATGTTTAATATACAGAATTGGTGTTTCTTTTTTCTTCCTGATGGACTTGGTGCATTTCAGTAAGCCCTTCTGTGCTAACTTAGGATCTGTCATGGGCCTTTATATTTTTTACTTTGTTTCTCCTTCTCCCTCTTCTCAACTTTTCCTCTTGGCTTTCTTTTGCTGTCTTTTTTTCCTTCTTTCCATATTCATTAAATAACTTTGAGTTAGGCTTTCCATTAGGTACTGGAGATACAGAGGTGAACAAGACACAGTTCTTGTCCTTTAAATAAAATTATCTTAAATTCATTTACTAAAGAAATTTCAGAAAGTGCTGCTTCTCTAAAACTTTGTTTTTAATAAGTGTTAGATACAACACGTATGCATAACAGATTCAAAGTGTTTAGTAAATACTTTTTCCTATTAAAAAATAATTTGAATTAATCCCAAGAACCTTTTCATCTGCATGGCTGTTCATATTTATTCTATTGCCCATTGTATGAACTTTCATATTTTTGCTATGTAATTTGTGTATATTATTCTTAGAGATAAATATCCATTCTATTTTGACCAGAAAGCTTAGTGAATTCTCATCTTGGACATAATGGCATTCATGATGAGCTGATAGGATTAATCAGAATTTATATGTGGCTCTAATGGAGATTTCCTCCCTTTCATGCCCAGGTGTGCCAGGTGGTGCTAATGCCAGCCAATCACCTCCCCATTGGCAGCACCATGAGCACTGTGCACCTGTCTTCAGATGGCACTTACTTCTATTGGATCTGGTCTCCTGCCAGCCTGAATGAGAAAACACCAAAGGGACATTCTGTCTTCATGGACATTTTTGAACTTGTGGTAAGTTTGAACTTTCTCGCTTGGGTCTTTGCAGAAACATTTCTGTTTGCTTTCTTTTTATATTGGTGTGCAAAGGGCCCAAGAACCTTGCAGCATGTATAGTGTGTTCAGTGTTTCCTTAAAATTGATTTTTCTCTTAGATGCCTTTGAAGGTTTCTTTGTTTGGAGTCATATGATGTAAGTAGAGCCAAACTTTCTGAAGGTTAATCTGGTGACTGGAGATAACATTATTTAATGTGTAGACAGCAGGGTATTTAAGTAGAAATGCTCACGGGCTGTTGGAAATGTGGGACAATGTTACAGTAGCAAGAATGGGTCACAGATAGAAATTGAGAGTCTCTCAGAGAGATCACAACATTGTGACACGTCATTTACCTTTTAGATATTAGCCAAATGCTCACTGAGAGCCAAGTGTGTTCTATCTAGTTGGTGGGAGTACAGAGATGGACAGGGTGGGCAGGGTTCTTGCCCAAATGTGATGTGTATTCAGGCCCCGGAGTTGGGTGGGTTGGGGTGATGGTGGTGGAGAGACATAAAGATTAACCATAAACAAGTGAGCAAATAAATGCACAAGATAATCCTAGTTAGTGAAGGAAAAGTAGTCGTGTACCAGATGAAGAGGCTGGGGAGTAGGTGAGGGAAGAACATTTCAGGAAGAGGAGACCACACGTGCAAAGTGTCTGTGGCAGGAGCCAGCATGTTTTAGGGAGAAAAAGTGGGCTAGAGTGGCTGCAATGCAGAGAGAGGAGGAGGGCTTGGGGTAAGGAGCAGCTGGTAGCCACGGCACTTTAGATCCACAACATCCTGCACAGTGGCCGCTAGCCATACGTTGCTATTTAAATTTCACTTGAAATTTAATAAAATTAGAACTGGAGTGGCTTAGCTCTGTTAGCCACAGTTCAAGTGCTCAGTAGCCATATGGCTAGTGGCTTCTTCGTTGAACAGCAAACATATAGACCATTTCCATCATGAAGAATGTTCTATTGGACAGAGCTGGTCTAGGTAGTATTTGTAGAGACTTATAAAAGAACAAATTGCCCCAAGCCCAGTCTGTGACAAAACTTTTTTTCATGAGATAATTTACAGTTTCCTTTTGGGAAGAAATTAGCATTCCTTTTAAAAAAAAAAAAAACCACCAAAGCAATTTTCTAATAAATTATAACAGGATTAAAACATGTTCTGGGAAACCAGTCATCCAACCCAACAGCAGACTATCAGTCAGGAGTCTTGTAACCTTTAACTGTGCATGTTCTTTTCCTAGTGAATCTCACAGTGTCCTCTAACCATTATCTTATAAAATGTCCCTGCCAGAGAGAATCTTTGAATTGGTCTGCTAGAGATTGAACATGTGTTCGTAATTGTCAGAAAAGCTTTTTTTTTTTTTTAAATTGGTTTTTAAACAGACTTACCAGCTGTTTAAGGAATTTTCATTTAGGTCTTGGCTGAGCACAGTGGCTCATGCCTGTAATTCCAGTGCTTGGGAGGCTGAGATGGAAGGATCTCTTGAGCCCAGGAGTTTTAAAAAGGGAGCTGGAACTTAAAGTGGCAGTGTTTGTCTGAGATGTTGGTGCTCTGGTACACCTCATCCTCCCACCTCAGCCTCCCAAGTAGCTGGGACTTAGCTGTGCATGACCACACCCAGCTAATTTTTGTGTTTTTTTGTAGAGACAGGGTTTCACCATGTTGCTTGGGCTGGCTTCGAACTCCTGAGCTCAAGTGATCAGCATGCCTCAGCCTCCCAAAGTGCTAGGATAACAGGCCTGAGCCACCACACCTGGCCTCCCTCTTTCTTTTCTGATTCCACCTAGCATATTGATTTCCTTTGTTTTAGTTTTTCTTTTAGTTATCTTTGTAATTTACAGTTAAACCTTTATTTCTTGTTCATGAACTCTAGGCAGTATCTCTTATCCCCCTACTTTAGAAGATAAGATGGAGAGTGTAGTGTCCTTTCTCATACTTCTTTGTGGAGAAAGCCAAGTATACATTTAGGGGAATACCAGAGGAAGAGAGATGACTCACCCCACCAACCTTAGAGCATCTTAGCAACTGGGAGATCAGATGTGGTGCAGAGCCATTGTGAGACAAGGTGGTAGAAAGAGTTTACATAAGGGCCTGCAGGCCCCCTTCCTGTTCACACATTTGCATTCAGATGCTAGCTGTCCAGGCCCAAGACTTAGTTATTTTCTGAAGAAACTGAATGACCCTGTTTGAAAAAAGACCTCTCATACTGATGTTGGGGTCATCTAAGGGAAAAGACTTGCCTCTCTGGTGAATCACCCACAACTGATGTCTTCCAGCAAGCAAGCCTCAACCCTGTCCACAGAATTCCTGATTAGTGCTGAACTGTTAAAAAAAAAAAGAGCAGACAAAATAAAAACCCAAACAAACAAAATTCCAAACTTTGGAGAGGTATGTGTGTGGAGGGGAGGCAAATGGGTTAAAAAAAAATAGTGCTAATGATTGAAGCCAGGGGTTCAGCACATAGGAAGTTCATTATTCTATTCTTTCTTCTTTTGTGTATATTGAAAATTTTCCCTAATAAAAAGTTTTAAAATTAAACAAAAAGAGCAGACTACCAAGGATTACTAGAAAAGTGAGGAAAGCTTCTAATATGAAGGTTAAAAATGAGAAAAAGTTAAAAAACAGCTAACTGGCCTCCCGCCGCCCAAGATGCTGAAAGGAAAGAAGGCCAAGTGGGGGAAGGTGGCTCTGGCCCCTGCTGTTGTGAAGAAGCGGGAGGCCAAGAAAGTGGTGAATTTTGAGAAAAGGCCTAAGAATTTTGGCATTGGACAGGACATTCAGCCCAAAAGAGACCTCACCTACTTTGTGAAATGGCCTTCTATGTCAGGTTGTAGCAGCAGAGAGCCATCCTCTATAAGCAGCTGAAAGTGCCTCCTGCGATTAACCAGTTCACCCAGACCCTGAACCGCCAAACAGCTACTCAGCTGCTTAAGCTGGCCCACAAGTACAGACCAGAGACAAAGCAAGAGAAGAAGCAGAGGCTGTTGGCCCAGGCTGAGAAGAGAGCTGTTGGCAAAGGGGACATCCCCACTAAGAGACCACCTGCCACCTTGGTAGAGAACAAGAAAACTCAGCTGGTGGTGATTGCACACAACATGGATTCCTTCGAGCTGGTTGTCTTCTTGCCTGCCCTGTGTTGTAAAATGGGGTCCCTTACTGCATTATCAAGGGGAAGGGAAGACTGGGCCGTCTAGTCCACAGGAAGACCTACACCACTGTCGCCTTCACACAGGTGAACTTGGAAGACAAAGGAGCTTTGGCTAAGCTGGTGGAAGCTATCAGGACCAATGACAACGTCAGATACAATGAGATCCGCTGTCACTGGGGAGGCAGTATCTTGGGTCCCAAGTCTGTGGCTTGCATCGCCAAGCTCGAAAAGGCAAAGGCTAAAGAACTTGCCACTAAACTGGGTTAAATGCATACTGTTGAGTTTTCTATATATAAAATTAAAATAATACAAATTTTCCTTAAGAAAAAAAAAAAACAGCTAGCTGAAGAAATAGAGTAAAACTTCACATAAGCACTAACTGCTCTGTGAGATATGTGAAGATATTGCATTCATATTATAAAACAGGACAGGATGCCTCAAAAAGGAATTATCAGGGAATGAGAATTAAAACTATGATTATCCAAATTTGACAATTAGTAAAAGAGTTAAGAAATATTTCAGAAAGGACAAGTAGATAAAGAACAGTAAATATGAGAGAAAAGATAAAAGATGTGTGGAGCCATCCATCTAAAGTCTTGCTAATAGGAGTTCCAAAAAGAACAGAAAATAAAGAGGATGACATGATCAAGAAATAATACAGGCGGGGGTCTGGGTGCAGTGGCTCACACCTGTAATCCCAACACTTTGGGAGGCTGAGGTGGGCAGATCATGAGGTCGGGAGTTCGAGACCAGCCTGGCCAACATGGTGAAACCCTGACCTTACTAAAAATACAAAAATTAGCTGGGCATGGTAGTGGACACCTGTAAAGCCCAGCTACTAGGAGACTGAGGCAGGAGAATAGTTTGAACCTGGGAGTCTCCTCCAAGGCGGAGCTGAGATCCTGTCATTGCACCCCAGCCTGGGCAACAGGGCGAGACTCCATCTCAAAAAAAAGGAGTAATACAGGCTCGGTACAGTAGTTCATGCCTATAATGCTAGTAGGGCCAAGAAGTTCAAGACCAGCCTGAGCAACATAGTGGGATGCCACCTCTACACATTTTTTTTTAGATTATTCAGGCATGATGGCACACTACTGTAGTCTTAGCTACTCGGGAGGCTGAGGCGGGAGGATTGCTTGAGCCCTGGAGGTCAAGACTGCAGTGAGCTGTGATTGCACCACTGCATTCCAGCCTGAGTGACAGAGTGAGAACCTGTCTCAGAAAGAAAAAAAAAGAAACAATACAGGAAAGATTTCAGACCGAAGGATATTGGCATCTGGATTAAAAGATATCTGACACAGTGAATGCAAAATGCCCACACCATCATGAAATTGCAGATTACCAAGCATAAAAGAGGATTCTAAAGCCTCCAGAAATTAAAAATATATATATATACACAAATGCTGAGCAATTCAAAAAGCACCAGGCTGTCCAGTAGCATTCCTGGATGCAAAAATGGAGCAGTACTTTCAAAATTCTGAGGGAAATTGTTTGTGTTTGTTTGTTTGTTTGTTTCTTTTCTTTTTCTTTCTTTTTTTTTTTTTTTTTGAGATGGAATATTCCTCTGTCACTCAGGCTGGAGTGCAATGGCATGATCTCGGCTCATTGCAACCTCCACCTCCCAGGTTGTAGTAATTCTCCAGCTTCGGCCTCCCTAGTAGCTGGGACTACAGGCCATCATGCCCAGCTAATTTTTGTATTTTTAGCAGAGATGGGGTTTCACCATGTTGGCCAGCCTGGTCTCAAACTCCTGACCTCAAGTGATCCACCCCCTTGGCCTCCCAAAGTGCTGGAATTACAGGCGTGAGCCACTGTGCCTGGCGTTGGATCTTCCTTTTTAATGTTCAGCGTCCCCTGCCTCCTGCCAGAAATTATTTTTCAACCTAGAAGTACATATTCAACCAACGTGTCAATCAACTATGAAGACAACATACAGATATATTTAGACATATAGTTATATAATCAAAAGCTGATACTTGCCTTGTAGAACAATTAAAAAACAATCCCTGCCTGTGGTGTGAAATAAAAAGTTGGGGAGGAGGGAACCTGCTCTAGATTAAAAGAACAATTTCTGAATAATTTTCAGAGTCTGAATAAAACAAACTAATTAAAAAAATCTTTTTGGAGATAATTTGAATATGAAAGTATTAGGAATATTAGATGAAACCAAGGGGCTTAGTCTTAGTTTACTTTGTTTGTTTGTTTGTTTGTTTGTTTGTTTGTTTTTTGAGACAGAGTCTCTCTGTCACCCAGCCTGGAGTGCAGTGGCTAGATCTCGGCTCACTGCGGCCTCAGACACCTGGGCTCAAGTGAACCTCCTACCTCAGCCTCCCAAGTAGCTGGGACTACAGGCACATGCCACTGTGCCTGGCTAATTTTGGCATTTTTTGTAGAGATGGTGGTGGGAGGTTTCTCCATGTTGTCCAGGCTGGTGTTGAACTCTGGGCTTATTGGATCTTCCTGCCTCAGTCTCCCAAAGTGCTGGGATTACAGATGTGAGGTCCCTGCATCTGAACTTAGTCTAATTTTTAAGTATGATGGTGAAATATATAAGAAAATGTCTATATTTTTAGAGATGCTTAGTGAAGAATTCAGAATATTCAGAAATGAAATTGCGTGATGTCTGGGATACGCCTTAAAATAGTTGAGCAAAAAAAAAAAAAAAAAATAGGAGGATAGGTTAAACAGCTGTGGCAATAGTTGAATCTGAGTCATGGGTACATGGAGGTTCATTGTACTATTCTTTTTTTTGCATAAGTTTGAAGTTTTTCATCATTAAAGAACTTTTTAAGTGTCACCCAGCCACTAATTTAGCAACTTTCCTAAAATGTTAACTTGGGAAGCTAAACATAGATGTCTGGCTTGCTGCCTATGGTGCTTTCACAGAATGGAACACTGTGTAGCCATTAAAAGTATACAGCAGCCGGGCATGGTTGTCATGCCTGTAACCCCAGCACTTTTTTTTTTTTTTTTTTTTGAGATGGAGTCTCGCTGTGTCACCCAGGCTGGAGTACAGTGGCACTGTCTTGGCTCATTGCAACCACCACCTCCCAGGTTCAAGTGATTCTCCTACCTCAGCCTCCCAAGTAGCTGGGATTACAGGCGCCTGCCACCACACTGGCTATTTTTGTATTTTTAGTAGAGACAGAGTTTCACCATGTTGTCCAGGCTGGTCTTGAACTCCTGATCCCAGGTGATCCACCCGGCTCGACCTCCCAAAGTGCTGGGATTACAGGCATAACTCACCACACCTGGCCAATCCAAGCATATTGGGAGGCTTGAGGTGGGAGGATCGCTTGAGTCTGGGATTTTGAGACCAGCCTGGGCAACATGCAACATAGTGAGACCTCATCTCTTAAGAAAAAAAAAAAAAAAATTCATATAATTTTTTAAAAATTAAAAGTATGAGGCAGATCTACCTAGAATGAAGTAGATTAATTTCCATGAGATATTGTTTAGTACAGAAAGCTAGGCTCAGAACACTGTGTGTATTCACTACCTGCTGTGTAATAAAAGTGGCTGGGGGACAGAATGTTTCTGCAATTGTCTTTCTTCTGTGTTAACAACTTTTCCTCTCTCAGTGGATTGTCCACCGTAGCATACAGATACGTTAGAGTATATCCCATCTTGAGAAAACAAAGCCAACTCTCCTGATTCCTGCCTACCTCCAGGCACTCTATTTTTTTGGCTCCCCATTATAGTGAAACTCTTGAAATCATTTATTTTCATTGTCATTGCCTCCTCTCCTTCCATTTTCTCTTGAACCCATCGCTCTTGATGCATCCTCATCATGCCACCAAACAGTTCTCTGAAGTTTACCAGTGGCTCCCACATTGCTGAATTCAGTGGTCCACTATTATTTGACATGGTTCATCACTTCTCCATTCTTGAAACTGTTTTCGCTCGGCTGTGGACACCCCATGATACTTCTACTTGCTGATTGTTCCTTCTGAGTCTTATCTGTGGGACCTCTTCTCTCGCTCTGTCTGCTTCTGTCAACTGTCTTAACTTCTTAGTTGATCTCCTCTTGTTTTGTGGCCTCAAACACCCGTATATGTTGATGATGCTCAAATTTTCTTCTCAGCCAAAACCTGCTACCAAAACTCTAGGTGCATATTGATGTGGCTGTTTGCTTGCATGTGCACAGAATATTAGACTTTCCCAGTTGGAGATGTGATGGTCACCTCAAGCTAAATATGCCCCCAGCTAAACTCCTGAGGTTAGCTCAGATTTCCTCCTTCCAAAATCTTTCCCATTTCAGATAATGGCATGTGTCTTTCCAGTGCTCACCAGAGACCTTTGGTGTCACTCTAGACTCTGCCTTCTCCCCCTACCCCTGCCAAATTCCATATCTGGTCAGCAAATACTGTCTACTCTGTCTTCAAAATGTATCTCATCCCATTACTTCTGTAGAGGTGCTGAATGATTGGGCCCCCACTGCACCTACACCCTCTGTACTGCCATCCACTGCACCTACCACCTGTTGCACCTACACCCTCTGCACCTACATCCACTGCACCTACACCTTCTGCACTTCCCACTTGCTGCACTTATACCCTCTGCACCTACATCCACTGCACCTACACCCTCTACATCTACATCACTGCACCTACACTTCCTGCACTTACACCTTCTGCACCTACATCTATAGCACCTACACCCTTTGCACCTACATCCATACACCTACACCATCTGCACCTATATCCACTGCACCTACACCCTCTGC
Organism: Chlorocebus sabaeus; assembly: GCF_047675955.1. NCBI lineage: Eukaryota > Metazoa > Chordata > Mammalia > Primates > Cercopithecidae > Chlorocebus > Chlorocebus sabaeus. Next base: position 109,439,831 of record NC_132914.1, on the reverse strand, counting down.
ACCTACACCATCTGCACCTACATCCACTGTACCTACACCTTCTGCACCTACATCCACTGCACCTACACCCTCTGTACCTACACCATCTGTACCTACATCCACTGCACCTACACCCTCTGCACCTACACCATCTGCACCTACATCCACTGCACCTACACCTTCTGCACCTACATCCACTGCACCTACACCCTCTGCACCTACATCCACTGCATCTACACCCTCTGCACCTACACCATCTGCACCTACATCCACTGCATCTATATCCTCTGCACCTACATCCACTGCACCTACACCCTCTGCTGTTACCACTTGCTGCACCTACACCCTCTGCACCTATACCGTCTGCATCTACGCCATCTGCACCTACATCCACTGCACCCATACCCTCTGCACCTACACCATCTGCACCTACATCCACTGCACCTATACTCTCTGCACCTACACCCTCTGCAGTTACCACTTGCTGCACCTACACCCTCTGCACCTGCACCGTCTGCGTCTACACCATCTGCACCTACATGCACTGCACCCATACCCTCTGCACCTACACCATCTGCACCTATATCCACTGCACCTACACCCTCTGCAGTTACCACTTGCTGCACCTACACCCTCTGCACCTACACCATCTGCATCTACACCATCTGCACCTACATCCACTGCACCCATATCCTCTGCACTTACACCATCTGCACCTACATCCACTGCACCTACACCTTCTGCACCTATATCCACTGCACCTACACCATCTGCACCTACACTTTCTGCACCTACATCCATTGCACCTACACCGTCTGCACCTATACCGTCTGCACCTATACCATCTGCACCTACATCCACTGTACCCACACCCTCTGCACCTACACCCTCTGCACCTACATCCACTGCACCTATACCCTCTGCACCTACATCCACTGTACCTACACCCTCTGCACTTACCACTTGCTGCACCTACACCCACTGCACCTACATCCACTGTTCTACACCCTCTGCACCTACGTCCAATGCACCTACATCCACTGCACCTACATCTACTGCACATACACCCTCTGCACCTACCACCTGCTGTACCTACACCCTCTGCACCTACCATACCTTCTTGTTCATGCCACTTAGCCATGCTTCCTCCATGTTACTCACACACACCAAGTATGTTCCTCCTCTGTCCCCTTGTGCTGGAATATTGGACTATAGATAACCACATGGCTGTTTCTCTCACTTTTTAAATATCTCTGCTCAAATATCACCTTATCAGGCCAGGCACAGTGGCTCACACCTGTAATCCCAGCACTTTGGGAGGCCAAAGTGGGAGGATAGCTTGAGGCCAAGGATTTGAGACCAGCCTAGGCAACAGAGTGAGACCATATCACTACAAATATTTATATATATATATATATATTTTAGTTTAATGGTGCACATCCGCAGTCCCAGCTATTTGGAGAGCTAAGGTGGGAGGATTGCTTGAGCCCAGGAGTTTAAGGCTGCAGAGAAGTACAATCACACCACTGCACGCAGCCTGGGCAGTGGAGTGAGACAGACCCTGTCTCAAAAAAAAAGAAAAAGAGGGCCGGGTACAGTGGCTCATGCCTATAATCTCAGCATTTTGGGAGGCTAAAACAGGAAGATCACTTGAAGCCAGGAGTTCAAGACCAGCCTGGGCAACAAAGTGAGGCCCTGTCTCTATTTAAAAAAAAAAAAAAATTACCATTAGCCAGTTGCTGAGGTAGAAGGATCACTTCAGTCACTTCAGTCCAGGAGTCCAAGGCTGTAGTGAGCTAGGATTACACCACTGCATTCCAGCCTGGGTAACAAAGCAAGACCTTATCTCTCAAAAAAAAAAAAAAAAAAGAAAAATCACCTTACCAGAAAGACTTTTCTGTACGAAATATTTCATGTAAAACAAAAGACCATTCTATATGAAATATTTTGTATAAAATAAAATCCTCCCTATCCTCTTTGCCCTGCTTTAGTTTTCTTCTTACTACTCATTTATTTGCTTTTTTATTGACTGTCTCCCCTGCTTAGAATGTCAGCTCCAGCACCGAAGGGATTTTTGTTTCTCTCTCTCCTTTTTTTTTGAGACGGGATTTCGCTATGTTGCCCCAGCTAGCCTTGAACTCCTGGACTCAAGTAGTCCAGCCTGCCTTGGCTTCCCAAAGTGCTGTGGCTGTAGATATGAGCCACCGTGCCCTCCGGTGCTAGAATAGTACCCAGCACACAGTAGATGCTTATTAAATATTTGCTAAATGAATGAATGGATGAAACATCACAAGAGACTGGAGACATTGGTTTCCCTGGGGAAGGGAACTGGTTGGGGCAAGACTTACTTTCCACCATTGATCTTTTCATATGTTTTTAAAGTTTAACAATGGGCTATTTAGAAAAATTAACTTTTAAAAAAGGAATTTTTTATAAAAAGGAGAACTTGTTTAACAGCATTGAATTCTGCTGGAGAAGTCAAGGTCAGACTGAAAGAGGCCTTTTGAATTATAATATGAAGGCCGTTGCAGTGCTAACAAGAGCTGTTTTAGGGAATAATAGGAGTGGCAACCAGATGGAATTGGTTGAGGGTAAGGTAGGGAGGATAAGATGGAGAACAATAGATCTTTCTCTCCAGGGATTTGATGTGAAAACAGGAGAGAAATTGGAAGGGGATGATGGAATGGACTGTGGGAACATTGAAATATTTTAATCTCATCTTTAAAAATTTAAGTTATTGAATAGATTTTAAAAAGTCATCTGTTTCTAAATTCACAAATGATAGGGCTTAGCCATAGACCTCCTGTGATTTGGTGGGCCAAACCAGGCAAAAAACTTTATGAAATAATGCTTTAGATGAAATGTTTCATAGAGTTCTAGCCCTGAAATTCTCTACTGAGTTATGATTAATCTTGGTTTCTAAATAATATAGGGTCTTGTCACATAGATGTGGCTAATAATAATTACTGGAAGGAATTAAATTTGCTGGGAATTATGATTTCACTCCGATACTTAGGAGTACTGATAAGTGCTCACTTCAGCAGCACAGACATCCAAATTGGAAAGATACAGAAAGGATTAACATGGCCTATAAGAAAAGAAAAAAGAAGACCAGTCTGAGCAACAAAGTGAGACCTCATCTCTCCAAAAAATAAAAAAAAAATTAGCCAGATGTGGTGGTGCACTATAGTCCCAGCTACTTAGGGGGCTGAGGCAGGGGGATTGCTTGAGCCCAGAAGGTCAAGACTGTAGTGAGCTATGATTGCGCCACTGCACTCCAGCCTGGGTGACAGAGTGAGACCCTGTCTCCCCAGCACCACAAAAAAAAGAAAGAAAACTAAGTACTGATAACTTTCTCTTCAAGATTGGTAATAGCTATGTTGTTTTAATTAAAAATATTTTTAACATGATATTCACAGTTATATAACTCAGAAGGTACAAAAGTCTGTCACCTACTCTGCTTCCTAGCCCAGTTTCCCTCCTCAGAGGCAAGTGAGGTTGGCATTTTCTTCTATATCCTTCCACAGACTGAGCACATACAAACAAATGCATGTGTATATTTTGTTTTTCCTTTTCTGTTTTTTACACAAATGGTGATTTATTATACACATTCTTCTGTACCTTGCTCTATTATTGAAGTAAAATTCTACTTTAAAGCAAGATGGATGGATTGATTGATTTTGAGATAGAATCTTGTTCTGTCACCCAGGCTGGAGTACAGTGGCACGATCTCAGCTCACTGCAACCTCTGTCTCCCGGGTTCAATAAATCCTCCTGCCTCAGCCTCCCGAGTAGCTGAGATTACAGGCGCAAGCCACCACCACCACGCCCAGCTAATTTTTTTTTTTTTTTGAGATGGAGTCTTGCTCTGTTGCCCAGGCTGTAGTGCAATGGTGCAATCTCGGCTCACCACAACCTCCGTCTCCCTGGTTCAAGTGATTCTCTTGCCTCAGCCTCCTGAGTAGCTGGTATTACAGGTGCCACCACCAAGCCCAGCTAATTTTTGTATTTTTAATAGAGACAGGGTTTCACCATGTTGGTCAGGCTGGTCTCAAACTCCTGACCTCAAGTGATCCACCCGCCCCAGCCTCCCAAAGTGCTGGGATTATAGGCGTGAGCCACTGCGCCTGGCCCTCATTGGATATTTGAATTCCCTCAATAACATCCCTCATGAAAGATTTTTTTTATTTTTTTATTTTTTACACGGAGTTTCGCATTGTTGCCCGGGCTGGAGTGCAATGGTGTGATCTCGGCTCACTGCAACCTCTGCCTCCTAGGTTCAAACAATTCTCCTGCCTCAGCCTCCCTAGTAGCTGGGATTACAGGTGCCCGCCACCATCCCTGGCTAATTTTTTGTATTTTTAGTAGAGACGGGGTTTCACTATGTTGGCCAGGCTGGTCTCAAACTCCTGACCTTGTGATCTGCCCGCCTCAGTCTCCCAAAGTGCTGGGATTATAGGTGTGAGCCCCCGCGCCCGGCCAAAAGATTTTTTTCCTGGCATTTTTATTCTGTGGCATGCTAGTGATCCTAATCCACTGTATACAAATAGAAGCTTCTCATCCAGCCTTACTGATGTGAGTTCTGGGCACTTCATGCAGTAGCCTCAAGTTTAAGTAGCTATGTCTTCACATATTCATTCATCTCCTACATTACAAAGGGCCTTCTACATGCCAGGTAGTATCCCAGGAGCTGGTGATACAGTATGGAAAAGACAGTGAGATATCTGTCCTCATGGAGCTTACATTCTAGTGGAAGAGACAGAAGCACAGTTTCAAGCAGTGGTAACTATTAAAAAGGAAGATGAAGTAAAGCAATAAAAAAATGATTTAGTGTGTGTTTGATATGGGACTATTCTAGGTAATGATAAGGGGAGCCTCTCTAAGGAGGTAGTATTTGCATTGACACCTGAATAAAATAGAGGAATGAGCCATGTAAAGATCTGGCAGAAGAACATTACAGACAGGAAATGGCATGTGCAGAGGCCCCTGAGATAGGCATGAGGTTGGCATGTTGAGGAAGAACAAGAAGTCTGTGTGTCTCAAGTGGAGTGACGAGAGTGAGTAAAGGCAGATGAAGTTGGAGAGGTAGTCAGGGCCATATCTTATAGGGCCTTGCAAAGTATTGGGATTTTATTCTAAGTGATATGGGAGATTCCTGGAAAGTGTTGAGCAGGAAGATGATGGGATCTTGTTTTAAAGGTTCATTGTAGGTTTGGGGTAAAGAATAAAGCCAGAAGAGATTTAAAGAGACAAACCAAATGTATATAATGTCTGGGTTGTATCTTGTTTGGTTCCTGAATCAAACAGACCAACTGCCAACTGTAAAAAGTATTTTTTTTCCTTTTTTCTTTTTTTTTTTTTTGAGATGGAGTGACGCTCTGTCGCCCAGGCTGGAGTGCAGTGGCGCAATCTCGGCTCACTGCAAGCTCAGCCTCTTGGGTTCACGCCATTCTCCTGCCTCAGCCTCCCAAGTAGCTGGGACTACAGGCACCCACCACCACGCCTGGCTAATTTTTTGTATTTTTAGTAGAGACGGGGTTTCACTGTGTTAGACAGGATGGTCTTGATTTCCTGACCTCGTGATCTGCCCACCTCACCCTCCCAAAGTGCTGCAGGCGTGAGCCACCATGCCCGGCTCTTTTTTCTTTTTTTTAAAGATGGGGTCTCACTATGTTGCCTAGGTTGTCCTTGAACTCCTGAGCTCAAGTGACCATCCCACCTCAGCCTCCCAAAGTGCTAGGATTACATACTGGAGCCACTGCACCTGGCCTGTAAAAAGTATTTTTGAGAAAATTGGGGAAATTGAATTATGGACTCAATATTAGATGATGTCAAGAATTATTGCTAATAATAAGTGTGATTACATTGTAGTTATTAAAGAAAATATATTTTATATTTTATATTAAAGAAAATATATTTTATAGTGATATACACTGAAATATGTGGGGGTGAAATGACAATGCCTGGGAGAGATGAAGCAAATATGTCAAAATCTTGATAACTGTTGTATCTAGAGTGGATATTACTTATTAGATAATATCTAAGTGGGTATTACTAGTTCTTTTTGTGTATATTTTAGTATTAAGAAAAATTCTATAATGAAACATTTTTTAAAAGAATGCACCTTGCGAGAAGGGGGCAAGAATGGGGTTAGTAGGAAGCTATTGCCCCAGACCAGGTGAAAGATAATAATGTGTTGGACTGAAGGTGAAGTAATGATGGAGGTGGTAAAAAGTGAACAGATTCAGGATATATTCTTTTAAAAATTAGTGACACATCCTTTTATTGATCCCAGTGGTATCATGCAGCATCCAAAACTATCTGTGATTTGTTTCTGTTTTTTTTTTGAGATAGAATTTCACTCTTGTTGCTCAGGCTAGAGTGCAATGGTGAGATCTTGGCTCACCACAGCCTCCACCTACCGGGTTCAAATGATTCCCCTGCCTCAGCCTCCTGAGTAGCTGGGACTACAGGCATGCGCCACCATGCCCAGTTAATTTTTGTATTTTTAGTAGAGACAGGGTTTCACCATGTTGGTCAGGCTGGTCTCAAACTCCCGACTTCGTGGGATCTGTCCTCCTCAGCCTCCCAAAATGTTAGATTACAAGTGTGAGCCACTGCGTCCGGCCTGATTTCTTTATTATATTTTATTATTATTATTATTATTTGAGACAGAGTGTTGCTCTTTTGCCCAGGCTGGAGTGGAGTGGTGTGATCACAGTTCACTGCAGCCTAGAACCTTGCAGGCTCAAGCGATCTTCTCACTTCCGCCTCCCTCACAGCTGGGACCACCGGCACCTGCCACCATGACCAGCTAATTAAAAAAATTATTTTCTAGAGCCTATGATTGATTGATTGATTGTTTTTTTTTTTTTTTTTTTTTTGAGACTAGCTCTCACTCTGTCACTCAGGCTGGAGTGCAGTGGTGTGATGATGGCTTACTGTAGCCTCAGCCTCCTGGGCTCAAGTGTTCCTCTCACCTAGCCTCCCAAGTAGCCGGGACCACAGGCACACGCCACCTTGCTGGGCTAATTCTGGTGTTTTTTGTAGAGATGGGGTTTCACCATGTTGCTCAGGTTGGTCTCAAACTCCTGAGCTCAAGCAATCCACCAGCCTCGGCCTCTCAAAGTGCTGGGATTAAGGGCGTGAGCCACTGTGCCCGGCCTGATTTCTTTATATGCTAGAACTTAAAACATTAACTGATTATCCCCTTAAAAAGAAAGAATAGGCCGGGTGTGGCCTATTTCTTCTTAAGACAGGATTAAGAAGAAAAGAAAAAGAAGAGAAGAGAAGACATATATTTAGGAATATGATGTAACAAAATGGAATGTCGAGATTATCCTGCTTAACTAACAAACTATTATTAATATAAAATGACCTCTAACATTTGGATCACAGAATTTCTCTGACTTTTATGGTATTTCAGTTATCTACTTTTACTCAATGAACAATCCCCAAGCTAAGTAACTTCAAGCAACAGTGATTTATAGGTTGATGGGGCTCAGCTGGTTGGTTCTTCTGCTCTGCGTGGTGAAGCTGAAGTCACATCTGCAGCCTCATTCAACTGGGAGCTTAGCTTGGGCTGTACCATTGAAGATGGCCTCTCATCCTCTAGGGCCTCTCTCCACTTGGCACCCAATATTCAGTAATCTATGCTGAAGCTCTTGACATCATGGAGGCTGGTTTTCAGGAAGGAGCTTTTCAAGAGGACAAGTGGGTATCAAGCCTCTGCTTGTATCATGCTTTCTTTTTTTGATATGTTGTGTCTCTCTGTGGCCCAGGCTGGAGTGTACTGGTGCTACTATCTTGTCTCACTCACTACAGATTCCCTGCTTTGGGCTCAAACATTCCTCCCACCTCAGCCCCCTGAGTAGCTGGGACTACAGGCTCATGCCACCATGCCCAGCTAATTTTTGTATTTTTTGTGTAGACTGAGTTTTGCCATGTTGCCCAGTCTGATCTTGAACTTTTAGGCTCAAGCAATCCACCTGCCTCAACTTCCCAAAGTGCTGGGATTACAGGCATGAGCCATCGCCCCCTGCTGCATCTTTTTTTTTTTTTTTTTTTTTGAGGCAGAGTCTTGCTCTGTCACCCAGGCTGGAGTGCAGTGGTGTGATCTCGGCTCGCTGCAGCCTTTGCCTCCTGGGTTCAAGTGGTTCTCCTGCCTTGGTAACTAGAATTGCAGGTGCAAACCACCACACCTGGCTAATTTTGTATTTTTAGTAGAGATGGGGTTTCACCATATTGGCCAGGCTGGTCTCAAACTCCTGGCCTCAAGTGATCCACCTGCTTCGGCCTCCCAAAGTGCTGGGATTATAGGCATGAGCCATCATGCCTGGCCAGCAACTTGCTTTCTAATGTGGGGAAAAAAAAAAGGCATATGACCAAGTCCAGACTCAGTGTGGGATGGGGACTATACAAGGGCATGAATACAAGGATGCATCATTCATTGGGGGCCACCAATGTGACAGTCTACCCACATGGAGTAAGAGACCTTCTGAAACTCTAGACACAGAATTCTGGCCTTTAAGACTACAAAATAGCTGAGGCATGGAATCTTTCTGCCTGATTTGGCTACTTCCACTCTGGATGCATTCCTGCTTGAGAATCTTCTATAACTCTTTTTTTCTTTTTTTAGAGAATGGGGTCTCACTGTGGTCTCTTAACTCCTGGGCTCAAGCTGTTCTCCTGCTTCTGCCTCTCTACCTACTGGGATTACAAGTGTGAGCCACTGCACCCGGCCTATAACTCTTTTTTTACCTTTTCAAGCCTCTTTTGAAAAAATATCCTCACATCTGTTTTGTTCTGAGTGGTCTTTTGCTCCCATGTACTCTGTATAAACTGCGGTTTTTAAAGTGGTTAGATTTAGTGACAATTTTACTGCTATTTTTCTCTCCTCATGTAACTTCCTAAAGATATTGTCAGTGTAGTAATGGACACACTAGGTGTCTTTCCCCTCTTCTCCCTAAGGGTTTGTTATTTTCTTCCAGTTATGATCCAGATTACTAAGCTACCCTTCCTTCATTCTGTATTAATTGAGGGCCTATACTTTATTGCCGTATCTGGGTAGCCCAGTAAATAAGCTTTTGTTTTCATGGAGCTTATATTAGAGTATGGGAAGTGGGACAGTACAGAAGTAAACAACAAGAATGAAATAATTTCAGCTAGTAATAAATGCTGGGGAGAAAATTAAAGAGGATAATGTGAGAGGGAGTGCCCGGGGTAGAGATGGGGAGCTCCTTTAGCTTGCAGGGCACATAAGGCCTTTGTAAGGAAAGACATTTGAGCTGAGACCTGAATGATAAGAAGCCATCCATCCTGACAGGGTGACCAACTATCCCAGTTTGCTTGAGACTGAGGGATTGCTCAGGACATGGAACTTTTGGTGCTGAAACCTGCAGTTCCAGGCAAACTGCAACAGATGGGTAGCACAAGAAGAGGGAATAGCAAGTACCAAGGCCCAGCATTAGGAGGAAGCATGGTATTTTGGAGGTGTGACAGAAGGCGAGTGTGGCTAAAAATGTGGTGAGAAAGGGTTGAGTTGAGGCAGATGTTGCTGAGGAGGTCAGCAGTCATTGGCCCTTGTGAAGCCCTGTCAGTAATTTGAATTTTATCATAAGTGTGTTGGAAAACCACTGCAGGGTTTTAAATGAGGGAAGACGTGGTTTTACTTTTTTTTTTTTTGGCGGGGTGGGGTGGGATAGGATCTCCCTCTGTTGCCCAGGCTGGAGTGCAGTGGTGCAATCATGGTTCACTGCAGCCTCGACTTCCTGGGCTCAGGCGATCCTCCTGCCTCAGCCTCCCTTGCAGCAGGGACTACAGGCGTGTGCCACTGCCTTTGGATAATTTTTGTGTGTGTGTGTGTGTGTTTGAGACGGGCTGGTCTCAAACTATGTTGCCCAGGCTGGTCTCGAACTCCTGGGCTTAAGTGATCTTCCCTTCTTGGCCTCCCAAAGTGCTCGATTACAAGTGTGAGACACTGTGCCTGGCTTTATTTACATTTTTAAATGATCACTGGCTATGCAGAGAGTAAACCATTGGGGTGCCCGTGGAAGTGGGAAGACAGGTTGGGAGACTGGTCTAATCATCTCTCTTGAGATGATATTGACTTGGACCAGAGTGGTTGCCAGGAAGGAACCTGGGCTGCTTCTCACTCCTCCCAGCTCTTCCTCTCCTTCCTAAATCAGCAGCTTCTTACCCTGAAGAGTGTCTTTGCTGAAGTAGGGATTTCCAGCAGATTTACCATTTTGTAGCAAACTTCAGCCCTACTTGTATCACACAGGTGCTTTATCAGTTTTTCTTTGCAGTATTTTCAAAGTACTCAAATACAATAATATAGCGTTTTGTTTGTTTTTAAGGTATCTATTGATTTTCTCATAGGGCCAGATTGGGTAATGCTTTTGAATGCCAAGCTTAAAGGGATTGATTTTTATCTTGGATGCTTTTGAAGGAGTATATTTAGAATTGCGCGACATAAATAGAGCTATGCTTGCTAAAAGTTAATCTAGTAGGAGAGTTGGGGTAAGACAATGAAGTAAGAGGTGGATGTGTTGAATTTTAGGTGACAGGAGGCTGTTCAAGTAGAAATGTCGGTGGGGAGGGTGAGGGGCAGTTAGAAAAGTAGAACTAGATCTTAGTAGCAAGGTTGGGTCTGTAAATAGAAATGTGGGAGTCACCATAGAGAGGCGGAGTTGGATTTGGGGGAGGGCCCTCATCTGTTTATTCAGCAAGCAATTGAGTATTCATTGAATGCCTCCTAAGTGCTGGGGATGTTAAGGTGAACAAGGCAGGTGGTTCCCTGTTCTCAGGAAGTTGGCATTCATTGGGGTATGTTAAAGTAGAAGGGCAAACAATAAATGACTTCATGAGTAAAATAATTTCAGAGAGTAGTAAATGCTGTGTAGATAATAAAACAGCATGATGTGCTGTGGCTTGGGGATGCTGGGGAAGAATCTTTTTTAGATTGGCAACCAGGGCAGGCCTCTTTGAGTAGGTAATGTTTAACTGAGACCTGAATGATAGGAAAGAGCCAGCCTCTGGAAGGTCTAGGGATAGAGCATTCCAGATGAAGGTCTTAGACACCAGGGCTAGGTCTAATCTTGGGAAAGGTCCCATTTAAGCAAATGAAGATGTTGACCAGCAAAGAGAGAGACAGGAAGGAAAGCAGGGACTGTGCTGGCTTCACTCACCAGCACAGTGAGCACTTTACACAGAGGTAAGTGTTCATGTTAAAAAGAAACAAACCAGGCTGGGCATGGTAGCTCACGCCTGTAATTCCAGCACTTTGAGAAGCTGAGGCAGGCAGATTGCTTGAGCCCAGGAGTTCAAGACCAGCCTGGGCAACATGGCAAAACCCTGTCTCTACAAAAAACATTAATACAAAAATTAGCCAGATGTGGTGGCGCATGCCTGTGGTCCCAGCTACTTGAGAGGCTGGGGTGCGAGAACCATCTGAGCCTGGGGAGATTGAGGGTTCAGTGAGCTGTGATCACGCCACTACACTCTAGCCTGAGTGACAGAACAAGACTCTGTCTCAAAAAAAAAAAAGAAAGAAAGAAACAAACCAGGATTGTGTTCTGCCACCAACACTAAGGAATCAGAATCCCAAGAAGGATGGCAGTGATGGCACGACCTGCAAGAAAGTCAAGGAAAAGGTCACTGGTTTTGGGGTTAGGTCACTGGTGAACCATTGAGATTGCTGACTCATTAGAGGGTGCTGAATTCAGAGACCACCAACTGCAAAGGGTTAAAAAGCAGGGAATGGGGAAATAGAAACAACATTTTTGGACTCTGTAACAAATCTTTTTCTTTGTCATTTGTGAACATATCTTAAAAGACTTCCCCACTAAGTACACCCACCTTTGGGAATCTTTCCTGGCTGTGCTCCTGAGTTTACTCGCTTTCTCTTGCCCCTTCTGTGTTACCAACCTTTCCCTGTTCTCTCCTCTTTTGCTTTCCCTTTGCTTCTGAAGATTTGCCATTTTGCACTCCCATTCCCTTTTATCTCCACACCCCACAACTGCAAGCCAGTCCTGCCTGTCTTTGCTGGTGGGGGCCTGGTTCTTGGATCTAGAAAGGGGCCATGACAGATTTGACAAAAGGGATGATATTTTGATGGGCCACCAACGTTTTGTTTAAGACCTGTGAATATTTGAAAACAAAGAGAAGGAAGTCAATGGAGAGGGAGGCACTAATGATGAAGAGGCAGAGGGGAGCACAGGACATGAGGCAGAAGTGGAAGGGTTCATCTTTATTAATATGAGGTGAAATCCTTTTTCCTCTGAATTAAGACGAAGGAAATAATACATGAGGCTGGGTCCCAAGATTCTTAAGTTGAAAGAGACGTGAGTAGGAGAAGCTTATGGTAAGTGGTCTGGATCTTTTTAGCAATACAGAAAGCCAGGTGGAATAAAAAAAAAAAAAAAAAAAAAAAAAGAAGAAGAAAGAAGAAAACCAAGTGGTCTGCTAAAAGTTAAGCTCAGAATTGGTGAAGGAATTTTGGAGTCACCACTCCAAAGATTTTTCTGGGGAATAACCAAGTGGTGAATGAAAGAACCATAAAGCACCAGCAAAGATCCAGTTGAAGTTGATGTGTATTTTTAGCAAAATCTGCCTTTGTCCAGGCTTGCTCTGCCAGGGCCTGAGCAGCTGGTGCTAATGTTAACTGCTGTTAATAAAGAGTTTGGATTTTAGCCACTGAAGATATTTTGAGACATTATCCTCGTAGTTGTCCTTAACAGTAAATCAAAGACTGATTGATTTGTTTTCCTCTCATTTGACTTCAACCTGTCCGAGGCATGTAATTAGTAAGTGCTGCCTGTGGAATCCAGTATAAGGAATTTTAATCAACAACTTTTCATAGACTTATTAAACATTATAGCTATTATGAAAAGTGAAAGCTCTCAAACTTATCATAGTCTCTTTTGTTTGTAGTAGTTTCTATAGCGCATTTAAGTTGTAAGGTGTACATCTACTCAGGTGCAGTTTTTGAAATATTTTTGATTTACTCACAATAATATCCTCAAGTAGAAATTTGCTGACTAAATGGAAACAGATACCATTTTAGGACCTCCTTTTTTTCTATATTAGGTTGAAAATGGTGTATTTGTAGCCAACCCTCTTCAGGAACGCACAATTCTAATGAGAAAAGAGGGCGAATCTGCAAAAAGCATTAATGAGATGCTTCTAAGTAGACTTTCTCGGTATAGAGCCTCCCCGTCAGCAACCCTTGCTGCCCTGACTGGTTCCACCATCTCCAACACACTAAAAGAGGATCAAGCAGGTATGTTACTCTGTGCTTCCCAGATCTGTTTCCTTGTATAGCTCTGTTCAGCTACGTCTTGTGCACTTCCTCCATGCTGTGCAAAGCCCTTTCCTTTGCATAGTTGACCTTATTTGGTCTTCCAGTCATTGCCCAGCTTTTTATTCCAAGCCAATATATGTTGTAGGCTATGGACATAAATTCATATGAACCTGTAGGAATGCAAAACAACCCCATGTTAAACTATAAACATCTTATCATCGTCACCATTCATATAAATTAGTTGATTTCATATTTCACATATGCTTTGTGAATGTGAAAACCTGATACTTAGCATCATCTTCCCTAAATACAGTCTTGACCAAGCAAATAACAGAAAAGCCTTCTACAGTAGATATTTTGTTTTTTAGAATTTATCATTTAGTTTTTGTAACTTAATGTTTTAAAATAGATAATACATGTACAGAATTTGAAAGTCAAAATAATGTAAAAAGGTATATGCGGAGAAGTCTTATTCTCACCATGTTGGTAAATTTTATATTCTGCCCCCACCCTACCCCACCACAGGTAACTATATTTATTAGTTTTCATTTATCCTTCCAGTGTTTATGCAAGCATAATTAAAGATGAATTTATATGTTCATAATTTCTGCCTTTTCTTAATAAAAGGTAGTATACTATATACACTATTCTGCACTTTTAAAGTAGGAATTCTTAACCAGGATACACCTTTAAGGGAATGTGTTTAATAACATGTTATTAAACATACTCCCTCAAAGTTTTAGATATCATTTTATAGGTATCTGTCATAATTTTCATCAGATTTTCAGAGTCGTCTATGACCCCCCAAAACATGAAGAACCATTATTCCGTGGAGTTTATAGATTACATACCAAATATTTGGATTAATAACAAACTATGAACTGTAGTAAAAGATAAAGCTAGAAAAAGATACCATATGTAGAAAACTGCATCTGAATTAATAGGCATTTGATGAATTAAGTGTAATTTTATGCTTTATTTTTATAGTTAGAAATGCTAGGAAGAGAAAATATTTATGGTTAATTTGTTATGAGACTACCAAATTAAATACTTATTAGTCCATATTAGAATTTAAGGACAGTATTTTATTTTCACAGCCTTCTATTGTATCAAAGATAAGTGGCAAAATTGTTAATAGTTTTTATGATTTGGGTAAGTGGATAATTCCAGCTGTAGAAGATACTTTCCAGAGGATAGTCTTTTATGTTTCTGTTTTTGTTGTTACCTAAATAAACGTTTTCATGACAAGCTGAAGGCCTGATCTGGGTTTGTCCCTTGGGAGAAAATGAAATCTTACCCTAAACAATGGAAATACTAAAGGAATGCTTATTGAAAATATGTATAATATCAAAACAAGACCTCAGAAGGCAAGGATATATTTAGAATTTGGTAGAAATGTGCACGCTTTAGTAGCACGTATACTGGAATTGGTAGAAACTGGTATCTGTATTCTAAACGTGTAGTCTCATTGTACTTTTTTTTTTTTTTTTTTAAGAGATGAGGTCTTGCTATGTTGCCCAGGCTGCTCTCAAACTCCTGGGCTCAAGCAATCTGTGGATTCTTTAACATGATGTTGCTACATTAAAAATTCACCAATTATAAACCAAGAAACTTTTCAAAAGTAAGTGAACATACAAGGTGTCTATACGTTTTTGGCCAGGTGCAGTGGCTTACGCCTGTAATCCCAGCATTTTGGGAGGCTGAGGTAGGTGGATCACCTGAGGTCAGGAGTTCAAGACCAGCCTGGCCAACATGGTGAAACCCCATCTCTACTAAAAATACAAAAATTAGCCGGTCTTGATGGCGGGCGCCTGTAATCTCAGCTGCTTGGGAGACTGAGGCAGAATTGCTGGAACCCAGGAAGCAGAGGTTGCAGTGAGCCGAGATGGCGCCATTGTACTGCAGCTCAGGCCGACAATGGTGAGACTCAGTCTCAAAAAATAAAAAATAGAAAAGCTTTTATTCCATTATAAACTAATACCTATTACCATGTTAATAAGGGTATGTCTATTAAAAACATCTTGGTGAAAATGTTATACTCACCAAGTTGCTAATTTTCCAATTATTGCTGTCTTGAAGTTTCTTACCTGTGGAAATTTATCTTCTTGAATTATGTCCTTAATGAAGAATATACTTGGTGGGGGCTTGCAGCTTAAAAAAAATAAAACTTTTTAGAAGCACAAACATTCAAAACAAATATCAGATAGATTAGGTTTCACTTTACTCACTCTTCTAATCTAAACCATCTAAAAATGATTTTCATCTATCTAGGCTATAGATAATAAGTTATATTTTACAGCCTGACAGCTTTCTAAGTAAAGCACTCTGATTGATTTTCTGTTGACATAATCAATCCTTGCTAGGCTTGTATATAGAAAATCCATAAATTCACTCCATGTTTTAGATATGCCAGTAAGGGGGATTAAAGTACATTTTACACCTCTTGATTAGAAACAATAATTATTTTCCTAATGACAGTTTATGTCATTGACCCTTTTAAACAAGAAAAATGTATGTAAAGGGTTATAATAAATTACACAGCTATAAAACTGTTTTGTGACAGATATTGTGAAAGCTTTCATTAGGTTGAAATTTTTGGCCAATTTCATGTTGAAAGCTGTTTGTTATCAGTTTAATATCACAAACCTTTCAAGAATTTGTTCTATATAAAATGGAAAAAGAACCCAAAATCTTGATTAGAATATAGGTTGTTCATCCCAAATCTAAAGATCTAAAATGCTCCCAAATCTGAAACTTTTTGAGTGCCTACATGATGCTCAAAGGAAATACTCTCACTAATCTCAGATGTAATGAGTAAAAATAAATAAAAAACAAAGGAAATGTTCATTGGAATATTTTGAATTTTGGATTTTTCAGTTAGGAATGCTCAACTCTTAAGTATAATGCAAATATTTTAAATTCTGAAAAAATCTGAAATCCAAAACACTTCTGGTCTTAAGCATTTCAGATAAATGTACTCAACCTATATCAGTTTTCTAGGGGAAACGCAAATAAATAGTAGGATTCTTCTCTTATTTTGAGATTTAGTCCACGTGAGGATTTTTTTTTTTTTTTTTAGAATAATTTGTGGAGGCATGATGGTATATTGAGGATTGGGAACACATTCAAGAAATGTTCAGACCATATAAATAGGAGGCTCAGGGTCAGGCTGTGGAGCCAGAAGATACTTATGTTTTTCCTTAGCTATTACTTCTTACTCTGTTTTCCTAATCTGGAAATCTGTTTTCCAAATCTTAGTTTGAGTTTGGGTCTCCCTCTTTATATCCTAATCTGTGTTGGTAATCAAATTAATTTTTGTGTCAAATATTTTGACTTAGCATTTTTATTCCTTTGTCCAGCAAATACTAGCTGTGGACTGCCTCTAAAAATGCTGCGGAAGACACCCATATATACCTGTGGCACCTACTTGGTGATGCTGGTGCCTCCTCCAGGAGGATCAGGCAGCTCTGCCACCCGATCTCTTTTTGGTGGAACAAGTGGTTTGTCATCTTTAAAAAGTAAGTGAATTTTACCTGTGGCACTTTCCTCAATTTATCTCAAACTCTGAAATTTAAGGCTCTCCTATTAATTATTTAAAACTTACTTTGTTAAATAGTTGTTTGCAATAGCTCTCTGATAACAAAAAATACCAATATCAATATAGGCTAGGAAGATTTAACAATATAATTTTTTGTGGATGACATATTAGTATAGTTTTTGAAAACTATTGTCCTGTAAAATTAATAGAAATAATCAGTTCAACAAAGTTTTAGGAAACAAAATAATATTTTGTCACATTATTTACTGATGATATAGCAAGAGATCTACTCACTGTGATAGAATTTCTTTTTTTTTAGATGGAATCTTGCTCTGTCGCCCAGGCTGAAGTGCAGTGGCATGATCTCAGCCCACTGCAACTTCTGCCTCCCAGGTTGAAGTGATTCTCCTGCCTCAGCCTCCCTAGTAACTGAGATTACAGGCACACGCCACCATGCCCAGCTAATTTTTTTATTTTTAGTAGAGATGGCATTTCACCATGTTGGCCAGGCTGGTCTCGAATTCCTGGCCTCAGGTGATCCACCCACCTTGACCTCCCAAAGTGCTGGGATTACAGACATGAGCCACCACGCCCTGCGGATAGAATTTCAAAGCTATTAAAATACGTATGTAAAACACCTCCATTTTAGGACACATATACAAAATACTAAGCATAAGACATAGAAAAGCAGATGTGGAAAAATGTATTAATATTTTAAAATATACATATATTTGTATAAGGAGGCACACTACAGTAATTAAAGCAGTGTAATTTTGGCTTCAGAGTGGACACATAATTAAATGGGATAAAGTATAGAATTAAAAAAATGTTCCTCAGGCTGGGGACGGTGGCTTTATTGAGATATAACTCACACACCATAAATTTTACCCGTTTAAAATATACAATTCAGTGGTTTTTAATAAGTTCACAGAGTTGTGCAGT
Organism: Chlorocebus sabaeus; assembly: GCF_047675955.1. Classification (NCBI taxonomy): domain Eukaryota; kingdom Metazoa; phylum Chordata; class Mammalia; order Primates; family Cercopithecidae; genus Chlorocebus; species Chlorocebus sabaeus. The sequence continues at coordinate 109,422,069 of NC_132914.1, read as the reverse complement.
CGTTACCACTAATCTACCCATCACCCCAAAAAGAAACCTCATACTTATCAACAGTTGCTCTCCTACTCCCTGACCCCTGGCATCTACCAATCTACTTTCTGTCTCTGTGGAGTTACCTGTACTCTACTTTTCATGTAAATGGAATTATACAACATACGGTCTTTTATGACTGCTTTTTTGTTTGTTTATTTGCTTGATTTTTAATTTTTGATTTTACTTGATAGTAGCAAAATACCACTTATTATTTTGTCTCATTCTGTGCATATTATGGTGGCTGAGCTATGAATAAAATCAGGAGGAGCTATAAAAGTAAACAGACATGTAAAAATCTTGATTCTTCCTTTTAGTAACTATTATCTTGGGAAAATTAATCATTCAAAGCCTCAACTTTCCCATTTAAAAAAATGTGCAGATGATTATACCTACCACGTAGGATAGTGTGAGGACACTTGACACATTATAGAGAGTTCTACATAAATATAGAATCATTTTTCCCTCGATGTAAATATAGTTGAGGATTGTGTCAACTGGAGAGCTGTATGATGTGAGAAGAGATGGAGAGTGTTCTCTGCTCATGCACACTTCCACCCTCGCTTGTGGATACTCCTTGCTGTAGTGGGCTTGGTCTCCAGGAAGAAAGTACATGGAATGAGGTTTTCTCCTTAGTGCTTGCAAATGTGCATTTGTTACTGGACACCAATGATCCTAGATCTTTCTCAGTCTTTAGCCATGGAATCACTACGTGGTTACTGAGGCTCAGACAGGTGAAGTGATGTGGTCCAAGTCTCTTGACACCAGATCCAGCTCTTTTTCATTGGTTCCAAGTTGTTCTATCCATCAGTTAACATATTGCTGGGGAGGCCTTAGGAAACTTACAATCATAGCAGAAGGCAAAGGAGAAGCAGGCATCTTCACACGTTGGCAGGATGGAGCGAGTCTGTGACTGTTTTTTAAACTTAACATAATGTTTTCGAGGTTCATCCATATTACAGCATGAATCAGTACTTCATTACTTTTTATGGTTGAATTATATTTCATTGTGTAGATAATATCCCATTTTGTTTATCCATTCATAAGTTGGTAGACATTTAAGTTGTTTCTACTTTTTGGCTATTTTGAATAATGCTGTTACGAACATTAGTATATAAGTTTTGTGTGGACATTTTTCATACTATGGGCGCATACATAGGAGTGGAATTGCGGGGTCATATGGTAAGTATATGTTTACCCTTGGAGGGACTGCTAAACTGTTTCCCAAAGTGGCCATACCATTTTACGTTCTCATCTCCTAAGTGTAATGGTTCTATTTTCTCTATATCCTCGTCAACATTTGTTATTTTCTGTTTTTCTGATTATAGCCATCTTTGTGGATATGAAGTGGTACCTCATTGTGATTTGTGCGTTTCCTTAATGACTAATGATGCTTAGCATCTTTTCATGTGCTTATTGGCCATTTGTATATCTTCTTTGGAGGAATATTTATTCCTCCAAAGTCTTTTGTCCATTTAAAGATTGGGTTTTTTGGCTGGGCGCAGTGGCTCACGCCTGTAATCCCAGCACTTTGGGAGGCCGTGGCGGGCAAATCATGAGGTCAAGAGATCGAGACCATTGTGGCCAACATGGTGAAACCCCGTCTCTACTAAAATACAAAAATTAGCTGGGCGTGATGGCACGTGCCTGTAGTCCCAGCTACACAGGAGGCTGAGGCAGGAGAACTGCTTAACCCAGGAGGTGGAGGTTGCAGTGAGCCTAGATCGCGCCACTGCACTGCAGCCTGGCGACAGAGCAAGATTCTGTCTCCAAATAAATAAATAAATAAATAAAGCAAAAGTAAAAATTGGGTTTTTATGTTATTGACCATCAGTCTTTTTTTTCCCCTCTTTTTTCCTACTATTACTGCATATTATGACCATTGGTCTTATTAAATTGTGTTTAGTCTCCTTGGCATGGCTTTTTTGCTCAACTGAAATTGACCCCACTGAATTAAAGTGGGTCTTGATGGTACCATTCTTTCATGAGGATATAGCTTACACAGTGATTCTACTTTAGCGCAACAAACCAGTACATGCTTAAATTCCTTCTATGTCATGAGGTCAAGAGATCAAAACCATCGTAGCCAACATGGTGAAACCCCATCTCTTCTAAAATACAAAAATTAACTGGGCATGGTGGCGCATGCTTGTAGTCCCAGCTACACAGGGGTGTTCCTCTTTGGCTACTGTGGGGGCTGCTCAGAAAGTGGAAGAATTGGTGCTTACCTTTAACAACTCATAGGCTAGTTAGGAGAGATGACATAGATGTGTGAGACAATGAGAAAATGATAGACAGTGCTGCATCCCTGCTGGAAGGATCCACGTGGAGCAGATTTGTGAGCTGCAGAATCTGAGAAAGAAAGGCTCATTGTGGAGTGGGGTAGAAAGGAGAGACTTCATGAGGTTTTGAGTTTAAGCCATAAAGAACGGGTATTATTCATATAAGTGGCCAAGTGAGGAGAAAGCATATGTATGTTAAGTGCCATGAAAAGAGCTTTGGAGATCTATTTTCTACTGTCCCATTTTGTTTAATGGAACAGTAGAAAATAGAAAAAAGAGTATCATTTATGTTATAACTCAAGTTAGGCATGATGCAGATCTGGGCTACTAGGGTGATGAGAATATGAAAAAGAAGCAAACTTGAGACACAGTGCTAAAGTTTTGTTTGAAAATGGGGAAGAAAATAAAATCAGTGATAGCAATTAATGTATATATATGCTGGTGTGGATCCTTGACATATTTTAACTCATTTACTCTTTACAATAACTGTATAAGGTAGGTACTTTTATTATTTCCACTCTAGAAATGAGGAAACTGAGATGTTCAATGTCTTTCCCAGGGCCACCCAAAAGTGTTAGAGCTGGAATTGAAACTCCGAAGCCCAAAGTCCATGCTCTTTACCACTGCACCGTCCTGTGTTAAGGGAAAAAGTCAAGGTGTATTAGGAAAGATTGCAGCTGAGCTGTGTTTGAGTGTACACTAAGCTTTATTGAACACTGACTAACTGCAAAGTGTTTCTTGTAAACATTTTCATCTTGTGATTTAGTGATGGTAACCCCTCTTGCAATTACCCTTTTGATAATGTGTATCAGAAAGAACCATCATGCAAAAGGTGCCGTTTTAAAAACACTTTGAAAACTATGGTTCAATGTTAAATTTAGGGAGATTTCTGGGGGTGACAGTTTTCTTTCTGTGGTCTTATGCATGTATTCTCCATCCCTTTACCACCAATTACCACCAATACGCAACAAGAAGTAAGGGGTGTGATTTTTATAAAAATTTTGTTAAAAGCCTAAAATTTAAACTTTGAAAATAATCTTCAGGCTCATTAAACAGCTTAATGTTTGTTTCCAAAGTCCTAGCCTCCAGCTTGGTGTATAATATTTCGGATGGTCAGTTTACAAGTCGTGCAGATCTCATAGATGCTGCTGGAAGCTCACTGGGGCGTGGTGCTCTCGTACCAGGATTGGGTAAGAAATAAACGTGCACATTTCTTTGGAAAATTTAAAGTTTTAGCAAATTTCTCTTGAGCTATCTTGCCAGTTCCCTGTGGCATTCTTGTTTCCTTGAAAAGAAAGACGTTTTTTGTTTTGTTTTGTTTTTTTGAGACAGGGTCTCTTCTGTCACCTAGACTGGAGTGAAGTGGTGCAATCTTGGCTCACTGCAGCCTCCACCTCCTGGGCTCAAGCAGTCCTCCCGTCTCAGCCTCCTGAGTAACAGGGACTATAGGAGTACACCACCATGCCCAGCTAATTTTGTTTATTTTTTGTAGAGCCAAGGTCTCACTATGTCACCCAGGCTGATCTCAAACTCCTGGGCTCAAGCAATCCTCCTGCCTCGGCCTCCCAAAGTGCTGGGATTACAGGCATGAGCCATTGTGCCCAGCCAGAAAGGATTTTTTTAATATTAAATTTTAATTTTGGGAATGAGTATAAGAAATTGCCATATGTAAAATTCCTCTGAGTAAACTGCAATTGAAGATACTGTTTATTAGGTTGTGCGATAATGCCTATAAGAAATTCTCAAGGTTTATGCCATGAAAAGTTTATTTCCTGTGAGGAATTGGTATACCTGTTATTGCTAGAAAATGAACATTAAGTAATATTCTGGATAAGTAATATTCTTTGCCCTGGGTGGTAGGAAGCTTATTTCTAGGTTTTAGGCTCAGTTATTAGGGCTTTTTACTGTGTATTAATATTAATTGGTTTATTATACCTGGGTTTTTAATGTAAGACTTAAATCCTTTTTGGAAGTAGGTCACAGATAAATCAGTTACTAAGAGCTCTCTATTTTGTGAGACTTACTCCTTCTCACACAGGAGTTAAGCAAAATTAAAAATTAAATGCTGGCTTCTTGCCGAGTCCCCACCTAGTACCTTGCCAAGTAAATCTATGGGACTAGGGATGTGGGTTGTCAACATTAGAGAGCATCCTTGCCCTTCCACTTTGTAGCAGTGCTTGTGAGAAATATGTATACAGGTAGCTGGTGGCATGATGACTGAATACAGTATGCTCTTTTTGCAGGAGCATGTTATGACACAGTGAATAACATGCTATGGACATGCTCAAATGACTATATCGATCAGTGGTGTAACCCTGGGAATCAAGCCTTCCATTATGTCTGCCAGAGACTTGGAGTCAGTCACATTATCACTGAGCCCAAAGGTGAGGTGCATTCAGGGTCTTGCAGGAAAAGATTTCCTTCTGAAATATGAGAGAATACCACAGCATTTGTAGGTGAATACATAGCCCAACCCCAGAATGTGTCCCCAGTTTTCCCTCTTTGAACTTTTGAAACCTAAAGTCCTTTGTTCTCTGTAACCATGAAAGATGAGTTATGATTAAGTGAATAAGTATGTAAATAAATAGAGCTTTTGAGGTGGTCAATAGACGTTTTTAAAGGAAAATTGTTATGTCCTTCCTGAAATTGTTGGAACTTTGTTGCAAAAATTATTTGTATTTGGCATGGGATTGTATACTGTTGTAATGTTTTGCATTGATAATGACTTATTTATATACAAACTTAGATGGAATTACCAGTGAAGGACCTTTGTATTTTTTAATATTAATATGAACATTCTTAATATTAAGTTAATATTAACTTAAAATCTTGTGGCTTTAAAGTCAACTATGCTAATATGGAGGAATTAATCACTCAGCAAGTCCCCTACCCATAAAGCAACACTAAAACAGGTAATTATCAAAAACAACTATTTCCAGGCTCTGGAAATTGCCAAGGCATACACCAAATTGAGAGTTGTTATTCATTTTAAAAAGCCCTGAACTTTGGGTACCAGAACTGCTCCGATCCTCCACCTCAGTCTGCTGTGGGAGAATTACTGTGCTGACCACCTCAAGCTTGGTCAGCATAATAATTCTCTCGGGGTGGGGAAGACTGTGAAAAGCAGCAGCTTTGCTGCCAGAGGGGGCTGACTTGATAGGGAGCAGAGCGTGGAAAAACCTCATGTCCAGTAGCATTGTCAGTAACAGTAGTCATCTTGGTGGCAAACAAACAGACACCTGTGGCTGAGCAGGCCTTAGATCTTGATTCCAGTTAGGGCAAGCAGTGGCCCAGTCGACTAGCTAGAAGTTTACTAGTGAGAGCTGGATAGTGAGAAAGCTGTGGGGGACCACACGCCTACACAGAAAAGGCCTAAGACAGCCTAAGCTACTCGCACAATTCTGGCGAAACATGAGTCTGCATACACATGCAAAGATGTGAGAGGGCCCAACAGGAAGCAAAAACCAGAACAGAGTTTAAAACCCTGTGAACTTTGCTGCACTTCCCCCAAAACACACAGATCCATCCAGGGTGAAAGTGTTACTGGCTAAAGGTGTTGGAGTACAATCATTGGTTGACAACCACTAAGGAATACAGATAGGAGTGACCCCTAGGAAGCCAGGCGGAAAAAGAAAAACAAGAATAATTAAAAATAAATGGAGCTGGGTGTGGTGGCTCACGCCTGTAATCCCAGCACTTTGGGAGGCTGAGGTGGGCAGATCACCTGAGGTCAGGAATTCGAGACCAGCCTGGCCAACATGGTGAAACCCCATCTCTACTAAAAACACATAAAAATTAGCTGAGCCTGATGGCAGGCGCCTGTAGTCTCAGCTACTTGGGAGGCTGGGGCAGGAGAATCACTTGAACTGGGAGGCTGAGGTTGCAGTGTGCCGAGATCACGCCATTGCACACCAGCCGGGGCAACAAGAGTGAAACTCCATCTCAAAAAAATAAAATAAGATAAGATGAAAGAAAGAAAGGAAGGAAGGAAGGAAGGAAGGAAGGAAGGAAGGAAGGAAGGAAGGAAGGAAGGAAGGAAGGAAGGAAGGAAGGAAGGAAGGAAGGAAGGAAGGAAGGAAGGAAGGAAGGAAGGAAGGAAGGAAGGAAGGAAGGAAGGAAGGAAGGAAGGAAGGAAGGAAGGAAGGAAAGAAGTGTTTGAGAAAATAAACTGAGCAGAAAAATCAGTAACAACGCAATGCAGGAGAAACACAGATGTTGGACTAATGACTTTAAAGTCAAATGAAGACTTAAAGCAGCCGTTATAAATACATTTAAAGAACTAAAGGAATCCAAGTTTAAAAAAATCAAAGGTAAATATGATGACTATGATCAAGCAAATTGAGAATTTCAGTAAAGAGATTATTTAAAAACAACAACAACAACAAAATGGAAATTCCGGGTTTGAAAAGAAAAATTCAGTAGAGTGGCTCAACAGCAGATTTGAGCTGCTGGGAGAAGAAAGCAGCAAACCTGGACCATAGATTGGTAGAGCTGTTCTGTCTGAAGAGCAGAACAGGACACCTGGGGAGTACTAGTCAGACGTTTGTAGAATAGAATGTCCTTCCCTGTGGGTTCATCTGATGCTTTCTTATGGTTAAACTGAAGTTATGGACTGGGGGAAGAATACCACAGAAGCGATACCCCCTTCACATTACCTCTATTCCAAGATACATGGTATTGACATGACTTATTACTAGTGATAATAAAAACTGATCACTTGGTTTAAATGATATCTGCCAGGTTTCTCCACTATAAAATTACCACTTCTCCCTTTCAATACTCTGTTAGTCTCAACCACACTGAAGGGAAGGGTAATTAAGCTCCACCTCCTAGAAAAAGTGTATCAGAGAACTTGTAGACTAGGTCCTTCAGAGGACCAAAGCCAGTTCATGTGGATAGACGAATGTTTATCAGCACAGTAATTATTATCTCTAGGGTCAGTTTTTTTTCTCAGCTTTCACTCTCGAATTTGGTATTTGTGTAAATTTACTAAAACTTGGTGTGTTGTGCATTTAGAGTGGGCGAGTTTTATGGAATATAAATTATATCTTGATAAAGCTATTTTTTTGAAAAAGCAAAAAGTAGAAAAGAAAGTCCACTTTGTATTACTGACTCACAAGCCTCTTGCCTGAACGCCAGACTATGAATTCACTTCCACTTGGTTATCTAATGGGTATTTTCAGCTTAACATGTCAAAACATGAGGAACTATTTATAGACTGGGGTTCTAATATGGAGCAGCCATAGGATATGGAGAGGTTTTACTAGAGTGGTTACCAGCAGGGGTTACCTCAGGGGCTGTGGACTGAGGTGGCCTGAATCCAAATCCCAGTTCTACCACTTCTTAGCTATGTGACGTAGGGCAAGTTCCTTAACTTCTGTGACTCTTGGTTTATTGCTCTACAAAACAGGGCTAAAATAGTCTAAGTTGAGAACCATGTAAAGCATTCAGCCCATTCTTCAGCATATAAAAAGGGCTCAGTAAGTGGTAGCTACTTCCGTTCCAAACAAATGAACTCCCGAAGTGTTTTCACCCCAGCGCCTGTGGCAGCGAGAAGGGTTCTCTGGCAGCAGTGAAAGAGATTATAGCCAAAATACCCTTTTCTAGTGTGCACACACCTTTTGTATGTCAGAGGTCTGTTCTTTGGGAACCACCCATAGAGATGTCTTTCCTCACTCAGTTTCCTTTTCATCTTCTAGAAGAGGCTATAACCACGAATGAGGTTATAAACCAATTATTGCACCACGTTGGTGCGATGTGCATACACCAACTTAATCTTCTTGCCACCAACCCCAATCTTCCAATCACAAGTGTCTTGGGCAAGCAGCATCCAATTGAAGCACACCATCTTAGCAGTATTTGTGACATTATGGAGAAGGCCATGGTTAATGGAGATACCTGTATTATACGCTGCATTCTCGTTGTCTTTCAGGTAAATACATTGTTTGGAGATAAATAAGATGATAGAGAAAAGGAAACGCAAACCTTGGCTTCAGCCAGTTCTTTTTTACCAGAAGAAAAATTTAATGCCTGTTCTGTATCCTACCACCTTCTAATCCTGTAGTTAGAATTATTGTATTCATTGCGCTGTGATTAATGGAGTATTGCTATACATAGCTTATTACAATTAATATATGCAAAATATTTACTATAATTATACCATTACACAAATAGAAGAGATTGTGGTTAAAAAAAATCCACCTGGTTTATTTGTTCATAGGGTATCTACCATGTACTTTCTTTGTAGGGATAATTTTATCCCCGTAGAATTAGCATTTTTAGATAGACTCCTTATGTTTCTGTAGGTGGTATTTAAATTTTTCTTCAGCCCACAAACTGAAAGGAATCGAGACATCATTCGACGGTCGGGATTGCTTCTTTGGCAGTTGTTGATGGCACCAAAAGATCAAATTTGCCCTGAAATTCAGAAGGAAGTCTGCCTTGCCATCAGGTAAACAGCTAATGATTTTCGTAGTGCTCTCTGCAAAATGGTTCTTTTGCAAGGCATTGTAATCCTCCCTGAAAGCTGGTAGTATAAATGCCTCTTACCCCATCCCACAGTCAGGACCTCATAGATTGGGGATAATTTCACTGGAGAGGGGTTTGTAGCCCCACCTGTAGAGGACCAAAGCCAACTGTGTACTTGCATTTCCTTATCTCACTGTTTGGATCTAAAAAAAAAAAACAAAAAACCCTTTAAGTGGATATTTTGATTATTTGCAGGCTGATGTTCTCATTTTGCAGAGTGTGGCAGGGTGGTTAAGAAGCAGGCTTTGGCAACAGGCAGATCTGGGTTCTAGACTTTGCCACTCACGAGTGTGACCTTGGTTTAAGGTTCGCATTTCCTTAGCTGTAAGATGAGCATAAAAATAGCACCTATTTTATGGGTTTGTGAGGTTTTCCTAAGGTAAGGCCTGATGCAAAGTAAGTGCTCAAAAATGCAAGTCTTTATCAACCTGTTTAAAGCTTTTGAGACAAGAGAGCAGAATTTATAGGCCATTTTCTATTTCTTGTCAGTCTTTTTTTTTTTTTTTTTTTTTTTTAGTTCAGTGAACTTTTTTTCTTTTTGCTTTTTTGAGACAGAGTTTTACTCTTGTTACCCAGGCTCGAGTGCAGTGGTGCGATTTCAGCTGACCGCAACCTCCGCCTCCCAGGTTCAAGTGATTCTCCTGCGTCAGCCTCTCAAGTAGCTGGGATTACAGGCACCTGCCACCACGCCTGGCTAATTTTTGTATTTTTAGTAGAGATGGGGTTTCACCATGTTGGCCAGGCTGGTCTCAAACTCCTGACCTCAGATGATCCACCCACCTTGGCCTCCCAAAGTGCTGGGATTACAGGTGTGAGTCACCATGCCTGGCCTCAGCGAGCTTTTATACAGGAATACAGCCTTAAAGTGACTATAACTATAATTTAGTTTCCAAGAGAGAGCTGAATGGTTGATCTGAAAGATCTGTATGACAGGGGTGAGCATAGATGACAGGAAGTTGTTTTCCTTCCACAGCGCATTATGCTTCAAATCTCTTTCTGTGGAGCATTAAGGCAGTGATTGAAATCTGGTGCTCTGAGGAAACTTTTGGAGGGGATGGGTATATTCACTATCTTGATTATGGTGATGGTTTCTTTGGTGTATACATATGTCAGACTTATCAGATTGTACACTGTAAATATGTGCACTTGATTAAATGTTAAACCTCAATTAAAAAAGAAAAGAGGCTGAATGCGGTAGCTCATAGCTATAATCCCAGCACTTTGAGGGGCCATGGCAGGAGGATCGCTGAAGCCAGGTTTGAGACCAGTCTGGGCAACATAGTAAGACCTTGTCTCTACAAAAAAATAAAAATAAAAACAAAATTAGCCCAATGCCCTGGCAAGCACCTGTAGTCCCAGGCATTTGGGAGACTGAGGTGGGAGGATCACTTGAGCCTGGGAGATCAAGGCTGCAATGTGCCGAGATCACACCACTGCACTCCATGCATTCCAGCCTGGGCAGCAGTGAGATCCTATCTAAAATACACACACGCACGCACACACACAAATAAACTAATGAAAAGAAAAAAAATTCTGATGCCATTTGTAATGTTGTTCTTCCCTTCTCTTTGAAAAAGCTGAGAATTAGCAATTTACTTTCTTAATTGTTTTTTGGGGGAGGCACAATTGATATGTGTAGGCTTGACTACATTGACTTTTCATAGCTTACCAATTCTTTTTAACCAGTTCTGCATCTAACCCCAAGTAACTTATTTTGGTAATTCACAGGAAGAGGAGGAGAGGGATGACATTTATCAGGGAAGTGATTGGACTGTATCGTGACAGTGAATTTAGAGTCAAATACCTTTTTAGGCCAGGTGCAGTAGCTCACACCTGCAATCCCAGCACTTTGGGAGGACAAGGCAGGTGGATCGCTTGAGCTCAGGAGTTTAACCTGGGCAACATATTGAGACCCTGTCTCAAATTTTTTTAATGCCTTTTTAGTGATAAAAGTTTTTTCACAGTTTTATATAATCAAATTGACATCTTTAATAAAAATAAGAATTTAAATATTTAGAGTTTTGATTTTCTAGAATTTTTGCTTAAATGTTTTTGACTTTTTTGTCATTTCAGCTCTGGTTTAAATATCTTGTACCCAGGTGAAACTGAAATCAATAACTTACTTAAACTGGTCTTAACAGAAGGTAAGAATTATCCTTTAATTATCTTTGAACAGCCGTCCTTTTTTTGTCCCCAAGGAAACAACTGCATATTAAGATAATTGATACTTCTTCATATATGTTAGTCAGCATATTTTAAAAATGTATCTGCAGGCCAGGCACAGTGGATCACACCTGTAATCCCAGCACTTTGGTAGGCTGAGGCGAGAGGATCACTTGACCCAGGAGCTCAAGACCAGCCTGGCCAGCATAGCAAGACCCTGACACTACAAAAAATAAAAACAATTAGCTGACCATGGTGGCCTATACCTTGTTGTCCCAGCTACTCAGGAGTCTGAGGCAGGAGGATTGCTTCCGCCCAGGAGGTTGAGGCTGCAGTGAGCTATGATGACACAACTACACTCTAGCCTGGGCAACAGAGCCAGACCCTGTCTCAAAAAGAAAGAAAGAAAGAAAGAATGTATCTGCATATATGCTTACATTTCAACCAGATTGAAAGCAAAAACCGTGTTTTATATATCTTCAAGCTTTATAAACTGTCTCCACTGCTTAGCATAATGTATGTGACTGTAGATGTTTAACAAATAAAATGATCACTTATTGGTGATTTCTAAGCCACTTGTCTTCACACATTGGAGCCTAACATTTTAAGTTACACTAAACAACACAACAAAAGGTACTGTGTTAAAGACAGTTGGCATTTAAAAGCAACATTAAGGAATGAAAAATCACACTTCATAATATATCAAGAAGGTAATTACACTTTAATCAGGATGCTGGTTAAAAAGTCGGATTCATTGTGATGTCATTTTTGCTGCTTTTATTTGTATAAGTCCGTATGTCTGGTGCCCCTAGCTTGCCGACAATCTATTTGTTTAAAAACTTTTTAAAAATAGCATCAGTTTTCGAGGAGTCATTACCAGGGTAGTTGATGGAGCTTTGTTCTGTGTTAGGAGAGAGAAACAGTGGACTCTCCCAGCTACGGGATGTGATCCTAACCAACCTGGCCGAACAGCTCCAAAACAACCGATTTGGCAGCGATGAAGATGATCATTACAGGTGACACAAGTTATATTATTCACTCCTAGCCTTTGTGTTCTCAGTCGTTAGTTTACATTTCAATGTGTTTGATCAACTTTAGTCTCCTGTTATAATTAATATGATCGTTAGCATGTTAAACCTAAAGCATGGACCAGATGAAAGATAATAGATTCTGTAGTTCCCCTCAGAACTGATCATTGCACATCTCAGTTTTATCAGTAAAGTAAGTTGGGCTTGGGGAAAGGGTCTTTAGCAAAAATAACAGATGGAACTTATTTAGGAGATCTTGGTTCAGAGTACTGTCCAAATTGCTGGTTTATGAGAAAGGCTGAGTATGTGTGTTAGAGCTGGTGAAGCAGACGAAGGTGTTGTTTTTCTATGTTATTTATAAAATACTTTGACTTTGTAGTTGGGTGCCATTTGATTTCTATAAGTTTGATTTAAATAGTGTACCTAGTTATTAGCATTATTACTAAGGTGATTTGTTTACAGAATCAATTATGTATCTTCTATTTGTCATCTTATACTAATTATATAAAATTTATCCTTTTATGAATAAACCATCAATAAACATTTTTCCTGCACTTTAAAGACTAAATGATGAACTTTTACACTACATTCTGAAGATTGTTGTACGAGAATCCTGTATCTTAATCACCAAGTGCCAAACTGTCTCTAAAGATGATTTTCAAAAGCTCCTTTCAACTGTGCCTGTAAGTAAAAATGTGTTTAATGAAAGCAAAATTATATCAAGCATCCCTGTTTTCATTTTATTGTATTGACAGGTGTGTATATACATACAGACTTAAAATAATTTATGAAAGGCCAGGCGCAGTGGCTCACGCCTGTAATCCCAGCACTTTGGGAGGCCAAGGTGGGTGGATCACCTGAGGTCAGGAGTTCAAGACCAGTCTGACCAACATGGTGAAACCCCATCTCTACTAATAATACAAAAATTAGCAGGGTGTGATGGCGCACATTAGTAATCCCAGCTACTTAAGAGGCTGAGGCAGGACAATCACGTGAACCCAGGAGGTGGAGATTACAGTGAGCTGAGATCGCGCCACCACACTCCAGCCTGGGTGACAGAGCAAGACTTCGTCTCAAATAATAATAATAATAATTTATGAAAGTCAGTGGATGACTCCTTACCCTAGAAATGTAGACCTAGACAAATGCACTTGAAAAACTTTCCAAAGACTATTCCCCCTGCTTAAATTGCTTGATGCAATAAATTGATCAGATTTGGGGGTTTTTGTTTTATCTAGTGAGAGTGTTTTTCCCTTATTAATTTTTAATTTTACATTGTTTTCTAAACCATGGACGTTTTATAGAGACCAGTAGGAATCAAAAGATTCTTTTAAGGGTTTGGGTATTCTTCTGTAATGGAGATGTGTGTGAGAGGGAGGGGGAAGGATAATTATTAAGAGGCAAAAATTCAAGTAAGTATTGTAATTAGTGAGGGTTGTGTACCAAAAGGCAGAAAGTTATAGTAAATGTGTCAGAGTATGCATGGAAAGCCATGTGGAAATAAGTCACCTGAAAAACTAACTTGGTCTGTTTTGTGTACTTTCTCTTTTTGTTTTCTTTGTCAAAATCTTTTAAAAACGTGAGGATTACATGATCGCTCTTTCAGTAGGGTTTAGATCATTTAAATGCCCTTATTTGTATTAAAGGCTGCATCCTCCTGCCTGCGCTATCTGATGGCAGTTCAGAATCACCTTCTCAGTAACACTATTTTGATTAAACCTGATGAGAATGATGACAGTGACAGCTCCTTGCAGGGAGAGACATTGAAGGTACAGGTAAACACCAAGCTTTATTTTAACGATGCGTTCTACCCAGTGTGAAAAGCAGCTTAATTGGCTAAATTTCTGTGTATTATGATGTCAGAATTCACCTTGTGGCTTATATTCTTGTGAGAGGTAACATTAGGCCACTCATTCCATAGATTTTTTATGTCATTGCTCAGTAGTCACCTACTTGTGACACTCATAATGTGTCATCCATGTGCTCCTGTCAACCTTTTTGTGCCTTTGTTTACTTCCATCTTCTTTTAAGAACTATAAAATATGGCACTTACAAGTGATCTCATGTGTACCTGAAAGTTATAGTTACATAGACATATGTATATGTATGTATGTATAAATCAATCTTGGAGCATTAAATAATTTCAAAATTTTTGATGGTTAATATATTCTCTTGATTAAAATAACTTTTAAAAGGTGATAATTTTCACAATCTTTGTATGAAATAATCTAATTTCTAAACCTATAGTCAATTTCATTTTCTATAATTATTTTTAAATTAGCTTCTGTGTAAACTCACTAACTTGTTCCCACTTGACAATTTATAGCAGTCCAAAGATTTTTTTATAGCCATGGTTGTTATAATTTTGACAGATGCTCAAGGCTGTTGTTTGCATTGTTCTTCAGAATTTCATCTTTGTGGGAGAATCAGAGAAATCAACAAGAACTTTATTCTTTCTTAAAATGTTAAACACACTGAAAAATCAACCAAGGAAGCCATAGTTAAAGATAAAAACCAATGCAGTTTGCCCCTTTTTTACTCCTTCATGCATATATACTATGTAAATCATACATCTGATAGTTTGTACTTATTGTACTTGAGTTTATTTCATTGTATAATCCATTTTCAAATAGGCAGACATACATGCACTTTTAATTTAAGTTGTTGATAATATTTATTTAACTTCTCTTGCCTTAGTTTTCTCATCAGTAAAAAGGGACAATAACATCTTCTTTGTAAAGTTGCTGTATTAACAACAAGCCCTGTAAATACCTGGCACTTTGCTGCCATGTGGTATGGAGTCAGTAGATGATCGTGCATGTCATTAGTGTGACTTAAAACATGATTTGGCTTATCATTAGTTCAGAGTTCCTACTCTCTTAATGATAAAAAAAAAAATCTCAATAATACTTATAACAGGTAGGTGTGGTGGCTGACACCTGTAATCTTAGCACTTTGGGAGGCTGAGGCAGGTGGATCACTTGAGGCCAAGAGTTCGAGATCAGCCTGGCCAACATGGCGAAACCCCGTCTCTACTGAAAAATACAAAAATTAGCCAGGCGTGATGGTACTGCCCTGTAATTCCAGCTACTGGGGAGGCTGAGGCATGAGAATTGCTTGAACCCAGGAGGTAGAGGTTGCAGGGAGCCCTGATCACGCCACTGCACTCCAGCCTGGGTGGCAGAGTGAGACTCTGTCTCAAAAAATAATAACAATAATAATAAAGACCCCGGAAAATTCCAACAATGAGAAAGTTTTTTCTATTTGAAGGCTAAATTTTAGCCTTAGTAGATTCTTTTTTGTTTTTTTGTTTTTTTGAGATGGAGTCTCGCTTTGTTGCCCAGGCTAGAGTGCTGTGGTGCAATCTGGCTCACTGCAACCTCCATCTCCTGGGTTCAAGTGATTCTCCTGCCTCAGTCTCCCGAGTAGCTGGGACTACAGATGTGTGCCACCATGCCTAGCTAATTTTTGTATTTTTAGTAGAGACGGGGTTTAACGTGTTGACCAGACTGGTCTTGAACTCCTAACCTCAAGCGATCCACTTGCCTCGGCCTCCCAAAGTGCTAGGATTATAGGCATGAGCCACCGTGCCTGGCGTAGCCTTAGTAAATTCTTAATTAAACCATAGAGAGAAAGGTAAAGACTCTTAGGAAAGGCTGAATAGGCTCAGTTGTCTAGGTTTCTGGGGAAATATGTCCCCTAAAGAGTTTGTATTTTTTTAACTGAAAATCATTGTAAACTAAACATTTCTATAATGTTAGCTAGTCCTTCTTAACACATTATTTAGTATTTGTACTCCCACGAACTCTGTAATAGTTATTTTAATGTTTAATAGCCTGTAACTGCTTGCTACCTTAATTGAATTTTTTTAACTGCCTGTTTTTAACTGTGATGGCTTTAGGACATTGAGTAAAAGGTCACTTGTACTGTTTCAGAATGTTGTGTTTTTGTCTCATTTTATTCACCGCCTCTACATGCGCATTTTACTGTTCTGTTTTTCTCTTTAGCTATCCTCATACCACCCAAGGCAGTCTTCCACCTGGACAGTTTCTGGGCTGGCCACCAGGAGCTCTCTTGTGCTGGATGGGATGGGAGATATTTCTTGTGCTGGCTGGGATGGGAGCCTTTTCTCCTAGGGACTCAGTGTGATCCCTCTGAAATACTGCATATTTCTGTCAGCTCTCCAGACCTTGGCCTCCCAATTTGCTACTTGTCATTCTAGTAGAATTTACTGCTTTGGGCTTATTCTGGCCACCTCATTATTTCATTTGGAAATGCATCATTAAATACATCATTTCATGTTGTCATTGTGAACGTATGTTCGTCACAAAGCTTAAAAATAATATGATGATATTTTCTGCCTAGGAGCTAAAAGTCAGTATTTTGGCTCTTGCCACCCAAATCCTGACTGGATGTGATGAAGTGTTGGAAATGCTACAGCAGGTCACAACTGCCCTCATAAATAGTGACATAGCAGACCGTGAGCAGAGGTAAGGAATGGATGGTGGGCTGTGACCAGCTGCCCTGTGGGAAGAAAAATTTGTTTATTGAAATTAAACATTTTTAGAATATAGAAGGATCAATTTTATATAGAGAGATTTTTGTGAGAATAGGCTAAAAGGGCAAGTGTTTGAAATCCAAGTGCAGTCACACTTTTTTGTGTGCTTTCAGGTGAGATTGGGCCAACAGCCATGATCTAAGGGTAGCGAAATTGTGGAGGGCACGGCCTAATCTCTGCCACTTGAGACTTCTACTGCCATCACTCCCAAAATGGCCTTTCCTTTAATTATCGAGGTCAGCACCACGCACACTTAGTTTCCTCATGATAAAGACTTTTGGGAGGAATAAGTGACTTGTCAACTGCTACACAAAGGATGACACTGATGTGGTACCTCAAGATTTTACTGTAATTTTACTTCTCCAAATACATGTCTGACCTCTCTTTCACAGTAATAAAGCCCTTTCTCAGCCCTTCACATTAAAATTTCTGCTGTAACCCCGTCTCTACTAAAAATACAAGAAAAAAAAATTAGCTGGGCATGGTGGCAGGCACCTGTAGTTCCAGCTAGTGGGGAGGCTAAGGCAGGAGAATGGCCTGAACCCCAGAGGTGGAGCTTGCAGTGAGCCGAGATTGCGCCACTGCACTCCAGCCTGGGCGACAGAGCGAGACTCCATCTCAAAAAAAAAAAAAAAGACAAAATTCTGCTCTGGTTTGATTTTAGAGGTGCATTGCATACTGTGTTTTTTGACGATTTGCATGTTGGAGCTGTAGATCTAAAATAATCCTACAGTGTAATTTTTGCTTCCATAACCCTGTCTGTTCCTATGGACTTGGTTCTTACCCACTCCCAGAGAACAGATAGGAGGTTGGGATTAAGAACAATATAACCCAGATAGGTGTTGCATTGAGGCTTAGTAATACGTAGTTCAGTCTAATGGGAGAGCCTGGGTTTCTGGTTCCACTACCAATATCCTAAGTAGCCTTAAGGAATTTACATAATCCTTTCTTTCTGCATTCCTTAATTCTTCTAGCAGAGGACAGGGATATTAAAAATGTGATTTTAAAGATAAATTAAAAATTTGCCTACTTAAATGAGTCAAAATCATAGAGACAGAAAGTAGAATGGTGTTTACCGGGGGCTGGGGGCAAGGGAAAAATGAGGAGTTATTGCTTAATGGGTATAGAGTTTGGGTTTTATAACACAAAAAGAGTTGTGGAGATGGATGATGGTGATGGTTGCACAACATTATTTAATAACACTGAAATATACCCTTAAAATGGTTAAGATGGTAAATGTTATGCTATGTTTATTTTACCGTAATAAAAAAAATTGGGGGAAGAAATCTGCCTGCTTCTGCATGCCCCAGACAAGCCTCAATTTCTCTAGACCAGTAATGGATGTCACAGCTCTGGGCAGGTGAATCAATGTTGTAGCCATTCACTTCCTCCTTTTTAGAGTCACTGTGTAGCATAGTGACCAGCAGCCCCAGAGGCAAGGGAACTTTACAGGTAGTAACCATTGGCATTTTAGAATCCATTTGTAAAGTACTTCAAAGGTGCTATGAAATGCACCATGTAGCAACCTACAACCTAGAACCTAAGTGGTTCATACACCTGTAATCCCAACAGTTTGGGAGGCCGAGGTGGGAGGATCACTTGTACCCAGGAGATCAAGGCTGCAGTGAGCTGTGATTGTACCACTGCACTCCAGCCTAGGTGACAGAGTGAGACCCTGTCAAAAAAAAAAAAAAAAAAAAAAAAAAAGGCAGCTTATAAATTTTTTGGCAAAAATCAGAGACTGAAGGTGAAATCTATTAATAGCTTTCTTTCTGTTCTTCCCCTCTCCCTCAGTGGCAGAAGGTGGAAAATTTGTGGACTGAATTGCTATCACTGAAAGTGCTTAAGTGGTTTAAGGAGGTGCAGTTTAGGAGAAATTGTCAGATAAAGATGACATTAGTGCTTCTTCACATGTTTGGGCATTGCTTAGGCTGTGTGTTTTTCTTGAACTTTTTGTAGGTTAAAAGGCTTGGAACAAGTTACTAAGGCTACTATGCTTGGTCACCTTCTTCCAGTGTTACTGACCTCCCTGATGCATCCAAATTTACAGACTCTGATTATGGCCGATGCCCTGATGCCTCAGCTAGTGCAGCTGGTACTCTATACAAGCCAGGTATGATCCTTGGTGTGCCAAAGTGAACTGCTTTTTGGCCAACCTGCTTCACAAGGTGGCTGTTTGCTTTCACTGAAGGCAGAATAAACATAATCCTGCCTTTCAGAAACCAAGGGAAATAATGATGGAATGAAGAAAAATATTGTGTCATAAAAATAAACAAATAACAAGGGAAAGCATTTTATTTGTTTGACTAAATTACTAACTGCAATCTTTTAGCAAGTGTTCATGGCTGATCAGCTATAAAAATGCTAATATACAATGCTACTAAAAACCTACCATTATAGTTTGTCTCCTGAGTCCTTGCCAGCTAGTAGTAGCTAATATAAATGATGCATTCCATTCCAGCATTAAGTAAAATCATATTAAGTGGTCTAAGTAGCACAGCATTTCTTAGTGAAGGAGAGCCGACTAGGATTGTAAAAAGATGATTTAAGAGAGATCTCTAAGTTTGGCTCTCATACCATTTAGATAACTGACAGTAGCACTGGAAGACATAATGTTGGTTTTTGTGTTTCAGACGGCTTTGCTGCTTAAAACCCAGTGTCCGGTTTTTGCTGAGGTGGGCTGTTCCCCGTGTGGTGCACCAGACCAGAAGTGCAGGCTGTTCCCTGATGAGAGGTAATGAATGCTGCTTCCTTTCAGGAACCTTTTTCTTGTTTTCTTCTGATGAAAGCCTAGCACTCCTTTTATGAAAATGATTTTTAGCAAGGCTTATCTATGTGAAAAGAAAAAGACTTCGAAATGAAAATTTTAGATAACTGTAACATTGCTTTGTAGATTTACAGCAACTGGTTAGAATAAATTTCCCCATGGAGCAAGAGATTAGTTCAAAATTGATCTTAAATTCTCATATGCTAATAGTGGGGATGTAAAATATTATGACTTTGACAGGCAGTTTGGCTGTTTCTTTTTTTTTTTTTTTCTGAGACGGAGTCTTGCTCAGTCACCCAGGCTGGAGTGCAGTGGCTCATCTCAGCTCACGGCAACCTCTGCCTCCTGGGTTGAAGCAATTCTCCTGCCTCAGCCACATGAGTAGCTAGGATTACATGCGTATGCCACCACACCCAGCTAATTTTTGTATTTTTAGTAGAGACGAGATCTTACCATGTTGGCCAGGCTGGTTTTGAACTCCTGACCTCATGATCCACCCACCTCGGCCTCCCAAAGTGCTGGGATTACAGGCGTGAGCCACCGCACCCTGCTGGCTCTTTCTTAAAAACTTAAACATACACCTATTGTATGACTGAACTATTTCACTTTTAGGTATTCACACAAGAAAAGAAAGCATAGGTTCTTACAAAGCTTTTACATTAAGGTTCGTAACAGTTTTGGTTAGAAGAGCCCAAAACTGGAAACAGCATAAATGTCCATCTGGAAACAACATAAATACCCATCAATAAGTGAATGGATAAACAAATTGTGATGTAGTCATACAATGGACTCTAATCAGCAATAAAAAGGAATGTTGTTATATACAACAGTGTGTATGTAATCTCAAAATACTTAACCCTGAATGAAAGAAGCCATGTCCCCTTAGGTCACGTACTCTATTATTTCATTTATATAAAACTCTAGAAAATGCAAACTAATCTCTAGTGACAGCAAATAAATGATCACCTGGGGGAGAAATGGAGTGGTTACAAAGAGGAAGAAGGAAACTTAATGGTATAACAAATGTCCAAACTTATCAAGTTGTATGCTTTAAATATGTGCAATTTATTATGTCAATTATGTTACATTAAAGCTGTCTTTAAAGATTTCCTGGGTTTCTCTAGAGCAGCGGGCTATGGAATTGAGCTTTTCGCAGTGATGCAAACTTCTATCTGTGCTGTCTAGTTCCATAGCCACAGGTTGTTATTGAGCATCTGCAGTGTAGCTAATGTGACTGAGGAGCTGAATTGTAAATTTTATTTCATTTAAATTCAATTTAATTGAAATGGCCACATGTGACTAGTAGCTACTGTATTGGACAGTAAGGCTCTGCAGCTCAAGCTTCAGAGTTGAAAGAATAAGAGAATTCTGTGGCAACTAAGTTTAAGTCTTAGGAGTTTGTATTCCGCAACCTCAGGCTCCATGCTGTCCTTGAGAGTTCAATTACAGTAGGTAAGAGAACCTTTGAAGGCACCTTTCCTTAGTAAAAATTATGTTGAAAAGTAGCTGTGTAGACTCCTGGAGTTTTCAGCAATTGGCATGTAGATATCAACAAAAGGAAATTTTTACAGGATGCTAACCCTGTGGGATTTGCAAAGTGGCCAATCTTAAAGATCCTTTACAGTACCCTTTTTTTTTTTTTTCTGAGTACATTTAAATGAGAGTTGATCAGGTCTTCTCTTAGATATCAATTGGGCTTTTCCCTTGAGAAAAAGAAAGAAAAATGAAAATATATCTCTGCTTCTTATCCTAGAAAAAGGCAAAAAAGAAAAAAAAAGCAAATATTATATCTAACAACAAAGAAAGAAAAAACCCTTAAATGTGGGAATTTTTTAAATGTTTCTGATTGCCACTGATATCAAGCATGTAAAAGCCTCAGTGTTATCATACTGCATGCTGTGGAAAATTAAAGAGCAATTTAATGTTTATATTGTTTTTCCTTTCCTTGACTGCTAAGCTAAATCACTTTCTCTATTTCTGTTTAGAATGTTAGAAGAGAAGGAAGAGCCAGGATTTCTCACTGGTTTAAAGATTCCTGCCCCATGGGCTGCTGGAAAGACTGTGGAAACAGTCCACCCCGTCAGAGACAACTATAAATTTAAAGAAACGGTCCATATCCCAGGAGCTCGCTGCCTGTACCTTAGATTTGATAGCAGATGCTCTTCACAATATGACTATGACAAAGTAAGTAAGAACTGGGTTATTATTGGTTCCACCTCAAGTAAGCTGATTCTTAGATGCTTCTTATTTTTCTTTGCTGCTGGTCACCATTCTTGACTGATTTCTGTCTGCAGCTATCTCTAAGGAGAACTTTTCTAAGATAAAGTTCTTCTCTTTGAAGGGTAGTGATTTAAGGAAGTTAAAGAAACACCACCTCTGCAGTCTAAGAACAGTGTTTTAATGATATGTTGAAAGTGTACTTTGTAAGCTTTCAGGTGCTTAGATGTGAGTGGAAGGAAATGTTCCTTTTCATTCTGCTTACCCCTGCCCTCCCTCTGTGCTTGAAGTTCTCCCAGATGTGTGATGTCCATTCATCTAGAAAGGTCTCACTGCCCAATTCTTGGGGCTTCTCATGTATCTTTTGGGAAAAGGTGGCTTTTTAGAAGGGTTTCAGAGGTGCTAAGATCTGGTTTATATTTATTTAAACTTTTTTTTTTTTTTTTTGAGGAAGAGTAGTTTCCAACCTCGTGGCTTAACAGTTATGAACAAAAGGAAGCATCTTAGGGGTTGAAACATTTTCTTCCACTTAGAATTATTGAATTGTAACCTGTCATGTGGTCTTAGGGGGAAAGGCTAATGAAATATGTAACATATGAAAGAACAGCTGGAGGATTATCTAATAGCTTTGTGCATACTATTTTTATGTAGCTTGTTAGTGATCTATTGTGTCTCTCCTGTGAACTGTGTGAGGGCAAATGGGCTTAAATCCTAGCAGGGGATTCTGACTTCTGAGGCTGGCTTTTAAAAACATTCTATCCGGAGAGGTTTTTAGGTTAAAAATAAAGGACTTCTTAACTGTATATACTATGAGATGGTGAAACACATTTCTGGGCAAGTTATAGAATCCTCTTCCCCATTATCTTTTAGGATAGTGAAGATTCCCAGGTGTCACCAAAACCTTGTCCTCAAAACTCACCTTAGCTGGAACCAAGAAAATATATGAGATGATCTTTAGTAGGCCTTTCAGAAACATATCTCCTACCATCAGTCCACTGTAATTCATAGCTCCTGGCATTGGCTACCCCCATTTCCCAGGTTCAGGTGAAGTGACTTAATATAGAAATGGGAGAGTCTGCTGTTTTAGTTGGTGTCATTTTGTTTCTTCTTTAAAAACCGTATTTTGCATTTCTGATATGCGCTAACTTATGCCTGCAGTAGACATTAGTGTTAAATGATGAAGCACAAAGAGGCTTACTACATGGATGAAAGTACATTTACTTTTCCAGTGGTCCCTGGCTGGTGTCAGCAAAAGGCCCCAAAGGGTAAGACATCACAAAATGATAAGCATTCAGGGCGGAAGATGGAGCTTCTAAATCTGAAGTTAGATGCAGTGAGAAGCAGTCACAGTACACATTAGAAGACAGGGTTTGGTATTTACAGAAGCCAGAGCTTTATTTTTCCTGTGGAATGCCAAATGAGCTATAAATGTTTCTTCTGCCGATTAGAAAGTCAGCCAGCTGGTTATACATGAATTAGAGAAGTATTGATACATGAAAACTGACCCAAGAAGCAGCCGCCCCTTTTCTGGCCCAAATTTGTATCATTTTCTTTTTATACCATTAAGCAACATCCTAAGAATATATGGCTTATTTTCAATTTGTTGCATTTTTTAAAATTCTTATTTATTCATTGATTTTTTTCTTTGGTGCTTTTATTTTGTTGTTCTGTTAGATATAATCATATTTCCATCTGTATTTGCTCACTTTACTAATTTTGGGGAGGACTTAAGGGGCCAAACTGTTATTAATGAGTTATATGTTATTAATTAGCATTAAAATAACTATTTCAAAAATATTGATGTACAATAGCTGAGTATAACTATTTAATGTGAGGTCCCCAAGCCAATTAAAGTGTGCTAATATAAAAAATATACTTCTTTTTATTAAGAATTGTTATTACTCTGTGGCTTCCCTGTAAATACCAATGACTGATTGCATCCAAACTAGTATCAGTTATACCTAAAAAAATCAGGAAATATTAGTTATAATGACACCAATGCCTGGTTATAATTGTATTTTGAACAATTTTTTTTGCAGCCTTTTTATTTGTAGATGTTGTTTTTGTTTTTCTTTTACAGTCTAACAGTATATTTTCTGTTTTGAAGTTGGTGATATATGCGGGGCCTAACACAAACAGTAGGAAGGTTGCTGAATATGGAGGCAACACACTGGGATATGGCAGCCGTAGTGTCTTAGGAACTGGTTGGCCGAAAGACTTGGTGAAGGTATGGTATCCAGTCATAATCGCTTCCTAGAAAAGAAAATGAACTTGCAGTCCTCACAGGTCCAAGTACTAACTGTAATCCCAGAAAAACATTTGCCCTGGGGGCTTTTGTTGAGGTGGGGCCACCTTACTAGGCCTGTCAGCTCACTCCTTCTATTCAGAATGATCCTCCTTTCACTTGTAGGACATCAGACCCCTGTTCACTCCCTTTCACAAGTTGCTCCATGGATAGAATTTGTCACAGCATTTTCTTCCTTGTTGATTAAAAGGGTTGCTAGATCTTTTCCAGCTTAGTTCTCCTCTATACTCCCTGTTGACAAGTACCCTAGAACCACAAGGCCATTGCAGTGTAAAAGTATTGAGTTAATGTGTTCAGATGAATTTGGGCCTTTGAAGCAAAAACAATTATCCATTCTCAAACTGATGAAATGAGTGCCATGCTTTGTAATTCGGCCCTCAAACTACTTACTGTGTATCTGCCTGGGATATGAATATAAACTGAAATGTCTGTTAAAACCCAAAAATGTCCCCAAAGTCTATTCCCAGGGCCTTTATTTCATATACGTTATGGACCCTCTTTAATTCAGCCATAGATGGCAAGCCATTTGTTAGAAATTATGGCCAGGTGCAGTTGCTCACACCTATAGTCCCAGCACTATATCACTCAGGTGATCCAGAGGATCACCTGAGGTCGGGAGTTTGAGACCAGCCTGGCCAACATGGTGAAACACCATCTCTACTAAAAATACAAAAATTAGTCAGGCATGGTGGTACGCGCCTGTTATGCCAGCTACTCAGGAGGCTGAGGCAGGAGAATCACTTAAACCCAAGAGGCGGAGGTTGCAGTGAGTCAAGATTGCGCCATTGCACTCCAGTCTGGGCGACAGAGCGAAACTCCATCTCAAAAAAAAAAAAGAGAGAGAAATTATGCTCAAGGCCGAGCAAGGTGACTCATGCCTGTAATCCCAGCACTTTGGGAGGCCAAGGTGGACAGACTGCTTGAGCCCAAGAATTTGAGACCAACCTGGGCAACATAGTGAGACCTCGTCTCTACAAAAAAAAAAAAATACAAAAATTAGCTGGGCATGGTGCCGCACACTTATAGTTCCAGCTACTCAGGAGGCTGAAGTGGGAGGATTGCTTGAGCCCAGGAGGTTGAGGCTGCAGTGAGCCATGATTGTGCCACTGCACTCCAGCCTGGGTGACAGAGTAAGACCTTGTCTCAAAAAAAAAAAAAAAAAAAATTATTCTCAAGATTTGATTAACCTTTACTGTGATCTTGCTAATGGGCAACTGTGGCCCATTTCACAGATGCCTCATCCCAAAGGCTACCTCGTCAAGAGAGACACTTAAAGGACTGGGTGTCTAAATGAAAGGGAATGGAATTTGAATCAAAAAGCAAGTGAGAAAAGGAGTGAAATATTGCTGTGGTCCTTTTTGAAAGTAAACCTCTGAAATTCATTGCTCTTTTGAAAATTGTGTATCTTGTTTTTAAAGTGCATTTCCCACCCCCCTCTTAAATTTTAAGGTGGAAGGAGATACAGTCACCTTCTCCTTTGAAATGAGAAGTGGCCGTGAACACAACACTCCTGATAAAGCCATGTGGGGCTTTGCTTGCACAGTTCGCGCTCAGGTACTTGAATCTAACCACTGCCGTGGACAAAATGTACTATCTGCTATGTGCCTTGATTACATACATCATATCTACCTTGGAAACAGGGCAGAATATGAGTCACTCTTTCATCTTTCTCTTCTAGTTGGCACTAGTCAACTACTAGCAGCTAGTAGTACTTTTACAGAATAAAACTAGCCATGACCTAATATCAGCTCAGCAGCACAGAAATACATCTATTGATTGGGGCTGCCTCTTCAAAGCTTGGGGAGGTGACCTGACCCCAGCATCTTTCCATAGGGCAAAGAGGACTCAATAGAACTTAATAGAAATAAGCACTTGGATCCTGGGTTTTAAGAGTAGTTAAGCATCCAGCTGAGCATGGTGGCTCACACTTGTAATCCCAGTACTTTGGGAGGCTGAGGCGGGCGGATCAACTGAGGTCAGGAGTTCGAGATCAGCCTGGCCAACTTGGTGAAACCCCGTCTCTACTAAAAATACAAAAATTAGCCGGGTGTGTTGATGGGCACCTGTAGTCCTAGCTACTTGAGAGGCTGAGGTAAGAGAATCGCTTGAACCAGGAGGCAGAGATTGCAGTGAGCTGAGATCGTACCACTGTACTCCAGCCTGGGTGACAGAGTGAGACTTCGTCTCAAAAGTTAAAAAAAAAAAAAAAAAAAAAAAAAAACCAGAGTACTTAAACATCCTACTGACCCCTCCAGTTGCCTGATTCCAAAAACGTATTTTAGATTTTGATGTTTCTTAAGCTTAACCACACTAAGACTCTCCAGAGTGGCATTAACTGCTAGAATGTAAGCTCCATGAGAGCAGGGATCTTCATTTCATTCTCCGATGTATCTCAGGCACCTAGAACAATGGCTGGCACACAAAGGACACCCAGTAAATATTTCTTGAATGAATTCACTGCAGTCATTGACAATATCACAGTTTGAGCACAGGATGGAAGTGAAAAAACAAAATAGTGGTTTATACTTAGGTAGGCACAACAAAGAGGAAGCTATCAAAGAGTCAGGCTTCTTTATTTCATTTATACTATTTATTTGATTTGTACTATTGTATATGGGGTCTGATCAACTATTTTCTCTTCAGAATTATGTTGAGACTTCACTCTGGTCATTGTGGTACCACCATCTCGTCATGATTTGGGTGCTGTACCTGTGTCCCCTAGCAGTGATACTCGATGCTGCTCTGTAGAACCCTGTGGTTGGGAACAGTGCAGTGTGGGGCAGCACAGGTAGCAACCTCTCTGCCAGTGTACACTGACCATTGTGGTTTACCCCTGTCTGCATTGTAGGAGTCTTCGGAGGATGTCTCAGGAGGCTTGCCCTTTCTGGTAGACCTGGCTTTAGGTCTGTCTGTGTTAGCTTGTTCCATGTTAAGAATCCTGTACAATGGACCAGAAATTACCAAAGAAGAAGAAGCCTGTCAGGAGCTATTGCGGTCCAAACTTTTACAAAGGTAACAAAAAGGTTGAATTTGAGCTAGTGTTGCCTGCAAAGGAAAAAGGACTTTATGTGGAAAAATCCTTTTGGTACATTTCCAGGGTGATTGTGCCTACTGCCTGGCAATCTCATGGGTGTCATTGTGTCTAAGAAATAAGATGAAAATTACACCATAGTGCTTTCTGGCCCTTACTTTACTAAATTTAAGATTACATCTTTGAACTGCATAAGCTTTTCTCTGACACAATTATTGTCTAATTAAATTGAATGATCCCCAAGAGGATGAGTGGATGTGTGATAAAGCAAACACAGCAAATGTTTATTGTACAATCTAGACAAATGTGTCTGTGGACATTAACCATGTCATTCTTTCAGCTTTTCTGTACATTTAAAAGTTTTAATGATTAAATATTGGGGGGGAGCTAGATCCCCAAAGATGGGCTTTCATACAATGCTCATTTTTCTTTAGCTTCTGGAGAAGGTTTGATGAGTAATTAACACAGAATGTGATTCTTCATATGTTTGATGTGTCTGCAAACATCCAATAGCTTTCCAATAATCTTGATGAGAGAGGAAGTGAAGAGCCTCTTTTCTGTCTGCTCAGGTGCCAGTGGCAGGTGGAGGCCAATGGCGTGATCTCCCCTGCCCTTACTCCGAGCCCCTCTCCACTGCCTCTGACCATAGAGGAAGACAGAGAATTCACCTACCCCTCTGATGTCCTCGTGCCTCCTGTTGGAAACTACTTTGATCTGCCTCGGATCAGGCTGCCTCCAGGAATCATGATAAAGCTCAGGGAAATTTCTGGGCGTGCTAGACCTCAATTTAGACCAAGTATAAAGTATGTTGCTGTGTAGTGTTTTACTTTTCCCAGTAGGAAAAAAAGTTTAAACAATTGAAATGGGTGTATTTCTTCTGTGGTCTAGTAAATGAAACTTTAATTTTATGTTTACTCTATGAGTGTTAAAATTAACCGAGTCTGGAGGGCCCACCAGGCAGTATTCCAGATTAGGGGCTCTCAAAATTTGGTCCCCTAGTCAGCAGCATTGGCATCACTTGGGAGCTTGTTAGTTCTTGGACCCCATTTTACACCTATTGAATCAGGAGGTGTGAGGATGGGGCCCAGCTTAACAAGTTTCCCACGTGACTGATACATGCTAAAGTGTGACAAGTGCTAGGTTTATCTCTAGTATTTTGACCTTCTACTAGCAGTCAGCCTCTACTTTACTTTCCAGAGTCTAGAGATATGTGTTTATTTTTGATGCCTAGAGAAATGGTGAGGAGTTCTATAATCTAGAATGTACAGACTTACAGTTACAAATGTCTGTGGTATTCTTGCTTAAAGTCAAGTCTGTTTTGCAGGCCTCTGCTCTGCCTCCTGAGGCAGGATTTCAGAGAGAAAACTTTAGAGAATATATGAAATTTGAAATGAAAAAAATACAGAAAACACTATTGTTTTCAGCCCAACATCCATATGCACTGAACACTGCAGGCCATAATACTGCATAAAATTAATTAGTGGATAGATGCTGCTGAAGATCCTTTCTTAGCCTTAGCCCTCTTCCAGCTCTAATATGTCTCTAACTCAAAAGATAGCAATCATAGAAAATGAAGTCTTTTTTTTTTTTTTTTTTTTTTTTTTGAGAGGGAGTCTCGTTCTGTCACCCAGGCTGGAGTGCAGTGATGTGATCTCGGCTTACTACAACCTCCGTCTCCCAGGTTCAGGAGATTCTCCTGCCTCAGCCTCCCGAGTAACTGGGATTACAGGGACATGCCACTATAGCCAGCTAATTTTTGTGTTTTTAGTAGAGACGAGGTTTCTCCATGTTGACCAGGCTGGTCTCGAACTCCTGACCTCAAGTGATTCACCTGCCTCGGCCTCCCAAAGTGCTAGGATTACAGGCTGAAGTCTCTTTACTCTTGATTTTCAGCTTTATCAGCCAATGTCAGTTTTATCAGTTAATATACTAAATTATTTGCCAACATAAGACTCCCGACAGTGCCATACTATGCATACCTCTTACTCTATGGTAACAAAGGAGGTGTGGTGAATATTTAATATCTTTAGATCAAAGCCTCAGTTCTCCAACCTATAAAATACTCTCTTGGGCTGGGGCATGGTGGCTCATGCCTGTAATCCCAATACTTTGGGAGGCCAAGTCAAGAGGATCACTTGAGCCCAGGAGTTCAAGACCAGCCTGAGCGACATAGTAAGAAGCCCCCACCCTAAAATTTTTTTCTCAAATTAGCTGAGCATGGCAGCATGCACCTGTAGTCTCAGCTACTCAGGAGGCTGAGGCAAGAGGATCCCTTGAACCCAGGAGTTTGAGGCTGCAATGAGCCATGATTGCTCTGCTGAACTGCAGCCTAGGTGACAGGGGGAGAGACCCTGTCTCTAAAAAAATAAAAAATAAAAATAAAATACAGTATTGAGAAGCTGAGAGCATGGCATACATCTGACTAATTTCTATTGTGGTCACAGAGAAGTAATTCAGCCAGACGTGATGGAGGAAATGGTGGTATCTTGTGTTATTAAACACTTGAACTTGGTTGATGCACTGCAATCTCTAATAAATTTCCAATATCAAGAAGAACATGCTGAAGAATATGATTTATTGTGTAAAATTATGGGAGAGACTTTTAAGAAGCTCAATGCCATGGAGAGACAGCTGCAGGTAAATGTCTGATAACTGTTGGAAATAATTTCTTTCATGGAAATTTAAAGAAATTTAGAATGTGATCTAATTTTTAAAATTACTATTGTGACTAAAATTTTGAATTGTACTTGTTTTTATTTTGCATCTATTTTAATGTATTTATTAGAGTGTTGCAGAACTGGAACAAAAATGGCAAAGTGAAGTTGATGATGCCATGCAGGGGAAACTGGAGAACAACATGCCTTTCTTTTATGATTACCATTTTAATGAGGTGAGCAAAATGTATGATTTGTCACTGGGGCATTGCCATTTAGAGAGCAAAGGTATATACTCGTGTGTGTGTGTGTGTGTGTGTGTGTAGAGGTACAATAATGTCATTTCCTAAAATGTTGCACACTCCAAAACTGTACCCATTCTTTAAAAGAGGTTAAATGAAAATTGATTAGATCAGCATGCAGTATACAAATAATTACTCATGAGGTTGTTTTTCTAAATGATTAATAGTTTTATAAAGATATATAAGGAAGTTGTCATCATGGTCAAATTTTGCTTTCAAGCCTTAAAAAACAAAAAATAGGCAAAATTATAAGCCCTGAAAGAATTCCCAGAAAGTAGTCAATGCCATTCTTAATCATTAAAATATCAAATAATAACTTACAAATGAGTTTCAAGCATAGAAATATGGACCAAAGGTGGTGGTTTTTCTCTGAAATTTTCTGTTCATTTTAATATATGTATAGTAAAACTTGGTTCTTGCAGATCCTGCATACATCTTTTTTTTCTTTAGAACAAAATGAAAGAACTAGAACTTTTGTGTTCAATGAAGGAAGTCTCCTTTGATGGGAATGATCTTGAAAACATGGTCCTATCACTGAGGTTAGTGGTATTAATAACTATTAAGGCTATTATCACCTTGATGCTCAAAACACATTGTAAAGGTCTAGTCTCTTAATAGATATATTTTTTTATATTGTGAACTTACTAAATATTTTAGAGTTGGAACTCATTTGGTAAATTGGAAGTTTTGGTTTTAACCTTCAAAAGTTAGCATAGGCATTTGAAACAGAAAAAGAAACCAGAAGTGGCCAGATTTTCTAGCACTGTTCCTTGGATGAGTAAAGAGGGCAGTAAGTTGATTAGGTTACTTTTGCTTAGTTTCCCCTGTGTCTTCTCTTACTCTTTGTAAACATTTTTTTTAATGGTTGTTTTTGGTAAGCTAGAGAACAACTCAATGCACATCAATCTTTCTTTATGTGCATCTTTATGTGCACTTAGGGAGAAGTTCCTACAAGAAGTGAATTCTCTTATTCAGAAACCCTCACACCCACTGGCTAAAACAAAGACGTTAGTGAAGAGTTTAATGAACCGAGCCGAGCTTTTGCTGCATGTCACCATCGCGGCCCAGTCGGGCCTCACGAGAAGCATCTCTGGGACCCCTGCTGAAACACCAGGTACTGATCAAAGATAGCCCCTAACTGGCTTCTGGTCCTACTCTGTTCATATAAGACACGTCAGCTATATTTTGAAAAATTCACTCTTTAGTACTCCAAGAAAGGAAAACAAAAGGAAATTTTAACGTATTTAGTTTTGCCTTATACTTTCTCTACAAAGCACTTGAGTGACAAAAGAAAAACAAAGAAATACTTGTATGTCATTAAATTCCTGTGGTCAACTTCTTGTTTCTTTTATATTATTTTACTTTTTGAGACTGAGTCTCACTCTGTCGCCCAGGCTGGAGTGCAGTGGCGAATCTCGGCTCATCGAAACCTCCGCCTCCCAGGTTCAAGCAATTCTGCTTCAGCCTCCCAAGTAGCTGGGACTACAGGTGCATGCTGCCATGCCTGGCTAATTTTTGTATTTTTAGTAGAGACGGGGTTTCACTATGTTGGCTAGGTTGGTCTTGAACTGCTGACCTCAGGTGGTCCGCCCGCCTTGGGCTCCCAACATGCTAGGATTACAGGTGTGAGTCACTGCCCCCGGCCCTGTTTTTGTTTTCATACTAACATATATAATTAGATTTCATAGTATCATATACAATTAGTGAATATCATGAATCTTGTAACATCATTTTTCCCTCTTTACTTGAAGCTGAGTTTGCATTTCATCTTTAGTAATTATGTGGAACCTTGTGCTATGACTTCCTGGGAGTTAACTTTTTCTAGGTCACATTTTATTTATTTATTTATTTATTTATTTATTTATTTATTTTTTGAGATGGAGTCTCGCTCTGTTGCCTAGGCTGGAGTGCAGTGGCATAATCTCTGCTCACTGCAATCTCTGCCTCCCGGGTTCAAGAAATTCTCCTGCCTCAGCTTCCCAGGTAGGTGGGATTACAGGCACTTACCACTATGCCCGGCTAATTTTTGTATTTTTAGTAGAGACAGGGTTTCGCTATGTTGGCCAGGCTGGTCTTGAACTCCTGATCTCAGGTGATCCGCCCACCTCAGCCTCCCAAAGTGCTGGGATTACAGATGTGAGCCACCTTGCCCAGCCTAGGTCACATTTTAATTGTTAGCCTAAAAATGCATCTCTCAGGAAAATCATTGATTCTTCTTACTTAAGACAGGATCTGTAACATGGCACAGCCCACAAGCATTCATTCTTAACCTAAGAGATAAAATTAAATAAACATGTTCTTAAATGAAAGCGTCCATGTTACATAGCCCCATTGCCCAGTGAGCAGTAGGGAGCAGGCAAACTTGTTTTCATCCCAGCTGGTCATCTAAGGCTCTTCTCACTTGGGATTTGAAGTCTAGGAGGACTCCCAAGGTCTCACTCTGTAATACGGGTTCTCCCTGAGAACTTCAGGGGAAGACACAGGTTTGGGAGAGAGACATGTGCTGAGTGTGTGGTACAATCACATGCCAGGATGGTCTGCTATACATATAAGCCCTTGGTAAAGGTCTTGTATATAGACCTGACCACTTGGTAAGGCTGTTAGTACTGTCCCAGAGGCTGTTGACCTCAGAGATAACAGTATCTTCAAAAATTATATACTTTTTAAATATTTAAGCTGTCTAACTACTCTTAAGACAGATACAAAATGGTTTTCTCAGCTGGGCACAGTGGCTCATGCCTGTAATCTCAGAACTTTGGGAGGCCAAGGCAGGAGGATCGCTTAGACCGGGAGTTCAAGACCAGGCTTTGCCACATAGCAGGACCTGGTCTCTACAAAAAAACATGAAAATTAGCCACGCATGGTGGTGTGCACCTGTAATCCCAGCTACTTGGGAGGCTGAGTTGGGAGGATTGCTTGAGTCCAGGAGTTCAAGGCTGCAGTAAGTCATGATTGTAGCACTGCACTTCAGCCTGGGCAACAAAGCAAGACCCTGTCTCTAAATAAATAAATAAGTGAAAATTTTAGAAAAATAAAACAAAATGGTTTTTTTCCTGCACTTTCTCAACATCTTTTTTCTTTTTTTCTTTTTTTTTTTTTTTTTTTGAGGCAGAGTCTTGCTCTGTTGCCCAGGCTGGAGTGCAGTGGCACTATCTCGGCTCACTGCAAGCTCCGCCTCCTGGGTTCACGCCATTCTCCTGCCTCAGCCTCCCAGGTAGCTGGGACTACAGGCGCCTGCCACCACGCCCGGCTAATTTTTTTGTATTTTTAGTAGAGATGGGGTTTCACCGTGTTAGCCAGGATGGTCTTGATCTCCTGACCTCGTGATCCACCCATCTCAGCCTCCCAAAGTGCTGGGATTACAGGCTTGAGCCACCGCGCCCGGCCAACATCTTTTTTCTTAGCTGGTCTTGACGTATAGTTTTATCTTCTTTCCATTTAAGGATTGTTTTATAAAACAACTATTTCCCTGGACAGGGTTAAGGAGTATGTCTTATAGAAAGACCCATTCAGATTCCAACTCAAGTGTGATATTTATTCCTACCAACTATGATCAAAGCAGAGGTATCATCAAATGACAATAAATCAGCTAAATAAATCTGGGGTTAAAGCGGGGATAAAGGCCATCTCTGAAAAAAATGGATGTGGATGTATTTGAATTAAGAAATTTGGGCCAGGTGTGGTAGCTCACACCTGTAATCCTGGCACTTTGGGAGGCCAAGGTGGGTGGATCACTTGAAGTCAGGAGTTCGAGACTAGCCTGGCCAACATGGTGAAACCCCATCTCTACTAAAAAAATACAAAAGTTACCTGGACGTGGTGGTGCACGCCTGTAATCGCTGCTACTTGGGAGGCTGAGGCAGGAGAATCACTTGAACCTGGGAGATGAAGGTTGCAGAAAGCCGAGATCACACCACTGCACTGCATCCTGGGTGACAGCGAGACCCATCTCAAAAAAATAAGAAATTAAAAAATATTAAAAAAGAAATTTGTGCTTTCTGGCAATTACTTGCTATGTCCTCCCTTGCTTTTTAGAATGCTTAGGTTAAAGTGAACATTGATAGCTATGAAATTAAATGAATTTTTCAGCTTTTCTTTGGGAAACCAATTTAATAAAAAGATTTTAATTTTTTTAAGTTAAAATAATTTTTAACCTAATACTTAGGTTAAAAAATTGATGTAAAAACCATCAGTATGCTGTGCTAGCTAGATTGGTTGCTGAACTGTGATAGAAAGCAAAGATACACTTAAACTGTTGGGTAGTTCTGTGTTGCATTTGGCTGTTGTACAGATAGCAGAAATGTCAGCCTTTTAATTCCTTTTTTTCCAGCTTGTAAATCAGCTTCTGAAACAAAAGTGATATCTCATGCTGTCAGGCAGCCTGTTTTTCTTCGCAGCATGTCAGCTCCTTCTGACCTGGAAATGATTGGTAATGAAGATTTGGAATTTACTAGAGCAAATCAGAGGTAAATGGCTAATGGCCAGGGTTGGGTTCCCACATGCAGCTGAATGCATTCATCAAAACAAGCTCCCTAAGTGTGTTTCTCGTCTTGCCAGTCTGTTCTATGTTCCCTGTAGGCGTCGCCACGTGACCAGCCACCGCAGCAGCTCCTTTACACTCCTGCAGTCGCTGGCCATTGAGGACAGCAGGGACAAGCCCACCTACAGTGTCCTGCTAGGGCAGCTGTTTGCTTTCATCGGCACCAACCCTGACCAAGCTGTACGTCATGTTTTGCAGGCTCCAGATGAATAGCACCTAACAGCATGAGGGGTC
The DNA here is from genome assembly GCF_047675955.1 of Chlorocebus sabaeus. NCBI lineage: Eukaryota > Metazoa > Chordata > Mammalia > Primates > Cercopithecidae > Chlorocebus > Chlorocebus sabaeus. Next base: position 109,387,430 of record NC_132914.1, on the reverse strand, counting down.
TTGGGGCAGTTAGCAGGAGTCAGGTGTCCTTCCTTCTTGTGCATTTCAGGTGTCCAGCAGCAGTTTTCTTTTGGCTGCACAGACAAGGTGGCGGCGGGGAAACACTCGCAAGCAGGCACTGGTGCACATGCGGGAATTGCTGACAGCTGCCGTGCGAGTTGGGGGAGTGACACATCTTGTGGGTCCAGTGACAATGGTCCTTCAGGGAGGACCCAGGTTAGTTGTTTCTGTTAGTTTATACTGTCCTTTCTAGAATGGTCAGAGCCATTCCAAAGATTATTCCTGGGGCCCAAACATGGGCATAGTATTTGCTAATGTTTTCCTCTAAAATATTTATATAAAAGTGGTACATGATCTTGCAAAAAACTCAACATATTAATAGAATGTAAAACTCTTGGTATTCACCATTTTCTCCTAAATTCCACTCTGTCCATTAAGAGCTCATTATAGCAACCATACATGCATAAGCAGCTGTATAATTCTTTTTGTACACATAAATGTGTTTGTGTATAAATTTTTTCAACTTAATTCAGATTATATTATCCGTGCCTTTCTATAACCACGGTTGTTTTGCTCAGTATGTCTTAGATATCTCAGGTATCTGTTTTCATATCAGTACATATAGGTCTGGTCTGCTTTATCTTTTTTTATTTGACACAGCATCTCACTCTGTCACCAAGGCTGAAGTGCAGTGGCACAATCTCAGCTCATGGCAGCCTCCGCCTCCCGGGTTCAAGTGATTCTTGTGCCTCAACCTCCCAAGTAGCTAGGATTACAGGCACATGCCACCACACCTGACTAATTTTTATATTTTTAGTAGAGATGGAGTTTCACCATATTGGCCAGACTGGTCTCAAACTCCCAAACTCAGGTAATCTGCCTGCCTCGGCCTCTCAAAGTACTGTGATTACAGGCATGAGCCACTGTGCCCAGCCTTTTTTTTTTTTTTTTAACAGGTTCTCATTCTGTCACCCAGGCTGGCATGCAATGACGTGATCATGGCTCACTGCAGCCTTGACCTCCCCAGGCTCAAGCAATCCTCCCACCTCAGCCTCCCAAGTAGCTGGGACTATGGGCGCGTACCATCATGCCCAGCTAGTGTATTTATTTTTTGTAGAGATGGGGTCTTGCCATGTTGCTGAGGCTGGTCTCAAATTTCTGGGCTCAAGGGATCCTCCTGTCTCAGCCTCCCAGACTGCTGGGATTAAAGGCATGGCCACCATACCTGGCTGCTTTAAGATTTTTAAGAGCTCATAGATATACATTATATAGATGACCTTTTCTAAAAAATTTAACTCATCCTCTACTGATGGACACATAGGTTCATTTGTCTTTATTTCTTTTGTTTTTGTTTTGTTTTTGCATTAACCTCGTTTTACCTATATTTTTGTATATTTCCATGACTGTTATTACTGAACCAATTTCTAAAAATGTAATCGTAGATACTAACTCTGAAGATGGTTTTATAACTCATTTGTGAGTTGTTCTATATGAGTTTCCTATTGGGCTTCAAAGATCTTCAAGTAGAAATAGAAAATGCATTTCACACCCCTGGACTTGAGCTGCTGGAGGTGAGGAATTCTGGCCAATAGGCAGAGAGGGTCCAGTGACTGGAGGAAAATGGGTTAATTAAGGCTGAAGTGAGTATCTTGAGAAATCTTGAGATCCTCCCACCTCAGCCTTCCAAGTAGCTGGGACTACAGGAGAGGTCAGACTATTCTTTGGAAACAAGTCTATAATTTCAGTGGCTTAAAAGGTAAAAATTTTTTGGGCACAGTGGCTCACACCTATAATCCCAGCACTTAAGGAGGCCAAGGCAGGAGGATCACTTGAGGCCAGGAGTTCAAGACCAGCCTGGGCAATATAGTGAGACCCTGTCTCTACAAAAAAGAAAAAATTAGCCGGAGTGGTGGGGCATGCCTGTGGTCCCAGCTACTGGGGAAGCTGAGGCAGGAAGATCGCTTGAGGCCAGGAGGTTGAGATTGCAGTAAGCTATGATCGTATCACCCTGCACTTCAGCCTGGGCAACAGAGCAAAACCTTATCACAAAAAAATAAAAAGAAGACAGAATTTTAGGTCTTGCTTCTGTTCGTGATGGGTTCATGCTGGCTCGTGGTAATCACAGAGGAGGAAACCACCACCTCGAGAGCTGCCAGGCTCCTTGTCAGAACTCTCGCTCATTGACCAGACTTGCCACTGTCCAGCCAACCACAGGGTGCCCAGAAAGAAACAGTGAAAAGCCCTCATGATTACCATAGCCTATTTCCAGAATTTAATTTCTCCATAAAACTGGCAACACTATTCCTTTTTCCCTCGATTATTGTCATTTGTCAGAAACTTGAAAAAAAAAATGTAGAAAATGCCAAAAAATAAAATGAAAATCACCTACGAGTACACCCTCTTAAGGTAACATCTGTTAACGCTTTAGTGTCTGTGTTCTAACCATAGATGTCTCCCGTAGTGTTCTTAGTGGTTCTGTAGCACTGCATTATATGCAGTGAAACTTTATATTATATGCTTGAAACTTTAACAAATTCCCTATTTTTGAACATTAGGTTAGTTTTGCTTGTTTGTTTTTGCTATTGTAAACAATATGATGTTGCATGTCTTTGTAGACAAATCCTGATAGTCTCAGTTCTAAACTAATATTAATTGGTATAGAATCAGACTTATATTATGTTTTTTTCATTGTGAAAGTTTTATTTTATATCAACTAGGCTTTCATCATCTGCTAATAACTGAAGTGGGAACTCAAAAACAGACACTTAGCTAATCCATTTGAGCTTTAGTTGTCTCATTAATAAAACTGCCTTGGCTAGGCACAGTGGCTCAGGCCTGTAATCCCAGCACTTTGGGAGACCGAGGTGGGAGGATTACTTGAGCTCAGGAGTTTGAAACCAGCCTGGGCAACACAGTGAAACATCATCTCTACTAAAAGTAAAAAAAAATTAGCTGGATGTGGTGGTGTGCATCTGTGGTCCTAGCTACTTGGGAGGCAGAGGTGGGAGGATCACCTGGGCCCAAGAGATCAAGGCTGCAGTGAGCTGTGATTGTACCGCTGCACTCCAGCCCGGGTAACAGAGCAAGACCCTGTCTGTAAAAAAATAAAAAAGAAAAAGGACTTACAGTATTCAATGCTACTTAGATTATTGTAGACATGTCTGAAATAACTGGTTTCATGATCAAATATGTTTGGAAAATGTTGAATGTCCTCTGCTTGTAGAGATGCCATTCACTTTACCCTTACTGAAGGCTCTGAAAAGTCTACAGTAGTCTGTTTTAATTTCCCTAACCCAGGATTTCCCAGACTTTTCTGGAGTGTGAACCACTGTTTTGGAGGCACACCTAAAACTTCTGTCCAGCAGTCTTACATAGTTTGGGAAACACTGAGCTGGATGTTCTCCAAGATCCCTTCAGTTCTGGATTCATCCAGAAACTCTAGAGTTTCTCAAGAGGCCTCTCCTGCTCACATGGTCACAGCCACTGTTCTTGACGTGGTTCAGGAAGCCTGAGCTTTGGTTTCTCTTTCACAGAATTGAAGAACTCACATGTGGTGGGATGGTCGAGCAGGTCCAGGAAGCCTTTGGCGAGACCATGACCTCCGTTGTGTCTCTGTGTGCTCGTTACCCTATCGCTTGTGCAAATAGCATTGGACTCTTATGTACCATACCTTATACCAGGTAAGTACGGAAAGGCCTTTTGTTGTATGTAAGTTACACTGATGTATAGTCAATTAAGTGAAAGTATTTTTAATTTTAAAAATTGGATTTTTTGCTTTCATTATCCGGAACTAGCTATAGAAAACTTTTCTCCTGAAAGACACTTAAGGTTCCTGTGTAAATTTCTTATTATTGAGTTCCTACATGACTAAATGCAGCCATTAGGATTATATTACATTGTGAAGATACAGAGGTTCAAAGAAAAATAAAAGGTCCCTAGGAAATTACTTACATATTTGGCAGGAATATTTTGCATATGAACATTTATTTCCTCTTTTGGGTCACTTAGTTACTAATTTGAAGATGTCAAGCATTCATTGAATCCCCTTAGGACAAAATATATGATTTTTTTACATCACTGCAACATTGAGTCGATTCCATCGATTTTTGCTTTGATATTGTAGATAAATAAATCAGAATTTGAAGTTCCTTGTTAATGAAGGGAATCATCATTATAAGAAAATCATTTTGTATTTGATTGCACATGGCAGTATCCTAAGTTGTAGGGAAGGAACTACACCAGCATGTTTTATGCCCCTTTGAACCTCACGTAAGAGTTTCCTGAGTGTTGGTCAGTTACGTTTATCTAGTGTAATCCATGACCCTTTGTCAGGAGTGAAGAGAAGTGCCTGGTACGCAGTGGCCTTGTGCAGCTCATGGATCGACTGTGTAGCTTGAGCAGTCAGACTGAGTCCAGCTCCAGTGAGAAACAGACCAAGAAGCAGAAGGTGGCCACCATGGCCTGGGCCGCCTTCCAGGTGCTTGCCAACCGCTGTGTTGAGTGGGAAAAAGAGGAAGGTGAGATGCCGGACTCCTTTCTAGAGCTCACTGATTTATTCTATTGGTGTGTTAGTTTATTAGGTTTTTTATGCTAAATGAGAGAGAGAAAGGCTCCGTTAAATGACATGATCAGATGGGTTAAATCAGTGGATGATTTCATGAGACACTTTTCCTCAGTGTGGTTCTATGAAAACTTTACAGCATTACGATGAGACTAAATATCCCCATACCCTGAAGGAGTACAGTTATCCCAGGAAATTGAGAAGGTATTTTTTATTCTCTCCCTGTCAACACTGCTAACAGTTTCCAAATATATTTTTTAATTAAAAAAATTTATTAGACACAAGGTCTGTCACCCAGGCTAGGGTACAGTGGTGCAATCATAGCTCACTGTAACCTCGACCTCCCTGACTCGAGTGATAAGCGATCCCCCAACCGCAGCCTCCCAAGTAGGACTACAGGTGCACACTACCATGCCCAGCTAATGTTTTGTTGTTGTTGTTGTTTGTTTTTAGAGTCAGGATCTTGCTATGTTGCCCAGGTTGGTCTCAAACTCCTGGCCTCGAGCAGTCCTTACGCCTTGGCGTTCAAAAAAACAAATACTTTTTGAAGTGGCTTTTCAGTTGCATTTTCAAGGTGATGTTTCCAAATTTTATTTTTAATGACCAATCCAAATAAAAAGTAAACCTGGGCTAGGTGCAGTGACACATGCCTATAGTCCCAGCCACTCAGAAGGCTGAAGTGGGAAGATTGCTTGAGCCAAGGAGGTCGAGGCTGCAGTGAGCTGTGATCGTGCCACTACACTCCCTGGGCAACAGAGCGAGACCCTGTTTCAAAAAAAAAAAAAAGTAAATTTGAAGGATAAATTTCCCCATAAGATTCCAGGCCTGTGTATATAACTTGTTTATTTATCTGTTTATTTGTTCACGATGCATTTTAATGTCTTGAGAGTCTATTATATGCCAGGCAGAATATAAATAAGGCATTATTCCTCTCTTTAAAAATATGGTCTGGCAGGGAACTAGACTAATAAGCAAATACTTATAGTGTAATCAGTGCCACAACTGAGGTGGGGATAGGAAGTGCAGTGGGAGTGTAGAGGTCCCAGAGACCAGCTCTGCTAGGGATCCAGCAAAGCTTCTCAGAGAAGGTGACACGGGAGTTACTCTTGAAGGATGGAGAAGACTTTCGAGCAGAACAAATAGTGTGTGTAGACTCAGGGATCTAAAAGAGCATGGAAAGTTCAGGAAACAACAAATACTTTTTCATAACTTCTACATGCTTGGGAGGTTCTGGAACTACGGTGAACATGGAAGAATCCAGAAAGGTCTTTTATTGTGTTTGGCAAAGTATGAGTTAAAAAATCAAGATGTTTTCATCACCAGTGAAATAGTGATTCTTCACTATCAATCAAAGTATGTTCTTTGATTATATATGGATTAATCATATTCAGTTTTCATGAATAGTAATGTCTACTCCCAACATGGGGTTATTTTAAAAATAACTATTATCCTTTTTATGTATAGATATTATCTAATGAGGAGACACTATTAGATGGTTCATGAAACATTAAGCAAGATAAATGGACAGGGCTCGCCACCCCTGCAGGCTCACCATGGCACCCTTAGGTTTTCACCAAGTTCTTTTTTTCTTTAACTGTGAAGGTGGCTCCACAGAGGCTGTGCACTCAGGTCTGGCCCGGCAGGTGTCCAGCCTTCTCACCAACCATCTTGCCCGAGCCACAGAGTGCTGTGGCAACCAGGCTGCTGGGAATGATGCGCTCCAGGATGTCCTTAGTCTTCTCAATGATCTCTCAAGGTATGCAAGGTCCAGCCTGGAGCTCTGGGAGAAGCTGGCTTTCCTCTTGAACGATTGGGGTTTCTTTTGGTGGTGGTTGTCTTTTCAAAATAGCTAAATTACTAGGCCATTTTGACACACCCTTGCCTCAAAAAAAAAAAAAAATGGAGGATGAAGTGGTTGAAACATAGTATTTAGTTCTAAAGTTTAAGGATTATTTAGGTGAATAGCTAAATCATAAAATAATATATTATCATTTGCTTTAATACCTTACTGACAGCAGCTGCTAACCTTTCCCGTAGATGCAGTTGTATTCATTAACCAAAAATCTTACCCTCATTATAGCAAGATTAAAGAGTAATAAGTCAGGGCCTATAATTAATTCACTTTCTCATGCTGTGTCTTTAAAAGAAGATATTCTGTGCTGGTTGTATACCCCCTGTGTGAGCCATGAGGCCCATAAAATATCCACATATGACTGACTGCATGATATTTAGCTTTCTTAGAATGTAGCAGTTTTAGCTGTGGCAGATCCTAGAACACTGAAGGCTGTACAACACTGTGTGATAGCTTTGGTCTTGAGGCACTCATTAAGAAAGAATAAATAACATAAATTCCAAAGAGAACTATTTACAAGTTAATCTCTGTTTCCAGATCCAGTCATTCTCCCTAGCAATCATTTATTATAGAATGCTTCTCCCCTCTCCCATAACCTGGTTTACCAGGATCCAAGCCCCCATTCTATCTGTAACCTCGAGATGGTAGATAAGCTTCTGTAACTCATGGAAAATTCAGTCTTCACTCTGAAGGCTCTTGTGTATATATGTTAAATAAATTTGTGTGTCTTTTTTCCTATTAAAAAAAATGAAAGAATAAATGAGAAACTGAAAAGCTCTTAGTTTGAGTTTGTAAGTCTCAGTGCTCCATGAATCACTCTGAATTTAGGATTTCAAGTAAGCATCAGAGATCAGAAAATATTCAAAAACCTTTCTTTTTAAGTATTAGTGTTGTTTGGTTTCATCAAATTTTCCAAAATTCTTAATTCTTCACAGAAGCATAGTGCCAAATTCATGTCTTCCTCACGAAATCAAATTTCATTAGTTTGTTTCATTCAGAGAACTCTTGCTTCTGAATGTCTATAGATCAACATTTCTAGCACTGTTTACTTTTTCTTCCTTTTTTCCCAGGAGCCACATAGGTAAAGCCATCCTGAGCCAGCCAGCTTGTGTGTCCAAACTCCTCTCCCTGCTGCTTGACCAACGCCCGTCTCCAAAGCTGGTCCTTATTATTCTCCAGCTGTGCCGGGCGGCGCTGCCTCTGATGAGCGTAGAAGACTGTGGAAACGTGGAGCTCCCACCCTGGAGCTACTCTGTCCCCTCCTTAAACAGTGAGCAGGAGGATCCCAGCGACCCAGCTTCCAAGATCGCCTCCTTGCTCTTAGCAAAGCTGGCAGATTACGTGGTTCCAGGTGAGAAGCTACTCAACAGGAGAGTAGCATGGCAGTGCAGCCTTCCTGGGCCCAGTCAGGTCCCCACTTGCATCTGTGCTTCCTGTGATGAAAGACTGAGTGACAGAGAAGGGAGTGGGGACAGAGGAATAGAGAAGGGGGAAGAGAGATTCCAAATCCCAAACCATTATTTTTCATTTTAGCAGAGCCGCCAAAACACCACTGCAGTTTTCCTGAACGAGCTTTGTTTTTTACTTAAAGGATGTCAGACAGTTCTTTCTCCAACCGCTTCTGAACCTGACACCACATTGACAAAAACCAGTCCCAAGAATTCCTTGAAAGGAGATAAAGATCCTGGAGAAGAGAGTGAGGCTGTGGATGGCAAGCTCTCGATATTTATCCACAAGCGGGAAGACCAGTCATCCCATGAAGTCCTTCAGCCGTTGCTAAGGTGACCGTAATGATTGTGATAGCTACACGTCCTCAAGCACCACCCATGTCACAGGCACTGTGCTAAGTAAGCCCTGTACATGTATCGACTGCCTCAGCCCTCTTTACACCCCTTTCAGGTAGACACTGTCACTGTGATTCCTGTGGTGACACAGAAAGAAACTGAGGCAGAACTGAAATGCAGATGTAGTCCTCTCTGACCACAAAACCCAAGCTCTGAACCACAACTTGGTACTGTCTCTCTAAACGCAGCTGAGAACTAAAGCCATGTGGACAATGTATTATTGTCTATGGGAAGTCTCCAGTGTGACTTGGGCTTTGAGGAGGAATAATGCAGTTTGATTTTTAGTTATTGGCATCCTTCAGCTGTTGGTAAATTTAGGTAAACTCCAACTCATTGACTGTGATTTGGAGAAACAAGAGACACTTTTTTAAAACTTTAATTGGTTGAAGTATGAAATGGTATGATTACTCAAGCAGGAAGTAAAAATACAATCATTGCCCAAATACTACAAACCTGCAGGGCTTTGTTAGTGGGATCCAGGGCAACAGGAAGGCTTGCCACATAGCACAAAGGAATTCAGAGCAGGTATTTATGTCTCAGATGGAAGAGGCCTCTCTTTACTTAAATGCTCTGACGATGTTGTCATCCTCATAATTGAATCTGCTGTCTGCCATTATGGCAACTGAAAATATTAATGGGACCATGGTATAAACTAAGCAGGATTATGGCAGGTCAGGGCTTACATGAGGAAATCTCCAGGAAATTTTCCTGGATGTTGCAATGCATCATAGTACAAATTTGGTGAAAAATTTTTTTTGGAGAGCCAAGTTCAGGAGGCAGGGGAAGCTGAACTGTTAGAAAGGAAGATCCAGTCATTTGCCAAGAGATCACATTTATGGTGTCATTAAAGTTCCCTCTCCTTGGGGTTTAGATGATGTCCTCAGGCCCTGCCTTTGTTCTGGGTTCATGTCAATTTTTCATTTTGTGCATTATTTTCATCTGGATTTCTAGATTTACTTACAACTCTAAAAACGCTGTTGTTTTGGGCCCTAAAGTACTATAATTAAGCAGTAATAAATGATTTCCTTTTTGAAAAATTGAGTTTTACTGTGGATTTTAAAAGCTAGTGTTAGAGGGCCAGGCATGGTGGCTCATGCCTATAATCCTAGTGCTTTAGGAGTCCAAGGCAGGAGGATGGCTTGAGCCCAGGAGCTCGAGACCAGCCTGGGCAACATAGCGAGATCCCGTCTCTTCAAAATATACAAAAATTAGCCAAACATAGTGGCGTGAACCTGTGGTCCCAGCCATTTGGGAGACTAAGGTGGGAGAATCACCTGAACCTAGGGAGGTCGAGGCTGCAGTGAGCTGTGATCACGCCATTGCACTCCAGCCTGGGTGACAGAGCAATACCCTGTCTCAAAAAAGAGGAAAAAAAAGCTCATGTTAGTGTATAATAGGGCCTCACCATGACTGAGTGGCCCCATGACGTGCAGCCCACTTTTGGCAGTGCCTGTAAGGTGTGCTCTGCTCTCTGCCTGCCTTTTTTTAGTAGTTCAGAAGGACGACCTTTCCGACTTGGTACTGGCGCCAACATGGAGAAAGTTGTGAAGATGGATCGAGACATGACCAAGGTAACCTCATGAGGTTAAACTGATTAAACCTGAAATTGTAGAGTATTTGTCATGCTTTAGATTTTCAGAACAAATTAAGAAAAGAAAATTAGTTCAAGTTCCAACGAAGAGGCAAGGTGAGAAATTGAATTCAGTGCCTTAATTGAGGCCATTTTAGTCAAAATCAGTTTGTCAAAATCAGAACTTTTAGTTTTGACCTAGAAATTTTTTCTTATTTCTTTTAAGAAAGTTTAATAGTTTAAAGTTGAAAATAGTTTAATAGCCTAAAAATAGTTTGAGATAGGTGAGATAGTTGAAAATAGGTGAAAGGTTGCTAAGAAAATAACAGATAATAAGAATTACAAATACCTTATTGAAAATATAAAAATATGCCCAGGCTCACACATAATCAAAGGAAAGGAATAAAAACAATAGTAATACATCATTTTCCATCTGTCAGACAAGTAAAGTCAAAAAAATTAATAATAGCCTTTATTGTCAAGGCGAGGGTAAATAAAGTCTCAAGTGTCCAGGGAGAAACACAGGGTGTTCTTCACAGTTTGGTTTGAAACAACAAAATAGGCCAGGAGCTTTGGCTCACACCTGTAATCCCAGCACTTTGAGACACCAAGGCAGGTGGATCACCTGAGGTCAGGAGTTCAAGACCAGGCTGGCCAACATGGCAAAACCCTGTCTCTACTAAAAAATACAAAAATTAGCCAGGCGTGGTGGCAGGCACCTGTAATTCCAGCTACTTCGGAGGCTGAGGCAGGAGAATCGCTTGAACCCGGGAGGCGGAGGTTGCAGTGAGCCAAGATCACACCATTGCACTCCAGCCTGGGCGACAGAGCAAAACTCAGTCTCAAACAAAACAAAAACAAAAAATAGGATCCACGTACTCATAAACAGGGGATTGGTTAAGAAATTATTACAGTCATATAATGAAATGCTGTGCAACTATGAAAAACAATGAGGTAGATCTCCATGTATTGATATGGAAGAGTCTCTGTGATATACTGATAACTGATAAAAGCAAAATGAAAAGCAGCCTGCATGTCGGGGCCCTCTGATACGTATGCCAGAATTTGCACGGAAGTGATCTAGATGACTAACCATTATCTCAGCCTGAATGAGGTCTGGGATGTCTATGGAAATTTTACTCTCTACATATAATATTTTATGTTTGAATTTTTAAAAAAATGAGCGTGGATGGCTTTGGTAATTGAGGGGAAATAGACTTGAAAAATATAGTGCTGGGAAGAATGAAATGAATCTTCTCAGCGTCTTCAACCTCACCCCTAGGGTGGCTGTTGTGAAGTGATTACAGAAGAGGCTGCAGCCGCCCTGCGGAAAGCCACCAAGTGGGCACAGTCGGGCCTCATCGTCAGCATTGGGCCACCTGTAGAGTCTATCAACCCAGAGACTGTGAGTGGACTATCCACAGGTGACAAAAAGAAAACCGCCCAAACTTCCATTTGCCGAGAGAGGAACTCGGAGCTTGCGAGGTAAACCTTCCACAGGTAGAAGCTATCCACACTTATCTCAGGTTTACTTTGTAATGGGTTTGTTTTTCGTATTTTAATTTTCTACCATCCTCTTAACCTCTTGGAAATGAGGCCTCCATCTACTGTAGTAGTTGCACTCAAGGTACAGCCTGGAGTACTTCAGAGAGTAATGACTATCCAGGTAGATCTGAGGTTGTCATGAAAGAATAGAGGGATGCTCCTGGCTGAGGGGACATTTATAGCCAGAGGATTATTTTGAGTAGTATTAAAAAACTCTGGTCTTGCTACCTTTATTTCTTGCAAATGGTATATCTTCACTGCACCAACTGAACACACACACACGCTTCTTTCTAGGAGCAGAAGCAGCAGTTAAGTGTTACCTCTGTGAAGTTGGTTCGAGGTGTTTTGTGCTTGAAAGCCAGGAATAGTTGCAATGCAGTGTCTTTCCCTGATCCTCATGGCTTATAAATAAAGTTTGAGGTCCATTGTTTGAGGCAGTTCTTCAGATACCACAAGGAATATGACACAGTGATTTCTTCCTAATGATAATGCAGCTTCTTATTTTTTCAGTCAATGGAATCCACTTTTTCTTATGTAAATAGAAAAGGTTTCTCTCTGATGGTAACCCTGAAAGCCACTTCCCTGCTGTCTTAATCATCACTGGGCACTGACACTTTTTCCTGTTGACACTTGCAGGACTGATCCCGTGCGTCCCTTCATCAGTGGGCACGTGGCAAACAGCATGGCTGCAGAAGTGATCGCCTTGCTACATAGCTTGCTCATGGCACCCGAATCAAATGCTGCTCAAATATGGACCACAACAGCAGAGAAGGTTAGCACAGTGTTGCTACTCAACTGAGAAAGTAAGAAGTAAGCTAATTAGAGTTAGAATCATACCCAGCAAGGGACATTTTAGTCCATATTCGTCAGATATACCTGTTAACTGACTTTCCCCTGGAATTTGCCTTGCTGTAGTAGTTTCAACTCTGTTAACCTATATCTCCTGTCACTGCCGGTTCTCATTTTGCAGAAGATAGGACAGTATTCCCCGGGAAAGAGTGACAGGCCTTGTTTCTCTTCTTCTTGCTTATGTTAGATTGGTACTGACATTAGGAGATCATGCAGCATTGGTTTATTGGATTTAAACGTACTCGCTAAGTCCAAGGAGGCCTCTGTGTGATTTACACTGCCTGAGTGCCCTATTAGTAAGTGATTCATCATTACAAACAGTATCCCAGTTGCCTGAAACTACAGATCTGTAATCAATTCCTGCTTTCCACAGCTACTCTTCAAGTGAACCCCTTATGACATGTCCTGAAGGTAATTGAGTGTTGACAAGTGGACAGTATGCTGGAATGGTTTTCCTTCAGATAAATGATTGTTTCATTTTAGAGGTTTTAGTGATGTGATGTTTTATTCTCCCAGTTGTGTATTTCCAGTTTTGTCCAGTTACATAGACAAATATGGGCAAATGTCATTGGCCATACCTGATAGCTTTTTGGTCCCTCACATGTCCAGAGTTCCTTTAATACATGGGACCCAGGCCCTGTTGTAGACACTTTGTCACCCTTGGCGTCAAAACAACCAAAGCTTTAACTCCTAGTGCACGGGCTGCTTTTATATTTAGGTTCTGTCTCGAGCACTGATGTACATTCCACAATTGGGGAAATACGCAGAAAGCATTCTGGAAAATGGCAGCAGCAGTGGCAGGAAACTTGCCAAACTTCAGAGAATTGCCCGCCAGGCTGTTGCTGCACTGTGTGCACTTGGAGGCTTCAAAGAGACAATCAAGATAGGATCCGAGGTTCAGGTACCAACCACCGTTTTCCCCAAATCATTGCTTCTCCCATATATATAAGCATCCATTGGTTAGCTGATCATCTGTAAGACAAGTATTATCCAACCAGCTGGACAAAAAAACCTGTTTCTTCAAGTTAAATAAGGAATTTGAGAAACTCTTGAATTCAAATCCACACTGTGCCACACATCATTCAGATATTAATGCAATACGATCTTAGGTTAACTGCAATACTTGTGTCCTGTAGTGTGATCAGTATCAGTCTTAGAATTGATGATGGAATTAGAATGGAAGGAAAAGAGTGTCTTCTTGCCAAAATTTATTTACCATTAAACAGCGGTAACAAGTTTTTTGTTTGCTTTGAGACAGAGTCTTGTTCTATTCCCCAGGCTGGAGTGCAGTGGTGCAATCTCAGCTCGCTGCAACCTCTGCCTCCCAGGTTCAGATGATTCTCCTGCCTCAGCCTCCCAAGTAGCTGGGATTACAGGCACCCACCACCTTGCCTGGCTAGTTTTTGTATTTTTAAGAGATGGGGTTTCACCATGCTGGCCAGGCTGGTCTCGAACTCCTGACTTCAAGTGATCCGCCTGCCTCAACCTCCCAAAGTGCTGGGATTACAGGCATGAGCCACCGCACCTGGCCTAGCAGTAACGAGTTTCTGTTTGAGAGGACAGCACATTGTGATCACCTTGCAGTTAGGTTTTAGGGCCTATAATAAGTCATGTCTAGGGATTGGTATCTGCTACGCTGGTAGTATAAACTACTGTAACGCCAACAATGGCAACTATAAATTTACTCTTTCCTCTTGTGTCATAACACAGCTGCCCACACATCAGAGCTGGCTGGTAGTGCTAATCTATCTCTGTCTCCAGGTTTTAGGTAAAGGAATCTCAGGAAGCATTGGAGTAGTGGCTTCTATCAATGAACAGGAAGGTATAGCTACAGTCAGATTCCCACCCATAGACTGTAGAAAGACTTCGCAAGCGTCAGACACATTGACTATTCCATTGTCTAGACTTTGTGTTCCAAGATCAGAGGTAAGGTGATTTTTAAATGCTTCGTAAAATATCTGCCAATGGTAACTGTACTGTAATGAGTCTATGCACATGCTCAGTGCAGAAGCACAAATGCTTGATTGTCTTAAATTGTACTTGCGATGTATGTTTATATATTGGTTATAGTTATTTAATAGTAATGCTTATGTGAAAATTTTCATCTAGATGACCAAATTCATTTCTTTGTTCGTTAGGGCTATTCTACAGTGTATTTTTAATTGTTTTGATGTGTTTTGCAGTTTTCTGTATGGTGATTTTATTTTTTTAACTGAAAATTTAAGAACTCCAGATAATAATAACACCCTCATTTCTTATAAACTAACTACTTGAATTTAACTTTTTGCCATGCCCCCCACCGCTATCAGGCATTGCCTCTTCATAAACTGTCCATTACTGAGAAGGTAGTACAGGCAGTCCAGTCCATGTTGCTTCCTCAGGAGGGAAGTCTCTCTATTCACACCTCACTTCCTGCAACAGGAGATGGGTCAGCTCCTGTGATGGCAGTCGTTCGGCTCCTTGCTGAAATAAGGACAAGGTGAGTACCCTCCCCATGTTGCTTGATGTGCTGACGTGGTACAAGCTGACAGAAGAAGGGATCCTTGGTGGGCCCCACCACTCCCAGCTTAATGAGTCCACAGCTTGAAGCTCACACTAAACTGAGCAACAGTAACCATTCTTTTACAGTTTTTTCCACGGTTCGTTGCATTCCTTAATTTCTGCAATTTCTGTTGCATTCCCCAGTGTCTACACTTCAAAATAAAGTTTAGCTGTTCACCTAAGAAAATAAACATACAAATGAAATGTGATGTATGAAACACATATATAAGGCCCCACTGATTTGCTTTGTTAAAAGAACTTTGTTCCAACACAGGAATAACTCTACTACCTTGAGGCAGGAGAATCGCTTGAACCCGGGAGGTGGAGGTTGCAGTGAGCTGAGAGTGTGCCACTGTACTCCAGACTGGGCAACAAGAGCAAAACTCCATCTCAAATAAATAATTAAATAAATAAAATGATTCAGGCCACATTGATACATATCTGGCCTATCACTTTCCAAACTGAAGATGGGAAACCTAGGATATGCACACAGGGGTTGGTGTTGGTCTTTTCCTGCAAATACATTTATTTAGCATTAAATAGCAATAACAAGTGTCTCTTTTTGACAGTGGAACTTCTTTTTTTTTTTTTTTCGACACAGAGTCTCACTGTGTCACCCAGGTTGGAGTGCAGTGGCATGATCTCGGCTCACTGCAACCTCTGCCTCCCTAGTTCAAGCGATTCTCCTGCCGCAGCCTCCTGAGTAGCTGAAATTACAGGCGGGTGCCACCACCCCTGGCTAATTTTTATATTTTTAGTAGGGATGGGGTTTCGCCATGTTGGCCAGGCTGGTCTCAAACTCCTGACCTCTGGTGATCCACCTGCGTTGGCCTCCCAAATTGCTGGGATTACAGGCGTGAGCCACTGTGCGTGGCCAACAATGGAACTTCTTAGAAACTTCTAGTATGTATTTTGCATCAGGTGAGAGCGATCACCATACAGATTTTCCCAGTTTTTGAATCCCTCTTGCTTCCCTAGGGCACAGTTAGGAAAAACTTTTAAGAGACAGTGCTGATTTCTCACCCAGCACTTTGTGTCTCCATTTAGTGGTGATGGCAGCCATTTTTCTCTTTTCCAATTCTTCATGCAGTGTCAGCAGTTACTGTGTGGCAAAAGAGAAGTTATTTATATATTTGCAAGACAGTCCAGCTCAGAAAAAAAGCAAGAAGAGTGGGGAATTTGAACCTTGTAAACTGGGGGACAAAATTGATTGAAATGTTTTTCACAGTTGACTTTTTTAGACAATGAACACTGATGACTTTGAAATATTGTAAATCTTTTAACATTAAGAGCATGCCTGGTCATGGCCCAGCTTTTAGAAGACAGCTTATTTTGTGAAGAATTCATACAACAATGTCCAGCAGCTGTTGAAGTTCTTAACCTAGTAGCCCAGGAATGCAGTGCTGGTAAGTACCTGAACTTTCTTTACCACCCTGTTTTATTGAATTTTCTCAGCACTTTTGCAATTTGATAATGGCATGTTAAGTGTTTTCATACACACACGTCAAAACAGCTGAGCTGTAAGGACAACACCTGTCACAACTCACATGCATCACAGACCTAGAAATGTAAATAAAATGCTTTAATCTATACCAGTTAGGAAATCAGCATTTTTCAATTTAGCTTTAAGACCATGTCAGAGTGTTTTCTTTTCTTCATTCCTATTGATTTGTTGCCTTTATTTACCTGTTAGAACTATAATATTTAGGAGCTGTCCTTAGGCCTGGCGTGTACATTTTGACTGTTGTCATTGGCTACACTTGAATTCCCAGTCAAGAGTTTGCACTAACATCCATCCTGGCATGTGTGTGTGTGTCTGTGTGTGTATGGAAAAGTCCAAACAAATAGCAAAATTGAGAGACTAGTATAATGAACCTTCAGGATTCCATTATCCAGTTTCAACAGTTGTCAACTCATAACTGATCCTGTTTTATCTGTGCTGCAACCCCTGGAATTATTTTTAATCCTAGATATTATTTTATTCATAAATATTTTAGCATATGTCTCTGAAAAATAAAGAATCTTAAATAACTATAACACCATTATCACCTGTCTACATTATTAACAGTAATTTAAAAATATTATTAAGTATCTAAGCTGGGCATGGCAGCATGTGCCTGTAATCCCAGCTACTTGGGAAGCTGAGGCAGGAGGATTGCTTGAGCCCAGGAGTTTGAGTGCAGCCTGGGCAACATCGTGAGACCCTGTCTCTAAAAATATGTGTATATACATATCTAGTCAGTGTTTAACTTCCTCATTTTCCCATAACGATCATTCTTGTTTTTACATTTATTTATTTGAATGGGGATCCAAATAAAGCTTACAAATTGTTACTTTGTTGCTGTGTCTTTTTAATCTATCTTAAAATATAGATTCCTCTTAGTCTTTGCTTTTTTTGTTTTGTTTTGTTTTTTTCTGCCTTACAATTTGTTTGTGGAAGGTTTCCTAGTCTGAATTTTGATGACTGTATCCCTGTGGTGTCATTTACTGTGTTCATTTACCCTTCTGTTTCCTGTAAATTGGTAGTTGGCCTGGTTAAATGAAAATTTACCCTTTGTCCCCAAGGATATAACTGGAAGTGAAATTGTTCACAATTCAATTAGCATTCCTTCAATGCTCTAATGCTAACATTTTCACAAACTTCATGTTAGAAATGGACAGCTTTAAACTCCGTTAGTGTTTGTAGGTTCATCCTCTTTTTTTTTTTTTTTTTTTTTGGTCATTTAAAAAATCTGTATTACTTTTTATCATGCCATTTATTTTGTCAGTAACTCTCTAATATCTTTTCTGTTTGTAATTTTTGTTACTCTTTCACATTGTGGTCATTTCTGTTGTTTTCTTTTTATTTTTAAATTTGTCTATATCTGTTTTACTTCTCACATCTCTTTCTTTTGATAAGGGTAGTGCCTTGGATTCAGCAGAAGCTCCAGCTGGGAGATCCAGGAACCATTAATAAACCTCAGAGAGATCCTAAGAATAGAGAACAAGAACAGAAGCAAGGGGTGTGCTAGGCTTCAAGGGTGAAATTACTTGTGACTTCGTTTTGTACTCTTAGTAGGTCCTTAGTTCACTGCCTCTGACTTTTTTTATATTGTTGGCTTAGATTGCATTCAAAGACATATTTTGACTGATTATAGCAGCATATAACATGCTGAATTAATCATTTGATTTTCTTTGGTACTGTTTCTGGGTATCCTCTTTTATGTATTTTATAGAATAAAGAGGTCTTAATTGTGAAATTTACATTGATACTGAATGCACAGGGTAGGATTTGTAATAATTTAGAGCGGTGGTCTCACGTGGTTTTGATCATAGTCCACCTAACCTATTTTTCCTAGCGGAAAACTACTTTGCGGTAACAAAGAGTTGCAAAGAAATGTGTGGGAAGTGCTTGTTAATTACTACAAAAAAGACTATGAGCTTATGCACATTGATTTGTATTCTAAATAGTATCCTATGTAAAGTTGAAGAATCCTTGGGCCAGGCGCAGTGGTTCACGCCTGTAATCCCAGCACTTTGGGAGGCCGAGGCAGGTGGATCACGAGGTCAGGAGATCAAGACCATCCTGGCTAACACGGTGAAACCCCATCTCCACTAAAAATACAAAAAATTAGCCGGGTGTGGTGGTGGGCGCCTGTAGTCCCAGCTACTCAGGAGACTGAGGCAGGAGAATGGCGTGAACCTGGGAGGCGGAGCTTGCAGTGAGCCGAGATTGCGCCTCTGCACTCCGGCCTGGGTGACAGAGCAAGACTCCATCTCAAAAAGAAAAAGAAAAAAAAAAAAGGATCCTTAATAACTCACTTATTAGGTTACCAGAAATGGTTCTGACATTTAAAGTAAATAGCAAAGTTTACTGACTCCAGTATCAGTGATAAAAACCAGAGGGAAAAACCTGCATTCTGGGTTACTTTGCAGAACAGTGGTAGATTCTTAGGCCTACAAGGGAAGCATAGACTATGCTCAGGAGAAAAACTGTTTAATAAACAAGATTCAAGGTGAGGGGTAGGTAGAGGAGAGAGAGTTATTTGATTTCATTTTTTAAGGTATTAAAATTTTTATTTTATATATGAAAATGTCATGAAATTTATCAGCGATAATGTATTGATACTCAAATTTTTCAAATTTTTAAATTTTAAAATATTTTAATCAACTTCCATTATTTTTCCTCTTCTGGGATGAATTAAGTGGCAAACTTGGCCATTCTAATATTTACTCACTGATAGCTAAATTTTATAGCGTCTCTATCTAAAGAAGACAGTACCAGATTCCATTTGGTCTAAGGAGATAGCACTACAAAACTTTTTTCCTTGAAAAAATATTCCTGAAGGACGAGTATGGTGGCTCACGCCTGTAATCCCAGCACTTTAGGAGGCCGAGGCGGGCAGTTCGAGAATAGCCTGGCCAACATGGTGAAGCCCTGTCTCTACTAAGAATACACAAATTAGCCAGGCGTGGTGGGGTGTTCCTGTAATCCCAGCTACTCGGGAGGCTGAGGCACGAGAATCGCTTGAACCCGGGAGTTGGAGATTGCCATGAGCCGAGATCGTGCCACTGCACTCCAGCCTGGGCGACAGAGGAAGACTCTGTCTAAAAGAAAGAAAGAAAGAAGAGAGAGAGAGAGAGAGAGAGAGAGAGAGAGAGAAAGAAAAAAACATTCCTGAGACATTAACTAGATCCCTTGGTTGAAATAACAGAGGAAGCATATTTTTGAGCCTGAAGAAAAGGCACATAGAAACCAAAAAAGTTCTCAACATTATTTTACCCCCTTGCAGAAGCTAGAATCTCCCAGTTTCAGCTGTTTCCTCTTCTCCCAGCTTCCTAATGTACTTATTCCCTGAGCCAGATGTTCTCCAACTTTGGAAGTTCCTCGGAACT
Organism: Chlorocebus sabaeus; assembly: GCF_047675955.1. Classification (NCBI taxonomy): domain Eukaryota; kingdom Metazoa; phylum Chordata; class Mammalia; order Primates; family Cercopithecidae; genus Chlorocebus; species Chlorocebus sabaeus. The sequence continues at coordinate 109,367,793 of NC_132914.1, read as the reverse complement.
CCCAGGAAGCATGATTACAAAGTCAGAATTTTAAGTAGAGGGTGGTCCCAGACGGCAAGCTACAGGGACCATCAGACCTCACTGGAAGAAACAGGGCTCCAAGTTTTGCCCTGACCCTCCTTACTTTACCTACCCTTCTCCTGAGCTTTCCTGGATTCTACACTGAGCAATCCCTCTGCTGAGATCCAGGCTTAGCAGCTACTTCTTTAAAAATATCCCCCTCCCCAGCCTCACGAATGCACCAAATTGATAACCAAAGTCATTCCTTACTCTGGAATCAGCTCTCCTTCCCGATTTCCCTGCTTTACTTAATATTCAGACTAATTTTGTTTTTGTTTTTGTTTTTGTTTTTTGAGACAGGGTTTTGCTTTGTCGCCCGGGCTGGAGTGCAGTGTTGCAATCAAGGCTCACTGCAGCCACAACCTGGGCTCAGGCAATCCTCTTGCTTCAGCCTCAGAGTAGCTGGGACCACAGGTACACACCACCATGCCCGGCTGATTTTTTTGTTTGTTTTTTAAAGGCAGTCTCGCTCTGTCGCCCAGGTTGGAGTATAGTGGCATGATCTTAGCTCGCTACAACCTCTGCCTCCCAGGTTCAGGTGATTCTCCTGCCTCAGCCTACTGAGTAGCTGGGATTACAGGTGCCCGCCACCACACCTGGATAATTTTTGTATTTTTAGTAGAGATGGGGTTTTACCATGTTGGACAGACTGTTCCCAAACTCCTGACCTCAAGCGATCTGCCCAGACCTCAAGTGATCTGTCCAGACCTCAAGTGATCAGCCTGCCAAAGTGCTGGGATTACAGGTGCGAGCCACTGCACCTAGCGTAATTTTTTTAATTATTAGGAAAATGAGGGCCAGGTGCTGTGGCTCACACCTGTAATTTCAGCACTTTGGGAGGCCAAGGTGGGTGGATTACCTGAGGTCATGGGTTCCAGACCAGGCTGTACAACGTGGTGAAACCCCATCTCTACTAAAAATACAAAAATTAGGCCGGGCGCGGGAGCTCAAACTTGTAATCCCAGCACTTTGGGAGGCCAAGGTGGTGGATCACAAGGTCAGGAGTTCGAGACCGCCTGGCCAAGATGGTGAAACCCCATCTCTACTGAAAATACAGAAATTAGCCAGGTGTGGTGGTGCACGCCTATAGTCCCAGCTACTCAGGAGGCTGAGGCAGAAGAATCACTTGAACCCGGGAGGCAGAGGTTGCAGTGAGCCGAGATCATACCACTGCACTTCAGCCTGGGTGACAGAGTGAGACTATGTCTCAAAAAAAAAGAAAAAAACAAAAAATTAGCCGGGCATGGGGGTGAGTGCCTGTAATCCCAGCTACTCAGGAGGCTGAGGCAGAAGAATAGCTTGAACCCGGGAGGCGGAGGTTGTAGTGAGCTGAGATCATGCCATTGCACTCCAGCCTGGTCGATAGAGCGAGACTCCATCTCAAAAAAAAAAGAAAAGAAAAGAAAAGAAAAGAAAAAGAAAAACGAGATGGGGTCTCCTATGTTGCCTCTGGGCTCAAGTGATCTTCCCTCCTTAGCCTCCCAAAGTGCTAGGATTACAGGCATGAGACACCGTGCCAGGTTAGTTTTGATGCCCAGTTACTGAGTCAAGTATAATGCCTCTTCTTTGTCCCTTCACATCCAATCACTTGCCATATCCAGTTCTTCCTTTAAAATACTCCTGAGGCTGGGCACAGTGGCTCGCACCTGTAATCCCAGCACTTTGGGAGGCCAAGGCAGGTGGAATGCTTGAGCCCAAAAGTTTGAGACCAGCCTGGGCAAAATGGGAGAAACTCTGTATCTACAAAAAAGCCAGGCATAGTGGTGGATACTTGTAGTCCCAGCTACTCGGGAGACTGAGGTAGGAAGATCACCTGAGTCCAGGAAGTCAGCACTGCAGTGAGCTGTGATTGCACCACTGCCCTCCAGCCTGAGAGAGAGAGTGAGACCCTGTCTCAATAAAATAAAATAAAATAAAGTGCTCCTGAAATTTATCCCTTTCCTGCCCGTTTTCACTACCAAGCCTTTAAAACAGGTTTTTTTTTTTTTTTTTTTTTTTTTTTTAAATTGTAATTTTTATAGCCTGGGCAACATAGCAAGGCCTTGTCTCTACAAAAAATACAAAAAATTAGCCAGGTGTGGTGGCTCACACCTGTGGTCCTACCTGCTTGGGAGGCTGAGGTGGGAGGACCACTTGAGCCTGGGAAGCAGAGGTTTCAGTGAGCCGAGATCATGCCACTGCACTCCAGCCTGGGCAACAGAGTGAGAGACCTTGTCTCAAAAAAACAAAAATTTGTAGAGACGGGTTCTCACTATGTCTCCCAGGCTGGTCTCAAACTCCTGGGCTCAAGCAGTCCTGCCTCAGCCTCTAGAAGTGCTGGAATTATAGGCATGCACCATCATGCAGGGCCAAGGCAGGTGTTTCTTATCTCTTATTTATTTATTTATTTATTTATTTTTTAATTTAGAGACAGAGTCTTGGTCTGTCACCCAGGCTGGAATGCAGTGGCGTGATCTCAGCTCACTGCAACCTCTGCCTCCTGGCTTCAAGCGATTCTCATGCCTCACCCTCCCGAGTAGCTGGGATTACAAGCATGTGCCACCACGCCTGGCTAATTTTTATATTTTTTGTAGACATGATGGTTTGCTATGTTGGCCAGGCTGGTTTTAAACTTTTGGCCTCAAGTGATCTGTCTGCCTGAGCCTCCCAAAGTGCTGGGATTACAGACGTGAGCCACCACACCCGGCTTTCTAAGACCTAACTTCATGATATTTTCATTAAGCCTTTCTGGATGCTTGAATGAAGTCACTGCTCATTCACCTGTGCCTCTGCTTGTACCTTGTATTACATAATCACATACTGCAGCCTTGCACTGTGCTCTTTACTGTGTGTGTGTGCCTGTGTGTGGTGTGCGTGTGTGTGCACCTTATTTTCCCTCCATAGTAGGAGCTTTGGCTCATTTATCTTTGTATTCTACAACACCCTGCAGTGTGCCTTGCTCATAGCAGGTGCTCCATAGATATTAGATTTTTAAAGATTAATTTAGATGATAAGGATAATAGTCTTCATTTATTAGATGATGAGAATAATAACACATTTATTGAATGCCTGTGCCAGGGACTTAGCCACGGGCTTTACTTATTTCATCACGTCTTCACAACAGCCCTGTGATATACAGGTGCTGTTGTTACCCAGTATTGCAAGTGAGATGATAAATACTGAGTACTGAGGCCAGGTTCTGAATCCAGGAGTTGGACTGCACCAGAGGCTAAACACTTGCCCTCATAGTTGTGCTGCTGGGCTACGTATGGAAGACAAAGATGTCTCGGGGTATTTGTTCTTTTGTAAGAATTTCAGGCCAGGCATGGCGGCTCGTGCCTGTAATCCCAGCACTTTGGGAGGCCAAGGCAGGCGGATCACCTGAGGTCAGGAGTTTGAGACCAGCCTGGCCAACATGGTAAAACCCTGTCTCTACTAAAAATACAAAAATTAACCAGGTATGGTGGCACGTGCCTGTAATCCCAGCTACTCGGGAGGCCGAGGCAGGAGAATCTCTTGAACCCAGGAGGGGAGGTTGCAGGGAGCCAGGATTGCACCACTGCACTCCAGCCTGGGCAACAGAATGAGACTCTGTCTCAAAAAAAAAAAAAAAAAAATAGAATTTCATTGAGCTCTGTAAGTGCATTTTATTGTTTTGATGCTGCTCCAAAAGAGTCAGCATACTCTTGGGAGTAGCAGGAACTGTTTTCACAGATTCAACATGTGCCTTCTACAGGAGAGCGACTTGCAGTTGTGGAGGTACAGTGTGAACGGCTGAGGATGCTATACCGGGACTGTGCTCGGCCCCCACCGCCTCCTTTGCAGGCTGACCGGAGACAGGTGAGCCTTCTGTGGTGCTTTGCACCTCCTGCAGCCACCACACACATCATTGAGTAAGGCCAGCAGCAAGTTAAGGACATTTAGAATAAGTGTTTGCAAAGCTGTTTGGAGGTGCATTCTTTTGCGGTGACATGTCCTCCTTTGCGGTGCCATGCTCTCATCTTTGACTGTCAAAGCAAATTAAGCTGACATTCTGAATATTGGAAAATTATAGCAGGGGAACAAAACTTAGTAATTTATAAATAGCTTCTTTGTGTTGTCAATAATAAAACGAAAGCTTTTTTTTTAAGTTTAGAGATACAGTCCCTTTCATAATAGAGAATATGAGTGAGTAATTAAAAAAACAAAAGTGGGCTGGGCATGGTGGCTCATGCCTGTACTCCCAACATTTTGAGAGGCCGAGGTGGGCAGATCACACGAGACTGGAAGTTTGAGACCAGCCTGGCCAACATGCTGAAACCCCATCTCTACTAAAAATACTAAAATTAGCTGGGCGTGGTGGTGCACATTGGTGATCCCAGCTACTTGGGAGGCTGAGGCAGGACAATCGCTTGAACCCAGGAGGTAGAGGTTGCAGTAAGCCGAGATTGTGCCACTGCACTCCAGCCTGGGGGACACAGCAAGACTCTGTCTTCAAAAAAAAAAAAAAAAAGAGGGGCAAAATGTTAAAAAATAGATACATCTGTTAATGTTCTTAGCAGCATTATTCACAATAGCCAAAAAGTGGAAACTGCAAATATCCATCAATTGATGAATAAATAAACAAAATATGCTATAGCCATGTAATGGAATATCATTTGTTTATAAAAAGGAATGAGGTTTTGATATATGCTACAACATGAATGAACTTGAAATTATACTAAGTGAAAGAAGCCAGACACAAAAGACCACATCTTATGTAAGTCCATCTCTATGAAATGTCTAGTACAGGTAAATCCATAGATATAGAAAATAGATTAGTGATTGCCAGGGGCTGGGGGCAAAGGAGAGTTAAGGGAAGAGAGGAACAGGGATTGACTACTAAAGTGTATGGAATTTCCTTCAGTAGGGACAAAAATGTTCTAAAATTAGGTCACGATAATAGTTGCACAATTCTGTGAATATACTAAAAACCATTGACTTACCCCATAAATGTATACACCTACCATGTACCCATAAATATTAAAAATCAAAACAAAACATTGACTTATACACTTCAAATGGGTGAACTGTGTGTTACATGAATTCGTTTTTTTGGTTTTTTGTTTTTTTTAAATGGAGTCTCGCTCTGTCACTGAGGCTGGAGCGCAGTGGCCTGATCTCAGCTCACTGCAACCCGACCTCCTGGGTTCAACTGATTCTCCTACCTCAGCCTCCTGAGTAACTGGGATTCTGCAGCCTGGGCGACAGAATGAGACTCTGTCTCAAAAAATAAAAATAAAATAAAAAAATAAAAAATAAAAAAAGATGCTTTTATCTGATAGAGACGCTTGAGATTTTTATGGTTAGAATGATTAAAAATAAAACTGAGAAAGCAAGACAACTAACCTTTAAAAAAAGAAAAAGGAAGTATCACTATGGTACCCCTGCTTAGCTTTGAGCTGAATATTAAGTCATGCATTTATAAATTGAACTAAAATTTGTTCTGTAACTACATGGGGACTATAAGAGGATGGGGACCAGACCTTGGAATTGATGATAATGGAAGATAAATAGTGTCTTAAAAGGGTAGTAAAAATTTTATTTGGAAAAAAGATACGCTTTTTAAAAAATACATGTGCCTGGCGGGGCATGGTGGCTCACCCCTATAATCCTAGCACTTTGGAAGGCCAAGACAGATAGATAGCTTGAGCCCAGGAGTTTGAGATCAGTCTGGGCAATATAGCAAGACCCCATCTTTACAAAGAAATACAAAAATTAGCTGAGTGTGGTGATGCACACCTGTAGTCCCAGCTACTGGGGAGGCTGAAGCAAGAGGATCACTTGAGCCCAGGAGCTTGAGGCTGCATCTAGCTGTGATTGCACCACTGCACTCCAGCCTGGGTGATGGGAGTGAGACTCTGTCTCTAAGTAAATAAATGTGTGTGTGTGTGTGTGTGTGTGTGTGTGTGTATGCCTATATTTTAATTACATCAGATAAAATTTTTTTCTTCTTTGAGAAAATAAAGGGATTGGTGTTTGCAGTTCTACTGAATATGGGTTTTTCCCCTGAATGCAGCCCAAAGAGATTACTTGGAGCCCCTCACGAGTGTTTCCGCCTGTTCGAGCCTGCATGTTCTCATCTCACCTTACCTCAGTCACCTTCCTGGCTGACCCCAGTGCTGGGGGAGGCCTGCCCCGGGGCACTTTTATCTATGCCACATCACCACTGCCAGTTCAGGTGAGACATCACATGACACATTGTCTTTTGCATTTTCAAATTTGAAAGAAAAAGCAGGTCTCAGGCCCGTGTTTAGCCCTCTGATTGCTGCTCTCTTCTGGCATCTCTTCAGGCCCCGTCTTTTTACTGGGAAATTGAAATCGTTTCCTATGGAGATACTGATGATGACACCGGGCCTATAGTTTCCTTTGGCTTCACTACAGAAGCAGAGAAGCGAGATGGGGCTTGGACTAATCCAGTGGGCACTTGTCTTTTCCATAAGTAAGTAAAAGAAGTAGCTCAGCGTGACAGAGAACAGTAGCTTCCCACAAGGTGTGTAAGGTGTTCAGGAAGTCAAAATAGAGTTCTGTCTTCAAGTGAGTTTGGAGAAAGGAGAGCATTATTTTTCCATTCTGGAGATTTCCAGTGCACATTAGTAAGATTCCTTCCTAGTTGTCCTGTAATTTTTTAAAAACTTGTTTGTTTTCCAAATTCTATAACCCTTTATTCTAGGAATACAGTTTGGGAAATACTGGTGTGGGTATTTTAATACTGAAGTGATATTATAATAATCTCACAATGCTGATTCCCCCCCCCACTTCACCACTTCCCTGCTTGTGTGTTGGCCAGTGAGGCTTATCTTTCTTGTCTTTGACCTCCCTTCTTTGTATTTTTCATAGCAACGGCCGAGCCGTGCACTACAATGGCTCCAGTTTGTTACAGTGGAAGAGCGTTCGCTTAGACGTGACTCTCTCCCCCGGTGAGTGCAGTGGGAGCTTTTCCACCCTGTGTGATTCTGTTGGTCTCAGATTTGGGTCTGAACAGGTTAAAGTTAAATAAATTTAGCAATTGGAAATGGGCAATTTGTCATGTAGTGAAAACCAAACACATCCTTGCTGCCCTCTAGTTTATACCAAACCCCTTACTTTATGAGCCCTCACCATTAGAGCCTCCATTTGGTAACTCCAGAGTTACATGTACTTTTGTGCCTTCATCATTAGATAATTCAGAGATTTTGCTTCTATCTGAAGTTTAGTCTTTCTTCACTTATTCACTAATGAGCAGATAAATAGCTTCAAAAAAAGAGAACTCCACCTCTAGCTGTGAGGCACTGGAGAAGTGCCTTATCAGGCCAGGCACAGTAGCTCACGCCTATAATTCCAGCATTTGGGGAGGCTGAGGCAAGAGGATCACTTGAGCCCAGGAGTTCAAGACCATCCTGGGCAACATGGCAAAACCCCATCACTACAAAAAATACAAAAATTAGTGGTGGCACATGTCTGTGGTCCCAGTTACTCGAGAGGCTGAGGCAGGAAAATCACTTGAACCCAGAAGGTTGAGGCTATGGTGAGCTGTGATCATATTACTACACTCCAGCCTGGGTGACAGAGTGAGACCCTATCTCAAAAGAAAAAGAGAGAGAGAGAAATACCTTATTGGTGGATATAGCCTATAAACATCTGGTCAAGCTTTGACAAATATTCTGCCTCTATGTTTCAGTCACATAGACAGTCAACTCAATAAAGAACCCTTTCCTCCTTCTTTTTAGCCTCTGTGTAAATAACTAGATCTATATAGTAGTTGAATTAGGATTGGCCCTACATACTCCAGCTGTAGCAAAAAACCAGAATTGTCCTGCTGACATTTGAAGCAGCCAAATATGTTACTTATTTTTAGACAATACATCTTAGGCTTCATCTATAATAAAACTTAAATTGAGATACTTAGTAAGCAGTCTGGGATGATGAGATGGGGAATATGAAGTCACTCCAATAGGTAACCACTTGTAGCTGCCTGGAGGGTACTTTTGCCATCACTTGTCCTTAAGGGAGCTGCTTGTTAAATTACGCTTTTCCTGGGAGCACAGTGTGGTTTTTTTGTGTTTTTTTTTTGTTGTTTGTTTGTTTGTTTGTTCTTTTGAAATGGAGTCTTGCTCAGGCTGGAGTGCAGTGGTGCAATCGCAGCTCACTGCAGCCTCCACCTCCCAGGCTCAAGCAATTCTCCTGCCATAACCTCCCGAATAGGTGGGATTACAGGTGTCTGCCACCACGCCCAGCTAATTTTTGTATTTTTAGTAGAGACGGAGTTTCACCGTGTTGGCCAGGCTGTCTCAAAACTTCTGACCTCAAGTCATCTGCCTGCCTCAGCCTCCCAAAGTGCTGGGCTCTCAGGTGTCAGCCACCATGCCCGGCCCCCGGCAGTGTAGTGTTTTTACTCAAGCCAAGCCATGTTATGACTTGGAAATCATTTCAGGGGAAAGTAGTTTTTCCCTTACTTCACAAAGCAGAACTCAGACATCTCAGCAGAGTACTTACCTAAGTGCTTTAAACATAAAAGGGTGTGTGGGGCGGAGGGGGCGGTGGTAGTTTGGGGGAGTGTTTTCAGTGTTTTTATTTTCTTGTTGCTGTATTTGTTGTTTTATCAGTTTTGCTTTTTGAGAACATTTAGGACTGGACCACAGGCATACAGACTACCCTCTTCCTAGAGAAATGTGTCTGCAAAGGAATAGGAATTACAACCCAATCTGTCTAACAGAATCTCAACCCCTCTACCAATACATGGGCTTCCATTCATCAGCAGATACTTGCTGAGCATCTCTTACCTGCTAGGGCCTCTTCTGGCCCCTGGGGATGCCGTGGTGAACAATGACAAGTCCCCAACTATTGGGAAGCTCGCATTCCTGTGGTACCTAAGCCGTAGGAGACTCTGTGATCAAAACAGCACCTTAGAACTTCATCCACTTATTGCAGAGTTTAGAAAAGATAAATTATAAGGCCACACATGCTAGCAGCTTGCTTGAGACAGCTGATGTAAGAGAGGCTGATACGATTGACAGGCTCCTCTTGATTCTGTGAGTCCTACCTCGGTGTCCAGTCATCTTGTCAGATAGCAGCCTGGATTATGTTAGTTACCTTCACTTTTTGCAAAATGCCTTAAATGCCTATAAGTAGGGAACATAATGGAATTTAATGGTCTATCTTTAGCTTACATTGTGAGTGGAGTTTAAAATTATATATGTATTTTTTTTCTTTTCTTTTTTCTTTCTTTTTTTTTTTTTTTTTTTTTTTTTTTTTTTTTGAGACTGGGCCTCACTCTGTCACCCAGGCTAGAGTGCAGTGGTGCAATCATAGCTCACTGCAGCCTCAACCCCCTGGGTTCAAGTGATCCTCCCACCTCAGCCTCCTGAGTAACTGGGACCATAGGCACACACCACCATGCCTGACTAATTTTTGTATTTTTGTAGAGACGAGATCTCACTGTTTTGCCTAGGCTGGTCTTGAACTCCTGTGCTCAAACAATCTTCCCACCTTGGCCTGCCAAAATGCTGGGATTACAGGCATGAGCCACCACATCTGGCCTTAAATTACATATTTTAAGGCCATTTCTGAATATTCCACTGGAGATAATATTACTATTACCTTTTTACTTGTTTGTCATAAGTAATTCTCCTTGTGTCAAAAGAGAAAAACTTCCATTTTTTCTATTTCAAAAATAGTACCTAGTGTTTTTCATTTTTGTCTTGCCTGCCAGGAAAATAAAGGCTAAATTTAATATGTAATTGCAATAACTGATTTAACACAGACACTAGGCATTTTCCTTCTAAAAAATTCTGACAGCTTCTTTAAATGGGTTGTTTCTGTTATGTTGCTTTATATCTAAGTACAAAAACTTAGGCTGGGTGCGGTAGCTCACGCCTGTAATTCCAGCACTTTGGGAGGCCGAGGCAGGTGGAATGCCTGAGGTCAGGAATTCGAGACCAGTCTGGCCAACACAGCAAAACTCCATCTCTACTAAAAATACAAAAATTAACCGGGCATGCTGGTGGGCGCCTGTAATCCCAGCTACTCTGGAGGCTGAGGCAGGAGAATTGCTTGAACCTGGGAGGCAGAGGTTGCAGTGAGCCAAGATGGCACCACTATACTCCAGCCTGGGCAACAGAGTGAGACTCCATCTTGGTAAATAAATAAATACAATAACTTCATGTCCATTTCAGAAGTAAATGAGGGCATAAATAGTCAGTGATGTGTAGGGTGACACTCTGGTTGCAAATTTAAATTTTACTTAATAAGAGGGAGAAAATGTGTTTTCCTTCCCATTCTCTGCTATAGGTGACGTGGCAGGAATTGGCTGGGAGAGAACCGAGGGGACTCCACCTCCTCCGGGACAACCAGCCAAGGGCCGGGTGTACTTCACGTACTGTGGGCAGCGCCTCTCACCGTATCTCGAAGACGTCTCTGGTGGCATGTGGCCAGTGGTTCACATTCAGAAAAAGGCAGGTTACCTTATTGGGAAAGGAAAACAAATTCTCCTTCATCACCTGTTCCTGTTAGACATGGAAAAATGAAAGGGAGCAAACAGGCCCTCGTTGTACATAATGTTAATACACAGTGGCAGAGGAAGGGCAGAGCCAGCCTGAGCGAATGCATGCCTTCCTTTGTGTTGACCCCACAGTCTTAGATTGAATGATGCTATATCAGGAACTTAGTGCTTCATTGCCTTGACATCTTTTTAGCAACCTTTCCCAGACAACAATGCAAGGAACACTAGAGTTCTTTCAAATGTCAGTAAAATGATTCCATGATCAAGTAAATTTTGAAAATGATTCTCTTTGGTTGCTCAGTATGTCAGAAACTTGGAGAGATCCTTCAGTAAAGATTTGTAAGTTCAACTTAGTTAACCAGCATCCCCATACATATTTAATGATGGAACTCTTGTTTCTTAAGGAGCATCTATTAATATCCAGTGTTCTGGATCATTATTACTTACTACATACTGGTAGCTCCCAAATCCATATCTCTATTCCAGACCTTTCCCTAAACTCCATGCTCACATACCCAGCAGCCTGGGCAGCATCTCTAAAGAGATGCCTTATTGGCATGTCAAGGTTAACATGACCGAGACTGAGCCTAACTCTTCCCCAAACCCAAAACCGCCACTTCCCCAGTCTTCTTCATCTCAGGAAATGTCAGCTCCATGCTTTTAGTTGCTAAGGCAAAAAACCTTGATATTCTCCTTGACTCCTCTTTTTTCTCCTGCTTCACATCCAACCTGTCAGCAGATCTTGGTTCTAACCTTCAAAATGTATCTAGAATCTGACCACTTCTCCCATTCCTCCATCAGCAACCCAGCCCTGCCACCATCTTCCCTTGGGTAGCTCATCACAGTGTTCTAACTCCTCTCCCAGCCTGCATTCTTGCCTGTTCATGTCTTATCTTTTTTTTTTCCCCCTTCAGGACATCTCTAAGGTAATACATATCTTTTCAACCCAGCAATCACAATGATCTTTTTAAAATGTTAGTTGGAATGCCACTATCCAGTCAGTGGCTTCTCATGTCATGCATTTTAAAAGCCCAAGTCTTCACAATGACTTACAAGATGCAAGGTGTATTGGTGCCAGAATAGTCCCCGTGGCTCTGGAGGCTGAGGTGCGAGTATCACTTGAGCCCGGGAGTTCCAGGCTGCAGTGCATTATGATTGCACCTATGAACAGTCAGTTGCACTCTAGCCTAGACAACATAGTGAGACTCCATCTTTTTTGTTTGTTTGTTTTGAGATGGAGTCTTGCTCTTGTTGCCCAGGCTGGAGTGCAATGGCTCGATCTCGGCTCACTGCAACCTCCACCTCCCAGGTTCAAGCAATTCTCCTGCGTTAGCCTCTGGAGTAGCTGGGATTACAGATGTGCACCACCACACCAGGCTAATTTTTGTATTTTTAGTAGAGATGGGGTTTCACCATGTTGGCTAGGCTGGTCTCGAACTCCTGACCTCATGACCTGCCCACCTCGGCCTCCCAAAGTGCTGGGATTACAGGCAAGAGCCACTGGCCGGGCGCGGTGGCTCAAGCCTGTAATCCCAGCACTTTGGGAGGCCGAGACGGGCGGATCACGAGGTCAGGAGATCGAGACCATCCTGGCTAACACGGTGAAACCCCGTCTCTACTAAAAAATACAAAAAACTAGCCAGGCGAGTTGGCGGGCACCTGTAGTCCCAGCTACTCGGGAGGCTGAAGCAGGAGAATGGCGTAAACCCAGGAGTCAGAGCTTGCAGTGAGCTGAGATCTGGCCACTGCACTCTAGCCTGGGCGACAGAGCGAGACTCCGTCTCAAAAAAAAAAAAAAAAAAAAAGAGCCACTGCATCCGGCCAAGACTCCATCTTTTTTTTTTTTTTTTTTTTAATTTATTTATTATTGTTAAACTTCAAGTTGTAGGGTACATGTGCACAACGTGCAGGTTTGCTACATATGTATACTTGTGCCATGTTGGTGTGCTGCACCCATCAACTCGTCATTTACATCAGGTATAACTCCCAATGCAATCCCTCCCCACTCCCACCTCCCCATGATAGGCCCCGGTGTGTGATGTTCCCCTTCCCGAGTCCAAGTGATCTCATTGTTCAGTTCCCACCTACGAGTGAGAACATGCGGTGTTTGGTTTTCTGTTCTTGTGATAGTTTGCTAAGAATGATGGTTTCCAGCTGCATCCATGTCCCTACAAAGGACACAAACTCATCCTTTTTTATGGCTGCATAGTATTCCATGGTGTATATGTGCCACATTTTCTTAATCCAATCTGTCACTGATGGACATTTGGGTTGATTCCAAGTCTTTGCTATTGTGAATAGTGCTGCAATAAACATACGTGTGCATGTGTCCTTATAGCAGCATAATTTATAATCCTTTGGGTATATACCCAGTAATGGGATGGCTGGGTCATATGGTACATCTAGTTCTAGATCCTTGAGGAATCGCCATACTGTTTTCCATAATGGTTGAACTAGTTTACAATCCCACCAACAGTGTAAAAGTGTTCCTATTTCTCCACATCCTCTCCAGCACCTGTTGTTTCCTGACTTTTTAATGATCGCCATTCTAACTGGTGTGAGATGGTATCTCATTGTGGTTTTGATTTGCATTTCTCTGATGGCCAGTGATGATGAGCATTTTTTCATGTGCAAGACTCCATCTTTTAAAAAAATAATCTATAAGGTCGTATAGGATCTGGCCCTGTACCATGCCTCTGATACCATCTTTTATCTCTTTATTTATTGAGTGAATTAATGATGCCAATAATTTAAAGCAGCATTTCTCAGCCTGTTCCATTCATGCATTCAACAAATATTTATTGAACACTTACTCTATGTCAAGCACTATGCTAAGCTCTGGGTATATGGCAGGGAGCAAAACAGATATGATCTCTGTCTTCATTGGGTTATGATCAGTTGGAGGAATAAGACAGTACCAAATAATCACATAAATATACATGTGTATGTATGTAATCACAGACTAATAAATGCTGTGAATGAGAACCACAGACTTCCTGGAAGCAAGTGGCAGGCACATCTGACTTGTATCTCTTAATCTGAAGAAGTGCTGCTTGAGCCAGGTCTGGAATATTATTAGCTGGTCTTAACTAGGCAAAGTTGGACAAAAGAATATTCCAGGTGGAAGGAACAGCATGGGTGCTGGTGTCAGGTAGAGAAGGAGCAGTATCAGGTAGAGAGGAGCAGTGTTGGAAACAAGAGAGGTCAATGCGTTTGAGCAGCAAAGTGCATGAAAGTGTGAGATGAGGGATGGAGAGGCAGGGCTGGCTGTACAGGGCTCTGAGGGCAGGTGTGTTCAGTCCCTTCAGCCCCCGCCTGGTTTCTCATGCCAGCACACACCTCAGGCTATTCTTCCAAGGTGACGTTTAGTGAGCTGCACCTTGGGCTCTTGCAAAAATAAAAATAAACCTAAGTCTTTCCAAATCCTTCATTTGGTCTCCTTTCCAGAACACCAAAACCCGAGCTAACTTTGGCTCCCGGCCATTTGCCTACGCAGAAGGGCAGGCCCACCGCAATGCTGCCGACCTGTGCACCGACCTAGCAGAAGAGATCAGCGCTAACTTCGAGGCCCTGCCCTTCGCCATGGCATCTGACAGTGACAATGATGCTGGCACCAGTATTGCATCAGACCCAGGCACTCATGGGCCGCCATGCCGGATTGCTGCTGTGGCCACCGCTCAGCAACGTAAGTCACCTCCTGGGAGTTACTGCCTCCATGGCTTCCTGAGACCGTGAATGTTATGAATTCCATAAACCCATTGCACTTGAGCATCCTCATTACAATCAGGAATTGCAAACTCAAGTGCCCATTGGTAATGGGGTCAAATCTGGTGAAAGAAGGTGGGGAGCAGGAGGAAGCACAGCAGACCACAAAGTTCATCCCCGTTTCCAGGAAGCCTGCTATGCCTCAGGGCAGCCAGTGCAAGACCAGTAGAGCCCCAGCACTTTGTATGAAGTCTCCTCATGTCACGTGTTACTCATTTTTAAAACTTGTCCTAAAATTGAGGTAATCACAGAATAATAAAATGCTAGGCAATGGGTATATAGGTGTGCACTAAAAACTCTTATGATGGCCGGGCGAGGTGGCTCACACCTGTAATGCCCACACTTTGGGAGGCCGTGGTGGGCAGGTCACCTAAGGTTGGGAGTTCGAGACCAGCCTGACCAACATGGAGAAACCCCATCTCTACTAAAAATACAAAATTAGCTGGGTATGGTGGCGCATGCCTGTAATCCCAACTACTCAGGAGGCTGAGGCAGAAGAATTGCTTGAACCGGGAGGTGGAGGTTGCAGTGAGCCGAGATCGCACCATTGCACTCCAGCCTGGGCAACAAGAGTGAAACTCCATCTCAAAAAAAAAAAAACAAAAACCTTTTATAATTACTTGTAACAATTTTGTCATAAAATTAAACAGCTCACCAAAGTAAGGATGTCTGCAAGCCATATTTGGCCCTTGGGATACTGGTTTGCAAACTATTTTAAGATTCTGTTTAGGGCCAGGCACCATGGCTCACATCTATAATCCCAACACTGGGAGGTCAAGGAAGGAGGATAGCTTGAGTCCAGGAGATTGAGACCAACCTAGGCAACACAGTGAGACCCTGTCTCTACAAAAAATTTTAAAACTAGCCTGGTGTGGTGGCACACACTTGTAGTCCCAGCCACTCAGGATGTTGAGGTGGGAGGATCACTGGAGCCCAGGAGGTTTAGCTCCAGTGAGCTGTCTTCGCACCACTGCATGCCAGCCTAGGCAACAGAGTGAGCTTCTGTCTCAAAAAAAAAAAAAAGGTCTGTTTAGTTCTATCCATAGTGAAGGACTTTCTAAATTTTCTCTGAATTGAATGAATTATACTCATAAAAACTATTTTAGGATTCAGGGTAATTATAGATAATTAGTTATTCCTAGACTCTGTGATTTAAAATTCCTCAGCATACTAGGAGTCTTCCTATCATGCAAATTAAGATAATCTGGTTTGTCTAAGGGTAAGAAGTTAAGGATTTTTCTAGCCTGCTCTTGTTTAGAATTCACTGTCCTTGTGCTGTTACAGAATATGATAGTGACACATCCTGTCATTATAAAGTCGAGCTCAGCTATGAGAATTTCATCACCTCTGGCCCAGACCCTCACCCACCTCCCATTGCAGATGATGAGAGCGATGATGATGACGATGATGACATCCCGCAGGTAAGAGACCCACGGCTTAGATCAGGACTCAGCAGCATTTGCTTAGCTCCCTGGTGACTAGGACAAGCCTCACGGAGTGATTTTGATGTGCGAGTGCAAAGCTGGTGTTGTTACTCTCAGTGACATCATTGTGCTTGAACAGTGAATGAATGAGTGTTCATTTTTCTAAACCTCTATCAATAGCGATATCCGTTGGGCCATTTTGCCCAGTTAAGATCCAGAAACTGGAGAAGTGAAGTGCTTTGCAATAGTTCAGAATCCTGTGACAATGCTTCTATGGCTTCTTTAGAGGGAAAGGAAGAGCTTGCCCTAGTCTTGCCGTTCCCTGCCCTGGCATCTGGGGGTATGTCTAGTACAGGGGTCCATGCCTGATCTTTCTATTACTGGCATTTAAGTGGGGTGAAGACCTCAGGGTGAGGGCTGTAAGTTAGGGAAACAATGATACCTGCACCAGGTGTTCCTTCTGCATTCATGAGGTTCCTTCTCCTTCCAGGAGGACCACTACGCCCTGCTGGTGAAAGCATGGGAGACCAAGGTTTTTCCTACCATCCGAAGACGCTTCCGCAATGAAGCAGAGCGGAAATCGGGCCTGGACCAGATAAAGGGAGCCTTACAACTAGGTCTGGTACTTTTTGTTCTGCTAAGGAGGTTACTTCATGACTTGAAGTGAGGAGTTGCATGAAAATCAGAACGTAAATCAGGAGAGACTCATCTAATGTTGCACCAGACTTAACAATGTCTTTGATCTTACCTTTAGTGAACTCTGATCTTTTGTTTTCATTGCTGGACTTTGATTTGCTTGTCAATTTACCTGAATATTTTGGGTTGATGGGCTGCTGCAATGAAGCTGGAGTGGTTATAATAGGAAACTCTGTGGTCTGGTGGTTAACAGTCACATCTGAAGTCACACTATTTACCAGCTGTGTGGACTTAAGAAAATTACTTAACATCTCTGGGCTTTCCCCATCTTTAAAATGGAATTTGTGCTCTGCAAGGTTGATATGGCAGTCTCTCACTATTCCCTGATTCTGCTTATTAAACAGTATTTTTGGCCGGCCCTGGTGGCTCACGCCTGTAATTCCAGCACTTTGGGAGGCTGAGGTGGGTGGATCACCTGAGGTCAGGAGTTTGAGACCAGCCTGGCCAACGTGGTGAAACCCCGTCTCTACTGAAAATAGAAAATTAGCTGGGTGTGGTGGCACATGCCTATAGTCCAAGCTACTCCAGTTGCTAAGGCAGGAGAATCGCTTGAACCCAGGAGGCGGAAGCGGCAGTGAGCCAAGACTATGCTACTGCACTCCAGCCTGGGCAACATAGAACAAGACTCTGTCTCAAAAAATAAATAAATAAATAAACAAACAAACAAACGGTATTTTTTTCTCATACCCACTGTTCCTTTTGAAAACATTGCAAAGATTATTGTTCCCTAATCTTCTAATATTAGGCCACAATTTCTTGTTTATTCTAACACTTATTTCCAAAAGCATCTGTCTCTAATCACAGCCCCCTTTTAAACTCTGCTCAGAAAATTGCCATACTTTTTCCTTACAGTAAGACCAGTGAATAAAAGAATGGTAGATAGGTGGGATGGAGTTAGGCCTTGTATTAAAAAAAACAGGTTCTAGGCCGGGCGCAGTGGCTCACGCCTGTAATCCCAATACTTTGGGATGCTGAGGCGGGCGGATCACGAGGTCAGGAGATTGAGACCATCCTGGCTAATGTGGTGAAACCCCGTCTCTTCTAAAAATACAAAAAAATTAGCCAGGAGTGTTGGTGGGCGCCGGTAGTCCCAGCTACTTGGGAGCCCAAGGCAGGAGAATGGCATGAACCCAGGAGGCGGAGCTTGCAGTGAGTGGAGATTGTGCCACTGTACTCCAGCCTGGGCTCAAACTCTTGGGCTCAAGAGATCCTCCTGCTTCAGCTTCCCCAGTATCTGGGACTACAGACACTCACTACCATGCCTGGCTAATTTTTTTATTTTTTGTAGAGACAGGGTGTTGCTATGTCCCTCAGGCTGGTCTTGAACTCCTGACTTCAAACAGTCTTCCCACCTGAGCCTCCAAAGTGCTGGGATTACAGGTGTGAGCCACTGCCCCAGACCAACACCTGCCCGTTCACCCACAATGTCCTGGGTGCTATGGGGCCTAAGGCAACAACAGGATGTGGAGGAATTGTGCCCATTTTGCTTTCCTCCCGTAATGCTTTTCCTCCTAGGTCTTGGGACATTTATTTCCTTAGTTTATTAATCAATAGTAGCCGTTGCTATCAAACATAATCATATGTTCTTTCTCTGGGAAGAAAGAGCAATCTCAGTAAGCGGATAGAAGAAGCTCATATAGCCCTCTTTCTCTCGTAAACAAGCAACATGTGTTTATTGCAGTAAAAATCAAACAGTACAAAAATATATAAAGAAATAAACATGGCCCAGCACAGTGGCTCACACCTGTAATCTCAGCACTTTGGGAGGCCAAGGCAGGCGAATCACTTGAGGTCAGGAGTTTTGAGACCAGCCTAGGCAACATGGTAAACCCCCGTCTCTACTAAAAATACCCATTTCTACTAAAAATACAAAAATATTAGCCAAGTGTAGTGGTGCGCGCCTGTAATCCCAACTACTTGAGAGGCTGAAGCATGAGAATCGCTTGAGCCTGGGAGATGGAAGTTGCAGTGGGCTGAGATTGCACCACTGCACTCCAGCCTGGGCAACACAGCAAGACTCTGTCTCAAAGAAAAAAAAAAGAAAGAAAGAAAAGAAAAAGAAAAAGAAATGTTACCCTCACTTTCTTCTTCCTCTCTGTTTGTCCTGTAATTTGTTATTTTGAGTTAACGAAAATGAAATAACTGCAAAATAATGGACCATTTTTAGCCATTTTATACTGATGAACACTTCGGTTTTTTCCACTTTTTTGCTATCTACCAACAGTGCTACAGTGAGTATTCTTATACCTTTGCACACTAGTGCTTGTATTTCTTTCTTTCTTTCTTTCTTTCTTTTTTTTTTTCTTTCGAGACAGAGTCTTACTGCAACCTCCACCTCCCGGGTTCAAGCAATTCTCCTGCCTTAGCCTCCCAAGTAGCTGGGATTACAGGCACCTGCCACCACACCCAGCTAATTTGTATTTTTAGTAGAGACGGGGTTTTGCTGGTCTCGAACTCCTGACCTCAGATGATCTACCCACCTTGGCCTCCCAAAGTGTTGGGATTACAGGCATGAACCACCACGCCTGGTCTTTTTTTTTTTTCTTTTTTCTGAGATGGAGTCTTTCCTTGTCACTCAGGCTGGAGTGCAGTGGCGCCAGCTTGGCTCACTGCAACCTCTGTCTCCCGGATTCAAGCGATTCTCCTGCCTCAACTTCCCGAATAGCTGGGATTACAGGCGCCCACCACCATGCCTGGCTACTTTTTGTATTTTTAGTAGAGATGGAGTTTCACCATGTTGGCCAGGCTGGTCTTGAACTCCTGGCCTCAAGTGATCTACCTGCCTCAGCCTCCCCACGTGCTGGGATTACAGGTGTGAGCCACTGTGCCTGGCCTTAGTGCTTATATTTCTGTGGAAGAGATTTGAGACATTCCTAAAAGTAGTGCATTTAGTATTCCAAACATGGTAGATACTGCATAATTTCCTTTGCCAAAGGATTACATACTCCCATAAACAGTGTTTGAAAGATTCTGCATGTAACTTAGTGTCGTGGTTGATCTGTGTGAACTCTTTGGGGAGTTACCCAGTGCTGTTATATTTTTTAGGTATGGTGGATATTGCCCGACAGACGGTTGAATTTCTCTATGAAGAGAATGGTGGCATCCCAAGAGATCTTTATCTTCCCACCATTGAAGACATTAAAGACGAAGCAAACAAGTTCACAATTGATAAAGTTCGAAAAGGTTTTGCTTTCCTCCTTACTCCACCTATGAAATTTCCTTTGAAATGAGAGGTTGAATTTTCCTTAATGTGCACAAGCAGCTGGTAGCTCTCCTAGGGTGACTCTCCTTACTCTTTGAGCTGACCTCTTCCACACGCCCCATGTGAAGCCTTAGAGCAACCCTGGTGGAGCCCTTCCCGCTTCCCAGAATTCAGTAGCATTAGCTGAGTGGGGCAGGCAGCTGTACAAGAAGAGAGGTAGGGCCCAGGCTGAGGATTACAGATGGGCCTCTCAGGCTTAGTCCTGTATTCTGGACTTAGTCCTGTATTCTTAGTCCTGTATTCCCACATGCACATGGCTAAACTGGGCTTTTTAGAATTTTAATAAAATGTATTCTCTTTAGTTAAAAATCTATTGCATATCTTAAAGAATTGAGGGAAATATAGAAAAGCACAAAAAAAGAGAATCGAAAACCACTATTTTTAGAGTTACCAGAAGACCTTCATAAAAATACCAGAACATCGTAGGCAAGGCAGGAGGAATATATATTTACTTTTCCTCTCTCTTTTTTTGCGATGTAATTCACACATCATAAAATACCCTTTTAAAGTATACCATTTAGTGGTTTTAGTGTATTCACAAAGCTATGCAACCATCAAAACATTGCCTCTAATTCCAGAACATTTTCATCCCCACAAAAAGAAATCGTGTGCCCTCATCACTTCTCATTCCTCCCTCCCCTCTGGCCTCTGGGAACCACTAATCTACTGCTACTACTGATACTGCTATGAACATTTGTGTGTACATTTTTGTGTAGATATGTGTTTTCATTTCTCTCAGGTATATATGTGGGAGTAGAATTGCTGTATCACATGGTAACTTTATGTTTAACTTTTTGAAGAACAACCAAACTAGTTTCCAAAGTGATTACACCATTTTACATTCCCATCAGCAATGTACAAGGACTCCAGTTTCCCCACATCCTTGCCAACACTTGTTATTAATTGTCTTTTTTATTTTGGCTATTTTAGTGGGTATGAGGTAGTACCTCATTGTGGCTTTGACTTGCGTTTCTCTAATGACTAATGATGTTGAACATCTTTTCATTTGTATCTTTCCATTTCTCTTTGGAGGAATGTTTATTCAAATTCTTTGCCCACTGGCCAGGGGCGGTGGCTCACACCTGTAATCCCAGCACTTTGAGAGGCCAAGGCAGGCGGATCACCTGAGGCCAGGAGTTCAAGACCAGCCTGGCCAACACGGTGAAACTCCATCTCTACTAAAAATATAGAAAATAGCCGGACCTGGTGGTGCACGCCTGTAATCCCAGCTACTCCGGAGGCTGAGGCAGGAGAATCACTTGAACCTGGGAGGCAGAGGTTGCAGTGAGCCATGATCACACCACTGCACTCCAACCTGGGCCACAGAGCAAGGCTCTGTCTCAAAAAACAAACAAAAAATTATTTGCCCACTTTAAACTGGCTTATTTGTCTTTTTATTCTTGAATTGTAACAGCTTTTACAACGTTCTATTATATTACCTTCCCGACTGAGTTGTGTTCTTGCTTGGTTATAACAAAACTGAGGGTTCTGTTAAAGCCTGTAGAGCTATTTTATTTCATTTTATTTTATTATTTTATTTTTATTTGGAGAGCTATTTTAGATGCTAAATGTAAGAACCCAGATGTGGTAGTACTTTTTCCTGAAAAACTTCTCCCTCTACACTCCTCAGGTCTCACAGTAGTAACCCGCTCTCCAGACAGCAATAATGTAGCCAGCAGTGCTGTTGGAACTGCTCTGCCAAAATTTGCCATCCGAGGGATGCTGAAAACCTTTGGGCTTCATGGAGTCGTCTTAGATGTTGATTCAGTGAGTGAACAGCCATTCTGATTAATAAGCTATTTTATGTATACTGAGGCTGTCATGCCCAGATTCTCAAGTACCTTAAAAAGTGATTATACAGATAAGTTTCTCTTCAAATCAAGGACGAAGACACAAAGCAAAAATGCTCTAATGCCAATTGACTTGCCTGAGCTTTCCTCAGGGACTCAGATCAGGGCTGACAGAAGATAGTAGGCTGTCCAGTCTCAAAGCTGTCAGTACCTTCAGACCACACCACCTCTACCATTATTTTCTGTCCGACACGTTCAGACTGTTCCTGCATTGTATCTACCTAAGTTCCCAGGGAAAAGTCCCCATTGTCCTTGATGAATGGTTGATCTGTCATTGTCATGATGGTCATAGAGACACAAATCAAAGAAATAGGCTGGGCGTGGGGCTCATGCCTATAATCCCAGCACTTTGGGAGGCTGAGAAAGGAGGATTACTTGAGCCCAGGAGTTCGAGACCAGCCTGGGCAACATGGTGAGACCCTGTCGCTGCAAAAAATTAGCCAGTCATGGTGGGCATATCTCTAGTCCCAGGTATGTGGGAGGCTAAGGTGGGAGGATTGTTTGAGTCTGGGAGGTCAAGGCTGCAGTGAGCTGTGATGGCGTCAGTGCTCTCCAGCCTGGGCAACAGAGTAAGTCCCTCTCTCCAAAGAGAAAAAAAAGTTGTGTCATTTTGATTACGTCATCTCACTGATTCTCTCAGCCTCAATTTCTATATCTGTAAAATGAGTGTATTAAACTGGATCAGTAGTTTCCTCCTCCATTTTGCAAAGCTCTCTCCTAGGACACAGCTAGGACTTTTAGGGGTGGGGGCAGAGAAGTAAGAGAGTGAGAGAGGACAAGGCCAAAGCTTTCTTTTGAAAAGAGACTCTGTTTGAAAGCCATGACTGTGATTCTGAGGTTGCATGCACATCCTTGTATTTGAGAAGCTTCCTATGCAGGAAAAACTGGTGAAATAACATACAGATCAAGCCTGAGAGTCTGATAAAATATTAATATTATCAATCACTGTATAGATATAAACTTTGGTATCTGTCTAGAGAGATACAGATGATATTAGATTCCATTAATGCTTTGAAATTTACCTTGAAAAAATGTACATCTTTAGGCCAGGTGCGGTGGCTCATGCCTGTAATCCTAGCACTTTGGGAGGCCGTGGATCAATTGAGGTCAGGAGCTTGAGACCAGCCTAGCCAACATGACGAAACTCCATCTCTTCTGAAAATACAAAAATTAGCTGGGCATAGTGGCGCGAACCTGTAATCCTAGCTACTTGGGAGGCCGAGGCAGGAGAATCGCTTGAACCCCAGGGGCAGAGGTTGCAGTGAGCCGAGATCTTGCCATGGCACTCCAACCTGGGCGACAGAGCAAGACTCTGTCTCAAAAAAAAAAAAAAAAATTACATCATCTGACTATTTTGTCAGAATGTAATTTAACTCATTAAATTTGTTTAGAGGGGCTATTGACTAGTGGTCACTGAGGTGAACTTTCAAATGGAAAATTCCATCAATAATACTGTTAATCTCCCACTGCCTTCTGATGCAAACTTCTGACTCTGATTATAAGAAAATACATTACTGACGATATTTTTGAGCAATCTAAATGTGTGAAAATAAAAGTTAGAAAAATAGAAATGTCCTTATAGTAATCATTCTGTTGTTTCTATGGTAATTTCTCTCCATTTTAATAATCCCTAAATGAAAATTGCATTGGTATTTGCATCCAAAATGCATATGTATGAGCTTACTTTTTATGTTCCTAGCAATAAAATAGAGATATCAGACAGATTCCCTCCTTTTAAGATATTATTAACATAAAAACAATGAACATAAATTTTACCTAGCAACAGTGTGTGCTGGAAATATAGCACTATTCTCTTTAAATTGCTAACTTATGATTACATTGAAAATCTTTATTGTATCAATTAAAATTTTCCATCCGGTATGGAAAAACTAAAACACTCAGTACTAAGCAGATGTCTTTGAACTTAGACTAAATCAATGGCATGAAACTAGCATTTATTGCTGTAGTCTTGTTATATATATGTATAAATATATAGATATATATATTAGTCTGGTTGTGTGTGTGTTTATGTATATATTATCTTGTACTGTTTTTATTTTGATTGAAGTTTTTTTTTTTTTTTTTTTTTTTTTTTAATAACTGGCTTTTGGCCTTTCTAGTATGTTGTTAATTCACATTTATATTTAAGAATTCATTTAAAATCTCTGTGATTCCTGGCTGGGCATGGTGGCTCACGCCTGTAATCCCAGCACTTTGGGAGGCCAAGGCACGTGGATCACTTGAGGTAAGGCGTTTAAGACCAGCCTGGCCAACATGGTGAAACCCTGTCTCCACTAAAAATACAAAAATTAGCTGGTCACAGTGGTGGGTGCCTGTAGTCCCAGCTACTCGGGAGGCTGAGACAGGAAAATCTCTTGAACCTGGGAGGCAGAGACTGCAGTGTACCAAGATGACGCCACTGCACTCCAGCCTGGATGACACAGTGAGACTCCATCTCAAAAAAAAAAATAAGATCTCTGATTTCTGATGTTTGTTATTTTGTTATTTTTTTAGAAAAGCATATAGCAAGTTTATATAATAATAAGACTACTTATGTGTTTCAACAATGTATTGTGAATTCTCTTTCATTTGTTTTGTCTATGAAATTGCAATTAGTTACAGATTATAATACCTAAAAGCCTGGACTAAAAATACACACACATACACACACACACACGTACACATGGAAAACAAAAGCAAACAGCACAAACAGACATTTTCTTTTCCTATTGTAGGTGAATGAATTGGTGCAGGTAGAAACATACCTCCGCAGTGAAGGTGTGCTGGTGCGATACTGGTATCCCATTGATATGTTGGAAAGGCCCCCAGCAGGCTACCGAAGGACTGCCACCAATGGGCTGGTCACACTGGACAATACCAACCTTCAAATTCACAGGTACAGTTGGGCCCTTCTTTCTACTGGGTCACAGAACTCCACCAACCTCACTCTACCACATGTACCATTTATGCTCGGCAAGAAAGTTTTTCCTTCAAAGCTAACACTTAGAGAAGGCAGCTAATAAAGATAACAGCAAAATTGCAGGAGGTGTGAAGAAAAGTCGGGGGATCTAGGGGCCAGGCACAGTAGCTCAGGCCCGTAGTCCCAGCACTTTGGGAGGCCCAGGTGAGCAGATCACTTGAGGTCACAAGTTTGATACCAGTCCAGCCAACCTGGTGAAATAGCATCTCTACTAAAAATACAAAAATTAGCCGATCTTGGTGATGGGCACCTGTAATACCAGCTACTCTGGAGGCTAAGGCAGGAGAATCTATTGAACCCGGGAGATGGAGGTTGCAGTGAACTGAGATTGTGCCACTGCACTCCAACCTGGGTGACAAAGGGAGACTCTGTCTCAAAAAAAAAAAAAAAAAAGTTGGGGGATCTAGAATCATCTGGCTTATGCAACATGCACGCTGCTGTGATTTGGGGGGACTACTGGGTAGCTAGAGATTGACTGACTCATTGAACTTAAGACCACCCAAATGCTGCAATGCAGTCTTAAACAGAGACAGCAAGAGGTCTTGCCATCTAGACAGATAAGCGTATATGGAGTTCCAGTGAGAGATGAGAACTGGAGATACACTCAACTTGGTTCAAAATTGTCAACATCGTGAGAATTTGTGATGGCTAATGGATGAATAGCCATCACGTTCCACAGATTGGAAGAGTGTCGTGGAGAAAGTTACAGAGAGTAAAGCAAGTCAAGAAAAGGTAAGAAGATGTCCAGATACAGTGTAAGCTCCTTTCCCTGTGAAGCTGATCAGGTATTGCTTGAGTGCTTTCTATGTTCCTAGCACCGTGCAGGCTTCCAGAAGAGAAGGTGTTCGAGGCATGTGCCTGCCCTCAGTGGGCTGAAACATAAAGATCTGGCAAAGCTCCCTCATAGTCACCATTACCAATTCCCCTGAGAATTATTCCTTTCCATCTTAAAATTTCTTGCAATAATTCAGAGGAAAATATAATAATAAATGGAGTTCTCTAATGAAAATTTCCAGAAACTATTTTTCATGCTGTTCATCCATTAGCCATCACAATTTCTCATGATGTTGACAATTTTGAACCAAGTTGAGTGTATCACCAGCTCTCATCACTCACTGGAACTTCAGATATGTTTATCTATCTAGACGGCAAGACCTCTTGAGATAGACCATCTCCGCTTGAGATTGCATTGCAGCGTTTGGGTGATCTTAAGTTCAATGAGTCAATCAAATTCACAAGACCAAAATAGGTCACACATGACCTTCTTAGCTTTACTTAGCAAGATACAGTACAGGAAGTAGGCATACCACAGGCAACATCACGAATGTTTCTTCAACAGGGGTCCTCACAGTCATCCACATAGAAGTTCAGGGGCTATTCCCTGACCCTACCTACTGACCCCACCAACATACCTACCCAAGTGTCAACTCCAGTGTGAAGGAGAAATGTCCCACGGCAGGGCTTCTGCAGCCAGTGACTGAACAGCCCCATGTCCTAATCCAAGCTGATATATCTTGTGAACACTCCACAGGCATGACTTCCAGGGATTTCAGCAAGAGGCATGCCCAGTTACAGGCATCACCATGCTCCAGAAGCCTCAAAGCTGTGGCTTCCCACCAAGAATGTTCTTCACAGTCCTCCCCATTTAGACACAGCTTGCCTGTGAGGGGTCAGTAGTATCATAAGCAGTGCCTTGTGATATTGCTGACATTCTTTGTCAAGTTTTCAGAAGAACTGACTTTAAAACAGCTTAACCAAAGGCAGTTCTGGGGTAGACAAGGATACGGTTTTGTTGACCCTTAACTCACAAATAATCTCATAAGCCCCTAAAATTTAGTGTGTGAGGTGGAATCTGAATTTTTCCCCAAAATCTTCTCTACCACTGGCCTCCCCATATCTGGAAGGGGCGCCACGAGCCATCCTTTTTCCTCAAGAGAGCTGTCGGCAAGTGCCATTGACTGTTCCAAAATATGTCCCCATCTGCACATGTCTCCATTCCCACCTCCACCACAACAGCCCAGGCCTCAGCTCTCCTCTCCACAACAGCTGGAGCGATCTTTTAGACACAGAAATCAGCTCTCCCTCCTCTAATGCACACCTTCCCATCGAGTACATTCAAACCCTAACCTGCCTCACAAAACCCCACAGGAGCCTCTGAGCTTGGCAGCCCCTCATCTGTGGTGCTCACACAGCTAGTGTGCTTCTTCCTTAGGGATGGCCCAAGTTCCCCCTGACTGTCTCATTCTGTAATTTAGATCTCAGTGAATTCTCACCTCTTCAAAAAGCTCTGCCCTCACTGTCTGAGGTGACTGTCCAGGCGCTCTTTGTCAGGAAACTACAGTATTTTAATGCTTTCCCAGGACCTGACATTTTTACTGCTGTTATTTTGCTTGTTTGTTAAAGTTTGTTCTTGTGGGCTGGGTGCGGCGGCTCACACCTGTAATCCCAGCACTTTGGAAGGCCAAGGTGGGTGGATCACTTGAGGCCAGGAGTTCAAGACCAGCCTAGCCAACAGGTGAAACCCCAACTCTACTAAAAATACAAAAATTAGCCGGGTCTGGTGTCATGTGCTGATGGTCCCAGCTACTCAGGAGGCTGAGGCATGAGAATCACTTGATCCCAGGAGGCAGAGGTTGCTAGAGTCCCCAGTGCCTAAGCTAGGCCCTGACACACACTGTAGACCCAAAACAGATGCTGAAAAAGGTCCCCAAACATACACGCTTGAATATCAACATGGTATTATTAAGAAGACATACATGCTTGAATGTCAACATGGTAATTAAAAGTTTTTAAAGCTTTATTTAATAAGTCTTTTGGTCATATTTTTTAGCAAACATCTTTGATAGATGAAACCTGTTGACTGCTGACTAGCAACTGAGAGAGAAGGCAAGAAAGTCCTTGTAGAGTTACAGTCAACTTACAAGTGTAGGACGTTTACTCAGTGTTACTGCGGTGGTCTTGGTATTGGAAGACATAGGAAACATGCCATGCAGATCTGTGTGATCATTCAGTGGTTGGATTTCTGGTCCTAGCACAGATTTTCATCAAGATTGTTTTCTGTGCTAAAGCGCTCACAGTGGTTTTAAAGAAGACTTTGGTGAGCTGGGCCTGGTGGCACACACCTATAGTCCCAGCTATTTAAGTGGGAGGCTGAGGTGAGAGCATTGCTTGAGCCTGGGAGTTCAAGGCTGCAGTGAGCCGTGATTACCAGTGTCCTCCAACGTGGGCAACAGAGCAAGACCTTGTCTCAAACATTTTTTAAAATAAATAAATAAAGAGGATTTTGGAAAACAGAGGCCAGAGCAGCAGTGGCTTCAGAGGCATTAGCAGTGCACAGTGTCCAAACCGGGGCTGCAGGTCAGACACGAAGTAAGCTCATAGCCAGGTGCGGTGGCTCACACCTGTAATCTTAGCACTTTGGAAGGCCGAGGAAGGAAGATCATTTGAGCCCAGGAGTTCAAGACCAGTCTGAGCAACATAGAGAGACCCTGTCTCGGCTGGGCACAGTGGCTCACACCTGTAATCCCAGCACTTTGGGAGGCCGAGGTGGGCAGATCACTTGAGGTCAAGAGTTCGAGAGCAGCCTAGCCAACATGGTAAGGCACCGTCTCTACTAAAAATTCAAATATCAGCCAGGCATGGTGGCACATGCCTGTAATCCCAGCTACTTGGGAGGCCGAGGTAGGAGAATTGCTTGAACCTGGGAGGCGGAGGTTGCAGTGAGCCGAGGTCATACCACTGCACTCCAGCCTGAGTGACTCCCATCTCAAAAAAGGAGAGAGAGAGAGAGACCGTGTCTCTACAAAAATAAGAAAAAAATAGCTAGGAGCAGTGGTACATGTCTGTAGTCCCAGCTACTCAAGAGGCTAAAGCTGGAGGATCGCTTCAGTCTGGGAGGTCAAGGCTGCAGTGAGCTATGATCACGCCACTGCACTCCAGTCTGGGCAACAGGACCCATCTCAAAAAAGCCCAAGAAAACAAAACAAGCAGTTCTGTCCCTGGTAACTTTGGCCTATAAAGTCTGAGGTGAAAGCCATGGGGAGAACCGTGGAGTTCTCAGCTTGCCCATTCAGTCCTTACCAGTTTTGCTGCCATTGTCCTAATGTGTTTTGTTAATGCAGTGAACACATGGGCTTCCAAGGAGGGAGGAGACAGGAGAAGTGTGTTTATTTTTCATCCTGGCATGAGAACCACATAGACTGGTGTTGATAAGGAAGAAACCACCTACGATATAGTTTCTTAGATGTCTTCTTTTTGTTTATCTTCACTTCACACATACACTCATGAAGTGTTCCATGTGGGGTTGTTTCTTTAATTGCCATTACACCTAAATTTGAATTATGATATACCAACATTAAATTTAATTAGAGTCAGTAGGAATATCAAATGACCCCCGTGGGTTCAGAGTGAGTTTGGGGCCTAGGTTTTTGTTTTTTAGAAACAGTCTTGCTCTGTCACCCAGGCTGGAGTGCAGTGGCACAGTCATAGCCCACTGCAGCCTCCAACTACTGGGCTGAGCAGTCCTCCCACCTCAGCCTCCCAAGTAGCCGAGACTACAGGGCGATTTCTATTTTTTTTGTAGAGAGGGATTGTCACCATGTTACCCAGGCTGGTCTCAAACTCCTGAACTCAAGTGATCCTCCTGCCTTGGCCTCCCAAAGTGCTAGAATTACAAGTGTAAGTCATTGCACCTGGCCCCGTAAGATGTGCTTAGGCACTAATGAGCTGTTATTCAAGTTGAATGCCGATCACTTCACAGATTTATCACATAAAAAAATGCCCACAATGGTATTTTTGTAATAGCTTTATTGAGATATAATTCACATACCATACAATTCACCCATTTAAAGTACACAAGTCAGTAGTTTTTATTATAGTCACAAAGTTGTCCAACCATTACCACAATCAATTTTAGAACATTTTTATCACCCCAAAAGAAACCCCATACCCATAGCAGTTACTTCCCATCCTCCTTTCTTACCATCTCCTGGCAACCACCAATCTATTTTCTATTTATCTGCATTTTCCTCTGGACAATTTACAGAAATGGAGTCCAATATGTGGCCCTTTGTATCTGGTGTCTTTCACTGAACATGATGTTTCAAGGTTTATTCCTGTTGTGGCATGTGTCAGTCTTTCATCTGTTTGATGGCTGAATAATACTCCATTGTATAGACTTACCATTGAGTTAATGGACAATTGAGTTCTTATCACTATTTGGCTAGTATGAATAATGCTACTATGAACATACATGTGGGTCGGGCGCGGCGGCTCACACCTGTGGTTCCAGTGCTTTAGCAGGCCGAGGCGAGCAGATCACAAGATCAGGAGATCGAGACCGTCCTGGCTAACACAGTAGAACCCCATCTCTACTAAAGGTGCAAAAAATTAGCCGAGCGTGGTGGCGGGAGCCTGTTGTCCCAGCTACTCGGGAGGCTGAGGCAGGAGAATGGCATGAACCTGGGAGACAGAGCTTACAGTGAGCCAAGATCATGCCACTGCACTCCAGCCTGGGCGACAGAGTGAGACTCCGTCTCAAATTTAAAAAAAAAAAACAAAAGCGAAAAACATACATGTACAAATTTTTGTGTGGACGTGTATTTTTATTTTTTTCCCTACAGTGCTTTTTTGAGCTGGGAAAAATCAAACGTAACAATATAACTCAATGTGACTTTTGTTTAAAACTCAAGTGACTCCCTTAGGGTTTGGAACATCAGGCTGGAAGAGAAGCCTGAGATGGGATCCTCTCCCTTCAGAACCTGCGGCCTGGTCCCAGTATGGGGGCCGGAGCATCAGGGCTTTGAGCATCTCACCTACCTTTTCCCTTGCAGGGAGCTGCTGCGCTGCGAGGCTGCGCTGGCCAGGCTGTACTGCCGCATGGCCCTGCTCAATATCTTCGCCCCCAAGTTGCCTCACTTGTTCACCCGCCTCTTCCACATCCCTGCCATCCGGGACATTACCCTGGAGCACCTGCAGCTGCTGTCCAATCAGCTCCTCGCGCCTCCCCTCCCAGGTAAAACTTGGCTTTGCTGCTGTCACTCTGGAACTCAGCACCAGGCAGGTGCTGTGCATAGTGTAGTCATTCCCCGCGTGAGGGCGAGAAGTGCCTCATTGTGCGCATAGGCTCATGTGAGAAATTGCACCCAGGAACTGGGATTCTCCTGGCAGGGCTTTCTCACTCTTTGAAAAATGTAATGGATTACTCTCTTGAGTCATTACTCTGTTAAGCATTCATCAAGTTTCCCAGAATAATTGTGGATCAAAGAAAATTAAGTATTATTTATGAAGCCAAGTCACTGTATTGTTGCCACAGACAGTGTATTTGACATTAGAAAGAAAGGGAATGTTCCTGTCATCAGCGTCCTCCAAAGCAGACCTATTTGGTTCATCATAAGTTCTGGTGAGGCTGTTCCAAAGGTCAGCCCTTGGCATGAGGGCTGTGTCTGCTACCCAGTGAATGCCAGGTGATGAGTCTGCCCTCAGCCCTGTCCAGGACTGAGGGGCCCTTTCTGTCTTCCCCTGGCATCTCAGCCTCTGACCTGCCCCCTTGATCTCCCAGCAACTAAGATGGGAACAAGAGGTCTTAGCTGGGCGTAGTGGTGGGTGCCTGTAATCCGAGCTACTCGGGAAGCTGAGGCAGGAGAATCACTTGAACCCAGGAAGCGGAGGTTGCAGTGAGCCGAGATTGTGCCACTGCACTCCAGCGTGGCAACAGAGCAAGACTCTCTCTCTCAAAAAAAAAAAAGAGGTGAGGCAGGCAGGGGGCACCCCTCAAAGCTCACTTGCAGATAGCATTCTAAGCTCAGTCAGCATCCTGGGTAGCTGCCCTCCAACTCACAACTGTGGGGTCCCACCCAGCCAGGGCATGTATGCCCTACATCTCTACTGGCCCATATGAGCACCTGGGGTCCACAGCCCACCCCAAGAACTTAGATGCCCTGAAACATACCTGGAAAGCATAAAGTGTGGTGGCAGAAGCTTTGCCATGATGATCTAACAAGCTTCTCTACAGTAGGCTCTTCCCTGAGGTACCCTGCAAGGGCAGGCCAGGGTAGTCAGACAGGTCAGGCTCTGGGAACCCCTGGATCCAAGCAGCCCCATTTGATATATTTCATAGACCTGGGCCTCTCTTTAGATTTTATTTTAGGAAACAGTTTCACAGCTGAAAAGAAAGCAAAAGTATGATGCCCATTGATCTCCTGGGTCCCCCTCCACCATCCTGAAGCAGAGGATCTGATTGCCGGCATCTGTTATCCAGGACATCATATCCAGGATAACCCTCTCATCTGGGGTTTCTGGATGGATTATTCATTGTCTGTTACTTAGACTCTCGCAGCTACTGGCTGCTTTGATTCTTGTCAACTTCTGTTTCCTTTCCGTCCCCAGACGGCACCATCAGCTCCAGCTCGATCCTCCTGGCGCAGTCTTTACAGCATTGCATCCATTCCCAGAACTGCTCCGCCACGGACCTCTTTTACCAGGGCAACTCCCAGACAGTGAGAGAGTGGCTCAACGTGGCCATCACCCGGACCCTGCACCAGGGCGAGGAGAGCCTTTTAGAGCTGACGAAACAGATCTGCTCTTTCCTGCAGGTAGAAGTCTAAAGCTCATGTTCCTGCAGTGTGGTTACCGTTTTTTACTGGGAGTCTCACTGGCTTGCTGAAAATGACTCTCCTTTCCCCTCCAAGTCCCCATTCCTCTCAATTTCCTTTTCCTAGAAGCTCTTCTGCTTTATCTCATCTGTAGGTTGCTTCCTTCCAGAGGGCTATTTAGTCGTTTGGCTGATTTCCTGGGCCATGTGAGATGAGAAGATGAAATGCTGTCCCTGTGTTTAGCCCGTGGCTTTCCTTATTCAATGTCTCTTTGCAGACAGCACCAGAGCAGTTCCCCTCCGAAGAGTTCCCAATTTCCGAATCCAAAGTCAACATGGACGTGAATTTCCCTGGGGCAGCTTTTGTTGTTGTGTCTTGTAAAGAAAGTCAATCTGGATTCCGCAAAGAGTAAGTTGCCTGTTCTCAAGAAGATGGTGATGGGGAGAGGAAAGCTAAATAAATTCTAGTGAAACTGGCCAAGGAAAAAAATTCAAATCACTTTGATTCTTTAATGCAAATGACTTAAGTTCTCTTCATATTTCTGTGTTTGGGGAATTAGTCTATAAAGAATGACCTTCTAAAGTATGGTGGAAATGACTTGGGCCCAGTTCTCATCTAATGTCCCCTGGTGAGAAGGCAGTGCTGCCTGTCCCCATGTGCGTGGCTAGACCCTGTATTAACACCCACCCATCCCTCTTTCTCAGCTCCTCTCTGTACAAGGCGCCATGGGCACGGGTGCTTGTATACGGCCTCGGCCACAAAGTGAAGCGAAACGGCCAGCTGAACCTCATCGAGGCCGCCTGTTACCCACGGGACGCATCCCCGGCCAACACTGGGCTTGCACCTCCCCCCACCGCTGACCAGTACCCCTCTGTGGTCCTCTCCACAGACAGGGTCCACATCAAACTGGGTGAGTCTCCAGCAGCTTGTCGTGATGAGAACAGCTGGAGTCATTCTCCGCTTGCCTTCTTTGTGAAGCTATAATGAATTGTGTACCTTGCATTTTCCAATTCCTATTGATAAAGAATAGGACTTCTTGGGACTTCTTCTAGAAGAAACTGCTGTTTCTTTTAGAGGCAGTAAATTAAAAGACTTATCTTTCCTACCGAGGGAAGGCCTGGCAGATGCTGTCCAGACTACATTGGAGATTTCGTTTCGTTTCACAAGTGTGTGCTGAGATGTGTCTGTTTAGAATGATATAACCAGAGCAATCACAACCTTACAGCTGACTCAGGCTATGATAATCCCAGTTGCCATTCCTTGAGTTCTCATTAACCAAATTCTCAACATGGCTCACGGGGGCACTGGCCACTGTGAGCGTCTGCTCTTCATCTAACTGGAAGCTTGATTGCTCTCATCTCCGGGGCATTTTTTGAAGCCTCCATGGTTTTAGAGTTAGATGAGGGCTCTGCCTCCACATGCCCTGAAGCTGTCACTGCCTGTCCTCTGTATGCACCAGGGCCCGCTGGCTCTGTATCTGAGTATGCACAGAAAAGAAAGGAAATCCTTGTCACAGGCCTGCACTGCTCCTTCTTGGCATGCTTGACAGGAAAAGACTGACACGTGTTTGCCAGAGACAGAAAACATATATGAACTTTTAGCCAAAATAACAGGCCTGGGCTTCTCCACAGCCCCAGTCCTTGAGACACTGCATCTTAGGGAATGAAATGAAAGGACATTTCTTAAGTGATTTGGTCATTGCTAAACAACTTTATGGTCTTTTTTATTAGAGTCTGTTTTTCATAGTATTTTGCCTATACTAGCTATATTTTAAACTTTACATTTAAAACAGAGGATCTCTGTCATTCCACAATTATCACCATGTAAACATTCACCCCAGAGTACACAAGCTAATGTGGTTTGCTTCTGACTTGTCCAAAGCCCTCTGATGCCCTGGCTTCTGTCTGACTGGTGTTTATAGAGGGGCTTGGGGTGCAGTGCAGGATGGGAGGGGGATCAAACCTTGGACCTTCTTCCTTTCACCGTAGACAGCTTTGGTCACACGTAGGCCACGGCAGTGACAAAAGGTGATAAGATAATCAAAACCCAAGGTGCCAGTAGTCTTAAGTCTTGGAGACCCCTTGCTGGTCCACTGTATAAGCATAATGGTCTTAGTGGGATTGCAGCCATACCAAAGGACTGATTATTTCTTTACCAAGCTGGGAATATCCCAGTGAGGCATCTTTTAAAGTGTTACTTACTGTCCCCATTCTGGTTGGTATCTAACTGAATGACAAGTGCGTGTCCTCTGTTCTCATCTCTGCCCTTTGTCGCATTTGCTGAATCCACCCCAGTAAGAGGACTCCCTGGAGGGATAGCCTCCATCTCCTCGTGTCCCTGCAGCCCGCTGTCCGGAGTGTCGGGAGTTATGTGTCCTCATCCTGGAGCAGATGAGTGGGTGGGCTCTCCAGCCCTGTTTCTGCGTGCACACCCGGCAGGATCTTTTGTGAGGCTTATTTGGGTCAGGTGCTGCCAATCACCTGCTTTCCTCCTGGGTGCTTCTTGCAGGGGTGTCTCCACCTCCTGGAGCGGTTCTGGTGTTACATTCCTTGCCCTTGGAGTTCCCACTGGCTATGGCCTTCGCAGAGCAGCTGCTGTCCTGGAAATCAGAGGACAGTGAAGGGAAGTCCGAAGATGAGCCTGACACCATTCCGACATCCGTCCTCCTGCAGGTGGTGGAGCTGCTAGGTGAGGCTGCCTTCCCTGGGGATCGGAATCTAGGGTGTGGGTGGAGCCGCCATGGTGTCTAAGGAAGGAGCTTGCCAGGTGGTGCAGGGAGTGGCCACAGGTAACCCAGGCAGCTGCAACCTCCTTCAGATTGCTGTCGTTTGAAGTGGGCTTGGGGAATAGATCTTAAGGTACAACCTAGACTCCCAAATCCATGATTTGTCGGGTATTTTCATTATTTTGAGGGGTGGCAACTAACGAACGACGAAAATAAGATTAACTTTATCCACTTTAAAACAGAAGTATACGCCATTATTATAACTTTAGGGGTGAAGGGTGGTGTGGAAATGAACAATGTTGCAAAATCAAAGGTTATAACTGCATAGGTCCTCAAAGGGTCAAGAAGGTTGCAAAACTCATGGAATGATAAATGTTAAAGTTGTGCATTTTACCATATGCAAATTTACCTAAACAAGTTCTAAATAAATATTAAACTTTAAATAATGATATACCTCTTTAGGTGTGTAGGGAGGAAGCATACAGATGTCTACAACTTGCTTTGAAATAATCAAAAACTAAGATGGGTGTGTGGATGAAGAGAGGGGTAGATAGACATGTAGTAGAGGAAATACACAACATGTTTATGGTGGAATCTAACTGGTAAGTACACAGGTATTTACTGTATAATTTCTTCAGGCTTTCTATATTTTTTAATTTTTTCATGATGTTGCAGGGAAGAAAACATTGCACACTCGGCCGGGCGCGGTGGCTCACTCCTGTAATCCCAGCACTTTGGGAGGCCGAGGTGGGTGGATCACCTGAGGTCAGGAGTATGAGACCAGCCTGACCAACATGATGAAACCCTGTCTCTACTAAATACAAAAAATTAGCTGGGCATGGTGGTGCATGCCTGTAATCCCAACTACTCAGGAGGCTGAGGCAGGAGAATTGCTTGAAACCCAAGAGGCAGAGGTTGCAGTGAGCCGAGATTGCGCCATTGCACTCCAGCCTGGGCAACAAGAGTGAAACTCCGTCTCAAAAAAACAGAAAACGTTGCACACTCGGATGCCTTCAGTGCCTTCAGGGTTCAAACAGATCAGCTAAATGAGGGAAATAAAGAGGAAAGTTGGCAGGGGGACTTTGGTAAGCTGGAGGCACAGAGGACACGTGTCCTGTCACCCACTGCTACAGGAGAACATGGCCCTGCTCCTGCCAGAACCGTAATTTCTTATTTCAAGAAAATCCAGGAATCCAAATGTCGATGTGAATTTCTCAATTTTTAAATGTTGGCAACCAAGTCAAATTCCTTCATACACCCTCGGAGGGCCGAGTGCAGTGGCTCACACTTGTAATCCAGCACTTTGAGAGGCTGAGGCAAGAGGATCGCTTGAGTTCAGGATATGGAGCAACATAGCCAGACCCTTTCTCTGCAAAAAAAAATGAAAAACACCCAGGGAGTGGATAGGGGGAACATAAGCAGGAACACTGTCTGAGAATGAGTTTCAGCTCATAGGCCGCCATGTATAATTTTGGTGAAGAACTATCTCCAAGGTCATCTTACATGAATGCTAAACGGTAAAGCAAGGACAACGGAGGTGACGTGAATAGTTCTAGCATCTGAGGGCCTAGCCCTGTGCCCCAGTGGAGAGGGGAGCATGGACACCTGTCTTCTGTGAAGGTTCTATGAGAGCCCATGTTCCAGGATAGTCACAAACTTGTTTCCAACCAGAATTCGCAAGCAATGTCAGTCCTGAGAGAGCAGGAAGCTTGGTCCCCTCGTTGGTAGGTGCTGGACTTAATAAGTCAGCTTCAGCAGGCCCTTGGGGTTCCCCCGGCCAGTTATCTTTTATCCTGTACAAGAGCCATCTGGATGTAGCAAACTGCAGTTCGCTCTTTTGCAGGGTGAGGGCTCAGCTGGCTCAGTGGGATGCAGGCTTTAGATATTCATGATCCCTAATCGTGTCTTACGTACATGAGCTTTCTTTCTTTCCACTCAGATCCAGGGTATGTGTGAATGTAAGATATGCGTCTGGTACGAAGGAGACCTTGGCACAAACGTGTGGTCCATCTTGTGGTTCTAGACAGTGTTTCCCAAACTTCAGTCATTATCATGCCACCATTGTGTGATTGTTGCCATGTCCACAAATTGTGCCTATCAGCATTTATTTACTTATTTTATTTTTTTGAAATGGAGTCTCGCTGGAGTGCATTGGCATGATCCACTGCACCCAGGCTGGAGTGCAGTGGCATGATCTCAGCTCACTTCAACCTCTGCCTCCTGGGTTCAAGTGATTCTACTGCCCCAGCCTCCTGAGTAGTTGGGAGTACAGGCGCCCGCCACCATGCCCAGCTAATTTTTTTGTATTTTTAGTAAAAACGGGATTTCACTGTGTTAGCCAAGCTGGTCTCAGTCTCCTGACCTCAGGTGACCCACCTGCCTTGGCCTCCCATAATACTGGGATTACAGGCATGAGCCACTGCACCCAGCCAGCATTTATTTATTTAACAGTTTTTATTGCAATCAACTCCTCCTTTTTTAAAACTTAAATTTAGTTTTAAGTGGCTCATGCCTGTA
This sequence comes from Chlorocebus sabaeus, assembly GCF_047675955.1. NCBI lineage: Eukaryota > Metazoa > Chordata > Mammalia > Primates > Cercopithecidae > Chlorocebus > Chlorocebus sabaeus. The sequence goes on along the minus strand of NC_132914.1, from coordinate 109,330,445 downwards.
ATCCCAGCACTTTGGGAGGCCGAGGTGGATCACGAGGTCAGGAGATCGAGACCATCCTGGCTAACACGGTAAAACCCCTCTCTACTGAAAATACAAAAAATTAGCCAGGCATGGTGGCGGGCGCCTGTGGTCCCAGCTACTTGGGAGGCTGAGGCAGAAGAATGGCATGAAACCAGGAGGCGGAGCTTGCAGTGAGCCGAGATCACGCCACTGCACTCCAGCCTGGGTGACAGGGCGGGACTCTGTCTCCAAAAAAAAAAAAAAAAGAAAACCTTTACATCACTTCTCTAAATACAAAATTAGTATCCATTGGCATAACTAAAAGGTGCCCATAAAAATAAATACAGGCTGGGCCTGGTGTCTCACACCTGAAATCCCAGCACTTTGGGAGGCTGAGGCAAAAGGATGACTTGAGCCCAGGAGTTCAAGACCAGCCAGGGCAACACAATGAGACCCTGTCTCAATCAGTCAATCAGTCCATCTGTCCATCCATTCATACATACATATATACATTCAAAGAAAAGAGTTGCCGTCACAAAAATCTAGCTGAATACTGTTCCCTGTCAAAGGCTCTGGGACTCTGGCCCACTTTCTCTTAAGGATATGCCAGCCGGCCAGGCACAGTAGCTTACACCTATAATCCTAGCACTTTGGGAGGCCGAGGCGGGTGAATCACCTGAGGTCAGCAGTTAGAGACCAGCCTGACCAACATGGAGAAACCCTGTCTCTGCTAAAAATACAAAATTAGCCGGGTGTGGTGGTGCATGCCTATAATCCCAGCAACTCGGGAGGCTGAGGCAGGAGAATTGCTTGAACCCAGGAGGCAGAGGTGGTGGTGAGCCAAGATTGCGCCATTGCACTCCAGCCTGGGCAAGAAGAGCACAACTCCGTCTCAAAAAAAACAAAAAAGAATATGCCAGCCTTGGCCAGGTACAGTGACTCACACCTGTAATCCCAGCACTTTGGGAGGCTGAGGCACACGGACCACTTGAGGCCAGAAGTTCAAGACCAGCCTGGCTAACATGATGAAACCCCATCTCTTCTAAAAATATAAAAATTATCTGGGTGTCCTGGCACATGCCTGTAATTCAAGTTACTCTGGATGCTGAAGCATGAGAATTACTTGAACCTGGGAGGCGGAGGTGGTAATGAGCTGAGATCACGCCACTGCACTCCAGCCCGGGTGATAGAGGCAGACTCTGTCTCAGCAAACAAAACAAAACAAACAAACAAAAACAAAGTAGCTTAAAAAATTATTAAGGAAGGCCAGGCACGGTAGCTCATGCCTATAATCCCAGCACTTTGGGAGGCTGAGGCGGGTGGATCACGAGGTAGGTCAGGAGTTCAAGACCAGCCTGACCAAGATGATGAAACCCTGTCTCTACTAAAAATACAAAAATTAGCTGGACATGATGGTAGGAGCCTGTAATCCCAGCTATGCGGGAGGCTGAGGCAGAGAATTGCTTGAACCCAGGAGTCAGAGGTTGCAGTGAGCTGAGATCATGCCACTGCACTCCAGTCTGGGTGACAGACTGAGACTCACTCTCAAAAAATAAAAAATAAAAAAATAAAGTATTTTTAAAATATGATTGAAATTTTTTAAAAGATTAAAAAAAAAAAGAATGTGCCAGCCTCATGGCCAGGCACAGTGGCACACACCTGTAAACCCAGCGCTTTGGGAGGCTGAGGTGGGAGGATCGCTTGAGCCCAGGAGTTCTAGACCAGCCTGGGCAACATGGCAAAACCATGAAAACTGTCTCTGCGAAAGAAAAATAATAATACAAAAATTAGCTGGACATGGTCTCACACACCTGTAATCTCAGCTACTCAGGAGGCTGAGGCAGCAGTGAGCTATGATTGTGCCACTGCACTCCAGCCTGGGTGACAGAGCAAGACCCTGTCTCAAAAAACAAACAAACAAACAAACAAAAAACCACCCTCAAAGTAAGGCTTTCTTGTTGACAAAAATCAGGACTAAAAGAGGAGTTTAAAAGGAACAATGTTTCAGTGTGTGTTTCAGTGCCATTTGGTAAAATTGACTTGTGTGCCCCATAGTAAGCATCCAGTACTTTGGGAAACATTATTCTAGGGACTTACCACCAACATGCTGCATAACCTTTTGAGACAGAAAATGATGGTGTTTTGCTGGCACCCTGCCATTGGGCACAAGGGTCAAAGCCTTCACCTCTGGGGCCGACCCCTCAGCTCTGAATCCCAGCTCTCTTGTCTAGTAACTGTGTGACCTCCAGCCAGGCCTCCACCTCCCAACCTGTTTCTCCATCTGTAAGAAGGGACTGAATTGCACAGTCTCTGTTCACAGGGTTGTTATGAGGGTTGATTCTAGGCTCAGAACTGGGCCTGGAACATAGCCAGTGCTGCATAGTAATTACTGTTACTATTTTCATTTGCCTCAGGAAACTTCCTGTGGACCACGGACATGGCAGCCTGCGTGAAGGAGCTTGTTTTCCATCTCCTGGCAGAGCTCCTGCGCACTGTGCACACCCTGGAGCAGAGGCGGCACCCCGCTGGCCTGTCCTCCTCAATCGCCCTCCAGCTGAACCCCTGCCTGGCCATGCTGATGGCCTTGCAGTCGGAGCTCCACAAGCTGTACGATGAGGAGACGCAGAACTGGGTCTCAGGCAGCACCTGTGGGGGATCCGGGGGCCCGGCGGCCGGCGACCAGGGCAGGTTCTCTACGTATTTTCATGCACTCATGGAAGGGTGCCTGGCGGTGGCCGAAGTGACCCTGCCTACTAACATGAGTGTCACAGCCAGCGGGGTGACCTCAGCGACCGCCCCAAATCTCAGTGACTCGTCCTCCTCCTCCTCGTCCTCGCCAGGACAGACCCCGCAGAGTCCCAGCCTCCTCTCCAAGAGGAAAAAAGTCAAGATGAAGCGGGAAAAGGCCGCCTCGTCGGGCAAGCGCCAGTCTTCCCGCACCGTGGACTCGGACCCTACTGTGCTCAGCATCGGAGGCAGCAAGCCCGAGGACATGCTGTGGTTCCACCGCGCACTCACCCTGCTCATCATCCTCCGCCACCTCACCAGGAAGGACCCACAGGGGCTGGGCGTGACGAGTGACGCCATCGCTGATGCCTGCCAGGCCCTGGTGGGCCCCACCGCCCACAGCCGTTTGCTTGTGATCTCTGGGATCCCCACCCACCTGGATGAGGGCGTAGTCAGAGGCGCCATCCGCAAGGCCTGCAACGCCCACGGCGGGGTCTTCAAAGACGAGATCTACATCCCGCTGCAGGAAGAAGACCCCAAGAAGCCGAAAGACAAGGCCGAGGGCGGGGACGGGAAAGCTGAGCCCGAGAAGACACTGGCCTTCCCTGGCTCAGACAGCATGGAAGTCAGCACGTCCAGCAGCCTGACGCCCGCCATGAGCATCAGCGCCTCTGCCTCCACCAGCCAGGCATCCATCTGCAGCTCCCAGGGCATCTCCCAAACTGTCAGCGACCTCTCTGTAGATCCGCTGCCTGCCGGCCTTGAGCTGCCCATCCCTCCGGGCCTGTTGGAGCCCCACGTGGTGTCCAGCCAGGAGAGCCTGGACATTTCCCTGTGCAGCACCGGCAGCCTGGGCAGCCTGGGCAGCCTGGGGGAGCCCCTGGACAATGCAGAGACGGCCTTGGTGTCAGACATGGGCTCCATGTACACAGTAACTTCCCTGGACCACCAGCCCCTGGTGGCACGCCCCATCAAAGGCTTCGCAGTCGTGGAGGTAACAGCTCTCAAGCCTCTGCAACCACAAAATCATGACCCATTTCAATCCCCCAAGCCTCTTTAAACCTTCCAAATTTATTTCCTAGTAGGTAATGGTGGAGCAGTCAGGGGCTCCCTGGGGTAGCCCTTGAAATGAGCACAATGAGTCTGCTGGGGATGACATCTCTGAGTGACACCAAGTCCCATATGACGAAGTAAAGGGGAGCCAGAGGGCTCAGGGTGCATTCTGACTCAGCCCTGTCGCATCTTCTTGAGCAGCCTTGGGTTCTTTTTGTTCTTTTTGGTGTTGCCATTGGCAGGAGGGATGGTCACTGAGCAGTGTGAGGATAGACGCTTGCCATTCTGTCCCAGGCGATTCTGAGTTTCAGATGACCTGCATGCTAGCGAGTCATAGTTCCACTGCAGGATCCCATGTATTTCTTAAGCCTCGCTGTTTAGAAATCCTGCATCAAAGCCTTTCTGTGCCTTTGCGTAACAGTACAGGTAGGGAACTGACATGCGTTATACTCTCCCAGCAGGCTCTGCAAGGAGGGTTCAAGGATCAAGCAGCTAGTTTCTTTCCTAGAATCACTTCTTTGAATCCATCATCCTCCTTCGTGGGGACTTCCTCAATTAGGCATGGATTTTTACTCCCTGGGAAACAGAGGCAAGCCACAGACCTAGCCGAGGTTTAGTGACGAGATTTCAGGTTGAGTCGTTTGCTAAAAGTTGCTGTTGTTGGCCTGTGGGAGAAAGTTTCCCAGGAGGTCCAGCTCACCGGAGTCGGGCAGCTCTCACATCTCTCCAGACGAATAGAGGGTTTCTAGGAAAAGGTGGAAGGGAGAAGTTCACTCACACTGAATGCCTGGTCACGCTACTCAAATCCTGACCCTGTTCTCTGTTCACACAGATAAGATCCCGAGCCAAAATTGAGAAAATTCGAGCAAGTTTATTTAACAATAATGATTTGATTGGTTTGTCAAGTTTGGATGGTGAAGATGAATTGATGGAAATGTCAACTGAAGAGATTCTAACCGTGTCTGTAGTAAATCAGAGTCTCTTTGATACTCAAGGGAGCCCAGGGTTAGAAGATTATTTCAATGATAAGTCAATTAAAGGTGAGTTCTGGATTTGTTTTTAATCTGTAGACTTTTTGTGGAGCAATTTTAGGCTCACAGAAAAAAGTTGCATTAAAATCTCCTTTCCTCCCCAGTGTCCCCTATTTTTAACATCTTGCATTAAAGAGGAACTTGGCAGCTATTCCTGGGTTGCAGAGTTTGAAAACAATTCAGAGAGTGTTGGGGAGATGGGACAAGAGGCTCCATTGTTTGCCAGTAGGGGCTGATTGTGTGCATCTTTGTATAATGTGAAAAGAAGAAATGTTCCCCTCCTCTCCCAGCTGTCAGGGCGCTGAAGGCCATGGGGGCAGCCCCTGCCACAGGCCTGCGTGTTCCAGCTGGAGAGGCTACCAGGGGTGGCTTTGTACCGCCTGCAACAGGCTTGAATGTGGGCTTGTATTCAAGTCATTTTTCCTTTTTGTCTAGCCAGGCTTCCCCTGGTTCAAGTGCAAGTGTATTTATTTTGTTCTGTCCTATGCAGCTAGAACATTGCTGGTAAGTACTTGGTCATATGCTTGAGGACAGCTCATGCCTCCCCTTTGTAAACTGACCCCTGGGAAAGAAACAGTTCCAGCCCTTTTTTCTCTGAAGTCCCGTTTGCCAGTCCTTTTGCCATTCTGGTGGCTCTTTTGTGGAGCAAACTCTGTCTCCTTCCCACTAATTTCTTTTTTTTTTTTTTAATTCCTCTTTTTTTCTTTTTTTATTCCTTTTTTCTTTTTAAAATTCTTTTCTTTAAAAAAAATTATTTTACTTATTATTTGTACAGAGAGTCTTCCTATGTTGCCCAGGCTGGTCTCAAACTCCTAGACTCAAGCAGTCCTCCAGCCTCGGCCTCCCAAAGTGCTAGGACTATAGGCATGAGCCATCACACCGGCCTTAATCCAATTCTTTAATGTTTGAAATTTCGTCATAGAGTTGCTGTGTTGTTTTGTGTTTTTGAAGTACAAAATTGTAATTTTTTCTTTTTTTTAAGACAGAGTCTTGCTCTGTCACCCAGGCTGGAGTGCAGTGGTGCAGTCTCAGCTCACTGAAATTTCCACCTCCCGGGTTCAAGCAATTCTCCCTGCCTCAGCCTCCCCGGTAGCTGGGATTACAGGCACACCACCATACCCAGTTAATTTTTGTATTTTTAGTAGAGGCAGGGTTTCACCATGTTGGCCAGGCCAGTCTCAAACTCCTGACCTCAGGTGATCCGCCCGCCTCAGCCTCCCAAAGTGCTGGGATTACAGGTGTGAACCACTGCACCCAGCCAAAAAATGTAATATTGAGTAGAGGTTTTGTTTTTTAAAATTATGACCCCAGGCCCGGCAAAGTGGCTCATGCCTGTAATCCCAGCACTTTGGAAAGCCAAGGCAGATGGATTGCTTGAGCCCAGGAGTTTGAGACCAGCCTGGGCAGCATAGTGAGACCTCGTCTCTACAAAAAATAAAATAAGCTGGGCATAGTGGCACATGCCTGTAGTCCCAGCTACTCAGGAGGCTAAGCTGGGAAGATCACTTGAGCCCAGGAGTCGGAGGCTGCAGTGAGCTGATATCACACCACTGCAGTCCAACCTGGGTGACCCCATCTTTAAAAAAAAAAAAAAACTTGCTTACCCCAATCATGAAATCTGGAAATGTTCCCTCAGAGGTAGGATCAGGGTGAGGTAAGTGAGATCTTGGGGACACAATTTAATGGGGCTCCAGAAAAGTCAGTCAGTAAGATAAATATTCTAGTACAGTTTTTTTTAAGTCAAAATTAATGTAAAGTATCCATGATCAGCAAAGTGTTAAAATTTTAAATAAAGATAGGATCAGCATTACTGATCTTTTTCTCGGGCTCTGATATCGGTCAGCACAGCACTGTAAATATTTTGCTTATTATGGAGGTTTTTTCACATTAATTTTTTTTTTTTTTTTTTTGAGATGGAGTCTCACTCTGTCGCCCAGGCTGGAGTGCAGTGGTGTGATCTCGGCCCACTGCATCCTCCGCCTCTGGGGTTCAAGCAGTTCTCCTACTTCAGCCTCCTGAGTAGCTGGGACTATAGGCACCACCATGCTGGCAAATTTTTGTATTTTTAGTAGAGAGGGATTTTCACCATGTTGACCAGGCTGGACTTGAACTCCTGACCTCAGGTAATCCTGCGGAGGCCTGCCTCGGCCTCCCAAAGTGCTGGGATTACAAGCGTGAGCCACCTTGCCCAATATATATATATATATATTTTTTTTTTAGCTCACAAGTGCTACTAAATAATTTTGACTGATTAAAATACTACAGTAAAGTATTGTTTATCTTGATGACTGAGGTTTTTGGCATTTCCTTAAATCTTGCCTGGCATTGAGCAAAGGCCTCGGTGGGCTCATCCTGGTCCCAGTCCTGTCCCTTATTGGCATGTGTTTTGCCCCCTCAGCTCTTAGCTGCCCCCAAGGTCGATGTCAGGTCTGCTTGACAGGAAGCCTGAGGTCTTTCTGCCATGATTGTCTTTCCCAGTCTTCTCATACTTAGATACTGAATTTTAGTTCTAGTTCCTGGTTCTTTTACAGTCAAACTTTCCACATATGGTACCTGGTCTTTTGGTACTGCATGGATATGCCTCATGGTGCCAGGTACACTCCTCATGTGAGGGTTGTTGTTTTGTTTTGTTTTGTTTTCTGAAACAGAGTCTCACTCTGTCACCCAGGCTGGAATGCAGTGGCACCATCTTGGCTCACTGCAACCTCCACCTCCTGGTTTCAAGTGATTCTTGTGTCTCAGCCTCCCAAGTAGCTGAGACAACAGGCACACGCCACCACGCCTGGCTAATTTTTGTATTTTGCTTCACCATGTTGCCCAGGCTGGTCTCGAACTCTGACCTCAAGTGACCCACCTGCCTCAGCCTTCCAAAGTGCTGGGATTACAGGTGTGAGCTACCGCACCTGGCCTCATGGGTTTTCAACTTGTGACTCTGCTGAGTCAGCTTAGGGCTCAGCCTCTCTCTTCCCCGCACCTGCCCCTCCCACCCTCAGCCCAGATGTGCTGGAGTTGCCACAGCTGGGCCTGGCCTAGGCCAGACTCCCCAGGAGACGGAACAGGCCAGAGGGAGTGAGGGGCTTTGGTTGCCAGGAGAAGGGAATGATTCCTGAGAACATGCAGATGGGTTCATGACTGGCCCTTTGGAAAGGCGAGAGCACCTTCTGGAGTGCTTGTTTGGGAATAAAAAAATATTTTTTCAGTGCTCATAGACAGTTTTCTTGTATCTCAGAAAACTTTCTTTTTCACCTGCTCATTGCACCAATTTTGAAGAATATTTCCTAAGAATGCAATCACCTGTTTAACAAGTTGTACTTCCAACTAAAAATACTTGCTGACTGACTATCATCTGGGATTATTCTAGACTAAACTGCTATGATAAATAGCCCCAGGAGGACAATGACTCAAGTTCAGTGGAAGTTAATTCCCTGCAGATGTAAGAGTCAGGGTGAGCACTGAAGTGTGCCCACCCTCGGGGAGGGGCCTGTCATCCCCGAGCAGCCAGGTAGGGGCCAAGTGCAGAGGACAGCAGCCTGGCCCCCATGTGGCTCACATCCCACAGTGACCACGGTTGCAGGGCCTCACCTTATGGCAAGGAAGGCTGGGCATGTGCTGGGCTGTGCCCAGAGAGGGAACCAGGCTTTGGTGGGCAGCTCGCCCTTCCTCTGATGTCCATCTACTGCCCCTTTCAAACAGTGTTTGCAAACAGAATGCTCGCAGGGCTTGTCCTGATGTATGTTCACGGCAGAATTATTTTGCCCCCTCTCCATCCAACAGGGGAGAAGTTGGTGCCCGGGGCCAGAGAGGTTCTGACGGAGATATTTAAGAGCTGTGCCCATTCAGAGCAGACGCTGAGCCTGACACCAGCGAAGCCCATCAGAGTCTCTGACATTTATCTTAGCAAAGAGCAGATCAACTCCCAGACCCCAGGCAACCTCCTCCACCTCTTCTTCACCAATGTCCGGCCTCCAAAAAAGGTGCTGGAGGATCAGCTCACCCAGGTAGCTGCCTGTCCCCACCATACCCAGGCCGGGCCTCGCGTGCCCCACAGGACGAAACTCAGAGCCTCCCTGCCACCTCTGTGCTCCACAGATCCTGAGGAAGTATGGCGTGCCAAAGCCCAAGTTTGACAAGAGCAAGTACAGCAAGGCCGGGAAGGAGCAGCACCCCGTGAAGGTGGTGAGCACTAAGCGGCCCATCACCAAGCCACCCACCAAGGACAAGGCCGTGCTCAACAGCGTCAGGTGTGTGCCCCAAGGAGCCTGGGCAGCCTGGCCTGTGGGCAGATGTGGGGGCACCCTCCGTGCAGGAGCCTGGAGGGCTGCAGCTCCTCTGGAGGAGCCTGGTGTCAGGCTTTGTCGCCCAGGCTGGAGTGCAGCGGCCCGATCACAGCTCACTGCAGCCAGGCTCAAGCGATCCTCCCACCTCAGCCTCCTGAGTATCTGGGACTACAGGCACATGACACCTCACCTGACTAATTTTTTTTTTTTTTTGAGACAGAGTCTCGCTTTGTCACCCAGACTGGAGTGCAGTGGCCGGATCTCAGCTCACTGCAAGCTCCGCCTCCCGGGTTCACGCCATTCTCTTGCCTCAGCCTCCCGAGTAGCTGGAACTACAGGCGCCCGCCACCTCGCCCGGCTAGGTTTTTGTAATTTTTAGTAGAGACGGGGTTTCACCGTGTTAGCCAGGATGGTCTCGATCTCCTGACCTTGTGATCCGCCCGTCTCGGCCTCCCAAAGTGCTGGGATTACAGGCTTGAGCCACTGCGCCCGGCCTACCTGACTAATTTTTTAAATTTTTCTGTAGAGATAGGGTTTCACCATGTTGGCCAGGCTGGTCTCGAACTCCTGGGCTCAAGCGATCAGCCTGCACTAGCCTCCCAAAGTTCTGAGGTTACAGGCAGGAGCCACTGCGCCCGGTGGGTGTCTGGGTCCTTTCTGCTGAGCTTCTTTCTCAGTCCTCAGCTCCATCAGGTGAACATTGGAGTTTCATTTTATCCACAGGTGTGGTCAAATCCTGACCATGCAGGCTGGAAAGTCGACCCATCTACATGAAGACAACATCTAAAATGTTGTACTTTTTTTTGTTATTGTTGTTGTTTTTTATTATACTTTAAGTTCTAGGGTACCTGTGCACAACATGCAGGTTTGTTACATATGTATACATGTGCCGTGTTGGTGTGCTGCACCCATTAACTCATCATTTACATTAGGTATATCCCCTAATGCTATCCCTCCCCCCGTACATTTTTTTAAATCCTACTTCTTTTAGCCACACAAATAATGCATAGTTATTATAGGAAGATTAGAAAATGTATAACGCCTTAAGCCCAGGAGTTCAAGACCAACATGGCAAAACCCCATCTCTACAAAACAATATAAAAATTAGCTGACTGTGGTGGCATGCACCTGTGGTCCCAGCTACTCAAGAAGCTGAGGCAGGAGGATGGCTTGAGCCCCAGAAGTCAAGGCTTCAGTGAGCCATAATCACACCACCGCACTCCTGTCCAGCCTGGGTGACAGAGCGAGACCCTGCCTCAAAAAAAAAAGAAAAAGAAAATGCATAGTGCCTATTGGAAAAAATTAAATTGCCCCATGCATAGCAACTACTTTTAAGTACATGACCTTTGATTTATGCCTCTATATTATTTTCTTAAGTTTTGAATGACTAAAATAGTATAAAATTCAAAAGCATGTGCAGTGAAAAGCCACTCTTTCTTCCGACCATTCTTAAGCCTTGAAGTTCCCCTCCCTGAGCCTGCAAGGTTACTTCTGTAGCCTTTCAGAAGAACCCTTTCTATAAATATAGAAGCAATTCTATACATATGCCCAGTGTTGGGTACCATACACAATGTCCACACCTTGCCATTTTTATTTTTTTTATTTTTTATTTTTTGAGACGGAGTGTCGCTCTGCCGCCCAGGCTGGAGTGCAGTGGCGTGATCTCAGCTCACTGCAAGCTCCGCCTCCTGGGTTCACACCATTCTCCTGCCTCAGCCTCCCGAGTAACTGGGACTACAGGCGCCTGCCACCACGCCCGGCTAATTTTTTGTATTTTTGGTAGAGACGGGGTTTCACCGTGTTAGCCAGGATGGTCTCGATCTCTTGACCTCGTGATCCGCCCGCCTCGGCCTCCCAAAGTGCTGGGATTACAGGCATGAGCCACCTCACCCGGCTGCCATTTTTATTTAATACTAATTTTGGAAATCATTTCAGGCCAGTACAAAAAGAATTCCCCATTCCTTTTTTAAAAAATAGCTACATGGCATTCCATGTGTGGATATGCATATAAATGTAATAGAATATTCTTTAGATACAGATCTATGACTCTCGAGTACACAGAGATGAAACCTTGATAGCAAAATATTACCTAGCAAGAATCGCTAGAGGAATTGTTTAACCAGAAAAATAAAGGTTTTTAAAAGTTAATTCATTATGTAGAAATGGTGTTTTTCAATCAGCACTGTCCCATAGTGCTTTCTGTGCTGGTAGAAATCAGTGCTATGTCTATATCTGTGCTGTTGGGTACAGCAGCCCCTAAGCCACAACTGACTATGGGGCATTTGCATTGTGGCAAGGGTGAACAGGAACTGAATTTGTGATCATATTTCATTTTAATTAACTTTAGGTAGCTATATCTGGCTAGCAGCTACCTTATAGAACAATGTAGCTCTAAAATATGTAGAAAGAGGGTCTGAAAAGAGTCTCTACAAGATTTTTCACATTTTAAGGCACAGATTTGTCCTTGTAATTTGCTCAGTAAACTTTCCTCACTTAGAGCAAAGGCGATCTTGAACCTAGCCCTGTCTGAGCCCTAAGCCCTAAGTTGGAGGAGGGGGCAGGAATGAATGACTGTACGAGGCTGTATATTTCCTATCGGGAGGAGGTGTGAACGTGCATTAGTCTAATTCCAGTGCTTTGGTCTACAGCAGGACTGCCTTAAGTGAGAAGAAGCCAACTGTGAAGCCAAAGTCACCAGAAAAGAGCAAACCAGATGAAAAGGACCCAGAAAAGTCCCCTACCAAAAAACAAGAAGGTGAATGAGCAGATGGGGCCTGGAGTGGGCTGGGACCTGCTTCCATCCTGGAGACTGGGCAGCCTCCCCGGAGCAGGCCTCTGCTTTTCCCAACTGGCCACTCTCCTACTGAGATGGCCTCTGCTCTGGGCTCTGGGTTCCCTGGGGTATCAGGCAGGGCAGCATTTCCAGAGATTCTGGGAAATATTCCTGGCCAGGGATCGCCCCTCGATGCCATCTTTGATGACCGTGAACTTGAGGAGGTAAAATAGCAGTTCCAGAAACACCACACGCCCAGGATGAAGAATAGATGATTGTGACCAAAAAGTGAAAATTGGGAAATCTGCATGGACACTTTCTTCTAGAAGGCACTGGCCTAAGCTAGCAGCCCGTGCTGGGGCAGTAGAACGCAAGCCTCCAGAAAGGCCCAGGCAGCATTGGAGAAAGCTATTCTTGTTGTCTGGAAAATTGCTTTGTCAGTCGGGGATGTTTTAGAGATTCATAGAAAGAGGGGACGTGGGAAACTGCAGCCTGTTGAGGGAGACAGAGCCCTTGGGGGCCTGGGCACATGAGGGCTTATGAGTGTCCTGTGCGCAGTGGGTTGTGATGGCAAATGACAATTCCCAGAGTTACGGGAGGGAGAGGGGAATTAGGTGGGTTGTGCCTTAAGGGAGCGGCTGTGGTGAGAGCAGAGCACATTGGAGGCGTGCGACGTGCTCAGGTCTCACCAGATTCCTCACACTGGACCCTTTCCACCAGTCCCTGAGGAAAAATACCTGACGCTGGAAGGATTTCACAAATTTGTTGTTGACCGAGCCAAGCAAGACATCCGCAGTGTCTGGAGGGCGATCTTGTCCTGTGGTTATGATCTTCATTTTGAGAGGTAAGAGGGTTACCCCTCAACTCAGTTGGCACCTTGCATAGAAATTGTTTTCAGCCAAGAGCATAATTTCTGAGGAGCTGGTCCATCTCCCCTGTTGATACTGCTTTCTGAGTTATTTCATAATTTCTGAGTTTTTCCCTAAGTGCTAAATGGATTTTCTAACCCATTTGTAAACAAACCTGTTCTTTTTCTCCACACTCCTGACTTGGAGGCTGTGCTGCTCAGCTTGGGCTGCTGTGACAGGACACCACACCCTGGGTGGCTTAAACAACAGAAACTTGTTCTCTCTCAGTTCTGGAGTCTCGAAGGCCCAGATCAAGGTGTCAGCAGTGCTGGTTTCTCCTGGGGTGCTCTTCTTGGCTCCCAGACTGCCACCTTCTCAAGGTCCCCACATGAAGCCTTCCCTCAGTACCTATCTGTGTCCTAATCTCCTCTTCTTACAAGGACCCCAGTCCTGTTGGATTAGGAGCCCACTCTGATGACCTCAGGCACCTCTTTAAAGGCTCTGTCTCCAAATACAGTCACACTGGGAATTAGGGCTTCAACATATTTATCTGTTTGGGGACTGGGAGGACACAGTTCAGTCCCATAACAGACAATTTCTTACCCCAAAGAACCTTGTCCTCAGAGTCACACTTTGCCTCGAGTCCCCATTGCCCTCACTCCTTCCCAGGCAGGGGCACAGCTAGGCCACAGCTCTCCAGGGCTCCAGGACTAAATATAGTTTCCCCTTTCTAGCTATAAGTGAATCCCAGGCACTCCAGAAATCACCCTGCCCTGCACTCCCTCTGGCTCACACGCGTGTGCACATACACACACACACACCCCTACTCAGCCTTATCCACAGCAAGTGCACCCGGCATCAATCAATGAAAATGGCTACCAGGCCGGGCACGGTGCCTCACACCTGTAATCCCAGCACTCTGGGAAGCACGAGGTCAGCAGCTTGAGACCAGCCTGGCCAATATGGTGAAACCCCGTCTCTACTAAAAATATGAAAATTAGCCGGGCAGGGGGTACATGCCTATAATCCCAGCTACTTAGGAGGCTGAGGCAGGACGATCGCTTGAACCCAGGAGGCGGAGGTTGCAGTGAGCCGAGATCGCGCCACTATACTCTAGCCTGGGCGACAGAGTGAGATTCCATCTCAAAAAAAGAAAAAGAAAATGGCTACCAAGGCCGAGCGCGGTGGCTCACGCCTGTAATCCCAACACTTTGGGAGGCCGAGGCGGGTGGATCACCTGAGGTCAGGAGTTCAAGACCAACCTGGCCAACGTGATGAAACCCCGTCTCTACTAAAAATACAAAAATTAGCCGGGTGTGATGGCAGGCGCTTGTAATCCCAGCTACTCAGGAGGCTGAGGCAGGAGAATCGCTTGAACCCAGGCAGCAAAGGGTTATAGTGAGCCAAGACTGCACCACTGCACTCCAGCCTGGGCAACAAGAGCCACACTCTGTCTAAAAAAAAAAGGCCAGACAAGGTAGCTCACACTTGTAATCCCAGCACTTTGGGAGACCAAGGTGGGCGGATCACCTGAGGTCAGGAGTTCAAGACCAACCTGACCAACATGGTGAAACCCGGTCTCTACTAAAAATACAAAAATTAGCTGGGTGTGATGGTGAGTGCCTGTAATCCCAGCTACTTGAGCGGCTGAGGTAGGAGAATCACTTGAACCTGGGAGGCGGAGGTTGCAGTGAGCTGAGATTGCGCTATTGCACTCCAGCCTGGGCAACAAGAGCAAAACTCCATCTCAAAAAAAAAAAAAGAAAAAGAAAATGGCTACCAAAACATGCTTTTTTTAAAAATCCATTTTCAGAATTAAGAAATGCTTTACTGCTTGCTACCAGCCTTTTGTACCATCATTGAAGGCTCAGAGTCAGTCCTTGAATGGATCTTGCATTATAGTGGCAGGGACAAGTTTTCTGAACTTGTTTTAGAAATCAGAAACTGGGCTGGGCGCGGTGGCTTACACCTGTAATCCCAGCACTTTGGGAGGCCAAGGCAGGCGGATCATGAGGTCAGGAGTTTGAGACCCGCCTGGCCAATATGGTGAAACCCCCTCTCTACTAAAAATACAAAAATTAGCCGGGCGTGGTGATGTGCACCTGTAATCCCAGCTACTTGGGGTGCTGAGGAGGGAAGATCACTTGAGCCCGGGAGGCCAAGGCTTCAGTGAGCTGAGATCCTGCCACTGCACTCCAGCCTGGGTGACAGAGTGACACCCTGTCTCAAAAAAACAAAAAAATACCCAATAAAAAGCCACATTCATAGGGGCCCTCTGGGGTGGTGATGATGCCCTGACACATCCTTCCTGCCTCACCGTAGACTTTTCTAAGGGAAGCCAAAGGCTTCTGCTTGGATCATTCAGCCTAGAGAGCCATGGAGGACCCCCTTCTGAAAGAGGCTTAGGTCTGTCTTTGAGCACTCTTTGGATTGGACAGAGGTGGCCTGTAGGAAGGAGACACCTGATACCGCCCCCTTCCCCTGGTCCCCAGGGTAATGTTCCCAATATGACAGGTGGCCCACTCAAGGTGCTACAGGCTCTGGAATTAGAGGCTGTGCCAGGTATCTGCCTGCCTGCCTGCCTTTCTTGGGTTAGTAGCCCAATATTTGTGGAATAAGGACATGCACCTTTTCTGAAAACCTCACACAGTGTCTACCCACCCAGAAGGTCATGTCCGGAATTTGGTGCCCACAGCATGGCTCTGTGATGCTTCAGTGAATATTTCACCCAACATTTTTCTGGAAGTACCTTTTTTCAGTCCCCTGAAGTGGGATCAGACAAGATATACTGCTCTGCAATCTGCTTTTTTTCCTTTGAGATAGGGTCTGACTCTGTAACCCAGGCTGAAGTGCAGTGGCACAGTCACAGCTCACTGCACCCTCAACCTCCTGGGTTCAGGTGATCCTCCCACCTCAGCTTCTCCAGTAGCTGGGACTGCAGGCACATGCCACTATGACCAGCTAATTTTTGTGGGGGGTTTTTTGTAGAGATGGAGTTTTACTGTTGCTCAGGCTGGTCTCAAATTTCCTGGCCTCAAGCCATCTGCCTGCCTCAGCGTCCCAAAGTGCTGGGATTACAGGCATGAGCCACCTCGACTGGCCTGCAATCTGCTGTTTAAAAATTTGTCCACATCATCCCATATTATTCCACTTGATCATTTTCCTGACTTCCTAGCGTTGCGTTGTTAGGTGCAGTGTGATTCAGCTAATCCCCTATCGGTGGACAGTTGTGTCTGACGTTGCTGCAGTAACACAGCCCTGCAGCCGTGCCCTCAGAAGCACACTGGGGCCCCTCTGTTCTAAGAGCTCCACAGGTGAATTCTGGAATGGGCTTGCTGGGAAAAGAGTAATGACATCAGTGACACCAGCAGCTGACAATTCTTGTGCATTTGGAACGTGCTGGGCACTGCTTCACAGGCATCCTGTCACTGAATTCTTATGACTGGCCAGGCGCAGTGGCTCACTCCTGTAACCCTAGCACTTTGGGAGCTGAGGCAGGAGGATGGCTTGAGCCCAGGATTTCAGAAACAGCCTGAGCAACCCAATGAGACCCCATCGCTACAAAAAAATGTAAAAATCAACCACGCACATTGGCTCATGCCTGTAATCCCAGCACTTTGGGAGGCCAAAGTGGGCGGATCACATGGTCAGGAGATCGAGACCATCCTGGCTGACACAGTGAAACCCCGTCTCTACTAAAAATACCAAAAATTAGCCAGGCGTGTCAGTGTGTGCCTGTAGTCCCAGCTAGTTGGGAGACTGAGGCAGGAGAATGGCATGAACCCGGGAGGCGGAGCTTGCAGTGAGCTGAGATCGGGCCACGGCACTCTAGCCTGGGTGACACAGCAAGACTCCGTCTCAAAAAAAATAAATAAAAATAAAAAAATAAAAATTTTAAAATTAGTCAGGTGTAGTGGCTTGCACTTGTGGTCCCAGCTACTGGAGAGGCTGAGTAGTGGGAGAATTGCTTGAGTCCAGGAGTTCAAGGCTTCAGTGAGCTATGATCACCACACTGTGCTCCAGCCCAGGCAACAGAGCAAGACTTTGTCTCTAAGGAGAAGAAAGTTTTGTGACACACTGCAAGCTGATGCTACTATGAGCTCCTCCTTCACCCTCACGTGCTGCTGCCAACTCTCGGGAGTGAGACATGGGTGGGTGCTTGGTGCCGCCTCCCAGAAGGCTGTAGCATTCCCACTCCCGCCAGTGTGCTTGGCTGGCTTCTTTTGAAAGAGCTTTCCCCATGAGGAGCGGTACAGGCACCAAGAAACAACCTGGAAGGCGAGGCTGTCTTCTCAATGTGCTCCAGGAGCTGAGGACAAGACTCTGTAAGAGAAATTCAACAGTCATCCCAGTGCACCCCGCCTCACTTTGCCCTTCTCCCCCTGTTCCCACCCCCAGGTGCGCCTGCATCGATGTCCGACACGCACAGAAGGCCTCAAGAAAGTGGACCCTGGAGATGGACGTGGCACTCGTGCAGTACATCAACCAGCTGTGCCGCCACCTTGCCATCACACCCGCACGGCTCCATCCCCACGAGGTGTACCTGGACCCTGCGGATGCTGTGGACCCCAGAGTGGCCTGTCTCCTGAGTATGTGGCCCTAGGCCTGTCCCCTCCCCTGATGCCTGATGCGGGCATGCCCCCTGACAAGGGGCGTTTACAAGGGCTAGATTCATTTAGACGCCCATCAAACAAACACTTCAGAACATGAACACCTGCTACGCACCAGGTGCGCGAGGAAGGAGGGGGCTGACGAAACAGGGAGAGCAAGGCAGGGGGCCAGGACTGTGGCCTAATTAGTCTGGGGCCTTTTTAAATGCCCATGAAAGCAAAGCCAGGGAGCAGATACAGAAATGCATGGCTGCAGGGGATGCCCAGGCCACTGCCTGGAGGCCCCACTGGGGCCAGGGCTGCCATGGGGAGTGAGAAGCATTTATAGTCTGATAGCTTGCAGTAGAGGCATTAGCCTTCATAATGGAGAACACCATGTTTTTATTAAAAGCTAGGATTGCAGGAAGTCCATTCAGGTGTCCCTGTCTTTCAAAAGAGAGAAAGCTGTTCTCTGGGCCGGGCGCAGTGGCTCATGCCTGTAATCGCGGCACTTTGAGAGGCCAAGGCGGGCAGATTACCTGAGGTCGGGAGTTCCAGACCAGCGTGACCAACAAGGAGAAACCCCATCTCTAGCCGGGCATGGTGGCACATGCCTATAATCCCAGCTACTTGGGAGGCTGAGGCAGGAGAATGGCTTGAGCCCAGGAGGCGGAGGTTGCAGTGAGCCAAGATCACGCCATTGCACTCCAGCCTGGGCAACAAGAGCAAAACTCCCGTCTCCATAAAAAAACTAGGATTGCACACAAAATATAAATTGTTAGTTCCCAGACGTCCCCCCTTTACAAGGTGTTGGTGAGCAGCTCATTACACTCGTACCAGGGGCTGTGCTCAGCCGCTTGCCTCATCAGCAACAGGTGCAGAGCCCTTGCTCTCTCCTGGGTGCCAAGGAGGTAAAGGTGGGCAAGAGGTTGTCCCTGACTTCCGTCTGTGGCAATGTGAAGGGTGAAGAACTGAAGGGCAGTGTGCCAGTAGCACAGTTTACTGGTTTTGATATGACATCACCATTGGGGGACGCTGGGTGAAATGTACACGGGACTCTGTGCCATTTTTGCAACCTCCTGTATTATTATTTCAAAATAGTAAGTCAAAAAATAATACAGTGGACAGCCCTGGCATGGCCCTGAAGGTAGATGAGGGGACCTTGGACTCCTTAAGAGCCAGCACCTCCATCTGGCCAGCCAGGGCCTCGCCCTTTGTGTCTGCTTGGCATAGGCACAGGCACATCAAGGGCCGCTCGCTCACTGACAGCGTCTCCAGGGTCCTAGGTAAAAAATCCACCAATCCTGTTCCCAGTGATAGGGACCCCCTGTGTTGCCTGTGAGTCAGGCATCTCAGCCGATCTGGCCAAGATCTCAGCCTGACTGCTCCTGCGCCCTGCAGACGTGCCCATCGAGAGCCTGCGCCTGCGCTTCGCCTTGCTGCAGTCCCTCAACACCACGCTGGAGACCTTCTTCTTGCCCTTGGTGGAGCTGCGCCAGACACCTATGTACACCCATAGCATCGCTGCCCTGTTGAAGGAGGCCAAAGGTCAGTGCCTGCACCCGCCCTGGCCCTGCAGGAAGAGAGAGGTCACCTGCAAGACGCCAGAGCCAGAATCCACAGGCAGGGTCCTTGGGCAGCCCCACAGGAAGATGCCTTCCCCCCGAAACCTTTCATCTAGCAGGCTGGGCTCCTCTGGAGCAACAGGTCCACCCAAGGGAAGTTACTTTAATTATAAAAATAACATATGCTCTGAAAAGTAAAATTATTTTTAAGATTTTCAAATTAATTAGAAATATATGAAGTTCTGTTTACTATCTGGCCTCCACATCCCTGCATCCCAGAGTGACATTGTTAACAGATGAGTATCTATCCTTCCAGACTTTTCTTTTCACATACAAACAGACATGTGTGCACACACAGAGCTTTTTGTCTTTTTTTAAATTAAAAATAGGTATCATTTTCTACATTCCATTTTGCAACTCTAGTTTCTTTGCATTGTTTCTGGAAATTGGGTGTCTCCTGGGAATGACAAAGGGTACATGCACTTAGCAGCTGGGTAGATGCGACACACCACCCTCCACAGTCAGGACCCGGCTCTGCTGCCACCAGCGGGCCTGAGAGTGCCACACCCAGGGACCTAAAGAGAGTCTTGGGGGGACTGGGAAGGAAGGGACAAAGCCCCACCCAAGCCTCTCCCACATTCCTCTCCTTAGGGCTGATCTTCTATGACACAAAAGTGACCGTGATGAATCGAGTGCTGAATGCCACTGTGCAGAGGACAGCGGACCACGCGGCACCTGAGATCACCTTGGACCCACTGGAAATTGTGGGAGGTGAGGTTGGCTGCAGAGGGCAAAAAATGCAAAATGGCAGTGCCTAAACACACTAGTGGATTTCTGGAACATAAAAGAAGCTTCTAGAAGAAGGGCATCCAGGGCTGGTGCGGCAGTTCCTCCTGTCGTTCTGCTGGAGCATCCTGGTGTGTGGCTTCCTGCTGGAAGGTCCCTTCAGGAGCTCGGGGAAGGGGCATAGCAGAAGGAACTTGGCTTCCGGGGGCCGCCCAGCTGCATGCGTCAGATGGGGCAGGCTTTGCTCTGATCAGCCGTGCGACTGCCAAAAATGGGGATTCCAGCATCAAAGGAAAGGGAGAGAAGGGCATTGGGGAGGCTCCCCAGAGTCTCTGCCACAGCGTATAGACAGACAGAAGGGATACGCGCAGAGGAAACGAGAGAGGAATTGGGGGGCAAGGACCTCCCTGAGAGGCAGAGGGAAGCTTCTAGAAGATGAGAAGGGTCCAAGCACTAGTGGCCCAGGAGGGCGGGTTCCAGAGGTGGGAGCCACAAGTGCTAAGGCACAGAAGGCTCTAAGATGTTCTAAGGGCAGAGAAGGCACAGGGGCCAAGTGAGGGAGCAGGGGTCCAGGGACAGGCACAGGCTTGCTAGGCCCGGGGTCTGTCCTCAACGGGAGGGCAGAGGGCTGCCACGGGGGGTGCTTTGATCAGCTCATCTCACTTTCCAGGGGAAATCAGAGCTTCTGAAAACTCCTACTTCTGTCAGGCTGCCAGGCAGCTGGCCTCAGTGCCGTCGTCTCAGCTCTGTGTCAAGCTGGCCAGTGGTGGTGACCCCACATATGCCTTCAACATCCGCTTCACTGGGGAGGAGGTCCACGGCACCAGTAAGTTGTGGCCCACCAGGCTCCCCTCTGAAGGAGCTGTGTTTAGTGTCCAGCCTTAGCCCCAGCTGCCCAAGACCTCCATTCCTAAGAGTAAAAGCTGCATCCTCAGCACCTGTGCTACAGAAGCCTGGTCTGCACCCAGAGTGGCCTCACACCCATGTCCTCCAGACCGTCCCCGTGTGGAAGCCTCAGCCAGTCCCTCCTGGGCTTGGGGATGGCACTTGTTCTCAGGGCCCTTCTCGGTGCCGGTTGGCCCCCTCCCCGGGAAGGGCCCTGGCTGAGGAGTTGGTAGGCCTGAAAGCTTGTGTGTGCCCCATGAGAGGCAGGGTGTTGGGGAGCCCTTGGTTAAGATGGCACCATCGCACTCTGCAAGGATGAGGACTGGCAGCTGAGCAAGTGCTCCCTTGTGACCCTCTCATGTTTAGCCCCAGACATTCAGGAAATGTCTCCACTGCAGATGCAGAAGAAACCTAGTTTCTCCACAGCTGGGCACCCTGCAGGGAAAGGCTGTCCGGGCAGGAGGGAGCCCCTACCCAGCTCCTTCTCCCCTTTCCTCTGATCTGCCCCCACGGGAATGCAGCTGCCTCCCAGACAGAGGACCCTGGCATCCTATGGGCAGGCCTCCTAGGCCTCTCTCAGAACAGCTCTGGTTCACTGACAGCCCAGACTCACGCACGACACCTTATCCTCCCCACAGCAGTGAACCTGCCCAGAGTGCCAGCCCTGGCCAGTCCTACACATAGGGAAACCGGGACTCCACAAAGCCAAGTCACTTCCCAAGGTCAGGCAGCCAACTGGGGTTCCAGGGTCCAGGCCCCTGGCCTTCCAAGTATCGGCAGTCGGGACACTCCTGCTTCTCCTTGAAGCAGAGGTGAGGGCCAGGCCCAACATCTGCCCCTGCACTGGGCCCCCACACTGGGTTTCCACGTGGCTCTGACCAAGCAGGGTGTGGGCACAGCTGTGCTCAGAGCTCCCTGACCTCAGGGTACCAATAGGGAACACAGGGAAGGCCAGAGGAGGAGATTTGCAAGGAAACCAAAGACCCATCTTGAATGGCGGCAGGAGAGGATGAGCAGTGACCGTTGCCCTTTGCACATTCACACATTTGTCCATTCACTTACACATTCTATTGGACAGACGCGAGCCCGGCCAGTGGGGGAGGCAGTGCTGAGTGAAACAGGTGGTCCTGCCCTCAGCCTGGCCCAGGGGCACAGACGTGGACCAAACAAGTCCACAACTCAGGCAGGCTTGCAGCTGTGAGAGGTTGCCTGTGTGGGGACCTGCGATGACCTCACTGAATCCTCGAATGGCCTTCGGGGAAGGTACGGTCACTCTCCCATTTGACAGACAGGTGACAGAGCCTCAGGGACATCTTGCCTTCTGTGGTATCACTGGGTGGTCCCACTAGTGAGTGGAGAGCAGGATTGGACCTGAGGCCTCCTAGGCCTGAGGTGGCTTCTTTCCACCCCGCCACAGCGGCAGGCAGGCCAGGGAAAGAGTAGCCGCTTCAGCCAGCAGGTGAGAGGGAGGGAACGGTGCCACCTCCCGCCAGGACGCCCCCAGGTGCCCATGTTTCTCATCTGTCCTGCAGGCGGCTCTTTCCGCCACTTCCTGTGGCAGGTGTGTAAGGAGCTGCAGAGTTCCTCGCTGTCGCTGCTGCTGCTGTGCCCCAGCTCAGCTGTCAATAAGAACAAGGTAGGCGGAGACCAAGAGGAGGCTCCATGTCCCCAAGCTCAGGTCCCAGTGCAGTGGCTGGTGGTGGCGGGGCAGCGTGTGTCTCATCGAAACTAAACTTTTTCAGAAACCCTCCCAATCTGTGGGGACAGGCCCTTGCCACACTGCCTGGGCAAGCTCTGGGAGCTTGCAGTGACTTCTCTCCTGCCTGCCACAGGGTGCGGTGGCCTGAAACACATGTTCCTTGGCGGGCACAGAGGCCCATGCCCAGGTCACCTCATGCCCACCTCCGCTTCCAGGGCAAGTACATCCTGACCCCGAGCCCCATCACCTACGGGGAGGAGCAGCTGCTGCACTTCCTGGGGCAGCTGCTGGGCATTGCTATTCGGGCAGATGTCCCACTGCCCCTGGACCTCCTGCCCTCCTTCTGGAAGACGCTGGTGGGCGAGCCCTTGGACCCTGAGCAAGACCTGCAGGAAGCGGACATCCTCACCTACAATTACGTCAAGAAGTTTGAGAGCGTGAGTACAAGGCACAGTTCTTCCGGGGGCGTGCAGCGCCCGGGGCCTCCCCGCCGCCTTGCTTAGGACTCCATGCAGACCCCGCTGCCTGCTGAGGCTGGGTTGGGATCCCCCAGAGGACCTTAGGGGTGTGAGCCATCTGCCAGGAAGGCTTGTTTCATAGGGACAGAGGCCTCTGCTGGCAGCAGAGATTGGAGGTAACATGACCAGCCCTGCTGGTCCTCCCACATTGGTGCTCGTCACCTGGCCATGGGTAAGGGCTCCTGGAGCTGAGTGAACAGGCACTGGGGGAACGGCTGTAGGGGTGCAGGTTAAGAGTTGTTTCAGGGCCTCAGAGCACAGGAGTCAACCCTGGGACCACCTGAGGTCAACCAAGGGAGAGGCGTCAGGATGGAGCCCTTCCTGCCTGTCCAGGGCACACGTAGGTTTTGAGAGCATGGTGCTGTTGCTCAGCACCCCTCTGGAGGTGGAGGGGGTCCACAGTCCCTCTGTTCACTCAGTGGCCGTCACTGAGGCCCTGTCATGGGCCAGACAGGCTCTGGGCACTCACCCTGTCCTCGGGGAGTGTCCAGGCTTGTCTCTTTCATGGTGGAGGGTGGAGGGCTTTATTCCATCATCACAAGGTCAGGAGGAAAGTGAGGCTCACCAAATGGAGGTGACTTGCCCAGGCCCTCACAGCTGGCAGGGAGCAGAGCCACCGGGAGCCCAGGGCTGCCTGCCTTGACTTCTGGACTCTCCAGCACCACACGCCCTGCAGCTGAGAGAACCATCCTGGCCGAGTGTGGAGGGCAACGTCCCACCTGGCGCCCCTCAAGGCCACGAGAGTGAACATCGTGCCTGAGGCCTGGCAGAAGCTGCTCTCTCCTGGGCCTCAGGTGAAGGAGGTGCCAGCTGCTTCTGCGTACGCCGGCAGAATACTCCATGGCCGACTGAGGCACTGCCTGGCCAGGTCTCTGCCATTGTCCCCCTGGGTCACTCAGGGCTGCCATTGCAAGACAATAGCAGAGCCAGAGTCCTGGATGCCCGTGGCTTCTCGGTAGAAACAGGCATGACAAGGCATTGTCTAAAGGGTGGAAGGAGAACACCCACAGTGGACTGAGGGTTTATGTGTCTCCTGCACTCTCCCAAGGAATCCTCCTGAGGCTCTGGGTGCAGCGCAGGCTGGGGCTGCAGGGGACGCGAGGCGGGGTCCTACAGGCCGGCTGAGGCCTCTGGCTGCAGGGATGGCCAGGGCCCCAGAGGGTGTGGGGTGCAGAACCACATGGTGTTGTGGGATGTGTACTGGAAAGAAATGCTCTCGACTTGTATCAGTGGAGCGTCTGCAGTGAAGGGGTAGGGAGGTTGCTACTAAGGAGACTCCAGACTTAGACCTGAATGTCCATCCACCTGTCACTGTCCCCGAGCTGCAGTCAGTCTCCTTTGGGTCTCACCCTGTCGTCTCCCAGGTAGCCCAGCAGACACAGTGCGAATCAGTTTCCCTGGACCCTGATTCTGGTCGCCAAATGTGGGGAGGCAGTAGCCTGTACACCTCCACAGACAGGACTAAGTCAGGGCTGTCTGGTGGCAAGGGACAGAAATCCCAGCCACAACCAGCTTTAGAAAAAATTGTTTAAAATTAGTTGCTCTTAGACTGGGCGTGGTGGCTCATGCCTGTAATCCCAGCACTTTGGGAGGATTAGGTGGGCAGATCACAAGATCAGGAGATCAAGACCATCTGGCTAACATGGTGAAACCCCGTCTCTACTAAAAATACAAAACATTAGCCAGGCATGGTGACAGGTGCCTATAGTCTCTGGCTGCTTGGGAAGTTGAGGCAGGAGAATGGCGTGAACCCGAGAGGCGGAGCTTACAGTGAGCCAAGATTGTGCCACTGCACTGCAGCCTGGGCAACAGAGCAAGACTCCATCTCAAAAAAAAAAATTAGTTGCTCTTAAAACAAAAACCATGATGGGTTTGACTTCAGGCAGGGCCAAATCCAGGTATTCAAACAGTGTCATCTGGTATTGGTCTCAGGCCTCTTATCCAGATTGCTTTAAAAAAGAAAAAGAGGCCAGGTGCAGTGGCTCACACCTGTAATCCCAGCATTTTGGGAGGCTAAGGCGGGTGGATCAGGAGTTCAAGACCAGCCTGGCCAAGATGGTGAAACCCCGTCTCTACTAAAAATACAAAAACTAGCCAGGCATGGTGGCAGGTGCCTGTAATCCCAGCTACTCGGGAGGCTGAGGCAGAGAATTACTTGAACCCGGGAGGCGGAGGTTGCAGTGAGCCAAGATCGCACTACTGCACTCCAGCTGACAGAGCGAGAATCCATCTCAAAAAAAAAAAAAAAAAGAAAGAAAAAGCGGTCTGGGTGCAGTGGCTCACGCCTGTAATCCCAGCACTTTGGAAGGCTGAGGCAGGTAGATCACCTGAGGTCAGGAGTTCGAGACCAGCCTGACCAACATAGTGAAACCCCGTCTCTACTAAAAATACAAAAATTAACCAGGCGTGGTGGCGGGCGCCTGTAATCCCAGCTCCTTAGGAGGCTGAGGCAGGAGAATTGCTTGAACTCAGGAGGCAGAGGTTGCAGTGAGCCCAGGTCACACCACTGCACTCCAGCCTGGGCAACAAGAGCAAAACTCTGTCTCAAAAAAAAAAAGAAAGAAAAGAAAAGAAAAAGCAAAGAAAGCAAAATTAGTCTCAGGCAGGCTCTCCCAGCACACGGGCAGAGGTGGCCTCCAGCAGTAAAGGGTTTCCCATCATAGAGTCCGCCCGTGCCAGTGAGACAGGATCGCTGCCTCCAAACAGTCATGGGAAAAGGCCTGGAATGTGGGTCTCTTCAGCCTGGCCTCGGTCACGTGCCCGGCCCTGAACTGATGGCAGGTTCTGATTGGCCAAGCCCATGTCACATGCCCATCCACACGGCCAAGGGTAGATCCCACCAGCTGCACCTGGGATTTGCCCAGCCACCTGGGGATCAGGGTTCCACTTCCCATGGCCTTGTAATGAGCCTCACTCTGCCTCCACCCTCCAGATCAATGACGAGACTGAGCTGGAGGCCCTGTGCGCTGAGATTGCCTCCCAGCACCTGGCCACCGAGAGCCCTGACAGCCCCAACAAGCCCTGCTGCAGGTTCACCTACCTGACCATGACGGGCGAGGAGGTGGAGCTGTGCAGCCGGGGCCGGCACATCCTTGTGGCGTGAGTGTGTGCACGTGGTGGGGGCTGGTGGGGGCTGGCAGGGGCTGGCCAGGGTATGACAGCAGCATCTGTTCCTGGGCAATGGCATGAGGACCTGGGTCAGGTGACAGGTGGATTTCACCAGGGGAGGGAGATGAGGCAGGATGGTGGGTGCCAAGAAAGAGGGTCCTCAGCAGAAGGGGTTTACTAAGAAAATAGCAGCTCTGAGGTGGCGGCACCAGAGGCAGGAAAGGACTGGGATGACCAGGGCGGCTGGGCCGCAGGCCTCTCCCAAGAGAGGATCCAGGACCTCCGGCTGAGTGGGTGTGGCTCCCAGACCCAGCCTCTTTGGTGGTGTTCTCCCTCACCTGTGCCCCTCACCTGGGCAGGTGGGAGAACAAGGACATCTATGCGGCAGCCATCCGGAGCCTGCGGCTGCGGGAGCTGCAGAATGTGGAGTGTGTGACGGCCGTGCGGGCTGGCCTGGGCTCCATCATCCCCCTGCAGCTGCTGACTACGCTGAGCCCGCTGGAGATGGAGCTGCGCACCTGCGGCCTCCCCTACATCAACCTCGAGTTCCTCAAGGTAGACGGCCCAGGGCCAGGCTGGGCGGGGAGGTGGTGAGCCCCAGGCCTGCCTCCCTGTCACCCTTAAGTCCAGCAGCAGGCATCGGCAGTGGCCTGTCTCAGCTCTGTCCTTGCCACAGACCTGTATCATTGTCATCGTTGTCATCTCCCTGTGCTCACAGCCCACACGCTGCACCCTGCCCTGGGATTGGGCCTGGCCCGCAGACCCCAGGGCTGGGGAGGCACTGGGTAGGTGGGGTTCCAGGGCTCCTGACACCTGGGCCTCTCCTCCCCAGGCCCACACCATGTACCAGGTGGGGCTGATGGAGACGGACCAGCACATCGAGTTCTTCTGGGGGGCCCTGGAGATGTTCACCCAGGAGGAGCTGTGCAAGTTCATCAAGTTTGCCTGCAACCAGGAGCGCATCCCGTTCACCTGCCCCTGCAAAGACGGGGGCCCCGACACCGCCCATGTGCCCCCGTACCCCATGAAGATCGCCCCCCCAGATGGCACAGCAGGTACCGCCCTCCCCTGGCCATTTCCCAAGTAGGGACACACTAGCCCTTCTCTGTTTGGAACTGGGGCTGCCAGGCCCCATGTGAAGGGAGAACAATGAACAGGAGCCCCACACGCCAAAACCCAGACATCACTGAGGATTAGGGCCGGGCAGGAACCAGCCATGCGGGTCTGCTGTTAGATACCTTCTCGTATCTCAAAAGAAGCTGAAAATCCAGAATGCTTCAAATCTTCTAACTTTTAAATGCAGAAAAATGGGTAAAAACAAAACAAAACAAAACATTTTGCTGGGCAGACAAACCCATCAGCAGTTTGGCACATATGCTGTCCAGCAGCTCTCTCCCCTTTTTCCTCCAAGAACTTCTCCCAGGTTCCCAGGCCCTCATCGCCATCCTGCTGGGCGCCAGGATTGGCTTAGGGCTACCCTAGGAGGCAAACCTGGAAGCGGAGGCCAGCCCAGCTTCCATGGGAGCCTCACAGACAGGGGCCCAACCCTCTGACGCTGGCTCGGTTTCTTGTAGGTTCCCCAGACTCTCGCTACATCCGCGTGGAGACCTGCATGTTCATGATCAAGCTTCCCCAGTACTCCTCTCTGGAAATCATGCTGGAGAAACTTCGTTGTGCCATTCACTACCGCGAAGACCCCCTCAGTGGCTGACAGGAGGAAGCCCCAGAATTAGGATGTCACTGAGGCACCTGCTCTGCCGGCTTGGGAAGCCACTACTGCAGCCCGTCCCTCCAGGGCCCTGCGTGAGGAGTTGGCAACATTTTGCTTTTCCAAACTTTCGTCCACGTTCCAGGGCCTCCTGGAAGACTTAACCTTTTGTCTTTGTACGTTTCGTGATGGGTTGGTTCTTTTGCTGCCTGTTTGTGGTCTATTTGTAGGATAGTTTAGTTCCCAGACAGTTTGTGTCTAATTTGATCTTCTTGGACATTGTCCCTCGTGGCCACCAGATTCTAATGCCATAAGGCCCCAGCTGGTTCCCCATCACAGAACCACCGAGCAGGAAGCCAGGGGTACAATGACCTCAGCCACACAGAGCATCCGTGCTTTAGCAGAGCGCCTCCACAGACAAGCCTGTGGCCAGCCCTCCCCTCTGGCCTCCAGCTGGAGTTGCTCCAGAGGCAGCCCCAGCAGGCCTCCCTCCACCTAAAGGTGGCTGGGCCAGTTGCCCAAACATGGGAGACACACAGGGAGCTTTATATGTTCATCTTCCTGCTTTAGAACTTGCTCCCAGTCTTGGTTTTTCTGAGGAAAAGCCCACAGTGGTTTCCCTGTGCGTCCCAAACCTCCCTATCTGCCATCTGTCTCTTCTGGGCCCTAGTCTGACAGTTTTCATCTGAGGCCTCCTCAGGAGCAGGAGACTCAAGGGTTCATCCCGACCTTAATTCACAGAGCCTAGCTGGGTGCATCCCAGCTGCAGGGGGTGAGAAGACACCCAGAGGTGGGAGACAGTGCTCAGGTGGGGGCCTCCTCTGAGACTCTGGTTGAAGAGGAAAGCACATGATTCAAGCCTACCCCACAAAAAAGGAGCACAAAATGCTCAGAAATGGCCCTTCCTCCCTGCAGTGACATAGGACAAGGGAAAGGGCCACACCCCCGTTTTCAAAAGAGTGGACTGAGGAGCTCTGCTCAATTCGGGGTCTGCTTTAGTGACCCAGACACGCAAGTCCAGATGGAGACTCCAGGGGAGTCCTTCTGCCCCTCTGGCCAGCCCTGCCTAGCACTCCTCATCACCCCACGTAAGTGTGTGTGCCAGGGCCGGGCTGCCTCCAGGCTCACCCACTGCCCCAGTGCATCTTTGCCCCAAATAGGTCTTTGTCCAATGGTACTCTGTTCATGAGCAGCACAGGCCATCTTGTTGGACACTGTCACTTTGGGCCTTGCCAGGTCTCACAATCACATCGCTGTATTTATTGTATAATATTGTGAATATTGGAAGTTTTGAGTGAGTGCTATCTAGAAGGTTTTGGAGTGTGGATGCTGGTCCAAGAAAGAAGATGCGCCCTGGCCTGCTGGAAAGATTGTGAGTTCTAGAGATAGAGCCGTTAGCATCCATCTCCTCCCTGTAACTCTTAGGAAATGCATCAAGGACCATTATAGAAAGGATCCCCTGACCTCAGGATGAAATCGACCTAGGGTTAATCATGACAGCTGCATCAGTTGTATTTGATGCGAGTCACCTCTGGAGGTGAGTGCCCGCAAGCAGTTCCCCTGTTTTGAAAGAAGATGGTCAGCCCACTGCCTCCCCAGCAGCCACAGCTCCCTTGCGGGGGGGGGGGGGGGGGGGGGTGTCACATCCAGGATGTATTCCTGACAACAAGGATCCTTTTATTTTCATTTCTGCAAAACGAAAGAGCCTTTGGATTTATTAGAAGTGGTTTTTCCTCCCTGTATCTTTAAATTCTTGGTTCTCTTTAGTCCTCATCCCTTGAATGGACTTGTCAGCTACCTCCCCAGGAGGAGTTCAGAAGCTTCTGTTGGCCATCACTTGAGTAGATGACAGCTGTAAGGTATCTGCTGCTAACATGGCTGCTTCTCCGAGAGCACATTGAGGTCCAGACAGTTCCAAACCTTGGCCCTAAAAAATGTGTGCTGTAAAGTTACTTGATGTATATTTATTATAATTATTTATGGTTGCATTTAACAAACTTTTCATTCAATCTGATGCTATTTACACCATGCTGTGTAAAGGAAGCTCACTAAAGGAAAAAAGTCACACCAATAAATAACCTTCATCTAATTTTGATTTACCTTAAGAGTTGTGTGATCATCTACTCTTGCTGAGCAAGTTCAAAGACTGGCATGCTTGGATGGCTCTGATATTTAAGTGCTGCCAAGTGGCTAGGAATTAAAGTGTTTCTAATTATTATGGTCTCTTGGCATTTGACGTGATTCTTACCCCATGAGGCTTTTAAACTACCCTTCCCCAAACCTGACTCTTGAGTCTGTGCATTGCATGTAGAAATTACGAAGGCAGGGGAATCCAAGATCAGAGCTAAACCTAACCCTACATCCCCTGCCCACTTTTTGTCCTGGCAGCTAGTCTTTGCACTTGGGCCTGGTGTGGGCATTTTTCTCAAGCGGATTGTTACCGTGGCAGAGTCTGGGCCCCTGAGACACAGCTCCTCCTTCAGGAGCAGGTGGTGGATGTAGACCTACCTTGTGCAGAAGGGACATACAGGAAAGATGTGAGGACTTGCTGAGTCCTGCTGTCCATGATCAACACTCCGCTCCCTTGCACAGCTGCCTCACCGGCCAGGGAGCCCAGGTTGGCTATACTCTGGATAATCTCAGTTCTCTGTGACCTGCTTGTCCCCTCCTACTGTTCCATGGTAGTCTTCACCCAGAGTCACTTTATTCTCATGCTTTCAACTCCACCTTTCTTGTACTTCATAAACACTAACTTTGGAAGGGTGGCAAGATGACCAAGTAGGAACAGCTCTGGTCTGCAGCTCCCAGCGAGACCAACACAGAAGGCAGGTGATTTCTGCATTTCTAACTGAGGTATCTGGCTCATCTCAATGGGACTGGTTAGACAGTGGGTGCAGCCTACGGAAGGCGAGCTGAAGCAGGTTGGGGCGTTGCCTCACCCAGGAAGCACAAGGCATTAGCAAACTCCCTCCCCTAGCCAAGGGAAGTCATGAGGGACTGTGCCGGGAGGAATGGTGCACTCCAGCCCAGATACTACGCTTTTCCCATAGTCTTCACAACCTGCAGACCAAGAGATTCCCTCCCGTGCCTACACCACCAGGGCCCTGGGTTTCGAGCACAAAACTGGGCGGCCGTATGGGCAGACACCTAGCTAGCTGCAGGAGTTCTTTTTTTTCATACCCCAGTGGCACCTGGAATGCCAGTGAGACAGAACAGTTCACTCCCCAGGAAAGGGGGCTGAAGCCAGGGAGCCAAGTGGTCTAGTTCAGCAGATCCCACCCCCATGGAGCCCAACAAGCTAAGATCCACTGGCTTGAAATTCTGACTGCCAGCACAGCAGTCTGACGTCAACCTGGGATGCTCGAGCTTCTTGTGGGGAGCAGTGTCTGCCATTACTGAGGCTTGAGTAGGCGGGTTTTCCCCTCACAGTGTAAACAAAACTGCCAGGAAGTTCGAACTGGGTAGAGCACACCACAGCTCAGCAAAGCCTCTGTAGCCAAACTGCCTCTCTAGATTCCTCCACTCTGGGCAAGGCAGCACTGAAAGAAAGGCAGCAGCCCCAGTCAGGGGCTGATAGATAAAATTCCCTTCTCCCTAGGACAGAGCACCTGGGGAAAGGGGTGGCTGTGGGTGCAGCTTCAGCAGACTTAAACATTCCTGCCTGCCAGCTCTGAAGAGAGCAGCCGATCTTCCAGCACAGCACTTGAGCTCTGCTAATGGACAGACTGCCTCCTCAAGTGGGTCCCTGACCCCCGTGCCTCCTGACTGGGAGACACCTCCCAGCAGGGGCCGACAGACACCTTATACAGGAGAGCTCCGGCTGGCATCGAGCAGGTGCCCCTCTGGGACGAAACTTCCAGAGGAAGGAACAGGCAGCAATCTTTGCTGTTCTGCAGCCTCTGCTGGTAATACTGGTCTGGAGCGGACCTCCAGCAAACCCCAGCAGACCTGCAGCAGAGGGGCCTGTTAGAAGAAAAACTTAACATACAGAAAGGAATAGCATCATCAACAAAAACGACATCCACACAGAAACCCCATCCAAAGGTCACCAACATCAAGGACCAAAGGTAGATAAATCAACGAAGATGAGGAAAAACCAGCGCCAAAAGGCTGAAAATTCCAAAAACTAAAACACCTCTTCTCCTCCAAAGGATCACAGTTCCTCCCCAGCAAGAGAAGAAAAGTGGATGGAGAATGAGTTTGACGAATTGACAGAAGTAGGCTTCAGAAGGTGGGTAATAACAAACTCCTCCGAGCTAAAGGAGCATGTTCTAACCCAATGCAAAGATGCTAAGAACTTGAAAGAAGGTTAGAGGAATTGCTAACTAGAATAACCAGTTTAGAGAAGAACATAAATAACCTGATGGAGCTGAAAAACAGCACAGGAACTTCGTGACGCATACACAAGTATCAATAGCCAAATCGATCAAGTGGAAGAAAGGATATCAGAGATTGAAGATCAACTTAATGAAATAAAGTGAGAAGACAAGATTAGAGAAAAAAGAATGAAAAGGAATGAACAAAGCCTCCAAGAAATATGGGACTATGTGAAAAGACCAAACCACATTTGATTGGTGTACCTGAAAGTGACAGGGAGAATGGAACCAAGTTGGAAAACACTCTTCAGGATATTATCCAGGAGAACTTCCCCAACCTAGCAAGACAGGCCAACATTCAAATTCAGGAAATACAGAGACCACCACAAAGATTCCTCAAGAAGAGGAACACCAAGACACATAATCATCCCATTCACCAGGGTTGAAATGAAGGAAAAAATGTTAAGAGCAGCCAGAGAGAAAGGTCGGGTTACCCACAAAGGGAAGCCCATCAGACTAACAGCGGATCTCTCTGCAGAAACCTTACAAGCCAGAAGACAGTGGGGGCCAATATTCAACATTCCTTTAAAGAAAAGAATTTTCAACCCAGAATTCCATATCCAGCCAAACTAAGCTTCATAAGCGAAGGAGAAATAAAATCCTTTACACATAAGCAAATGCTGAGAGATGCTATCACCACCAGGCCTGCCTTACAAGATCTCCTAAAGGAAGCACTAAATACAGAAAGGAAAAACCGGGAGCAGCCACTACAAAAACATACCAAATTGTAAAGACCATCGACACTATGAAGAAACTGCATCAACTAACGGGCAAAATAACCAGCTAGCATCATAATAAAGGATCAAATTCACACATAACAATATTAGCCTTAAAAGTAAATGGGCTAAATGCCCAAATTAAAAGACATAGACTGGCAAATTGGATAGAGTCAAGACCCATTGATGTGCTGTGTATTCAGGAGACCCATCTCACGTGCAAAGACACCTCATGTGCAAAGACACACATAGGCTCAAAATTAAGGGATAGAGGAATGTTTACCAAGCAAATGGAATGCAACAAAAATCTGGGGTTGCAATCCTAGTCTCTGATAAAACAGACTTTAAACCAACAAAGATTTTTAAAAAAGACAAAGAAGGGTGTTACATAATAGTAAAAGGATCAATGCAATAAGAAGAGCTCACTATCCTAAATATATATGCACCCAACAGGAGCACCCAGACTCATAAAGTAAGTTCTTAGAGGCCTAGAAAGAGGCTTAGACTCCCACACAATAATAGTGGGAGACTTTAACACCCCACTGTCCATGTTAGATCAATGAGACAGAAAATTAACAAGGATATTCAGGACTTGAACTCAGCTCTGGACCATGTGGACCTAATAGACATCTACAGAACTCTCCACCCCGGCCAGGCGCGGTGGCTCACGCCTGTAATCCCAGCACTTTGGGAGGCCGAGATGGGCGGATCAGGAGGTCAGGAGATCGAGACCATCCTGACTAACACGGTGAAACCCCGTCTCTACTAAAAATACAAAAATTAGCCGGGCGCGGTGGCGGGCGTCTGTAGTCCCAGCCACACGGGAGGCTGAGGCAGGAGAATGGCGTGAACCCGGGAGGCGGAGCTTGCAGTGAGTGGAGATTGCGCCACCGCACTCCAGCCTGGGCAACAGAGCAAGACTCCGTCTCAAAACAAAAAAAAACAAAAAAAACAAAAAAAAACAAAACAGAACTCTCCACCCCAAATCAACAGAATATACATTCTTCTCAGCACCACACTGCATTTATTCTAAAGTTGACCACATAATTGGAAGTAAAATACTCCTCCGCAAATGCAAAAGAATGTATTATAACAAATAGTCTCTCAGACCACAGTGTAATCAAATTAGAACTCAGGATTAAGAAACTCACTCAAAAACCATACAACTGCAATGGAAACTGAACAATCTGCTCCTGAATGACTACTAGGTAAATAATGAAATTAAGGCAGAAATACATAAGTTCTTTGAAACCAATGAGAACAAAGACACAACGTACCAGAATCCCTGGGACACAGCTAAAGCAGTGTTTTGAGGGAAATTTATAGCACTAAATGCCCACAGGAGAAAGCAGGAAAGATCTAAAATTGACACCCTAACATCACAATGAAAAGAACTAGAGAAGCAAGAGCAAACAAATTCAAAAGCTAACAAAAGACAAGAAATAACTAAGATCAGAGCAGAACTGAAGAAGATAAGAGACATGAAACACCCTTCAAAAAATAAATAAATCCAGGACCTCATTTTTTCAAGACTAACAAAATAGACCACTAGCCAGACTAATAAAGAAGAGAGAAGAATCAAATAAATACAATAAAAAACAATAAAGGGGATGTCACCACTGATCCCACAGAAATACAAACTACCATCAGAGAATACTATAAACACCTCTATGCAAATAAACTAGAAAATCTAGAAGAAATTCATAAATTCCTGGACACACACACCCTCCCAAGACAACCAGGAAGAAGTCAAATCCTTGAATAGACCAATAACAAGTTCTGAAATTGAGGCAGTGATTAATAGCCTACCACCCAAAAACATCCCAGGACCAGATGGATTCACAGTCAAATTCTAACACAGGTACAAAGAGGAACTGGTACCATTCCTTCTGAAACTATTCCAAATAAAAGAAAAGAGGGACTCCTCCCTAACTCATTTTATGAGGCCAGCATCATCCTAATACCAAAACCTGACAGAGACGCAACAAAAAAGAAAATATCCCTGATGAACATCGATGCGAAAATCCTCAATAAAATACTGGCAAACCGAATCCAGCAGCACATCAAAAAGCTTATCCACCAGTCGGCTTCATCCCAGGGATGCAAGGCTGGTTCAACATACTCAGATCAATAAATGTAATCCATCATATAAATAGACCAATGACAAAAAACACATGATTATCTCAATAGATGCAGAAAAGGCCTTCAATAAAATTCACCTCTTCATGCTAAAAACTCTCAATAAACTAGGTATTGATGGAACTCATCTCAAAATAATAAGAGTTACTTATGACAGACCCATAGCCAATATCATACCGAATGGGCAAAAACTGGAAGCATTCCCTTTGAAAACCAGCACAAGACAAGGATGTCCTCTCTCATCACTCCTATTCAACATAGCATTGGAAGTTCTGGCCAGGCAGTCAGGCAAGATAAATAAAGGGTATTCAAGTAGGAAGAAAGGAAATCATACTGTCTCTGTTTGCAGATGACATAATTGTATATTTAGAAAACCCCATTGTCAACCAGTTGCAGTAGCTCATGCCTATAATCCCAACACTGTGGGAGGCCAAGGCAGGCAGATCACAAGGTCAGCAGTTTGAGACCAGCCTGGCCAATATGGTGAAACCTGGTCTCTACTAAAAATACAAAAATTAGCTGGGCATGGTGACACACGCCTGTAATCGCAGCTACGCAGAAGGCTAAGGCAGGAGAATCACTTGAACCCAGGAGGCAGAGGTTGCAGTGATTGTGCCATTGCACTCCAGCCTGGGCAACAGAGTAAGACTCCGTCTCAAAAAAAAAAAAAAAAAAGAAAAGAAAATCCCATTGTCTCAGCCCAAAATCTCCTTAAGCTGATAAGCAACTTCAGCAAAATCTCAGCATACAAAATCAATGTGCAAAAATCACAAGCATTCCTATACACCAATAACAGACAAACAGAGAGCCAAATCCCATTCACAATTGCTACAAAGAGAATAAAATAACTAGGAATACAGCTTAGAAGGGAAGTGAAGGACCTTTTCAAGGAGAACTACAAACCACTGCTCAAGGAAATAAGGACACAAACAAATGGAAAAGCATTCCATACTTATGGATAGGAAGAATCAATATTGTGAAAATGGCCATATTGTCCAAAGTAATGTGTAGATTCAATGCTATCCCCATCAAGGTACCATTGAGAATTAGAAAAAACTACTTTAAATTTCATGTGGAACCAAAAAAGAGCCCGCATAGCCAAGACAATCCTAAGCAAAAGGAAAAAGCTGGAGGCATCATGCTACCTGACTTCAAACTATACAAGGCTACAGTAACCAAAACAGCACGATACTGCTACCAAAACAGATATATAGACCAATGGAACAGAACAGAGGCCTCAGAAATAGCACCACACATCTACAACCATCTGATCTTTGACAAACCTGACAAAAGCAATGGGGAAAGGATTCCCTATTTAATAAATTGTGCTGGGAAAACTGGCTAGCTGTATGTAAAGCTGAAACTGGATCCCTTCCTTACACCTTATACGAAAATTAACTCAAGATGGATTAAAGACTTAAATGTAAGACCTAAAACCATAAAAACCCCAGAAGAAAACCTAGGCAGTACCACTCAGGACATAGGCATGAGCAAAGACTTCATGACTAAAACACCAAAAGCAATTGCAACAAACCCAAAATTGACAATTGGGATCTAATTAAACTAAAGAGCTTCTGCACATCAAAAGAAACTATCATCAGAGTGAACAGGCAACCTACAGAATGGGAGAAAATTTTTGCAATGTATCCATCTGACAAAGGGCTAATATCCAGAATCTACAGGGAACTTAAACAAATTTACAAGAAAAAAACAAACCCCATCAAAAAGTGGGCGAAGGATATGAACAGACACTTCTCAAAAGAAGACATTTATGCAGCCAACAAACCTGAAAAACAGCTCATCATCACTAGTCATTAGAAAAATGCAAATCAAAACCACAATGAGATACCATCTCACCCCAGTTAGAATGGCGATCATTAAAACATCAGGAAACAACAGATGCTGGAAAGGATGTGGAGAAATAGGAATGCTTTTACACTGTTGGTGGGAGTGTAAATTAGTTCAATCATTGTGGAAGACAGTGTGGTGATTCCTCAAGGATCTAGAACCAGAAATATCATTTGACCCAGCAATCCCATTACTGGGTATATAAATCATTCTACTGTAAAAACACATGAACACGTATGTTTATCGCAGCACTGTTCACAATAGCAAAGACTTGGAACCAACCCAAATGCCCATCAATGATAGACTGGATTCAGGAGATCGAAACCATCCTGGATAACATGGTAAAACCCCGTCTCTACTGAAAATACAAAAAAATTAGCCAGGCATGGTGGCGGGTGCCTATAGTCCCAGCTACTCAGGAGGCTGAGGCAGGAGAATGGCATGAACCCAGGAGGCGGAGCTTGCAGTGAGCCCAGATTGCACCACTGCACTCCAGCCTGGGCGACAGAGTGAGACTCCATCTGAAAAAAAAAAAAAGACTGGATAAAGAAAATTTGGCGCATATACACTGTTATAAAGAAAGTTTTGGTGCCACAAAAGAAATAGCACTCAAATATAAAATTTTCTTTTTAATTCTCAGCAAGGCAAGTTACTTCTATAGAAGGGTGCACCCTTACAGATGGAGCAATGGTGTGCGCACACTTGGACAAGGGAGGGGAAGGGGTTCTTATCCCTGATGCATGTGGCCCCTGCTGCTGTGTCGTTCCCCTATTGGCTAGGGTTAGATCACACAGGCTAAACTAATTCCTATTGGCTAATTTAAAGACAGTGATGCAATGAGTGGTTTGGTGGGAAAAACGGTTATGACAGAGCAGGTAATCAGAATGAGTCAGGGTGGAGCAGGGAATCGAAAAAGGTTGCTTTATGAGGAAGTTAAGTTTAAAAGAAGGCAAAAAATTGAACATACTGACATACTGATTCTTTGAAAAGAAATTTAGAACTCATATCTAACACCACCATGGAATACTATGTAGCCATAAAAAAGAATCAGTTCATGTCCTTTACAGGGACATGGATGAAGCTGGAAACCATTCTCAGCAAACTACCACAGGAACAGAAAACCAAACACTGCATGTTCTCACTCATAAGTGGGAGTTGAACAATGAGAACGCATGGACCCAGGAGGGGAACATCTCACACCAGGCTTGTCTGGGTTGGGCAGCTAGTGGAGGGATACCATTAGGAGAAATACCTAATGTAGATGACAGGTTGATGGGTGCAGCAAACCACCATGGCACATGTATACCTCTGTAACAAACCTGTACATTCTGCACATGTATCCCAGAACTTAAAGTATAATTTTTAAAAAAAAAACGCTAACTTTAGGCCAGGCACGGTTGCTCATGCCTGTAATCCCAGCACTTTGGGAGGCCAAGGTGGGCGGATCACCTGAGGTTGGGAGTTCGAGACCAGCCTGACCAACATGGAGAAACCCTGTCTCTACTAAAAATACAAAATCAGCCAGGCGTATTGGTACATGCCTGTAATCCCAGCTACTAGGGAGGCTGAGGCAGGAGAATCACTTGAACCTGGGAGGCGGAGGTTGCGGTGAGCCGAGATCATGCCATTGCACTCCAGCCTGGGCAACAAGAGCAAAACTCTGTCTCAAAAAAAAAAAAAAAAAAAAAAGTGCTAACTTTGGTGGAAGTGTCCCAGATGTGTCTTTTTTATAGGCAGAGCAAGGACCCTCTTGGACAAAGAACAGGCAGCTTTCCTTCCTTCCCCTGTCTGTTGCTTCAGGGTGCTGGGAACAGGGAGCAAACACAACCACTCACAGCAAAGAGAGATTTCTGTTTAGATGAGAAGCTGAGGAAGGAGATGCCTAGCTGTCTCCTTGGCCGAGCAGAACCAGGAGACCCCTGCTCTCCACTGCTGAGGCCATCGCACTGGGCTGCCTCTTGAGAGATAAGTACTGTTCGAAAAGTGTACCATCCACTAAAGAGAAGATACTCATCATTTGTCAGCAGGGAGATACAGATTAAAATGACAATGAGCTGGCTGCGGTGGCTCAAGACTCTGATCCCAGCACTTTGGGAAGCCGAAGAGGGAGGATCACTTGAGGTCCAGATCAAGAGTTCAAAACCAACCTGGCCAAAAAGGCGAAATGCTGTCTCTACTGAAAATACAAAATTTAGCAGGGTGTCCTGGTGTGTGCCTGTAGTCCCAGCTACTCGGGAGGCTGAGGCGGGAGAATAGCTTGAACCTGGGAGGCAGAGCCTGCAGAGAGCTGAGGTTGTGCCACTGCACTCCAGCCTGGACAATAGAGCAAGACTCTGTCTCAAAAAATAAAAAAGAAGTAAAGTAAAATAAAATGTCAATGTGATATACTACACCACCAAAAGGATTAGGAAGACAATACCATGGCTGGGGAAGATGTGGAACAACAGAATTCTCATACACTGCTTATGAAAATGTAAACTACTCCTATTTTGGAAAACCGTTTGGTACTCTCTCTACACATAACTATAACCCAGCGATCCCACTCACAGGTATAAACCCAATAGAATTACCCACATTCACCAAAGGACATGTATGAGAAAGTTCACAGCAGCACTAACAGTCACAGCCAAAACTGGAAGCAAGTTGAAGGCCCATCAACAGTGGAATAATTTTTTTTTGTTTTTTCTTTCCATTTTTTTTTTTTTTTTTTTTGAGACAGAATCTTACTCTTGTCACCCAGGCTAGAGTGCAGTGACGCAATCTAGGCTCAGTGCAACTTCTGCTTCCCGAGTTCAAGCGATTCTCGTGCCACAGACTCTCCAGTAGCAGGGACTACAGGTACCCACCACCACGCCCAGCTAATTTTTGTATTTTTAGTAGAGATGGGGTTTCACCATGTTGACCAGGCTTGTCTCAAACTCCTGACCTCAAGCAATCTGCCTGTCTTGGCCTCCCAAAGTGCTGGGATTACAAGCCTGAGCCATCGCACCCAGCCAGAATAAATTATTGGCATACAATGAAATACTGTACAGGAAGAAAATGAACAAACCACTGCTACATGCAACAACATGGATGAGCCAGTAACACAATGATCAGCAAAAGAAGCTAAACCTAAGAGGGTACTTAACGGTAGGATTCCATGGATAATGTTGAACATGGACAGTGATAACTGATAGTGATAGAATGTCAAGGCATGGGTTACGTTTGTCCCGGGATGGGGAGAGTGGCCTGGGAGTATGAGGAGTGTTGTGGTATCTTAGTAACGTTCTGTTTCTTGATTTGGGTGGTGGTGACAAATATGTGTTCACACTTAGCTGTACACATCCATGCACTTTTCTATAGGAACGTTGTACTATATAGATGGTTTCTTATAAGTATGCCAAAACAGAGAAATCAAGAAAGAAAAGTATACATGCTGTCTTCATGAAACCAAGAGACATATGTAATTTCAATCATAATTTATGAAAAAGGACAGCTGATGAGAGAATAACAAATGACTTAGCCAGAGTATATCATAAGAAGCAAGATTATTTGCACCGTCTTTTTAAAAAAAATGTAATAGGGAAGAATTGGAGGCCCTATATGATAGGGAAGAACAGGAATTGGAAGTTCATGTAAAAAGCAGTTAGAATTAACAAGACCAGAAGTTATATATATTTGGAGAAACAACCTCAGAAACTCACAACTCCAGCCCTGTGGCATTTGGAAAGGGAATGATCAGACCAAAATGGGGACAAAATAAAGTCTGTCTTCTGAACATCCCAACCCCTTTCGCAGTGCCACTCCAGGTTTAGACTGCAGACCAGAAGACCTCTCTCTGAACTAACTCAGAGAAAAGACCTACAGAGATTGACATCTAGGGATCGCCAGTGAAAATGCCACTTGATTGATTGCCCTACAGTGAAAGCCAGCAGTTGAGTTGCTCTTAGTTCCCTATTCTTACATGCATAGCCAGCCAGCCAAGCAGTAGCAGAAGGAAAAGTCTACAACATAAAATACTGAAGTGAAAATAACTCCCAGGAAATGGACAACACAAAGAGTAGAAGATATCAAAAAATATGCCGCAAAAGTACAAGAAAAAAGTATCCATTAAATAGGGGGATAAAAGACTGTGAGAAGATAAAAATACAGGTTTTGAAAATTACTATTAGAGGCCAGGCGTGGTGACTCACACCTGTAATCCCAGCACTTTGGGATAATTCTTTTCAATAGAGTACTGCCTCCACAAAGAACTGGCCGCATGGTTCCCATGTCTAGTGTTCCATCTATGAAATAGGGCAGTTCCTCCTACCTTTGCCACCCCAACAGGTTGTTCGAAGAACAAAGGAACTCAAAATGACCTAAGGTGCTCGATAGTCCTATGCACACGGAGGCACTGAGGGGTAACAGCTAATCCTGCTAGGGCTCAACTCCTCTCAGGATGGAAGCATTTGAAGAATCTGCTTTTCTCTATTCAGTCAGAGGCACCCATTCTAGCCCCAATTATCACTGGAGCTGCAGCAAGCCTGTCAGTTTTCTCAGAAGTCCAATTTAAAACACTACACGTTCAATGTCTGTGTAATCCGAGAAGGGACTCACGGTGATGCTGCAAGGGTTATTGGAGTGCTGGAGAAAGCCCAGCCCCGCTCACCTCCTCCAACCCCAGGGCTAACTCCAGCACACCCTGGCCTCCCTGCAGTCTCTAAAGCACACAGGAGAAGGAACCACAAGACTTGAGTTGAACTCCAAGTACAAACTTTATTTCTATTACAAGGAAGTTAATAATAATTATAATAGTAAAATAAAAACAAGGGGAAGGGGCTCTGACACTTGGTTTTCAGAGCAAGCATGGGGCTGCGGCAGAGCCCAACATAGCCCCTGTGGGGACAGGGAGCCCTCAGCCCTCCCCATTAGAGAGCAGTGAGGACAAAAGATCCATGCTCCCCCAGGAACAGAAGGCAGTGATGCCAAATGCCAAGGAAGCAGCTTAAAACACAGTCCCCAGGGCACTCACCTCCAGCTCAACACATCAAAAGCCTCGTTACTGACAGACATTGCAAGTGGCCTGAGCACCTTACCAGAGTGCCTCACACACACCTGGGACCCAATCGAGTGTGGGCAGAGGCGGGTACAGGGAGAGGTTGCCCAAAAGCCCCCAAATTTAGGCCCCAACAGGGCAGAAAATCACTTTACTGGTTGGTACCAGGTTTCCAAAATCTTCCCCTCCTTCCACCGGGACCGCACAGCACCAAGGGGCAGTGGCGACACTAAGTCAAAAGGGAGCCCTGGCAGCCGAGGTTGCAGCTTGTATTTCACTGCTGCTGAAAGGTGGCAGCTAAGGCTGAAGCATTCCTCAACCACCACCCTGCTCCCTTCCCTCAAACCCAAACCCCCACAGTACAACCCCAAAAGACACAAAATGGCCATAACCTAGAAAAATCTAAAATCTGGAAAATCTCTCCCACCCAAAGAGCCAGAGAGGTGGACCTGCACGGCGGCAAGTGCTGCTGTGCACAGAAGACAGGAACCGATGTAAAGTCTCTGGAGACACCATTACTCCTCCTCTTCCTCCTCTGCATCCCCAGCTCCTTGTTGCTTAGAGGGCTTTGCCTGGTAAACAACACAACACAAATGAAGCTTTATGTAAAAAGTGAAAAAGCAGTACTCCTCCCCTGGATCCCTGAAAATGTGCTGCTTCCATAGAAACCTCCTCAAAAGTCAAAGGAACAGTCTTTCAACCACAACCAGCCTGGTTTCAGCAACTTCTACAACTTCAGGAGCCACACCAGCCCCACCATGTCTGAGTCCCCCCTGAGCATCGTTGGGTTGGAGCCCACGTTACCTTTGCAGTTCTGCTACGGTAGTTGGCAGCTGCAGGGGTGACCCGGGAATTCCTGCCACCTTCACTCCTACCACTGAAAGAAAACAATTGGAAACTAGCTCCTGAGGTGTTCCTGAGCAAAGGTCAACAAACTCAGAGGGAACAGGAAGCAGCCCTATGCTCGCAGACAAACCCCAAAAAACCCATGGGCCACAAAATAATTTTTTTGGAGTCAGGTGACAATACAGGAA
Organism: Chlorocebus sabaeus; assembly: GCF_047675955.1. Classification (NCBI taxonomy): domain Eukaryota; kingdom Metazoa; phylum Chordata; class Mammalia; order Primates; family Cercopithecidae; genus Chlorocebus; species Chlorocebus sabaeus. The sequence goes on along the minus strand of NC_132914.1, from coordinate 109,287,748 downwards.
AAATCCATACTCCTCCTCTTACCATGCAAGGACCTCAGTCTTACTCCAGGCCCAGCAAGGGTAACCAGGCCTTTGCCCATGTTTGCTTCAGCTACTCCCAGGCCCCATTCCTGGGCTACTGATTCTTACCTAGCTCCGTATCTCCCTGCAGGCCCATGGGGGAAAGAGGGCACAATGTTTTCTGGGTAGAGACTTTGAGGAGGGCGAATCACTGAAACATGCCCAGGGGCTATGGCCCCATTTTGACTGTTTCGATTCTGCCCCTGGATGTCCTGGCTGTCTGAGTTGTTAAGCTTCAGCACACGAGGAGGGCTGGGCTGGCACCCAGGTCTGGGGCCTGATGTTGATCTTGATAGCTGGTTGTAGGTAGCTGTCATATTGTTAAAGGGTCGGCTGGGAGGCAGACAGGAGGTGGGCCCATTAGCAGTTTCCTGCTTAATATCATCCAGGTAACCAGAAGACAGGTCTCCTGAGAAGAGAAAATGGTAACAGCTTTAGGAAAAAGCCTGCTCTGGCTACAGTGCCAGGTTTAGGGCAAGAACAAAAAGATTCCAGATAGAAGACAACTGCTCAGCCAGGTGTGGTGGCTCATGCCTATAAACCCAGCACTTTGGGAGGCCAAGGCAAGTGGGTCACCTGAGGTCAGGAGTTCGAGACCAGCCTGGCCAACATGGTGAAATCCCATCTCTACTAAAAAAATAAAAACAAAAAATTAGCCAGGTGAGGTGGCAGATGGCTATAGCCTCAGCTACTCAGGAGGCTGACACCAGGAGAATCACTTAAACCCGGGAGGTGAAGGCTGCAGTGAGCCGAGATCATGCCATTGCACTCCAGCCTGGGCAAGACAGAGCAAGACTCTGTCTCAAAAAAAAAAAAAAAGACAACTGCTCACCCCAAAAGGCTGCTGGACCCCACATCTCCAGGGCAGAGTTGGCGATATTTTATCTATTCTGCATATATTATATGAGTCCTCAAAGACAGCCTCCTAACTATTCAACAACAGTGTGCAAGCAAACCTTGAAATTTTTTTTTTTTTTTTTTTTTGAGATGGAGTCTTGCTCTGTCACCCAAGCTGGAGTGCAATGGCATGATCGTGGCTCACTGCAGCCTCTGCCTCCTGGATTCAAGTGATTCTCCTGCCTCACCTCCCAAGTAGCTGGGACTACAGGCACCCGCCACCACGCCTGGCTAATTTTTCTATTTTTAGTAGAGACGGGGTTTCATGATGTTGGCCAGGCTGGTCTTGAACTCCTGACCTTGTGATCCACCCACCTCAGCCTCCCAAAGTGCTGGAATTACAGGCGTGAGCCACTATGCCCAGACGAAAAATAATTTCTAATTGGCTTTGTAGTGGTGAGGTTTCAAAAACAGTTTACTTGCCTAAACATGAGGCTCTTAAGTAATAATAATAAGTTTGAGGCTGGGTATGACGGCTCACACGTGTAATCCCAACACTTTGGGAGGCCGAGCTGGGAGGAACACTTGAGCACAGGAGTTCAAGATCAGCCTGGACAATGTGGCGAAACCCCAACTCTACAAAAAATTAAAATAAAAATTAGCTGGGTGTGGTGGTGGGCACCTAGCCTACCTATAGTCCCAGCTACTCAGGAGGCTAAGGGTGGGAGAATAACTTGAGCTCAAGAAGTTGAGACTGCAGTGAGCTGTGATCACGCCACTGCACTCCAGCTTGGATGACTAAGAGACCCTGTCTTAAAAAAAAAAAGAAAAATAATGTTTGAGGTCAGTCACAGTGGCCCACGCCTGTAACCCCAATGCTTTGGGAGTCCAAGGCAGAAGGACTGCTTGAGGCCAAGAGTTCAAAATCACCTGGGCAACATAGGAAGACCCTATCTCTACAAAAACAAAAAACTAGGTGGGTGTAGTAGAGTGTGCCTGTAGTCCCAGCTACTTGGGAGACTAAGGAGGGAGGATCACTTGAGCCCAGGAGTTTGAGGCTGTGGTAAGCTATGATTGTGTCACTGCACTCCAGCCTGGGTGACAGAGCAAGACTCTGTCTCTACAAAAAATTAAAAATAAATAACAATATGTATTGTTTTTCAACTTGAAATGGGGGTCCAGGGTAGCTACCATAAGGTCTGCAAATTATCTACAAATAGTCCACTAAGTGCACAGACAGGAAACCAGAAACTTACTACAAACACTAACTACTAGGTGTATCTCACAGATGTCCGCAAAGCCATTACCCTAAAAATCACACACTTGAGAGAGCTCAGTCTAATGTGGGATCATGACTACCTGCAGGAGTCTCCCATGAGACCCTAGTGTGTTTGGAAATTCGAGATGCAGGTAATCCCCACATTAGAGCAGTGGATGAGAAGTGGTAAATAGGCCGGAGCCAGCAGTGGACCTGCGGCCTTGGCTCAGTCCTGGCTAATAAATACCCTGGTGTCTGACACGCCTCCTGGGCAGCTCTGGTGAGTTCTCTTGAGGCTGGGAACCCAGTCTAGGAATCCCCTCTGTCACATGGTTGGTTGCTGTGGCTGGGCGTTGGTCACACTGGTCCTAAACAAGAAAAAACAGAATTAGTACCTCTGAATTGAGTCATTCCCAGAAAAGAGCACGCGATGGGAGGAATAGCAGGGTATTCCTTATCTGGATAGGGACTTTGACAACCTCTGAAAGTTCTGGGAACTTTCAGAAACCACACATCTGGAATGGTGAATTCAATCCCATCGGCACCTGAGGCACTGACAGAAGCACTTTCTGATTTGTGCAGGGATAAGGGAAGGGCTGGTCTTGGAGCAAAAAAAACATTTCTTTCTTTTTTTTTTTTTTTTAAGACTACTCAAGTGCAATAGTGAGAAGAGGGGAAAGAGTAGAACAAGGAGTTCGATCTGTAACTGACTGTGAACAATCAACTGAGATAACTCACTACCTTCAGAGCAGCTGAAAAGCATTTCTATACTCTCACCAGAGTACTTATTTGTGTGGTTGCTTATTTCAGTCTGCCCTAGAGGGTAAGCAGTCTCTTATCTACTGTTTGATCCCAAAACAGGAGTCTTTTTTTTCTTTCTTTTTTTTTTTTTGAGCCAGAGTCTCACTCTGTCACCCAGGCTGGAGTGCAGTGGTCTGATCTCAGCTCACTACAACCTCCACCTCCCAAGTTCAAGTGATTCTCATGCCTCCACCTCCCGAGTAGCTGGGATTACAGGCGCCCACCACCACATTCAGCTAATTTTTGTATTTTTAGTAGAGACGGGGTTTCACCATGTTAGCCAGGCTGGTCTCAAACTTTTGACCTCAAGTGATCTGCCCGCCTCAGCCTCCCAAAGTGCTGGGATTACAGGCATAAGCCACTGCGCCTGGCCTCTGAAAAGCAGGAGTCTTTATTATAGAAATGAAATGTACAATGTTCTAGTAACAGCTACATGGCATCAACTACAGAAATGGTACCTGCAGTGTTGACTCCCACTCCCCGTAACATATACTATTGAGCAGAAAACATATTTTCCACTAACAGATTGGAATCCTATACCGTAAATGCTGAAAAATGACTTCATATTGTCTAGTCCAACTCCCTCACTTACAGATGGCCCCAGTGAGGGGCATCCATAGGACAAAACCAGAAGTAGACCCTCAGGTGTCCTACAGTGCAAGTCTCAAATGCCACCACAATGGGAAAAACCCACCTGGTGAAAAGCAGGGAGACTCTCATCTAAACCTTCTGACAAGGCTTCCTTCCACACCTGCTCAAATAGAGTCCTGGCTCTTTGGCCCTCAGCTAGTAACAAGATGGCTTCAGTTGCCTGAAGAGAGGGAAAGTCTGAAAGCCTGCGGTATTGGTTACTACAGACAGCTCACAAAGATGACACGGCCAGAAGCCAAGTGTGTGCATTCCTTGTCAGGATGGAATGCAACTTAAAGGCTAAGGAAGTGTTCTCAGCTCTGGAAGCCTCAGGTTCACGCACAGAGCCACATGGACAGGGACTCCAGGGACCCTTACCTGGTGATGGAACAGCACCTCCTCTTCCAGCTGTACCCCACAGAATTCACAGGGGATGATGATGCTCTCCTCCACAAGGCGTGAACTGCTCAGGCCCATCAAAGAGTCTAACTGCTTACTTGCAGCCTGTTGCAAGAAGTTCTGGAAGATGACATCATGTTCCTCCACCCCTCTAGGGGAAGAGCTGCCAGTATTGAGTGAAGGTAAGGCACGTGAAGGGTTACAGCTTGTCTGTCATTCAAAAAATATAGGTTAAAAACAAAAATCAGAGGTTAAAAAACTACATTCCTAAGATATTTTCTAGAAGTCAAATAATTTTAACAATGCTTGGCTGGGCACAGTGGCTCACGCCTGTAATCCCAGCACTTTGGGAGGCCGAGGCAGGCGGATCACGAGGTCAGGAGATCAAGACCAGCCTGGCCAAGAGGGTGAAACCCCGTCTCTACTGAAAATACAAAAATTAGCCGGGCATGGTGGCACTTGCCTATAATCCCAGCTACTCGGGAGGCTGAGGCAGAGAACTGCTTGAACCTGGGAGGCGGAGGGTGCAGTGAGCCGAGATCACGCCACTGCACTCCAGCCTGGGCGACACAGTGAGACTCCATCTCAAAAAAAAAAAAAAAAAAAAAAAAAAAATTTAACAATGCTTAATATTGGAAAGAGGAACTAAAAGGGGGAATATACATAGAACACTCATTTTACTTTTAAATATTTTTGTGGGTTTTTTTAAAGTGTGTTCATGTGTTTATTCTTTTTAAATCAATTTGAAATGATTCAGGGTTCTTCCCCCACACCCATACAGTAAAAGAGAGGCACAAATATTCTCTATTATCTTTGCTAATGGATTTTCTACAGTACTCCTAAAACAAAAACTACATGTATTCAAATAGTATATTATTTCATATATGAGGGAAAGTATGTTCCACTATACAGAGCACAGGCACTACTTAGTAGTTGTGGAAATGCCAGACTAAGCCAAACCAAATGAGAGTATTGAGGGAATAAGAAGTCCCTCCAGGCCAGGCGCGGTAGCTCACTCCTGTAATCTCAGCACTTTGGGAGGCCAAGGTGGGCAGGTCACGAGGTCAGGAGTTTGAGACCAGCCTAGCCAACATGGTGAAACCCCATCTCTATGAAAAATACAAAATTAGCCAGGCATGGTGGTGCGCGCCTGTAGCCCAGCTACCCGGGAGGCTAAGGCAAAAGAATAGCTGGAACCCGGAAGGCAGAGGTTGCAGTGAGCCCAGATCACGTCACTGCGTTCTAGCCTAGGTGACAGAGTGAGACTCCATCTCAAAAAATAAAACTAAAAAATAAAAAAATAAAAAACACAGAAGTTCCCTCCATCAGGTAATCCTCAAACACATAAAGCTATTTGTTCATCATTCCTAAATGGCTCAAGAATAGTCAGTCATTCAAATAACTGACACCTTTTCGGATACCAAGTATTTAGAGATTCTGAAACCGGGAAAACTCAGAACCTGCCCTCAGGGAACTCACCCTAGTGACGCAGACCACCAGGAGATCAGAAGACCACATCATAAAGTGACAAACTATAAGAGAGGTGGGCACGGACTTTCAGAAGCACACAGGTGTGGTTCCTGACCTAGCCTTCATAGTACCTCGCAGGATGGCTTCCATAAAGCCACATCTGAACCAACTCTACAAGTAAGGGGGCTCTGTTGTTGGATGTGTTAAGGAGACAGTGGCAGAAGGCCAGACACCTTTCAGGTAGATAAAGGAATGTGTAGAAAACACCCTTGACCTTTCTAGAAAAATGCAAGGACTTCAATACAGCTCCAATAAATCAAAATGTGGCATGAGATGAGACCAGATCACAAGACGGGTAGTGGAGATATATGTGCACCAGTCACTACCACATGAAAGGACTGCTAGCATGAGATTTCTAGGTCTGCTGAAATGAGCATCATTCCCCGCCCCCTTTGTTTTTTTGGTAGAGCTGGGATCTCACTATGTTGCCCAGGCTGGCCTCAAACTCATGGGCTCAAGCAATCCTCCCACCTCAGCCTCCTGAGTAGCTGGGACTACAGGCACAAACTACTGCCATCACTTTTTCTAAGAAGGAACAAGGCTAAGTTTTTATATCTGTATGCCAGTCACACTATGGAAAAGAACATTTGCTATTCCTACCACGGGCATTGTATTAAAATGATTTGTTCAAGGCCTCATGTGGCCTGTAACACCAATTACGGCCTGCATACATTCCAACTAAAAGTCCTCAAGTAATTCATAACACACCTGATGGTCAATCAGCAGTTCCTCTGGGTAGAGCTCCTCACAAAACTCACAAGGCAACATGGTCTCGTCAGCTGCACCTAGGTATTAGGCCACATAATGAGACTCAGGATGAACAAAAACAAACTTGAATTTAACCTTTTATCCTCTTTATGGGGTCTTATATAGAAGTTTAGCTTTCTTTAATGTTTCTTATAGACAGCAATTTGTGGGGCTGTATATTCTCAGAGGGAACCCATCTAAGAGATAAACTCTAGGCAAAAACTTCCATTACGAAACAAGAAATGTACTTGACCCCAATTTCCTGAGTAGCAGTATAGTAGTAGTTTACCTGCTACTCACTACTCTAAGGAAGCGATTTAAATCGTAGGCAATAATCTTAAGTGTTTTCCACACGCTATTTCAATCCTCAGAATAAACTTACCAAGCAGATCCTACATTATCCTTCTTTTACGGATAAAGAAATTGAGCAAACTGGCAAATAATATCATGAATACTCCTCCCAGTACCAAAATACCCAAAAAATCCTGACTAAAAGTAACTGAAGTGAACAAATCGATACATTTTAAAACCAAGATTCCCAGACACAACACCCTCAGTAAGACTGCTAAACAAATGGGAGGGTGAACAATGGGGGGATGCAGGGAAATTTACCCTTCAACCCAACTAGATTTTAGTTCTGGGTAGAAGAGAGAAAAGTCTCTACCAAGTAGAGTAACTAGAGCTTGGCCCCTTATATAGGTTTGGGGTCACAGTCTGTGCTTATGATTTTTATGTTTCTATTTTTACATAAATTCACATTTGTGATTTTTTTTTTTTGAGGGAGGGTTTCACTCTGTTGCCTAGATTGGAGTGCAGTGGTGCAATCTTGGCTCACTGCAGCCTCGATATCCCAGGCTCAAGAGATCCTCCCACTCAGCCTCCCCAGTAGCTGAGACTACAGGTGTGTGCCACCATGCCTAGCTAGTTTTTGTTTATTTTGTGTAGAAATGAGGTCTGACTCTGTTGCCCAGTATGGTCTTGAACTCCCTGGCTCAAATGATCCTCTCGCCTCAGCCTCCCAAAGTGTTGTGATTACAGGAATGAGATATGATGCTTTCTAAAAGCCCAAGCCGGCCAGGCACGGTAGCTCATGCCTATAATCCCAGCACTTTGGGAGGCCAAGGTGGGTAGATTACCTGAGGTCAGGAGTTCCAAACCAACCTGAGCGACATGGTGAAACCCCATCTCTACTAAAAATACAAAAATTAGCAGGGCATGGTGGTGCAAGCCTGTAATCCCAGCTACCCTGGAGGCTGAGGCAGGAGAAATCACTTGAACCCCAGAGGCGGAGGTTGCAGTGAGCCAAGATCACACCACTGCACTCCAGCCTGGGCAACAGAAGGAGACTGTCACAGAAAAAAAAAAAAAAAGTCCAGGCCAAAAGCTTAATTTAAAGTTACCCCTAATGGTAGTATCTCTATGTGCCTACCAGAAGCACATATAAATTCTCAGAGGAACATGCCAGAAAACTTGGTGTTCACACAAACACCCACACACACACACAGAGCAAGCCTCCATGAATGGGAGACAGCAGAAACAACATAGCAAAGAAACAGTTTGTGCTATTTTTGGACACAAAAGAAAAATAAGTATATTTAACATGTTTAAAGACATGTTAAAGAGGGAACTATGCTGGGTGCAGTGGCTAACGCCTGTAATCCCAGTCCTTTGGGAGGCCAACGGGTGGCACAGATTGCTTGAGCTCAGGAGTTCGAGACTAGCCTGGGCAACACAGTAAGGAACCATCTCCACTAAAAATACAAAAACATAGGTAGTGGTGCATGCCTGTGGTCCCAGCTACATAGGAGACTGAAGTGGGACGATCACTTGAGGCCTGGGGGCGGAGGCTGCAGTGAGCTGAGATCACACTACTGCACTCCAGCCTCAGTGACAGAGCGAGATTCTGTCTCAAAAACAAAAGACAAAAAACAAAACAAAAAAAAACCAAAGAGGGAACTGTAATATGACTATGGAACAAAAGATTATTTTAAAAATTAGGAGGTACAATGAGGAAAAGGATCAAACAGAACTCAAAATGAAATATATAATCACTAAAGTGAAAATCTTAATGGACACTTTATACAACAGATTAGAAATAACTAAGGTGAAAAATCAGTGAACTAGAAGACAGATAAGAAATTACCCAGAATATCTGGGCGCAGTGGCTCACACCTATAATCCCAGAACTTTGGGAGGCTGAGGCGGGTGGATCACCTGAGGTCAAGAGTTTGAGACCAGCCTGGCCAACATGGTGAAACCCCGTCTCTACTAAAAATACAAAAAAACTAGCCGGGTGTGGCTGGGCACGGTGGCTCACACCTGTAATCCCAGCACTTTGGGAGGCCGAGGTGGGCGGATCACGCAGTCAGGAGATCGAGACCATCCTGGCTAACATGGTGAAACCCCGTCTCTACTAAAAATATAAAAAATAAGATAGGCGTGGTGGTGGGCGCCTGTAGTCCCAGCTACTCGGGAGGCCGAGGCAGGAGAATGGCGTGAACCCAGGAGGTGGAGTTTGCAGTGAGCCAAGATCGCGCCACTGCACTCCAGCCTGGGCGACAGAGCAAGACTCCGTCTTAAAAAAAAAAAAAAAAAAAAATTAGCCGGGCATGATGGCACATGCCTGTAATCCCAGAAACTCGGGAAGTTGAAGCAGGAGTATCACTTGAGCCCAGGACGCAGAGCTTGCAGTAAGCCGAGATTGCGCCATTGCACTCCAGCCTGGGCAAGAGTGAAACTCCGTCTCCAAAAAAAAAAAAAAAAGTTCTGAATAGTATAGCAAATACCCATATACTTAGACAAGGTCTCACTCTGTCACCGGGCTGGAGCAGTGGCACAATCTCAGCTCACTGCAACCTCCGCCTCCTGGGTTCAAGCGCTCGCCTGTAATCCCAGCTACTCGGGAGGCTGAGGCACGAGAATCACTTGAACCCAGGAGGCAGAGGGGGCAGTGAGCCGAGATCATGCCACTGCACTCCAGCCTGGGTGACAGGGCGAGAGTGTCCTCCCCAAAAAAAAAACGAAACAAAAAATAAGGCAAATTCTATCTCATTAAAATCTTTCAATTGTATAAGAATTGTATAACCTGACTTAGAAAAACTGTAGAGAAAGAGGCTAGTACAGAATAAGCAAGCCTACCCTTTATGTCACTCAGAGAACTGGGACCGCCATGAGACTGGTCTGCCTCACATACGGCCCTCCAAAAGTCCTGCTCTGCCACACTGGAGGCTTGGCCTTCATTTTGCAGACTTAGGGCCAACATGAAGTCCAAGTTTGCACTGTCTTCACCACCCTCTTTGGGGGGCTGTTGGCCTCTATTCCGTTCCTGCCTCTCTTGTTCTTCAACTGAAAAATAAAAAAACCAAAAACCAGCATTCAGGATACATTAGAAATGTTACCACCCTCAACTCAAGTCCATGCCTAGCAAATAGTCAAGGTTTACAGGCATCTGGGTAGGAACAAAAATGACCATGCTCAACCAGCTCTCTTCACCCTCTGGGTCTCCTAGCTCTGAACATTAAAGTCTGCCATATGAAAAGGCTCCATTATTATTCTAATTGTATTATTAAGCAATATTACTAAGCCATAATTATGAGACAGGCACTGCGCTAAACATTTTATACTTATTTTCTGAATTATAGTAGAATGGTTTAAAGCACGAGGTCAGATTACCTGAATTCAAATCTTAGTTCTACCTTCAATTTTACCTACCTTCAAATAATGAGACAATTAAATGAGTTAATACATATAAAGCACTTTGCAAATGCCTAAGGGAAGTAAGATACAGGTTGAGCATACCAATCCAAAAATCCAAAATTTGAAACTTTTTGGGCATCAATATGACTCTCAAAGAAAATGCTCACTGGAACATTTTGGATTTCAGATTTCTCAGATTTGAGATGCGCATCCAGTATATATAATGCAAATACTTCAAAAGTCAAAACACTTCTAGCCCCAAGTATTTTGGATAAGGGATACTCAATCTGTATAAGTGCTGGCTATTTACAAGACTGTCATCATCCTTACCATTATGAACCCTAAATATAATCCAATAGAGGCTATTTCCATTTTATAGGAAAGTGAGGTATTCCCAGTGTTACTCAGCTACAGTCAGGTTTCTATAATCAAGATCTATCTGGCCCCAAAGCCCTGTTCCCATTTGCCTTGGGATTTTGATACCATTCTAGTTCCCTAATCCCAAGCACAACTCACACAGATTATTCTGAATTGAAACCTGGGCTGTAATATTCCTTTGGTTGGTAGTTCTATCGTGGAAAACATCTGATTCAAAGGCTCTCAGGGGCCTTTGTGGAAGCCTCATGGGTGGGTCCAGAGCCTCAATTTGTCTGAGGAGTTGGGATGCAATCCAGATTCCATCCTGACCCCAAGATTCATCATATGCATTAGGAGGTATGGCAACCTCATTTCTCTTTTCCTCCCCCTCTCTCCCACAAACTTCAGGGTGAATCTTCAGATCTTTCACAAGGACATTGCGACCACAGTTGCCACATAGTTCCGTCCGGGCACCACAATAATCTTCATGTTCCTTCAGTTTGAGAATGGAAAGTTCTAAATCACAGTGCTGGCAGACAGCAAGCCGCAAAGGGCACTCAGTCTCCTACAAACCAGAGGAATGAGGTAGTTAATATGCATATCTAGGAGACGTGTGTTTTAGTATAGGGCAAGGAAAGCCAAGAGTATCTACTGCAATCTTCTCTTCCAACCCTAGATTATCCTGCCATTTTTTTTATGTATTTAATATTTAAGAGTCACAGCTTCCCCTTTCGTTCCTGCCACAATGTTCTATAAAGGAAAATAAAATATTAGAGGGAGTCCACTACTCAGCCATCCTAACTATCCTATCGTTTTGTGCACACATTACTAAGTAATCTAAAACCAGCCAGAGAAGCCCAGGAGCAAATAACAAGAATCATAGCAATTCAGATGTTTGTCAAAGCTCCAATGTCCCTGTCCCCTACCAACTGCTCCAATTCAGTCTTAACTACCTAATAATGAGGAAAAGAACCTGCACTTTAGAAGGACACAGGTTTCTCTAACCTTCATATTTGTATTCAGCACAGGTTTTATTTTTTATTTATTATTATTATTTGAGACAGAGTATCGCTGTCGCCCAATGACAGAGTGGTGTGCATGGTGCAATCTCGGCTCACTGCAACCTCCACCTCTCGGGTTCAAGCAATTCTTGTGCCTCAGCTTCCTGAGTTGCTTGGGACCACAGGTGTGTGCCACCACACCCAGCTACATTTTTAGCACAGAAGGGGTTTCACCACGTTAGCCAAGTTGATCTCAAACTCCCAGCCTCAAGTGGTGTGAGCCACTACTCCTGGCAAATACGTGTTATTTATCCAATAAAAGAGCTTTGGGGGCCAGGCACAGTGACCCACGCCTGTAATCCCAGCACTCTGGGAGGCTAAGGCAGGCGGATCACCTGAGGTCAGGAGTTTGAGACCAGCCTGACCAACATGGTGAAACCCTACTCTACTAAAAATACAAAAATTAGCAGGGTGTGGTGGCATTCACCTATAGGTCCAGCTACTTGGGAGGCTGAGGCAGGAGAATTGCTTGAATCCAGGAGGCAGAGGTTGCAGTGAGCTGGGATCACACCACTGCAGTCCAGCCTAGGTGACAGAGTGGGGACGAAAAAAAAAAAAAAAGCTTTTGAAAAAAAACTTCTGAATTGGCATTACATCTACATAGTATCAAATTTTATTTTTTAATTTTAATTTTTCTTTTATTTTTTGAGACAGGATCTCAGTGTCACCCAGGCTGGAGTGCAATGGTGCGATCATGGCTTACTGCAGCCTTGACCTCCTGGGCTCAAGTGATCCTCCCACCTCAGCCTCCCAAGTAGCTGGGACCACAGGCACGTGCCATCATGTCTAGCTAGGTTTTTTGTTTTATTTTTATGTTGTAGAGACAAGAGTCTCCTTATGTTGCCCAGATTGATCTCAAACTCTTAGGCTCAAGCAGTCCTCCTGCCCTGGCCTCCCAAAGTGCTGGGATTACAGGCGTGAGCCACTGTGCCCAGCTGGTATACAATTTTAAAGCCCAAAAAGGATATATGTAAAAATCGTGTCTCTTCTTCCCTGTTCCTCAGCTACCTAAGGCCTTTTTATCAATTTATTGTGTTTCCTGCAAGAGGTAGTTCATGCATATATAAACAGTACTGAAAATGTTGGAGTAGCATTTAGAATAGAACTTTTTTTTTTTTTTTGAGATGGCGTTTTGCTCCTGTTGCCTAGGCTGGAGTACAATGGCATGATTTCGACTCACTGCAACCTCCACTTCCTGGGTTCAAGCAATTCTCCTGCTTCAGCCTCCCAAGTAGCTGGGATTACAGGCACCCACCACCACACCTAGCTAATTTTTGTATTTTTAGTAGAGATGGAGTTTCACCACGTTGGCCAGTCTGGTTTTGAACTCTTGACCTCATGTGATCTGCCCACCTCGGCCTCCCAAAGTGCTGGGATTATAGGCATGAGCCACCACGCCCAGCCATTTTTTTTTTTTTTTTTTGAGACAGTCTCACTCTGTTGCCCTGGCTGGAATATAGTGGTGTGATGTTGGCTCACTGCAACCTCTGCCTCACAGGTTCAAGCAATTATCCTGCCTCAGCCTCCCAAGTAGCTGGAATTACAGGCATGCAGCACCATGCCTGGCTAATTTGTGTATTTTTAGTAGAGACGGGATTTCACCATGTTGATCAGGCTGGTCTTGAACTGCTGACCTCAAGTGATCCGCCCGCCTCCGCCTCCCAAAGTGCTGGGATTATAGGTGTGAGTCACTGCGCCTGGCCTACCTTTTTATTTTTGTTTTTTTGAGACTGGGTCTCCCTTTGTCGCCCAGGCTGGAATGCAGTGGCACAAACAGGACTCACTGCAGCCTCAACCTCCGGGCTCAAACAATATTGTATCTCAGCCCCTCGAGCAGTTTAGACTACAGGAACGGACCACGATGTCCAGCTAATTTTTTAGTTTTTTGTAGAGATAGGGGTCTCACGATATTGCCTAGACTGGTCTTGAACTCCTTGGTTTAAGCAATCCTCTCGCCTTGGCCTCCCAAAGTGCTAGGATTACAGGCGTGAGTCATTGTAGCCCACCATGAATTACCTTTAATTTAAGGGTAATTTAATTATAAATTAATAAAACTAAGTTGTTACAGTTTGAGGCACATAGAATGAAATGCACAAATCTGTAAGTATATACCTTGGTGAATTTTAACATATGTATATCCACTCTTGCATAACTACCATATAAACAGCTGTTTGGATTTTTATTTATTTATTTTTTTAGACGGAGTCTCACTTTGTCTCCCAGGCTGGAGTGCAATGGCACAATCTTGGCTCACTGCAAGCTCCGCCTCCTGGGTCATGCCATTCTCCTGCCTCAGCCTCCAGAGTAGCTGGGACTACAGGCGCCCGCCACCACGCCCAGCTAATTTTTTTTTTTTTTTTTTTTTTTTTTTGAGGCAGAGTCTCGCTCTGTCACCCAGGCTGGAGTGCAGTGGCCAGATCTCGGCTCACTGCAAGCTCCGCCTCCCGGATTTACGCCATTCTCCTGCCTCAGCCTCCCGAGTAGCTGGGACTACAGGCGCCCGCCACCTCGCCCTTTTTGTATTTTTTAGTAGAGACGGGGTTTCACTGTGTTAGCCAGGATGGTCTCGATCTCCTGACCTCGTGATCCGCCCGTCTCGGCCTCCCAAAGTGCTGGGATTACAGGCTTGAGTATATTTTCAGTAGAGATGGGGTTTCACTGTGTTAGCCAGGATGGTCTCGATCTCCTGACCTCGTGATCCACCCGCCTCAGCCTCCCAAAGTGCTGGGATTATAGGCATGAGCCACCACTCCCCGCCAAGAAATGCTGAAGATCAAGGCTGCAGGATGCTCCCTACCGAATGGGAAAACTGTCCTTGGTTCCACATAGGCTGTAGACACAGCCTTTCTGCCAGCAACTGTTGCTGCAAGGAACTTTAGCTCAACTGAACATACTGTCACGTGGTTCCTTAAAGGGGTACAGCACTGATTTCAGTTGCGTTATAAAAGATTGAGTGGTGCTTTTGACTATTAGTTTATGTCAACACTTGAAAACATGGTGAGCCCGTTTTTTTGTTTGTTTGTTTGTTTTAGATGGAGTTTCACCCTGTCACCCAGGTTGGAACGCAATGGTACGATCTCGGCTCACTACAACCTCTGCCTCCCAAGTTCAAGCAATTTTCCTGCCTCAGCCTTCCGAGTAGCTGGGATTACAGGCACGCGTCTCCATGCCCAGCTAATTTTTGTATTTTTAGTAGAGACGGGGTTTCACCATGTTGGCCGGGCTGGTCTCGAACTCCTGACCCCATGATCCACCCACCTCAGCCTCCCAAAGTGCTAGGATTACAGGTGTCAGCCACTGCACCTGACTGGATTTTTAAATTGGTGAATTAATATACTCTTTCAACATTGGCCAGTTTTGGCCAGGTGCCATAGCTCACGCCTGTAATCTCAGCACTTGGGAAAGCCAAGGGAAAATCATTTGAAGCCAAGAGTTCGAGACTAGCCTGGGCAACATAGCAAGACCCCAACTCTAAGAAAAACAAAAATAAATAAAATTAGCCAGGCATAGTGGCCTATACCTATAGTCCCACCTATGCAGGTAGATCATTTGAGCCCGGGAATTTGAGGCTGCAGTGAGTTATGATCATGCCACTGCATGCTAGCCTGGGTGACAGAGTGAGACTCTGTCTCTTAAAAAAGGTTTTTAATTTAAAAAAAAGAAAAATGACAGGGCACGGTGGCTCACGCCTGTAATCCCAGCACTGTGAGAGGCCAAGGCAGTTGGATCACCCAAGGTCAGGAGTTCGAGATCACCCTGGCCAACATGGCAAAATCCCATCTCTACTAAAAATACAAAAAAAAAATTAGCCAGGCATGGTGGAGCACACCTGTAATCCCAGCTACTTGGGAAGCTGAGGAAGGAGAATCGCTTGAACCTGGGAAGTGGAGGTTGCAGTGAGCCAAGATCGCACCACCACACTCCAGCCTCCACGACAGGAGCAAGACTCCATCTCAAAAAAAAAAACAAAAAAACTTTGGGCTGAGTACAGTGGCTCATGCCTGTAATCCTAGTACTTTGGGAGGCTGAGGCAGGAGGATCACTTGAGCCCAGGAGTTCAAGACCAACCTGTGCAACACAGCAAGACCCTGTCTCTATTTTGGGGGGGTTTTTTTTGAGACGTAGACTCACCCTGTCATCCAGGCTGAAATGCAGTGGTGCGACCTCGGCTCACTGCAACCTCTGCCTCCCAGGTTCAAGCGATTCTCGTGCCTCAGCCTCCCAAGTAGCATGCACCTCCACATCCAGCTAATTGTTGTATTTTTAATAGGGACAGGGTTTCACCATGTTGACCAGGCTGGTCTCGAACTCCTGACCTCAAGTGATTCGCCCACCTCAGCCTCCCAAAGTTCTGGGATTATAGGCGTGAGCCACCCCGCCCAGCCAACCCTGTCTCTATTTAAAAAAAAAAAAAAAAAAAAAAAAAACCTGCCAGTTTTATCTCAACTAGCAAGCAAATGATACTCTATTCTGAGCAAGCAAATGATACTCTATTCTCTCTCACCAAATGCTGAGGAATTTCTAAGGTTAAGTAGCATGTTATCCAAGTGTTCAAGAATTTAAAATGAGGCCTGGTGTGGTGGCTCACGCCTGTAATCCCAGCACTTTGGGAGGCTGGGACGGGTAGATCACAAGGTCAGGAGTTTGAGACCAGCCTGGCCAACATGGTGAAATCTCATCTCTACTAAAAATACAAAAATTAGCCGGGTGTGGTGGCGGACGCCTGTAATCCCAGCTACTCAGGAGGCCAAGGCAGGAGAATTGCTTGAACCTGGGAGGCAGAGGTTGCAGTGAGCTGAGATTGCACCACTGCACTCCAGCCTGGGCAACAGAACAAGACTCTGTCTCGGGAAAAAAAAAAAAAAAAACCCAAAGAATTTAAAATGAAATGACAGCTTGCAAGGCAGGCTGTGTGCTAAAGAGGTTATCCCATACTGGCAACTCCAGGGCTGGCTTCATATTCAGTGAAGCTGCCAATAACTAAACCCCAGCAGAAATGATAGGCTCAGTTCCAAAGGGAAAGACTTCGGGAGTCTCAGCATACACAAGGGAGTTCCAACAGCCAGGTAGCCGAATCAGGCAGCAGTCACAAAGTCAAGGCCTCAAACAGGCTTTGAGAAACAGTATGCATGTGAGCTCGTGGAGAACTAACACTCAACCAGACTGGCTTTCTGCTCTGCATGTGGGTCTGTAATCTCCGTAGGACTGGGACCACAGTAACTCACTCCATGGTGCAACAAGACTAACCTCATGCTTCTTTAACAGTCTCTTCTCCAACTTCTTGTTACATTTGCAGGTCACCTAGCATAAGAAGTGAGAATCAATAAATTGGCTTTGTGACAATATGCTTATTTGCTATTGCACAATAGCAAACAAAATACATTTATGAACAACAGCAAGTGTAACATATGTATAAACGTTTGGGTACTTGGTGGCTCACCTGACAGTGTTCTGCAGCCATGTGAGTCTCCATGTCAGATTTGGGAAATGGTTCCTTGCAGATAGGACACATACCAATGTTCCTTTGACAGTGGATCTCATGGATGGTAAAGTTAAACACAGGAATTTCTTTTTTGCTACAGAAATAGAACAAAGAAAAAGGCAAGCATTACTGACTAATCTATGCCTTTTCTTGCACAGTGGCATCACATGGAAATCTGTCCTGTCCAATCTTTAGTCTCCATTATTTATCTTTAGTGAATACCTAGCCTACAAACTCATGATTATTACCATTCCTGCTTTTCAAGAACTAAATCCTGGCCGGGCGCGGTGGCTCACACCTGTAATCCCAGCACTCTGGGAAACCGAGGCAGGCGGATCACCTAAGGTCAGCTGTTCGAGACCAACTTGGCCAATATTGTGAAACCCCGTCTCTACTAAAAATACAAAAATTAGCAAGGCGTGATGGCAGGCACCTGTAATCCCAGCTACTCGGGAGGCTGAGGCAGGAGAATCACTTGAACCTGGAAGGCAGAAGTTACTGTAAAAAAAAAAAAAAAGAACTGGCCAGGCGCAGTGGCTCACACCTGTAATCCCAGCACTTTGAGGGGCCGAGGACGGCAGATCACCTGAGGTCAGGAGTTCAAGACCAACCTGACCAAATGGAGAAACCCTGTCTCTACTAAAAATACAAAATTAGCCAGGTGTGGTGGCACATGCCTGTAATCTCAGCTACTCAGGAGACTGAGGCAGGAGAATCGCTTGAACCGGGGAGGCGGAGGTTGCAGTGAGCCTAGATCGTGCCATTGCACTCCAGCCTGGGCAACAAGAGTGAAACTCTGTCTCAAAAAACAAAACAAAACAAAATCCTGTCCAGGTGCAGTGGCTCACACCTGTAATGCCAGCACATTGAGAGGCTGAGGTGGGTGGATCACTAGAAGTTAGGAGTTCAAGACCAGCCTAGCCAACATGGTGAAACCCCGCTTCTACCAAAAATATAAAAAATTAACGGGGTGTGGTGGCGGGCGCCTGTAATCCCAACTACTTGGGCAGCTGAAGCAGGAGAATCACTTGAATCCAGGAGGTGGAGGTTGCAGAAAGTTGAGATTGTGCCACTGCACTCCAGCCTGGGCAACAGCAAGATTCCGTATCAAAAAAAAAAAAGAACTAAATCCTGAAGGCTGACTCTTCTGTGCAACGTTCTGAGTTACCAGTGCTATGCACTACTGCCTCTAAAAGCTCAGCCTTACTTTCTCAAAGTCAGAGCTGATCACAACATGAAGTCAGATGCCAAAAAGAGTGGAGCTAGGCTATTCCAAAACCATCCATGTCCCAAAGCAGAGTGATACGCTCCAGGATTATTTTAAAACAGAAAACAAACCAAAACAACAATAAAAACAAGTGAAAAAATACCCTACCACTGATTTTCCCTCAGTTTTAAGTAGTTAAATTTCATTGGCTTTTATTCCATGAAAAGTCAAACCAAAAGGAGAAGACGCCAGCTTTGGGATAGTCAAAGGGGAAGGGGAAATTGTCTCCTGTATGCCTCACATGCCTTTCAAAGCAGGCTGGATGCTTCCTGACTACAGGAACATGCTCTCTGGCTGGGTTGGTGGAAACTTCACTTCAAAGCTGCACAAAAATCAAATCCCGAACCCTTTCCTCCACCAGTCTGGTCTCTCCACTTAATTTTCCCATTCTCACTTAGTTTAGTGGTCCAAAGAACATATCTAAGCTACACAAATTAAGGAAGTAAAGTGATAATCTTACATGAAAGAATAAGACCATTTAAACATGAAAAGATTAGACACACACTCGAACTAAAGGTACATTCTATTCAAAGGCCTTACTTTTACTTATTTGGATAGGACTATTGTAAAATTCCAATTTGACCAGCTAAAGACATTAAAGAAGGTACCTATAACAATAATTTAGAAAAATAAAATACTGAACAGGATCAATACAGATAGTCATAAAACACATTATTTAACATCATATTTTGCCTCTGAAGCTGAATACTAGAAGAACTCTCTCCCACACTAAATTATAAATAGCTTATTTCTCTTTTAATAACCTTTAATATTCAGACATTGTCTAAAAAACATTTCGAAGTAGAATAAATGATGTGCCTCCAGCTTATAGTCATTCTTCCAAACTGAAAGACCAAGACACCAAGGCAGTGTACATTCATTTTCATCCAATGGTGGAATTATCAAGCTGGGGACCCCAAGGCAGCTCTCAAAGCAGCACTGGAAGGTGACAGAACAATCAACTGTGAGAGATGGGAAGAAAACTCAAATGGATAAAGAGGTAAATTACTGACAGATTTAACTTCCCATATTTCTCTCAAATTTCTAGCTTTCTAAGGAAACTACTCATTTTGAATTAATTTAGTTAAAATAATAAATCCCAACTTTTTAAAGATGTTGTGAAACTAATACTTTAATACATTACTGGTGGTAGAATAAACTGTCTAAAGACAGTCTGAAAATGCATTTCTAGGATCATAAAATTATATACTCTGTAACATAATAATCCTCCTTTTGGGATTATGTATGAATACTTTCATTACAGTATCATAGAATGGTAAAAAATGAAAGTCATTAAAAATACCTAAGCAAGAAAGGAATATCTAAGTTACATATAGTATACCAACAAAGTGAAAGAAGCAATGTTATATTGTGATTGCAAATCATGTATGTACAAATGCCATGAAAATTAAAGCCAGCAATTACTGCTTAGGGTGTAGAAAACCTGGGTTCCTTTTTAATAATTTCAGCAATAATTTTATTTTAATGGCAAATATGGAGACACTAAATGTCTAGCATTTACTTTACAAGGCTATTCAGGATAACTTGTCGACATACTACATACACAAGGCCCCTAAAACTTTAGAATTAAAACAAAAAATATTAAGGACCACACCATCATAATATGAAAAAGCAAGAATCGAAAGCAGCTGTCAGGTAAGACCACGAAGCATTTACTATTCCACATATTCACCTCTTAGGAAATGCTAAAATAAGATATTTGCAACAATTATATAAAATAGTTGCCTGCTGTTTTTTTCTTTTAAAATTTAACTGCCAACATATTCCTACCAAACATTCCAACCAGATGAAGTACTAATACGCTTTCTTCCTACCTTCAGATAAAATGAAGATGTTTTAAGTGAGATAAATGAGCACACAATTCCATATCCACATAAAACTGCTAAAAGTCTCAAGGAAGGGCTAGCAAATTAGAGGTGAAATTTCATTTAGATATAAATAGCTGAAAGGCAAACCAAAGCTTCCAGAAAAATTCCCAAGAGCTTTCCAAACACTAAACACAAACAACCAGAAATTAATTCTTTACAGGTTTAGTCAGCCTTCTATGCTAATTTGCTTTTTTCTTTAATTTCTTTGGCTTTGAATAGCCTTGTTTTTCACTAGCTTTCCATTAACTCACCCTTTAACTCTCTTAGCATAGTTATTTATATATTGTCCTAGGCTTGAGATTCCTCCTAATTGGAGTGGACTGATAAAACAGGTGTATCTTAACTAACGCTAAAAACCAGTGTGTCTGTTTTCTTATGTTTCAGTAGCTATACATATAAAATTCAAAAAAACCTAAAATAGCTTATGAAATGGTAGAAAGTGATAGTGGCATAGCAGAAATACCCTACAATATGGCAAGACACCTTCAATGAGATGAAATCTTAATTCCAAGCAGGTAAAGAATATTGTAACCAGCTCTTGCTCTAATTATATCCTAATTCTGCCAAAGTTAGGCTGAGAAGAAAGAAAAAGACAACAACGACAACAAAAATGTTATTTGACTCAAATATTCTACCAATGAGTCAAACTATTTTTGTTATTCCACATCTCTTTCTACCACAGTTTACTAAGGTAAACATAGCACATTGTGAAAGAAGTACCCAGTGAAGGAAAATAAAGTAATAAACATAGCAGACAGTTCTGCTTTGCTTTTTTTGTCAGCTTACAGTAAGAGCACTTGTATAGCACCAAGATACCAAGTTAAGTTCTTAGGAAATCCCCAACAGGAACCAGCTGATTACTAACTTTACAACTAGTTTCATTTCATCAGGAGAAAGATGCTTTCTTGTAATTCATGTGGGTTATAAACACCAAAATAAAAAGCTTAACATTCAAGACTGTGTCAGTCTTCACTAAGCGTTTTTAAATCAGGAAATGGTAGTGATTAAGCTTGACTGTCCTCATTCCACTAACATTTCTTAGATTTAATGTCTTACCAGTTGTCACACAGTCGAGTTTCCTGGTCATCTAGAAATTCAGCCATCTTTAGCTCTTCCTGAAAACCACAAAGGAAGACATGAACTTTCTATTTCATTTCTGCTTTCAAGATGACATGCAAAAAACAAAATAAAAAACTAGTATACAGAAAATGTCACCCAAACCTGCATGTTAAAGCATTTTATTCAATATCTAGCCCCTTGAGATTTTCTTATTTTAAAATTATCAATTTAAAATAATTTTATTGGATAAGGGACTTTTAAAAAATAAAAATAATAAAACAAAACACTTTTACTAGGCTGGGTACAGTGGCTCATGCCTATAATCTCATGCCTATAATCAGTACTTTGGGAGACCGAGGCGGGCGGATCACTTGAGCCCAGAAGTTCAAGACCAACCTGACCACAACGTGGGGAAACCCCATGTCTACAAAAAATACAAAAAAAAAAAAATTACCCAGGCATGGTGATGTGTGCCTGTAGTCCCAGCTACTCAAGAGGCTGAGGCAGGAGGAATGTGCAAGAGGAATGCTTAAGCCCAGGAGTTCAAGGCTGCGGAAAGCCATGATCATGCCACTGCACTCCAGCCTGGGTGACAGAGTGAGACCCTGTCTCAAAAATAATAATAACATCCTGGCCAGGTGCCAGCACTTAGGGAGGCCGAGGCAGGCAGATCACAAGGTCAGGAGATCAAGACCATCCTAGCCAACATGGTGAAACCCATCTCTACTAAAAATACAAAAATTAGCTGGGCGAGGTGGCGCATGCCTGTAATCTCAACTACTCTCGAGGTTGAGGCAGGAGAATCGCTTTAACCAGGGAGTCAGAAGTTGCAGTGAGTGGAGTTCGTGCCACTGCACTCCAGCCTGGCGACAGAGTGAGACTCGGTCTCAAAAATAAATAAATAAATAAAAATAAAATAAAATAACATCCCTCAGAGATTTCATCCAATTACCCTAAAAGCATCATAAATAACAATAGTAAAATTATCAAATACAGGAAATTAACACTAATACAATACTAGTAACTAATCTATAGAATTTATTCAAATTTCACCAACAAGCCAGGCACAGCGGCTCATGCCTGTAATCCCAGAACTTTGGGAGGCTAAACTGGGAGGATCGCTTGAACCCAGGAGTTTAAGATCAGCCTGGGCAACATGGTGAAACCCCTTCTCTACAAACAATTTAAAAATTAGCCAGACGTGGTGGCGCACACCTGTGGTCCCAGCCACTCAGAAGGCTGAGATGGGAAGATCACTTAAGCCCAGGAGGTCAAGGCTGCAGTGAGCAGTGATTGTATCACCGCACCCTAGCCTGGGTGACAGAGTGAGACCCTGTCTCAAAAAAAAAAAAAAAAAAAAAATCACCATCCCACCCTTTTTCTGGTCCAGCATTCAATCTAGGATCACACACTGCATTTAGCAGTTACTTGTACTTAATTTCCTTTGATCTGGGAGAGTTCTTCAGTCTTTCCTTCTCTTTCATGACCTTGTTAAGCATACTGGCTTCTTTTTTTTTTTAAACAGAGTCTCGCTCTATTGCCTAGGCTAGAGTGCGGTGGTGTGATCTCGACTCACTGCAACCTCCACCGCAGCCTCCCGAGTAGCTGGGACGGGACCACAGGTGTGTGCCACCATGCCCAGCTAATTTTTGTATTTTCAGTAGAGATGGGGTTTCACCATGTTGACCAGGATGGTCTTGAACTCCTGACCTCAGATAATCCACCAGCCTTGGCCTCCCAAAGTGCTAGGATTACAGGTGTGAGCCACCATGCCCAGCCAGCTATTTTATATAATGTCCTTCAATTTGGGTTTGTCTGATATTTTCTCATGATTAAATTCAGGTTACACATTTTTGGCAAGAACACCACAGAAATCATGTTATGCTCGTCTCAGTGCCTTATATCAAAAGGTACATGATGTCAACAGTCTTATTTTACTATTGATGTAAACCATGATCACATAGTTGATATGGTGTCTGCCAAATTTCTTCACTATAAAGTTTCTCCTGCTTTTTAAACAAGATGTCAATGCAGAAAGCAAAGCACTGGCAACTTTACTACCATTGTTTAGTTTAGATTATTCCTTTCCATGATACAAAAAATGGTCTTAAATCCTGCCCCCAACAGGGTTCTTTAATGGTTTTGGCATTATCAAGTGAGTTGCCACTTTTCAAAACATGTATTTAGTCATTTGTTCAACAAGCTTAATTAAGACAATACTTTGGGGCTGGGCCGGGTGGCTCACGCCTGTAACCCCAGCACTTTGGGAGGCCGAGGTGGGCGGATCACTTGAGGTCAGGAGTTTGAGACCAGCCTGGCCAACATGGCAAAACACCTCTCTACTAAAAATGCAAAAATTAACCGGGTGCCTATAGTCCCAGCTACTAGGGAGGCTGAAGCAGAACTGCTTGAACCCGGGAGGTGGAGGTTGCAGCAAGCCAGGATCGCACCACTGCACTCCAGCCTGGGCAAAAGAGTGAGACTCTGTCTTGAAAAAATAAAAATTAAAAAAAAAAGGACAATACTGTAGGCCAGGTGCAGTGTCTCACACCTGTAATCCCAGCACTCTGGTAGGCTGAGGTGGGTAGATCACTTAAGCTCAGGAGTCGAAGGCCAGCCAGGAAACATAGTAAGACCTTGTCTCTATAAAAAATAAGCAACTGGTGTGGTGGCTCACCCCTATAATCCCAGCACTTTGGGAGGCCGAGACGGGCGGATCACAAGGTCAGGAGATCGAGACCATCCTGGCTAACACGGTGAAACCCGCTCTCTACTAAAAAATACAAAAAATTAGCCGGGTGTGGTGGCGGGCGCCTGTAGTCCCAGCTACTCGGGAGGCTGAGGCAGGAGAATGGCATGAACCCAGGAGGCAGAGCTTGCAGTGAGCTGAGATCACGCCACTGCCCTCCAGCCTGGGCAACAGAGCGAGACTCTTGTCTCAAAAAAAAGAGGCAAAAAATTAGGTGGGTGTGGTGGCACATGCCTGTAATCTCAGCTACTTGGGAGGCTGGGGTGGGAGGATGAGGTAGTCCCTAGCTACTTGGGAGGCTTGAGTCCAGGAGGTCAAGGCTACAGTGAGTGAGTTGTGATCACACCACTGCACTTCAGCCTGGGTAACAAAGTGAGACCCTGTCTCAAAGAAAAAGAAGACCATACTGTGTGCCACTGTGCCCTGGTACTAAAAATACTTTACAAAATAAGGAAATTTAGTATCTGATAAAGCGATTTAGTGGTAGAGAAAAACAATAAGCAAAAAAATACATATAACTTAAGGTGAGTATTGTGATGGAAAAGTACACAGACAAATAAATGGGGGTGGAGTAGAGGCAAATCTACTTTAGGTAGATAAGAGTGGTCAGGGAAGAACTTTCTGGGCAGACGACATTTAAACTAAGAACTGAAGTACAAGAGCCAACCATGAAAAGACAAAGATGGAGGATGGGAATGGGGGGAAATCCATCCAGGCAGTGGGAAGGGCAAAAGGCCTAAAAGCAATGAAAGAGAAAGTAAAGGCAGACCTGGAAAAGCATAATAAAAAAGGGGAATGACTCAAGGTCTTGTCATATAAGACAGAAAGAATATTGGATTAGATTCCAAGCTCAATGGTAAACACTGAAGGGCTTTAAACTAGGGAATGACATAACTCAAGATACCCACTCTGGGCTAGGCGCGGCTGTCACGCCTGTAATCCCAGCACTTTGGGAGGGCGAGGTGGGCGGATCACAGGAGGTCTGGGGTTCGAGACCAGCCTGGCCAACATGGCAAAACCAAGTCTCTACCAAAAATACAAAAATTAGCTGGGCGTGGTGACGGGCGCCTGTATGCCAGCTACTCAGGAGGCTGAGGCAAGAGAATCACTTAAACCCAGGAGGCAGAGGTTGCATTGAGCTGAGATCTCGCCACTGCACTCCAACCTGAACAACAGAAGGTGATTCCATCTCAAAAAAAAAAAAAAAAAAAGATATTCACTCTCACGAAATGGCAACTAAGGAGGGCTGTCCGACTGATTTCAGGTGTGCTCTATTCCAGACCACTAAATGGCCAACTCTAAGGCCAGAGCTCAGATGTGGCAGGTGCTTGCTTTTCTAGATGCAAGGAGACTGGGGGTGACCTGCAGGGTCCCCCTCTGGGGGTCAAGTTCTGGCTGGTTCTGCCAGATTTAACCTCTCTGGGCCTCAGATTCTTCAGGCAGAAGACTGACAATACTTCAAAGGATCAAGGAAACGAGCGAATGCACGAAAGAGTCGAGGCACAGAAAAAAAGTCTTCAAGCTTATAAGGAGCCCGTTGGGGGTCGGCTAGATCTCTCTGGTCCGCAGAGGGGACCGTCCCTCTGCCC
Organism: Chlorocebus sabaeus; assembly: GCF_047675955.1. Lineage (NCBI taxonomy): Eukaryota > Metazoa > Chordata > Mammalia > Primates > Cercopithecidae > Chlorocebus > Chlorocebus sabaeus. Next base: position 109,262,337 of record NC_132914.1, on the reverse strand, counting down.
GAGGCGGCGTAGCTTCCACTGCCGGGTCCAGATACCCCAAGGTAGTTTCCAATCGCCCCCTTCCCCAGCAAGGTCGGCGATGGGGAGTGAAGAAGAGGCTTCTCAAATAACAGCAGTTGCCAAACGCTTACCGGGAAAATCTTTTAATCCCGACTATAATCCTAAGAGGTGAAAGTCTTGGTCCCCACTTTAGAGGCTGCGAAAGCGGAAGGCCACCTGAGTTTTCCGCAGCACTAGCGGGTCGGAGTGCGGGCTCTGACTCGGGTCCTTCGGCCTCGAGGCCGCATTAGGCCACTCGCGACCCCCCACGCCGGCAGCTCGAGGCTCGGGCTCTAGGCCCAGGCCGGCATTGAGCCCAGCTCCGCCCGGGACGCGGTGGCCACAGAGGCGCTGCGGACGACGCCCGCTTCCCGGCTCCCCAGACCAACCTAGGCCGCGAAGGGGGCGGCGTCGCCGGGGGCTGCCAAGGCGCCGGTTCCCTGAGGAGAAAGCGCCGCCTCCTCCAGTCGCCAGAGATGCCGCCGCGCGGGCATCCTCTCCTCACAGCCGCTACCCCGCGCCCAGAGACCCCACGCCCACACACCCCTCCCTTGGGATGCCGGACCCTTCCTAAACTGGAGGCCTCAGGGAATCTCCAGCCGCGTGCCGCCGCTACACCTCACCAGGGACGAGAGGAGAAACGTTGAGTTGACACACTAGCTGCAGACACGGAGCCTCCTCTGTCAGACCCCGCACTGAACAACGGCCCTCAGAGCTGCCTCACCACTTCCGCCCATCGCGGAGGAGCACTCCCATTGGCCAGGGGCTGCTTCAGCTGTCGACCCATTGGATAATACCGTTGTCGCTCCCAGGGCCCCGCCTTCTGCGCGTTGATTGGCTCCCCGGAGGCCCACGGGGGCGTGTCCCTGGAAGCCCTGGCCCCTGCACATCTGGAACCAGAGGCACGGAGCTGAGCTGTGAGCCTGTTGCTGAGTTTAACAACTGTCCCCGACACAGGCTAATAATATTTGCATGAATAATTCTGTACAAACATTACTAATATGCCTAATATATTGAGATAATTAATGGTATTTGTTCTTTTCTCATGAGCCATTAATACTTATTAGTCATTCTTGTTGCTATGATAATGCCCTTGTGCAAGACTTCTGCAGGGCTGTGACCATATTTGAGCACTTTACTTTTTTGCAGTGGAAGAGTGAACCTGAGATGCAGGTTTGAGAGCTAGTTTCTCCACTTGCTGCCTGAATGGATTCCCTGAGCTTCTCTTACCTCGTGTATAATAAAGGAGAGAATAATTATGTAAGTATAACCAAGCACATATTACAAACAATACAGCAATTTAAAATTATGATTCCATTGTAGATTATAATTGCAAAATATGGAGGGCAAGGCGGGTGGATCTCCTGAGCTCAGGAATTAGAGACCAGCCTGGGCAATATAGTGAAACCGTATCTCTACAAAAAAAAATACAAAAATTAGCCAGGCGTGGTGGTACGCACCTGTAGTTCCACCTCCTTGGGAGGCTGAGGTGGAAGGATCCCTCGAGTCTAGGAGGCAGAGGCTGGAGTGAGCCCTGATCATGCCACTGCACTCCAGCCTGGGGGAAGAGAGCAAGACCCTGTCTCAAAAATAATATAATATAATATAATATAATATAATATAATATAATATAATATAATAGCAAAATGTTCATAAGCTAGTACTAAGCAAGAAAAGCATCTAATGGGCTGTGCGCGGTGGCTCACGTCTGTAATCCCAACACTTTGGGAGGCCGAGGCTGGTGGATCACCTGAGGTCAGGAGTTCCAGATCAGCCTGGCCAACATGGTGAAACCCCGTCTCTACTAAAAATACAAAAATTAGCTGGCCGTGGTGGCAGGCGCCTATAATCCCAGCTACTTGGGAGGCTGAGACAGGAGACTCCCTTCAACCCAGGAGGTAGAGGTTGCAGTGAGCCGAGATTGAGCCACTGCACTCCAGCCTGGGCGACAAAATCAAAACTCCGTCTCAAAGCAATATTTATAACAAAATAAAATATTTAGTTTAAATATGCAGTATAATTTGTGCGATTCCAAACATATAAAGTTCAAAACCAGGGAAAACTAACCTAAAGTGCGAGAGAGGTAAGTAACTGGTTCCATTCAGAGGGTATATAGCCTGCAAGAGGATATGAGAAAGATTTTCTAGAAATATTTATATCTTGATCTGCAAAGTGATTAACACAGATGTATTAATTAGTAAATAGTTATTAAGCTACACACCTATGTCTTAAGCACTTTACATTGTATGTTAAAACTTACTGGAGTTCAAAAGAAAGCACAATCATTAAAGATTAAAAAACAATCAGAAAAAATATGTATTAATATGAATTAAGCATATTAATATATTAAGTATATATAAAGAAAAAAGGAACCATATAGTGTGTTCTCTTATGAATAAGGTGTTTTAACTCAGCATAATGTTTTTGAGGTTTATCCATGCTGTTGATAATATCAAGCCTATTCCTTTTCAGTGTCAAGTAGCACAGCACATGGATATGCCACAATTTATACTGACAAACATTAGAACTGGTTCTAGTTTTTGGCCAGGTGAGGTGGCTCACAATCCCAGCACTTTGGCAGGTCGAGGCGGGTGGATCGCCTGAGCTCAGGACTTCCAGACCAGCCTGGGCAACATAATAAAATCCTGTTTCTACAAAAAATACAAAAAGTTAGCCAGTGGTGGTGGCTCATGCGTGTAGTCCCAGCTACTTGGGAGGCTAAGGTGAGAAGATTGCTTGAGCCTGAGAGGTGGAGGTTTCAGTGAGCTGAGATGGCACCACTGCACTCCAGTCTGGGTGACAGAGTGAGACTCTGCCTCAAAAAAAAAAAAAAAAAAATTGATTCTAGTTTAAGCAGTAGTAAACATTCTTGTGCAAGTCTTTGGGGATATATGTTTTATTTCTCTCAGATAAATACTTGGAAGTGGGATTGCTGGATCATATGGTAAGTCTATGTTTTAACTTTAGAAACTGCCAAAACTGTTTTCCAAAGTGATTGCGCCACTAAGCGTTCCCAACAGCAGTGTAGGAGAGTTTCAGTTGCTCCGCATAGTCATCCACTTGGTATAAACACATTTTGAATAAATAAACAGGAGAATGGCAGTCCTGTCTCCTGGGAACAGCTGTCTTCCCTTGCCTGAGTGACCCAGAAGCTCCTCTAAATTCATAGTTCACAGTGGGAGGAGAAAACAAGATCCAGGGTAGCAAGGAATGGACTGGAAATAATGATAAGCTCAAATTTCACTTAACCCCTGGGGTGCCTTATTTTCACTGGCCTAAATCCAACAGCAGAAATAAAAAAAAATTTAGGAGCATTTTATTCCTGACCAAAAAAGGCAGGCAAGGCAGGGTGATTACAGTGGCAGCAGAAAGGATTTAGATTAGGTTAGAGGAAGAGCTGCGTCTTGGTTTACCAGGAGTCACCTGTATGAGAGGATTAGATGGAGTTCCCCCCAACCTCCTTGCACCAGAATCTTTAAAGGGCTCATTAGAAATTTATTTATTTTTTTTATTTATTTACTTATTTTTTGTTTTTTTGAGACAAAGTCCCACTCTCTCGCCCAGGCTGGAGTGCAGTGGCGCGATCTCGGCTCACTGCAACCTCCGCCTGCTGGGTTCAAGCAATTCTCCTGCCTCAGGCTCCCGAGTAGCTGGGACTGTAGGCACCCACCACCACACCTGGCTATTTTTTTGCATTTTTAGTAGAGATGGGGTTTCACCATGTCGGTCAGGCTGCTCTTGAACTCCTGACCTCAAATGATCCTCCTGCCTTGGCCTCCCAAAGTGCTAGGATTACAGGCATGAGCCACTGCGCCCAGCCGGCTTGTTAGAAATTTATATGTCTACTCAAGGTCAACCTCCTCACTATCCCAATTCCCTAGTATCCCAACCTCATCCCCCAAAACTCACTAAATTAACTGAATCTGGATTTCTGGTGTCATGGCCTAAATGGCACTTCTGGGCTCTGGCAGATTTAGCATTCACTGCAGTGGAATTTTGATAAAGCCCAAAGGGAGAGGTGTTGCCCTACCCTTCCCAGCTCAGCCCTACTCAGAGCCCTGCCAGGCTTGGGGAGGGAAATTCCTCTCCTCTAGCCAAAGCTGTGACTACCTAGTCTGAGAAGCCAACCCGACTCCTCCATTCCCCAACATGCCTCCATCCCTGTTTTAAACTGTCCTCTGCCTCCCGCAGCCTCAGCCCCTGCTCAAGGGCTAGGGATCTTCACTGACAGTATGCAGCTTTTCCTCGTTCTAGCTGCCAACCTATTCCCTTCCTCCCACTTTTACTTCCCCGCAAGCAGCTGCTTAGAGTCAGATTCCTGGCCCCATGCCTAGCCCGGACACATGGAAGGCACTCAATTTCTACTTGCAGAATTACTTCAAGGTGCTGCTTTACAATAAACTCTTTTTTTTTTGAAACGGAATCTCGCCTGGGTGCAGTGGCTCACACCTGTAATCCCAACACTTTGGGAAGCCGAGGCAGGCGGATCACCTGAGGTAGGGAGTTCGAGACCAGTCTGACCAACATGAAGAAACCCCATCTCTACTACAAATACAAAATAAGCCAGGTGTGGTAGTGCGTGCCTGTAATTCCAGCTACTTGGGAGGCTGAGGTGGGAGAATCACTTGAATCTGGGAGGTGGTGATTGCGTTGAGCCGAGATCACGCCATTGTACTCTGGCCTAGGCAACAAGAGCGAAACTGTCTCCAAAAAAAAAAAAAAAAGGAAGGAAAAAAGAAACAGAATCTCTCGTTCTGTCACCCAGCCTTCAGTGCAGTGGTGCGATCTCGGCTCACTGCAACCTCTACCTCCTGGGTTCAAGCAATTTTCCCACCTCAGCCTCCCAACTAGCTGGGATTACAGGCATGCACCACCACACCCAGCTAATTTTTGTATTTTTAGTAAAGATGGGGTTTCACCATGTTGGTCAGGCCAGTCTCGAACTCCCGATCTCAGGTGTTCCACCTCGGCCTCCCAAAGTGCTGGGATTACAGGTGTAAGCCACCGTGCCCAGCCTACAATAAACATTTAAAGGTGTTTTTTTGTTTCGTTTTTGGCCAAAACCAAATCTGTTTTCATCAAATTGGGTTTTCATCAAACTGGGTTCCTTTCTACTCTCTAGCATTCCATCCTTTGCACTTCTCTCAGCCCTTCCCTAGCTCCCTCTGTCTTTTGAGGCCCCTTCCTGTTGATCTTCCTGGCACTTTTTTGGGTGCATCAAGAGGCAACTTTGGCAGTGACTCCCTTGCTCCCTGGCGTCCCAACAAGTACCCAATCCCAAATACCTTCTCCTTCTCTGCCCATCTTCTCAGACACCGCTGGTAGGAAACTATTATTTTGCTTTGTTTCAAGTTTGACTGGGGTAAAAGTACACACCATAAAGTGCATAAATCACAAGTATATTGTGTAAGGACTTTTTAAATAACAGTAACAGTTTTATCAAAGGTATAATTCACATATCAGACAATTCATCCTTTTAAAGTGGACCTGGCATGGTAGCTTACACCTGTAATCCCAGCACTTTGGGAGGCTGAGGCAGGAGGATCCCTTGAGCGCAGGAGTTCAAGATCAGCCTGGGCAACATAGGGAGACCTCGTCTCTACTCAAAGTGATATCAATTAACTGGGCATTAGTGTGTGCACCTGTAGTCCTAGGTGTTCGGAAGGCTGAGGTGAGAAGATTAATGGAGCCCAGGATTTTAAGGCTGCAGTGAGCTATGGTCACACCACTGCACTCCAGCCTGGATAATAGAGACTTTTACCTCTAAAAAAAAAAAAAAAAAAAAAAAAAAAATTGTTTTTGGCTGGGCATGGTGGCTCATACTTGTAATCCCAGCACTTTGGGAGGCCAAGGCAGGTGAATCACTTGAGGTCAGGAGTTTGAGACCAGCCTGGCCAACATGGTGAAACCCCGCTACTAAAAATACAAAAATTAGCCAGGCATTGTGTCGTATGCCTGTAATTCCAGATACAGGGATTTGGGAGGCTGAGGCAGGAGAAACACTAGAGCCTGGGAGGCGGAGGTTGCAATAAGCAGAGATTGCGCCACTGTACTCCAGCCTGGGTGACAGAGCGAGACTCCGTCTCAAAAAAAAAAAAAAAAAAAATAGCCAGATGAGGTGGCAGGCACCTGTAATCCCAGCTACTTGGGAGGCAGAGGCAGCAGAATCGCTTGAACCTGGGAGGCAGACTTTGCCTCCCAGAGTTTGAGACTCCGTCTCAAAAAAAAAAAAAAGAAAAGAAAAGAAAAAAAAATAGACTTCACAATGATTTTTTAGTATAGTCACAGATTTGTGCAACTATCACTGCAATCTAGTTCCTGGACTTTTTTTTTTTTTTTTTGAGATGGAGTCTCATTCTGTCGCCCAGGCTGGAGTGCAGTGGTGCGATCTCAGCTCACTACAACCTCTGCCTCCCAGGTTCAAGCGATTCCTCTGCCTCAGCCTGCAGAGTAGCTGGGACTACAGATGCCTGCCACCACGCCCAGCTAATTTTTGTATTTTTAGTAGAGACGGGGTTTCACCATATTGGCCAGGCTGGTCTGGAACTCCTGACCTCAAGTGATCCACCTGCCTTGGTCTCCCAAAGTGCCAGGATTACAGATGTGAGCCACCGTGCCTGGCGATCCTGGACATTTTTATCATCCCCAAAAGAAACTGTGCCCATTAACACTTACTCCCTTCATCTCCACACCCGGACTGACAATCACCCATCAGCTTTCTTTCTTCATGGATTTGCCTATTTCGGACATTTCATATGAATTGAATCATACAATATGGAGACTTTTGTGATGGTTTATTTCACTTAGCATGATGTTTTCAAGGTTCATCCATACTATAGCATTAATCAGTACTTCATTTCTTTCTTTTTCTTTCAATTTTTTTTTTTTTTTTTTTTCTGAGACAGAGTCTCCCTTGATCACCCAGGCTGGAGTGCAGTGGTGGCACAGTCTCAGCTCACTGAAACCCCTGCTTCCCGGGCTCAAGGAATTCTCCAACCTCAGCCTCCGGAGTAGTTGGAACTAGAGGTACACACCAGCACATCCGGCTAATTTTCATATCTTTTGTAGAGATGGGGTTTCCTTATGCTGCCCAGGCTGGTCACAAACTCTTGGACTGAAGCAATCTGCCTGCCTCGGCCTCCCAAAATGCTGGAATTACAAGCTTGAGCCACCTTGCCCAGCCAAGAATGCTGTTCTACACAACCGTATACAAATTTTGTATGGATGTATGTTTTCTTTTCTTTTTTTTTCTTGAGACCGGTCTCCCTGTGTCACCCAGGCTGGAGTGCAGTGGCCCAATCTCAGCTCACTGCAAGCTCTGCCTCCTGGGTTCACGCCATTCTCCTGCCTCAGTCTCCTGAGTAGCTGGGACTACAGGCACCCGCCACCACGCCCGGATAATTTTTTTGTATTTTTAGTAGAGAAGGGGTTTCACTGTGTTAGCCAGGATGGTCTCGATCTCCTGACCTCGTGATCTGCCCATCTCAGCCTCCCAAAGTGCTGGAATTACAGGCGTGAGCCACCACACCCAGCCTGCATGGATGTATGTTTTCATTTCTCTAAGAGAAATTTCACCTAGGAGTGGAGTTTTGTATTTGTATACACCCCTGTTACCATTACTCAGATCAATAAATAGAAAATTCCCGGCCAGGCACGGTGTCTCATGCCTATTATCCCAGCACTTTGGGAGGCCGAGGCCGGCAGATCACGAGGTCAGGAGTTTGAAACCAGCCTGGCCAACATGGTGAAACCCCATCTGTACTGAAAATACAAAAATTAGCCGGGCGTGGTGGTGCATGCCTGTAGGCTCAGCTACTTGTTAGTTTGAGGCCGAAGAATCGCTTGAACCTGCAAGGCAGAGGTTGCAGTGAGCCGAGATCATACCACTGCACTCCAGTCTGGGTGACAGAGCGAGACTCCATCTCAGAAAACAAATTTAAAAAATAGGAATAGTGGCCGGGCGCGGTGGCTCACGCCTGTAATCCCAGCACTTTGGGAGGCCGAGGCGGGCGGATCACAAGGTCAGGAAATCGAGACCATGGTGAAACCCCGTCTCTACTAAAAAATAGAAAAAAATTAGCCGGGCGCAGTGGCGGGCGCCTGTAGTCCCGACTACTCGGGAGGCTGAGGCAGGAGAATGGCGTGAACCCGGGAGGCGGAGCTTGCAGTGAGCCGAGATTGCGCCACTGCACTCCAGCCTGGGTGACAAAGCGAGACTCCGTCTCAAAAAAAAAAAAAAAAAAAAATAGGAATAGTTTTGCTTGTTCTATTCTGTAGGAACAGATAGAATGACACAATATATACTATTTTGTGTACGACTTCTTTCAGGCAATATCTTGAATGTTATATTCACCCATGTCATTGCATATAACCTTAGTTCATTCCTTTTCATTCTCGTGTAGTGTTCTTAATAAATTGTGAATATCTTTACAACTTCACAATTTATTAGCCCATTCTCCAGTTAATGAACATTTGGCTTGTTTCTAGTTTCAGCCAAGTATGAATATTCTTGTTCTTGGTTAGGTATGATGTTAATTTCTATTAGGTATACACCCAGGAGTAGAATTACTGGAATGGGCTATAGAGTTTGCCTTTATTTGGCTTTTGGTTATTAAAAGTTCCAGTCATCCATGTGTACATAAATATCTCTAGCTCTCATGAGTTATTAATATTTATTTAGCCCTGGCTTTTTTTTTTTTTTTTTGAGACGAAGTCTTGCTCTGTCGCCAGACTGGAGTGCACTGGTATGATCTCGGCTCACAGAAACTTACTCCTCCCGGGTTCAAGTGATTCTCCTGCCTCAGCCTCCCGAATAGCTGGGACTACAGGTGCACGCCACCATGCCCAGCTAATTTTTGTATTTTTAGTAGAGACAAGATTTCACCATGTTGGCCAGGATGGTGTCAATCTCTTGACCTTGCGATCTGCCCACCTTGGCCTCCCAAAGTGCTGGGATTACAGGCATGAGCCATCGCACCCGGCCCCTGGCTTTTTTTTTTTTTTTAATTAAAAAAAATTTTTTTTGAGGCAAGGTCTCACCCAGGCTAGAATGCAGTGACAACAATCACAGCTCATGGCAGCCTTCACCTCCTAGTCTCTAATGATCCTCCCACCTCAGCCTCTTAAAGTGCTGGGATAGCCAGGCACGGTGGCTCATGCCTGTAATCCTAGCACTTTGGGAGGCTGAGGCAGGTGGGTCACCTGAGGTCAGGAGTTCAAGACCAGCCTGACCAACATGGAGAAACTCCATCTCTCCTAAAAATACAAAATTAGCTGGGGTGGTGGCGCATGCCTGTAATCCCAGCTACTCGGGAGGCTGAGGCAGGAGAATCGCTTGAACCTGGGAGACGGAGGTTGCAGTGAGCTGAGATGGCACCATTGCACTCCAGCCTGGGCAAAAATAGCAAAACTCTGTCTCAAAAAAAAAAAAAAAAAAAAAAGGGCTGGGATTACAGGTGTGAGCCACTGTGCTGGCTCTGGCTTAAAAAACAAAACAATACAGTCTTTTAATTTCTACATACAAGTTTTGGAAATTCCATCTTTTTTTATTTTTCAGTGGCCCCAGGGTGACTCAGGCACTCACTCATTAGCTGGACATCTGATTACTCAGAGAGGCTTAGATAACTGACACACTGGGAGGGGAAGTAACCAGGGAGTAACAGGGGAGTAACCAGGGAGGGAGCTATTAGGGAAGCAAGAGCAAAGGACAGTGTCTGCCACAGAAGGACACCACGCACTTTTATTTTCTAGTTGGAGTTTGGTCTTCCAAGACAGGCTTTAGACATTCATCTGATTTAATTTTTTTTCTTCTTATTTATTTTTTTTGGCACATAGTCACAAATACATTCATCTCTAACTGGAGAAATATTTGTGAAACCACTGCTAAAAGCCAGTTTCCTAATCAAGGGGACAGGCCCTGAAACACTCTGTGGATATGTCCTCAGGCCCTGAAATGTTCACATTATTTCATCAGTTCTGAAGTGAGGAGATGTTGCCAGTTATCAAGAAAAGGAAGGGTGAGGGACGTTTGTGTGGGGAGGGGAGCAGTGGGGGGGTTGAGGAGGGAGGAAGAGGCTCAGAGATGCAGCTGACAAGTGGGGACTCATACATATTCATGAGGAGGACTGGGATTGGACCAGAGGCCTCAGAGCATGCTGGGACGTTTTCCAGGCTGCCTGGTTGCCAGGCAGAGTTCCCAGGGGCCACCGCTCCCTTCCCCGGGCAGCTTCATCCCTCAGACACCTGCAGGGACCCTGCTAGTGTTTAGAGGAGGAGACTTAGGATCACTTTGTTTTGGTCTGATTTCCCAGGAAAAGCCCTCACTCAGTTCTCTCCCCTAACAACGCCTAAGGTGTGAGACCAGGCACAGTGGCTCGCACCTATATATAATCCCAGCACTTTGGAAGGCAAAGGTGGGAGGATTGCTTGAGCCCAGGAGTTTAAGACCAGCCTGGGTAACATAGCAAGACCCCTGCCTCTACAAAAAAAAAAAAAAAAAGTAAAAAAATTAGCTGGGCATTCTGGTGTGTGTTTGTAGTCCCAGCTACTCGGGAGACCGAGGGAGGAGGATCGCTTGAGCCCAGGAGTTCGGGGCTGCAGTGAGCTGTGATTATGTGACTGCACTCTAGCTTGGGTGACAGAGTGAGACCTTGCCTCACAAACAGACCGAATAAATAAATAAAAACATAACCTATGGTTCCATTTACTGGGAGAAAAATCTTTTCTCCATTGAATTTCACTTGGGTCTTTGTCATAAATCAAGAGACCATATGTATAGAATCTATTTCTGGGCTCTCTGTTCTACACATCTACCTGTTTATCCTTATGCTATTTCTCCACAGTCTTAATGAGTGTGGCTTTATTTATTTATTTATTTTGAGAAAGGGTCATAGCCCACTGCAGCATCAAACTTCTGACTGGATCAAGCAATCCTCCCGCCTCACACTCCAGGGTAGCTGGGACCACAAGGGTGCACCATCACTTCCAGCTAATTTTTTTAGTTTTGTAGAGATGGGAGTCTTGCTATGTTGCTCATGCTGGTCTTGAACTTAAGCAATCGTCCTACCTTGGCTTCCCAAAGTACTGGGATTACAGATGTGAGCCACTGCAACTGGCCTTGCCATTTTGGCTATTCTAGGTCATTACCATTTACATGTAAATTTTAGAGTCATTTTAAAAATTTCCTGGGTGGTTTTAATTCCTTATCTCCTACGGTTTCTCAGGGAACTGGCCACAGAGCAGCCCTACCCCCACAAGGTGACTTCATTCCAAATTAAGGGCCTCATTCTTAGTATCCAGTAGCCCAAATGCAGCTGACAAGGTTCTCCCAATAGTCGAGTGGTTCAGAGACTGTACAGAGCAAGCCCAGACTCAGATCAGAGAATCCAGCCAGCTCTGCAGACTCCAGTTTTGACCTGCCCTTGAATAGAGACTAAGACTGTTCCATGACTAGCCAGAAACATATATGTAAATTTAATATATGATAATGATGGCATTGGGTGCTCTGTGAAAAAGATGGATTATTCAATAAATAGGGATTGAGGTCAGGCATGGTGGCTCCCTTGGCTTTGAGAGGCCGACGTGGGAGAATTTTTTCAGGCCAGGTGTTCAAGACCCTGTCTCTACCAAAAAAAAATATATACATATATAATATATATATAACATATATATTTTTGAGATGGAGTCTTGCTCTGTCACCCAGGCTGGAGTCAGTGGCGTGATCTTGGCTCACTGCAACCTCCATTTTCAAGTGATTCTCCTACCTCTCCTGTAATCTGGGATTACAGGCATGAGCCACTGCGCCCAGTCTGTGAGCCACTGAACCCAGCAAAAAAAAAAAAAAAAAGGATATATATATATAATATATTCCCTTTATATATTTATACAGCTACTATATATATTTATATATATTTATTTATTTTTCAATTTAACTTTTTATTTTTATTATTATACTTTAAGTTCTAGGGTACATGTGTATAACGTGCAGGTTTGTTACATATGTATACTTGTGTCATGTTGGTGTGCTGCACCCATCAACTCATCAGAGCACCCATCAACCAGTCATTTACATCAGGTATAACTCCCAATGCAATCCCTCCCCCCTCCCCCATATATATATTTATATGACCACTATAGATAGATAGATACAACTGAAAAAGATAAAATTGAAATCCCACCTTATTTCTTTCTTTCTTTTTTTTTTTTTTTTTTGAGACGGAGTCTGGCTCTGTCGCCCAGGCTGGAGTGCAGTGGCCGGATCTCAGCTCACTGCAACCTCTGCCTTCTGGGTTCAAGCAATTCTCCTGCCTCAGCCTCCCAAGTAGCTGGGACTACAGGCACACACCACCACGCCCAGCTAACCTTTTGTATTTTTAGTAGAGATGGGGTTTCACCGTGTTGCCCAGGCTGGTTGCAATCTCCTGAGCTCAGGCATTCCGCTCACCTCAGTCTCCCAAAGTGCTGGGATTACAGGCGTGAGCCACCGGGCCCGACATTTATTTATTTATTTATTTATTTATTTATTTATTTATTTTATTTGTTTATTTTGAGATGGAGTCTCACTCTGTCGCCCAGGCTGGAGTGCAATGGTGAGATCTCAGCTCATTGCAACTTCCTCCTCCTGGATTCAAGTGATTCTCGTGCCTCAGCCTCCTGAGTAGCTGGGAATATAGGTGCATACCACCATGCCCAGCTAATTTTTGTATCTTCAGTACAGATGGGGTTTCATCATGTTGGCCAGGATGGTCTGGAACTCCTGACCTCAAGTGATCCACCCATGTTGGCCTCCCAAAGTACTGGGATTAGTGTGAGCTACTGTGCCCGGCCGAAAGCCCACTTTATTATTCATATGGAAATAAATACCAAATGGATCAAAGATTTACATGTTAAAAATAAAACCATAAAACTACTAGGAGAATTAATAAAGTAATTTAAAAAGTGATACGGAAGGTCCAGGCACGGTGGCTTACACCTGTAGTAAGCCCAAAACTTTGGGAAGCTGAGGTAAGAGAATCACTTGAGGCCAGGAGTTCAAGATCAGACTGGAGCCAGGCATAGTGGTGCCCAACTGTAGCTCCAGCTACTTGAGAGGTTGAGATGGGAGGATTCCTTGAACCTGAGGGATCAAGGCCACAGTGAGCTATGATCATGTCGCTGTACTCCAGCCTGGGTGACAGAGACCCTGTCTTTAAAAAAAAGCAAAATAAAAATCATTAAATTTTGCACTTAAAATGGACAAATTTTATGGAATTTAAATCATATCTCAATAAAATTCAGTATAAAAATTAATAAAGTGTAGCTTACACAAACACAATATTTGCTATGTTTTATTAAAGCATGCAAAATGAGATGTATTTGATTTGGAAAGTGGCCTGGGAGACTTGGCATTCATAGGCCACCTGGCGGACACAATTGGAAGTGCTGAGGCAGACAGCTACTGCACACAAGGGATTGAGTTAGAAAGGGTCTCTTAGTCTCATCATCTCCTTTCCTTTCTTTTTGTTTTTGAGACGGAATCTTGCACTGTCACCCGGGCTGGTGTGCAATGACGCTATCTCGGCTCACTGCAGCTTCTGCCTCCCAGGTTCATGCGATTCTCCTGCCTCAGCCTCCCAAGTAGCTGGGACTACAGGTGCACACCTCCACACCCAGCTAATTTTTGTATTTGTTTGTTGTTGTTGTTTAGTAGAGATGGAATTTCACTCTTTCTTTCTTTATTTTTGAGACAGTCCATCACCCAGGCTGGAGTGCAGTGGTGTGATCATGGCTCACTGCAGCCTGGGTTTCCTGGGCTTGAGCATGCACCGCCACACCTGGCTAATTTTTAAAATTTTTGTAGAGATGGGGGTCTTGCCCTGTTGCCCAGGCTGGTCTTGAACTCCTGGGTTCAAGTGATCTGCCCACCTCAGCCTCCCAAAGTGCTGGGATTACAGGCGTGAGCCACTGCGCCCAGCTCATCCTCTCCTTTTCTTTTTTTGTTTTGTTTAGATAGAGTCCTGTTCTGTTGCCCAGGCTGGAGTGCAGTGGTGCGATCTTGGCTCACTGCAACCTCCACCTCCCAGGTTCAAGCAATTCTCCTGCCTCAGGCTCCTGAGCAGCTGGGACTATAGGGGTGCGCCACCACACCCAGCAATTTTTATATTTTTAGTAGAGATGGGGTTTTGTCATGTTGGCCAGGCTGGTCTCAAGCTCCTGACTTCAGACAATCTGCCTGCCTCGGCCTCCAAAAGTGCTGCAATTACAGGTGTGAGCCACCGCGCCCAGCCCATCCTCTCCTTTTCTAATGGAAACAAGTCAGAACTTGAATTATTGGTCAAAAGAAGACCATTGCTCAGGTTATCCTAACTCTTAGTTGAAGGCTCTGCGTTTCTCCATCTACCTTTAACTCTGTGCCTACTTTATACTCTAGATTTTCCCTATGCTGACCAGTGTGGGAAATTCCCAGATATTGTTCCTACCAGGAGACATGTCAGACTTGGGAAAATTTCCTTCCTTAGTGTCCTGAAGTGCCAGGAAGTTATTTCTGCAGGGTTTTTGTTGTTGTTGTCGTTTTGTTTGTCTGTTTTGAGACAGTGTCTTACTCTGCCACCCAGGCCAGAGTGCAGTAGCACAATCATAGCTCATTGGAGGCTCAACTTCCTGGGCACAAACAATCTTCCCACCTCAGCCTCCTGAGTAGTTGGGACTATAGGTGTGCACCACTATGCCTGGCTAATTACTTTTTTGTAGAGCTGGGGTCTCCCTATATTGCCCAGGCCAATTGTGAACTCCTGGGCTCAAGCGATCCTCCTGCCTCAGCCTCTCAAAATGGTGGGATTACAGGCATGAGAATTTCTGCAGTTTTAAATCAAAGGAGTCCTCATACTAATATGAAGGATAATAATAACAACCGTTGTTGAGTGCTTTCTTTGTGCCTGTTTCTTTTATTTTCTTTTTTTTTTTTTAGACAGAGTCTCGCTCTGTCACCCAGACTGGTGAGTCCAGCGGTGCAATCTTGGATCACTGCAACCTCCGCCTCCCAGGTTCAAGCGATTCTCCCACCTCCGTCTCCCAAGTAGCTGGGATTACAAGTACCTGCCACCAACCCGGCTAATTTTTTGTACTTTTAGTAGAAATGCGGTTTCACCATATTTGTCAGGCTGGTCTCGAACTCCCGACTTCAGGTGATCTGCCTGCCTTGGCCTCCCAAAGTGCTCGGATTACAGGCGTGAGCCACTGCACCCGCCTATGTCTGTTTCTTTTCATGGAAGACAGCATTTATTGCTTCCATCAACTTGATGAGGTTGGTCATTTTATTATTATAATTTCATAAAGGCAGAAACTGAGGCTCGGAGACATTCAGTCACTTGCTTAGCATCACATAGTTGATAAATGTCAGAGCCTGGATTTGAAGCCGAAATCGGCTTGATTTCAGAGCCAGAGTTGCTGTTTATTCCACTGTCAAAAGTGCAGGATATCAACCATGAGAACTGTGAAATAGGTCAGTGTTCTGTTTAGGATTAGGCATCGGGACATGTCCATCAAGACGGAAAAGAAAAACTAGAAGAATCATTGGGTGGAGACACCCACATCACCACATTCAAGTAATGCAGTCCCTCTTCCTGTGTCCTTAGCTATTCGGGCATAGAGCTTCCCGGTGTCTCACTGCCCTTTAGGGAGAACATTTCTTTTCTTCTTCTTTTTTTTTCGGTGCTGGGGGAACGGAGCTCTGTTGCCCAGGCTGGAGTGCAGTGGCATGATCTCGGCTCACTGCAACCTCTGCCTCCCGGGTTCAAGCGATTCTCCTGCCTCAGCCTCCCGTGTAGCTGGGATTACAGGCGTAGGCCACCACACCTGGCTAATTTTTGCATTTTTAGTAGAGATGGGGTTTTTGCCATGTTGACGAGGCTGGTCTCAAACTCCAGACGTCAAGTGATCCACCTGCCTCAGCCTCCCAGTGCTGAGATTACAGGTACGAGCCACTGCGCCTGGCCAGGGAGAATGTTTCTCACCAGAGAAAATGTTACCAAATGAAGAGTGTACGCCCCTCCGCTAAGTTGAGAAAATGGAAACCACCATTTAATGAGCACCTGCTGTATGCCAAGCACTTTCCCATAATGTCATCTCTAAGAGCTCCAAGTTCTGAATTGTACGGCAAGGATGGGTTTTTGGCTTCCTCAGAGGTCATCTTGTTACCCGAAATGATTCAGGCCTGCCAAAGGGTGTGGAAGCTGCCTCCCAGCGGCAGGTAAGGACAAGCCCAGAGCCGAGCGAGTCACTACTTCGTTCTTAGGTTCTGAGGACAAGCAGTAGGAATGGGAAAAGAGAACAACCAATTAATCCTACTTGGACGCTAAACAGCCTTTCAGAGTGGAGGGAAATATATCCCACTAAGGATGGTGACCTAAGACTCTAGAGGCCTCTGCTAGGTAGGTCCATATGACGCCCTGGTCTTGCCAAGTTCAGGGAGCTGGGTGCCAAGTCTATCAGCATTCCTCTGGGACCAGGCCAACAAAGGTAACCTAAGAACATGGCTGAGTAACCTGAGCCTTGGTTAGGAGCTCCCCTTAAAGGTGCTGTATTTTTCCATTCCTAGGAAGTTCTTAAATCTCAGGTGACTCATCATCTTTCCCTTGCACCAAAGGTGAACCCTAGCTCTCCTCCCTCCTTTTCCCTGTCCAAGCCCAACCTCAGCAGGGTCATACACCACCTCTGAGTGATCCTGGGGTCAGCTGGCCTGAGGCATCTGCCCTTCATTGCTGCTGCTTAGCACGATTTGGGGGCATGGAGTTTTCCCTAGGGCAGGGCTGCCCCCCAATAAAAATAAAGGACACCCAGTTAAATTTGAATTTAAGATAAACAGTGAAGTATGTGTATGTATGTCTCAAATATTTTATTGTACTTTGCCTGATAACTTCATCCTGGGAGTCTTTGTTTTTAGAGAGTCAGGATCTCACTCTGTCACGCAGGCTGGAGTGCAGTAGTGCAATCATAGCTTACTACAGCCTCAAACTCCTGGGTTCAAATGATCCTTATCCAGAGAGTATTTATTTATTTATTTATAATTTTTTTTTGAGTCTCCCTCTGTTGCCCAGGCTGGAGTGCAGTGTTGCAATCTCGGCTCTGCAACTTCCACCTCCTGAGCTCAAGTGATTCTCGTGCCTCAGCCTCCTGAGTAGCTGGGATTACAGGTGCGCACCACCATGCTCAGCTAATTTTTTTTTTTCTTTTTTTTTGGAGACAGAGTCTTGCTCTGTCGCCCAGGCTGGACTGCAGTGGCACGATCTCGGCTCATTGCAAGCTCTGTCTCCCAGGTTCACACCATCCTTCTGCCTCAGCCTCCCGAGTAGCTGGGACTACAGGTGCCCGCCACCACACTCGGGTAATTTTTTTGTATTTTTAGTAGAGACAGGGTTTCACCATGTTGGCCAGGGTGGTCTCGATCTCCTGACCTCGTGATCCACCCACCTCAGCCTCCCAAAGTGCTGGGATTACAGGTGTCAGCCACTGTGCCTGGCCACTCAGCTAATTTTTGTATTTTTAGTAGAGACGGGGTTTCACCATGTTGCCCAGGCTGGTCTCAAACTCCTGTCCTCAAGTGATCCGCTCGCCTAGACCTCCCTAAATGTTAGGATTACAGGTGTGAGTCATCATTCCCGACCTCCAGGGAGTATTTAAATGCCTTTTTTTTTTTTTTTTTTTTTTTGCGACAGAGTCTTGCTGTTGCCCAGGCTAGAGTGCAATAACGTGATCTTGGCTCACTGCAACCTCCACCTCCCAGGTTCAGGTCTCAGCCTCAGCTGGGATTACAGGCATGTGTCACCACGCCTCGGCCTCACGAAGTGCTGAGATTACAGGCATGACCCACTGCACCTGGCCTATTTATTTATTTATACAAGAGTCTTGCTTTGTTGCCAAAGGCACGATCTTTGTTGCAATGGCACGATCTCGGCTCACTGTAACCTTCGCCTACCGGGTTCAAGCGATTCTCCTGCCTTAGCCTCCCGAGTAGCTGGGATTACAGGCTCACACCACCATGCCCAGCTAATTTTTGTATTTTTAGCAGAGAAGGGGTTTTACCATGTTGGCCAGGCTTGTCTCGAACCCCTGACCTCATGTGATCCACCCACTTTGGCCTGCCAAAATGGTGGCATTACAGGGGTGAGCCACTGTAAACCACACTAAAATTACCTCCCTCTCTCACTGCCCCCCTTTCCTGCTTTATTTTTCTCAGTAGCATTTATCACCATGTAATAGGCTATCTACTTATTTATTGTCTGTCTCCCTCACTACAAATAAAAGCTCCATTAAGTCTCCGTCTATTTTATTGATGTATCCTCAGTGCCTAAAACAAGAGTATGTCAAATAATAGGCACTCAATAACTCAGTGTTGTATGAATAAATCTATCTGTAAAAAGAGAGTTAATAATAGGATCTACCTCCCAGGGAAATATGACAACAGTTATGAAAATTAAATGAGAAAATAAATGTAAAGACGTTGCATTTCAATACTCTAGGCATATACCGAGTAAGTATTCATCTAGGATGCTTCTTTGTTGGCTGAGTCCTGGGAGAAGGGTGTGTGGCAGGCCAGGTCTCACTAACACACGCCTCCATAAAAACTGTTTCAGTACTGACTGAGTGGTTAAGTTAAATATTAAAAGCTAAAATAAAGCCGGTGCCCTTATACAAAGGCTGGAATTTAACAAAAACCCACCAAGAGTTTTGCCTAGGCCTTTCCTTGGCCATAAAGCATGACAAAATAATGAAAGAATTCCTCACAGGACCCATTTAGGATTAAACAAGTTTTATCCGGGGTCTGAAGTAACTCCCCAAACCTCCGTGATTTAGCAGGAGACAAGATAAGGTTAATCACCTCAGCACCTATTGCCATTTAGATTAAGTAAATTTACTGAGGCTTCAAAGGAAGGTCTTCAGGACGCAGACCTTAGTTATAGACTAAGTTCATCACTTATGTCTTTAGATGAATGCACACTTACACATAGACATATAGCTTAGAAGGTATATAAGCACTGGAAAGCTCTGTAATTTTGAGTTGGTTTGGTGATAATTTCCAGGCCTTCTCCCTGTAACCGGTTGCAGAAATAAAAACTCGCTTCTTCTCCAGTTCATCTGCATCTCCTTACTGGACCACAAGAAATAGCAGCCCGAACCTCAGTTTGGCCCAGGAACAGGTGGTGGAGGGCTCTCGAGGTTTTTTTTTTTTTTTTTTTGAGACGGAGTCTCGCTCTGTTGCCCAGGCTGGAGTGCAGTGGCCTGATCTGGACTCATTGCAAGCTCCGCCTCCCCGGTCCACGCCATTCTCCTCGACTCAGCCTCCGGAGTAGTTGGGAATATAGGCGCCCGCCACCACGCCCGGCTAATTTTTTGTATTTTTAGCAGAGATGGGGTTGCACCGTGTTAGCCAGGATGGTCTGGATCTCCTGACCTTGTGATCCGCCCGCCTGGGCCTTCCAAAGTGCTGGTATTACAGGCGTGAGCCACCGCGCCCGGCTCTCTCGAACATTTTTGGCAGACTTTTGCTGTTCATCAGCCCCACTTCCCCAGCTTTCCCCTGGGTCTCTCTCCGCCAGGAGTTTCTGGTTCCTCTGCAATTAATCACAGCCAAATCTAGCTGGTTCTTCAAGACAAAGAATAAATAGGATAAACAGGAGCAGCCGAACCCTAACTTTGAGAGCTTTCTCCCCTCCTTTCCTCACTTCCCAGTCAGTGACTCAGAGGATTTTAACAGCAACAGCTGCCTCCTCTTTGCCAGCTTGATCCCACCTGCAAAGTGAAGGAACAGCGTTTAAAGAAGTGGCAATCGGCAAGGACGGATGCTTCCCTTTCCGCGCAGGCGCGTTCAGTCGCAGCACCGCGACTATCGCGATAAACAAGCGAGCTCGATGCTGGCCCTTTAATAGCCCCTTCCCGGGGTCCTGCCCCGCGCGTGCGCACTGTGGTTCTGCGCTTGTCATCATGGCGACGCGGGGCCATGTGCAGGACCCTAACGACAGGCGCCTCCGGCCCATTTACGGTGAGTGTCTTGGGCCAGCCAGCTCACCAGCCCGACGCGCCGAGGGCTGCCGAGGCTGGGGCGAAAGCCCGGGATGGGTGCTGAGGGCCGGCGCGCGGGCCAGGCAGGCGCAGGGGGCGGGCCGCGCGGGCCACTAGGCCGCAGCCGCGGGCCTCGCGTAGGCGCCGGCCCAGCCTTCCTCAGCCCTGAGGTGGTAGCGGCGCGGTCTGGGCAGCAGCTGGTCGGCAGAGCTGCCTGCCTGGCAGGCCCCGTGGGACGCGTGGTTCTGCAAACACCTGCGCTACCCGCAGGCTGCGTTGTTACCGCCGCTCTTAGGGAGACCGGAGATCTCCCCGAAGGTGGAAGCCGGCTCCGGCGCGAGTGTGGGACGCCCTACCTGAGGGAAGATTCCCTACCAGATATATATATATATATATATATTTTTTTTTTTTTTTTTGCGGGAATTGGGCCTGGAGGGTTGTCTGACTAGGTGGGCTTCGGTGCACAGGAGAAACCGAGGTCTAGAGTGGGGAAGGGGCTGACGCAAGGTCACCCACATCGAGTAGGGAGCAGGCCCGAGATTCCAGGCTCCCAATCCAGAGCTGTTTGGTGGAGAAGCAGCTGCTCTGGTCACACGTGGGAGGCGGGGGGAGGGGGTCTTGGGCCCAAAATAGCGGTGAAGAGGTTGTGATAGCTCGTGTCAGAGGGGCATGCAGAGCTACTGGAGGGCTTCTCCTTTCTGCAGCTTCTCTGTGGTTTTCTCTGCAGCTTTCCTTCCCTATGCTAAGCAGATCCCTCTCCACCACTCTTACCTCAACCCGCAGGCTTGAAGACCTTGATGTCATCCAGTTACCCTGGTAGTGAAAAATCACAGATTTGAGTTTGGGAGAAACCCTTTTCCAATAACCGAGATGTTGTGTAATTGGATTGGTCCTTTTTGCATTTCCTTTCCTGTTAGATGGTTTTATGGTCTTGGTCTATCTCACTTAATGGTGAGGAAGCCTCAAGGTCAGTGGTTTTTACAAAAGTAGACATCGTGTTTATAGACGTTGTGTGGATGTTATTAAATTGGAGGCTTCTTCCCATGGTGGGAATGGTTTTGGGAGTAGGGAGCAGTGGTTAACTTTATTTCTGGCCACAGTTACTCCTGCTTTTATTTCATAATTTATGTGATTTTTTACTCTCACATCTCATTTGATTTTAGCAGCAATCCTATAGCTAAAGTTTATAGACAACTCATTATGACAGTCACTGGCCTTGGCCTTTTATATGGGTTATCTAATATAATCTTCACCCATTCTCAAGAGATGGGTACTGTTTTTTCATGGCCCTGAACCCTTTAACAACAACAACAACAGCAACAAAACCAGATGAGGAAACTGAGGCTTTATTTATGTTGTGTAATTTGTCTAAGGCCACTCAGCTAGTATTTCTTGGAGCTAGAAGTTGAACCCCTGTGGACTGTTTCAGGCTCACCTTTTTTTCTTTTGAGATGAGTCTCACTCTGTTGCTCAGGTTGGAGTACAGTGACACAATCTCAGCTCACTGCACCCTCTGGCTCCCGGGTTCAAGCGATTCTCCTGCCTCAGCCTCCTGAGTAGCTGAAATTACAGGTACACGCCACCAGGCCCAGCGAACTTTCATGTTTTTAGTAGAGACAGGATTTTACTATGTTGGCCAGGCTGGACTCAAACTCTTGACCTCAAGTAATCTGTCCTACTCAGCCTCCCAAAGTGCTGGGATTATAGGTGTGAGCCACCATGCCTGGCTCCAGGCTCACCTTTTTTTTTCTTTTTTGGAGACACACTCGTTTTGTCATCCAGACTAGAGTGCAGTTGCGCAATCATAGCGCACTGCAACCAATCTCCGCCTCCTGAGTTCAAGTGATTCTCCTGCCTCAGCCTCCTGAGTAGCTGGGATTACAGGTGCCCACTACCATGCTGGCTAATTTTTGTATATATTGTAGAGAATGGGTTTCGCCATGTTGCCCAGTCTAGTCTAAAACTCCAGAGCTCAAGCAGTCCTCCTGCCTTGGCCTCCCAGAGTGCTGGGATTACAGGCATGAGCCACTGCGCCTGGTCCAGGCTCACCTTCTTAACCACCGTGCTAGAAACCACATCACTTTGAGCTGAAGACATTAATTTGCCTGAGGTCACGCAGATGGTAAGTGGCAGAGAAAGGACTCTGATTTCCTGTTTCCCCAGGAGTGCATATTCTCATGCCCTTGCCCTCCAGTGTATATTTTCAGAGCGCAGAGGTATGTATACAAGGTGGGTGATGGAAGGTGAGAACTGAATCCAGGGTTCATAGTTTGTGACTCATTACAGCTTTGTGCAGAGCTGCCTGCAGACTTTTTTTTTTTTTTTTTTTTAACTAAAAAGACTCAGTACTTTCAAGAATAATTTGATTTTTAAAATTGTTCTTGAGGACCAAAGAGAATTTCTTTGGTCCCATAGTTATTTAGAATTAATAGTGTTTTCACTGTCCAGTGGGAAACACTATGTCCATTTCATATCACTAAACATCAGGATATATTAACAAGTTATATTCTCAAAACTGAAGTCAGAGTTATGTAGCTTTTGTTATATGTACATGGGAAGAGGATTAGAAGAGGCTTTCTTCAGGAATTCTAAGGCGATTAGTATAAACTGGCAGGTCTAGGAAAAGAACAGTACAGACTGTCCGTGAATTCAGCACTTTAGCACATTTGACTTTTGAACTCCACACTTTTGTTGTTTAAATACATTAGTACCCCCAAACAACTATGGTTCCTTGAATTCAGACATTCTGACAAATGAACGAACTCATCTATGGTGGTACTTGCCCACCAGCCAAAAATTCAACAACTGTCAGCATTAATGAGTGTTTCCTGGTGGGCTAACAGCCCTATTAGGTAGGTAAGATTATTGTGATCAAACTGAAGCCTAGAGATTAACTTGCTCAAGGTTGTAGCTACCAAGTTGTAGAGCTGGGATTCGAACATAGGCATTCTCACTGAGAGCTCAGCTCTTCACGAGGTTCAGATTCAGTAGCACCACTGTCTTTGTACAACAGTATTTGTACTGCCAAGATTTCAGGATTTGTTTTACAATTGCGTTGGAAACCTTGCTTGGGGCCTCAGCTCTTGCTGGAATTCATTGAGGGCTACGTGGACAGAGCTATGAGGTGATAAATTATGGTGGGTTTAAATTTTACTGTTGGTGTCTGGGGTTGGAATAGCTTTTCTGTGTACATAGATTTGAAACATCTTCACAGTGCATCTCACATTACTAATAAGTTTGGGTATTGCATTTTTCGTTTTTGAAAACCTCCACCCATGACCTTACTAGAACCCATACTTGATTATTTGGTCTCCTTTTGCTAAAATTATTCTATTTTGCTATGTAGTTCTCAGCAGATTTTGTACTGTTGTGTGACTTGGTAAGCCCCAGTGCCTTCTTTCATTATTCTTTTTTTGAGACAAGATCTGGCACTGTCACACAGGCTGGAGTGTCTTGGCTCACTGTAACCTCCACTTCCCAGGCTCAAGTCATCCATCCACCTCAGCCTCCTGAGTACTGGGATTACAGGCGGGTACCACCACGCCTGGCTAATTTTTGTATTTTTTGTAGAGACAGTATTTCACATGTTGTTCAGGCTGGTCTCGAACTCCTGAGCTCAAGCAGTCTGCCTCCCTTGGCCTCCCAAAGTGCTGGGGTTACAGGCGTGAGTCACCACGTCCTGCCCATTATTTATGTATTTATTTATTCGAGAAGGAGTCTTGCTCTGTCACCCAGGCTGGAGTGCAGTGGCGCAGTCTTGGATCACTGCAACCCCCGTCTCCTGGGTTCAAGCAATTCTCTGCCTCAACCCCCTGAGTAGCTGGGATTACAGGTGCCCACCACCATGCCCGGCTAATTTTTGTAGTTTGTTTTTTTTTTTTTTTTGAGATGGAGTCTCACTCTGTCCCCCAGGCTGGAGTGCAGTGGTGCGATCTCCGCTCACTGCAAGCTCCATCTCCCAGGTTCACACCATTTTTCTGCCTCAGCCTCCCGAGTAGCTGGGAATACAGGCGCCCGCCACCACGCCTGGCTAATTTTTTGTATTTTTAGTAGAGATGAGGGTTCACCACGTTGGCCAGGCTGGTCTTGAACTCCTGACCTTGTGATCCACCTGCCTCAGCCTCCCAAAGTGCTGGGATTACAGGCGTGAGCCACTGCGCCTAGCCCCATTATTCTTAATTTTAAAATGTTTTCAGTGGTTATGGATTAGGGAAGGGAAGGGATGGAGGGAGATAATAAATATTTGACTCTGTTTTGTTATGCAGCCTCGTCTACACCATACTTTTATTTATTTATTTATTTTCTTTATTTTAGTTTCACCCTCATATTTTTAAGTAATTGAAAGTGGAATTGATGGTCTGGTATGGCACTTAATAAATTTGTATAGAATATGGGAATTTCTAGGTCAGCAAATTGCATAATAGAAATAGAGAAAGTTCAAAGTAGAAAAAATGTTTGCGCAGTCTTTAGAATATACACACATACACAGGCATGAGATCCCTTATTTTAATATGTCGTACTGACCTACAGTCTTGGACTAGCCTGAATCAGGTGTAAGATATTTTCCAGTGTGTCTCCCCAGTGGCAATGACTTCTTTGCTGAGTTAGAACATTTCTCTTGGGTGCCTGGCTCAGTTAATTATTCTACTACAGTTCATAGTTTAGGAGTTCCTGACCCCGAGATGGTGGACTGATACTGGTCTGTGGCCTGTTAGGAACTGGGACGCACAGCAGGAGGTGAGCAGCAGGGTGTTGTAGGGGAGAGCATTACTGCCTGAGCTCTGCCTCCTGTCAGATCAGCTCTTAGGAGTAGGAGCACAAACCCTATTGTGAACTGTGCATGTAAGGGATCCAGGTTGGCGCTCCTTGTGAGAATCTAATGTCTTATATCTGAGGTGGAATAGTTTTATCCCAAAACCATCCCTCCCTGCCATCTGTGGAGAAATTGCCTTTCATTAAATCGGTCCCTGGTGCAAGAGGTTGGGAACCACTGCTCTAGTTCATAAATGAAAACTTGTAAGTCCTCAATCAAAAGTGATATTATTCTGACCTCCCCTTGGACAGTGTGATAGCTTTGCGAATCTGGTCCTATTTTGCCTCAGAAGTGACAGGGTACCTTGGTGAGTGAAGACTATCTTGCCTTTCTGTAGAAAAGTCACTTGGCACAACCTATTTTTTTCCGTTCTGAAAATATGACCATTTAAAAAGCCCTGACTTACTAGAACTTGTCTCAATGAATCTAAAACTTCCATTGCCATTGGATGGCTGAGACCACCTCTGAGACTCACCTTGTTCATAACCAAAACAGTCCCTGTTGGTCCTTTGCCCTGGACCTGTGACATTCTGGACTATTTTTGTGTTCAGTTTTGGCCAAGTGTAACAAGCATACAAGGCTGGGCACAGTGGTTTGGCTGGGTGAGGTGGCTCATTCTTGTAATCCCAGCACTTTGGGAGGCCGAGGTGGGTGGGTTGCCTGAGGCCCGGAGGTCGAGACCAGTCTGGCCAAAATGGCAAAACCCCATCTCTACTAAAAATACAAAAATTAACCAGGCGTGGTGGCAGGCGCCTGTAACCCCAGCTACTCAGGAGGCTGAGGCAGGAGAATCACTTGAACCTGGGAGGCGGAGGCTGTAGTGAGCTGAGATTATGTTACCGTACTCCAGCCTGGGGGACAGAGCGAGACTTCATCTCAAAAAAATAAAAAATAGGGCCGAGCGCAGTGGTTCACGCCTGTAATCCTAACACTTTGGGAAGCCAAGGTGGGCGGATCATGAGGTCAAGAGTTCGAGACCAGTCTCGCCGACATAGTGAAACCCCATCTCTACTAAAAATATACAAATAGTGAAACCCCGTCTCTACTAAAAATATACAAAAAATTAGCCGGGTGTGGTAGTGTGCACCTGTAATCCCAGCTACTTGGAAGGCTGAGGCAAGAGAATTGCGTGAACCCACGAGGTGGAGGTTGCAGTGAGCCAAGATTGCACTATTGCACTCCAGCCTGGGCGACAGTGTAAGACTACATCGTGGGGAGGTGGGGGACGAGGAGAGCCAGTGTGGTGGTGCATGCTTGAAACCAGGAAGTCCAAGCTGCAGTGAGCTGAGATTGTGCCACTGCACTCCAGCCTGGGCTCACAGAGCAAGATGCTGTGTCAAAATACATGAACAAAAAACTCTTCTGCTGTCTTAGCTAAAGAATTAAAAACAACAAAAAACCCTGACATTTTAGACTTAAAATGAAGGTTTTAATGCACAAAAATACTCTTACATAGATTAGAGGGTAGTTGTTGAAACATAGGACAAGATGAAGAGATTAGTACATTTCTTTTTTTTCTGTTTTTGGAGACAAGGTCTTGCTGTGTTGTCCAGGCTTCAGTGCAGTGATGTGAACATGGTTCACTGCAACTTCGACCTCCTGGGCTCAAGCGATCCTCCCATCTCAGCCTCTGGAGTAGCTGGCACTACAGGCACAGGCCACCATGCCTGGCTTGTTTTTTAAATTTTTATTTATTTTTTATTTTTGAGATGGAGTTTCACTCTTGTTGCCCAGGCTGGAGCGCAATGGTGCGATCTTGGCTGGCTGCAACTTCCGCCTCCTTGGGGGGATCTCTTGAGGCCAGGAGTTTCAGACCAGCCTGGCCAACATGGTGAAACCCCGTCTCTACTAAAAATACAAAAAAATTAGCTGGGCATGGTGATGCGCGCCAGTAATCCTAGCTACTCAGGAGGCTGAGGCAGGAGAATAGCTTGAACCCAGGAGGTGGAGGATGCGATGAGCTGGGATTGCACCACTGCACTGCAGCCTGGGCGACAAAGCTAGACTCTGTCTCAAAAAAAAAAAAGTTGAAAGGATTTGGAAAAAATCTAATTTAATAGCTGGTAGCCATCACTAATCATTGGTTCTTTGAACTTCCTTTGGTTCTTTGATCACTTTGTATTATCTTTTTTTTTTTTGAGATGCAGTCTCCCTCTGTCGCCTGGGCTGGAGTGCAATGGCGTGATCTCCGCTCACTGCAGCCTCTGTCTCCCAGGTTCAAGTGATTCTCCTGCCTCAACCTCCCAAGTAGTTGGGATTACAGGTGCCTGCCATCATACCCGGCTAGTTTTTGTATTGTTAGTGGAGACAGGATTTCATCAGGTTGGTCAGGCTGGTCTTGAACTCATGACCTCAAGCAATCCACCTTCCTTGACCTCCCAAACTGCTGGGATTATAGGCATGAGCCACTGCATCCGCCCTGTATTATCTTATATATATATCATATATATCTTTCATTTTCCTAACAGACTACCCTTTTTTTGCCATACCATTTGTTCGTTTATGCATTCCTTCATTCAACATTTATTGAGGGCCTAATATGTGTTAGGCACGATATAGATGCAGGGAATGAGTACTAAACAACACAGACATAGTTTCTGCTTTCAAGGAGCTTATCTCCTTGAAATGACAGTACACATCATCATTACAGTTGTGTTAAGGGATTTGAAGGAATAGGACAGTTTGCCATGAGAGCATACAATATGGGCATTTGGGATGTTGGGGTCAGGTCAAGAAAAGGTTTCCTGTGGAAATGATATTTTACTTTGGACATGAAAGGAGAACCAGGGTTAGGCAGAGAGATGGGGAGAGGGTGGTGAAGACCCTGAGAAAAGGAGCTTGGTCCACTTGAGGATGTAAACAAAGGCTTGTGTAGTTGGAATGAAGAGATATGTGAGGAAGTGAGATGAGACTAGGGGTGGGCAGCGACTCAGCTTTGTAATCCATTTTAAGGATACTGAAATTTGTTTTAAAGACAGTGGAATCAATACCTGTGAAAAGAAAGACAGACAGTGGATGACGTTGAAAAGATTTAACCAGAAGAATAGAGTGACAAGGTGTGCATGTAAAAAAGATAGCTATGAATACTGTGTGGGAAATAAACCTTTAAACTAAAAGGGAAGCAAGGCCAGGTGCGGTGGCTCACGCCTGTAATCCAAGCACTTTGGGAGGCTGAAGCGGGAGGATCACGAGGTCAGGAGATCGAGACCATCCTGGCCAACATGGTGAAACCCCATCTCTACTAAAATACAAAAAAATTAGCTGGGCGTGGTGGCGCGTGCCTGTAGTCCGAGCTACTCAGGAGGCTGAGGCAGGAGAATCACTTGAACCCGGGAGGTGGAGGTTGCAGTGAGCTGAGATCGCGCCACTGCACTCCAGCCTGGTGACGGAGCAAGACTCCATCATAAGTAAATAAATAAATAAATGGAAGGCAAATGTAGGATGGGTCGGTCAGTTAGGAGGCATTATTCATTTTTAGGTTCATCCTTGTCCCTTGCAGTCTTGCACGTGGTAGGTATTTAACAAAGGCTTGCTGACTGAAGGAATGTTTCTTCTGTAATTTGTATTAATGGTAAAAGCAAGGCTCCTATTCTCCAACTTTTAGGGTTTTTAAGTAAAGGATATTGTGTTTAAAGATGGAGCTCTCTTCTATTTAGTGTTTTTCTAAGTTGGGGCAATATCTTTAATAGTGTCTGAAGTTCTTGTAGTAAGTGGAAACGAGCATATTATTTCAGCTGCTAAGGAGACCATTCATGACAGCTGCAAGAACATGCAGATTAAAAACTTTCCTTTTTATTTGCAAAATTGACACTTTTCCTACTGTCAGTATCCATCCCTCAGTAAGATTGGATGAACAAATCCCAGGACCTCTTCTCCAGGGCATGTGGACAGCAGGCCTGCATGTGTCCAGGCCTGCTGCTGCCTGCATCTTCAAGGACTAGTAACTTCTTTGGAACGTGTTACCTCTGGAGTGCAGCTTGTGTATTCATTCAACAAATTTTGATAGTGTCTTGCCAATGATTTATCCCTGTCCTTCCCAAATTTCTATCGTTCTTTTACTAATCTCATTATTTTAGCTGCATTATAGTATTATCTGTGCTATTACTTAATATTTTTCTCCAAGGTGACTTTTACAATTAAATTTATTTTACAATAATCTATATTATTGCTATGAGTGGAAAACCTGTATCACTTGCTCTAGGAAAATAAAACTATAAAAGTAAAGTATAATGAAAACTAAACAATGTTATTAAATTAACCAGATTCTGATACTTGTAAAACTCCAGGACCTATTCCTTCCTTCTGGAAAGAAAAAAAAAGGCTGAGCGCGATGGCTCATGCCTATAATTTCAGCACTTTGGGAGGCCGAGACGGACAGATTACGAGGTCAAGAGATTGGGACCATCCTGGCCAACATGGTGAAACCCTGTCTCTAGTAAAAGTACAAAAAAATTAGCTGGGTGTGGTGGTGCGTGCCTGTAGTCCCAGCTACTCAGGAGGCTGAGGCAGGAGAATTGCTTGATCTAGGAGGTGGAGGTTGCAATGAGTCGAGATCACGCCACTGCACTTCAGCCTGGAGACAGAGTGAGACCCCATCTCCAAAAAAAAAAAGATATTAGCAATTATTAGAGAAATAGTAGGCTAGCACTAAACTGACACTTTCTCCTTAATGTAAAGGAAGTATTAGAAAAGAGATTAGGGTCAGGTGTGGTGACTCACGCCTGTAATCCCAGCACAATCCCAGTTGAACCCAGAGGTGGAGACTGCAGTGAGCTGAGATCGTGCCATTGCACTCTAGCCTGGGCAACAGAGTGAGACTCCGTCTCAAAAAAAAAAAAAAAAAAAAAAAAAAAGATTGACTTTTTCACGTCTCAAAAAAAAAAAAAAAAAGATTGACTTTTTCACTGTGAGTATTATCTAGGGCTGTCTGCAAGGACTAAAAGCATTTCATTTGGAATGGCACTCACCCATGCTTTGGAAAATATTGCTTTAACCAGTACATTTTATTGTTTCCATTGCCTGATTTGTGGATGGCTGATTTTGGCTGACTCCTGTTATTAAGGGAACAGCACCATTCCTCATGGCCAAACTACAATTCCCCTTGAGTAACTTTTTAAAAAGACTTACTAAGAAGACAGACTTAGGATATCATTTTTATTGGCCTGTTTTCTCCAAGGACTTCTTAACTTATATTACAGATTTAGTAATGTAAAATGAAAATAAACTTTCCCAAGAGACTTAGCAGCCAATTAATCACACTCTCCTAGGTGTCCAGGAAAGGGGAGCCTCATACCTGGCTGAATGTGGTAAAGTGTTTTAAACTCTTTTAGGTGAAGAAACAATCTCATTGATACCAGTGCAAGTAAAGAGGGTTACTGTAAATCTTGCCAAGGCAAGAGTGTAGTGCCCCAGGACCTGATGGAAATGAGAAAGTTGTCAGGACCTGAAGTTTCTTTCTCAGTTGCTCATCTCTGCTTTTCTCTATGTCTGTTTTTTTTCTCTGCTTGGTTCTTTTTTTTTTTTTTTTTTTGAGATGGAGTCTTGCTCTGTCGCCCAGGCTGGAGTGCAGTGGCGCAATCTCAGCTCACTGCAACCTCCGCCTCCTGGGTTCAAGTGATTCTCATGCCTCAACCTTCCAAGTAGCTGGGATTACAGGCGTGTACCACCACGCCCAGCTAATTTTTGTACTTTTTTTTTGTTGTTGTTTGAGATGGAGTCTCACTCTGTCACCCAGGCTGGAGTGCAGTGGCCGGATCTCAGCTCACTGCAAGCTCCGCCTCCCGGGTTTCCACCATTCTGCCTCAGCCTCCCGAGTAGCTGGGACTACAGGTGCCTGCCACCTTGCCTGGCTTTTTTTTTGTATTTTTTAGTAGAGACGGGGTTTCACCATGTTGGCCAGCTGGTCTCGGTCTCCTGACCTCAAGGGATCCGCCCGCCTCTGCCTCCCAAAGTGCTGGAATTACAGGCGTGAGCCACTGCGCCCAGACTGCTTGGTTCTTCAGACTGTTTTTTCCTGCTTACTCATCAACTTACCCAGAACCCAACATGTTAACTTCTGTAGCCACACCAAGCTGTGGCTGGAGAAGGGAGGGTTCATTAGCCTCACCCCATAAGCTTAATCTCTCTAGATTTCCCAATAAAGGTAATTGACATTTTTCATTTTTATATAAATGCTATGTGAATAAAGAGTCAAGAGGCAACTCTTTTTCTTTGCTCCACATCAATCAAATTGCATCCCCGAAAGTGCCTTCAAAATAGAAATTCTGGAGCTGCCACTGGTAAACTCAGACTTAAAATTTTTAAGATTTTCCAACTGAGGTTCCTTGTAGCTTACTGACTCTGGCTTTCAGTGTTATAGTTACAGAGTACCAGGAAGAAACCTGATTTACCCAGCTTGGATCAAATGTCCAACCTGGGGCGGGCTGCAGTTACATAGTCTAGACATGGTCATCTAGTCCTACCCCTTAAGCAGGGGTACTAGAAACCATTCCCAGACAAGAGGGCATGGGCAAGTAGGTACATTATATCGGAACCTCGTCAACTACAGAGGGGAAGGGGAAAATACCCTAATAGTCCTAACCTCTGGTCTGATCCATTTATGGGCAGACCTTCAGAGATGGGTCTCATCAAAGATGTTTACCCTTTGAGAAGTCTTCAAGATAGGTTCTATGAACCTGGAACCTTGCAGGACCACTGAGTCAGCAGTGACTTAGAACTGACTCAGAATGAGATAGGCGTCAAGTTATGAGGAAGAGAGGGTGTTGTTTATTGAGCTGGTTTGTCTTTGTCAGATAGTTTATAAGGACAAATGATGGCCTGTCAGCTGAGCTAAGGATTTAAGAAAACTGGTATTAGATATTTAGGTATTTAGGCCAAGATTATGTGCTTTTAGATTTCTGTGATTTTTCCAATGTCTCTCCAGAATATTAGGCCTTTGGCATTCCTCTCTACATTGTGATTCCCTACAGAGTAAGGTTTATCTTTTTACCTAGCATTATTGGTGTTCATCAATATTAAGTGCATTGAACTCATGCATTCATGTGACTAAGTTTTAGTTAAGTGTTCATTGCAGAAAAATTTAAACCATATAGTAAAATGACAGTTTATTTCTGTTCTTTGGGACACTCTGAGCCACCAGGATCATAGATTATTTTATTTTTTTTTTTTTTGAGACAGAGTCTCGCTGTGTCACCCAGGCTGGAGTGCAGTGGCGCGATCTCGGCTCACTGCAAGCTCCGCCTCCCGGGTTTTACGCCATTCTCCTGCCTCAGCCTCCGAGTAGCTGGGACTACAGGCGCCCACCACCACGCCCGGCTAGTTTTTTGTATTTTTAGTAGAGACGGGGTTTCACGGTGTTAGCCAGGATGGTCTCGATCTCCTGACCTCGTGATCCACCCGCCTCGGCCTCCCAAAGTGCTGGGATTACAGGCTTGAGCCACCGCGCCCGGCCGATCATAGATTATTTTAAGTTGTCATTTATAACACTTCTCATTTTTCTTCTCTGGAAATGAATCTTTGCTTTTGTTAGCCTTTTTTTTTTTTTTTTTCTTTTTTTGACACGGAGTCTTGCTCAGTTGCCTGGACTGGAGTGCAGTGGCATGATCTCGGCTCACTGCAAGCTCCGTCTCCCCAGTTCACGCCATTCTCCTGCCTCAGCCTCCCGAGTAGCTGGGACTACAGGTACCCACCACCACACCTGGCTAATTTTTTTTGTATTTTTTAGTAGAGACGGGGTTTTACCATATTAGCCAGGATGGTCTCGATCTCCTGACCGCGTGATTCACCCGCCTCAGCCTCCCAAAGTTCTGGGATTATAGGCATGAGCCACTGTGCCCGGCCCTGTTAGACTTTTTAAAATAATTAAAATAATAGACTGTTTTTAGAGCATAAAACTGCTTTATGGTTTACAGAAAAATGAGTAGGAAGTACAGAGTTCCCAACTACTCCCTCTCCCCAACCCCATGGTTTCCCTTGTTGTTAACAACTTGGATTCATACGCATTTGTTACCATTGCTGAGCCAACATGATACATAATTGTTAAGTAAAATTCATAAATAGTTTAGGCTTCATTTCTTTGTGTTGTGTATTCTGTGGGTTTGACAAATGTATGAAGACATATATCCACCATTACAGTATTATCCAGAATGTTTCAGTGCCTTAAAAATCCCCTGTGCTTCACCTATCCGTCCCAACCTCCATCCTCTGTCAACCACTGATTATTTTACTATCTCTAGTTTTTCACCTTTTCCAGAATGCCAGGTAGAAGTTATTTGTATATATAACTTTTCAGATTGGCTTATTTTCCCTTAGCAATATGGATATAAGTTTCCTCCATGTCTTTTTCTTTCTCTCTGTCTTTTGTGCTTGATAGCTCATTTCTTTTTTTTTTTTTTTTTTTTTTGGAGACAAGGTCTTGCTCTGTCACCCAGGCTGGAGTGCAGTAGTGCAAGCATAACTCATTGCAGCCTCTACCTCCTGAGCTCAAGCAAACCTCCCAAGTAGCTGGGACTATAGGCATGCGCAACCATACCTGACAATTTTTTTTTTTTTTTTTGAGACGGAGTCTTGCTCTGTCACCCATGCTGGAGTGCAGTGGACTGCAGCTCCGCCTCCCAGATTCACGCCATTCTCCTGCCTCAGTCTCCCGAGTAGCTGGGACTACAGGCATCTGCCACCACGCCCGGCTAATTTTTTGTATTTTTGGTAGAGATGGGGTTTCCCCGTGTTAACCAGGATGGTCTCGATCTCCTGGCCTTGTGATCCGCCTACCTTGGCCTCCCAAAGTGCTGGGATTACAGGTGTGAGCCACTGCGCCTGGCCATACCTGACACATTTTTAAATTTTTTTTTTTTTTTTTTTTTTGAGACGGAGTCTCACCTGTTCCCTGGGCTGGAGTGCAGTGGTGCAATATTGGCTCACTGCAAGCTCCACCTCCTGGGTTCATGCCATTCTCCTGTGTCAGCCTCCTGAGTAGGTGGGACTACAGGTGCCTGCCACCACGTCTGGCTAATTTTTTGTATTTTTAGTAGAGATGGGGTTTCACCATGTTAGCCAGGATGGTCTCGATCTCCTGACCTCGTGATCCACCTTCCTCGGCCTCCTAAAGTGCTGAGATTACAGGTGTGAACCACCATGCCCGGCCAAATTTTTAAATTTTTTGTAGAGATGGGATCTTGCTGTGTTGCCTGGGCTGGTCTTGTACTTCTGGCCTCAAGTGATCCTCCCACTTCAGCCTTTCTAAGTGCTGGGATTGCAGGTGTGAGCCACTGCACTCGGCCTAACACAATTTTGTGATGGGTCTCCATATTCCTTAAAATTAGAAATGTATCAGCTGGGCATGGTGGCTCACGCCTGTAATCCCAGCACTTAGGGAGGCTGAGGTGGGCAGATCACTTGAGGTCATGAGTTCGAGACTAGCCTGGCCAACATAGTGAAACCTTGTCTCTACTAAAAATACAAAATTTAGCTGGGCATGGTGGTGCACACCTGTGATCCCAGCTACTTGGGAGGCTGAAGCAGGAGAATTGCTTGAACTCAGGAGGCAGAGGTTGCAGTGAGTCAAGATCGCACCATTTCACTCCAGCTTGGGCGACTGAGCAAGACTGTGTCTCAAAAAAAAAGTACTATTTTCCCTACATCCTTGCCTACTCCTGCTATTATTGGAATTCATTCCCTACCTCCCAATCTTATGGGTAAAACTTTCTCTTATTTTTTTCTTCAGCAAATTAAACTTAACTCTGTGGCAAAGTCAGTACTCATTAAATATATTTTATTGAAGGAACATAGTTCACTTGGTAGATTTGAGGCTTGAATACTAGAAAGGCTTCTTTTTTGGTTTTTAATTTTTAAAAGATTTTAAGGTTTTGGTGACTAAACTCAATTATCCATAGATAAAAATATTAATGTCATCTTATCTAAATATGTATAGTCTTGAATCTTCCCTAAGGATTATATAGTGCGATTATGTTACTTGTAGATGAGAGATGACTATAGGCAAGTAAGTTTGTATTCTTTTTTTTTGTTTTTGAGACAGAGTCTCACTCTGTTGTCTAGGCTGGAGTGCAGTGGCGCCATCTCAGCTCACAGCAAGCTCCGCCTCCTGGGTTCACGCCATTCTCCTGTCTCAGCCTCCCAAGTAGCTGGTATTACAGGAGCCTGCCACCACGCCTGGCTAATTTTTTGTATTTTTTAGTGGAGATGGGGTTTCACCATGTTAGCCAGGATGGTCTCAGTCTTCTGACCTCATGATCCACCCGCCTCGGCCTCCCAAAGTGCTGGGATAAGTTTGTATTCTTGACTGTCCTAGCCATTTATAGTTAAAATTAGATCCATAATGTTTTTATTTAAAATTCAAAAAAATTTTTTAATTAAAAAAAAGTATTTTTGAATCAGGGTCTCACTCTGTTGCCCAAACTGGAGTGCAGTGGCACGACTATGGCTCACACTGTAGCCTCGACTTCCCAGGCTCAAATGATCACCCCACCTCAGCCTCCTAAGTAGCTGGGATTACAGGTGCATGGCAACATGCCTGGCTAATTTTTATATTTCTTCTAGAGATAGGATCTCACTAAGTTGCCAGAGCTGGTCTCAAATTGCTGGACTCAAGTGATTCACCCGCCTTGGCCTCCCAAAGTACTGGGATTACAGGTGTGAGACACTGCACTGTGCCCTTGATGTTTTTATTATTTTGTTTTATTATTATTATTTTATGTTATTACTTTTTTTCTGAGACAGAGTCTCACTGTTTTGCCCAGGCTGGAGTGCAGTAGCATGATCTCAGGTCACTACAACCTCTACCTCTCAGGTTCAAGCGATTCTCATGCCTCAGCCTCCTAAGTACCTAGGAATACAGGTGTGCATCACCACTGCCTGGCTGATTTTTATAGTTTTAGTAGAGACAGGGTTTATCCATGTTGGCCAGCCTGGTCTTCAACTCCTGGCCTCAAGTGATCCACCTGCCTTGGCCTCCCAAGGTGCTGGGATTACAGGCATAAGCCACCACTCCCTGCCTCCATGATGTTTTATATAGCAGATTAAGATACTTTCCAAAACATCTCATACCAGTTGGTGCATTTTTTATGTTTGTTGTTGAAGGAGTATAATAACTGTCACATAATTTGTTTTTTCATAGATTATCTTGACAATGGTAATAATAAAATGGCAATTCAGCAAGCAGATAAATTGTTGAAGAAACATAAGGATCTTCATTGTGCTAAGGTAACTTCATTTGCCCTTCAGTTACTTACCTGGGGCGGGTTATATTTGTAATTCCTTACCTTAAAGAGAAAGGAGGGCTGGGCGCTGTGGCTCACACCTGTAATCCTAGCACTTTGGGAGGCCAAGGCGGGGCGGATCATGAGGTCAGGAGTTCGAGACCAGCCTGACCAACATGTTGAAAACCTGTCTCTACTAAAAATACAAAAATTAGCCTGGCTTGGTGGCGTGCGCCTGTAATCCCAGCTACTCAGTAGGCTGAGGCAGCAGAATCACTTGAACCCCGGAGGTGGAGGTTGCAGTGAGTGGAGATTGTGCCATCGCACTGCATCCTGGGCAACAGAGTGAGACTCTGTCTCAAAAAAAAAAAAAAAAAAAAAAAAAAAAAAAAAAAAAAAGAGAAAGGATGGCTAGTAGTGTCTTTTTTGTTTTTGAGACAGAGTTTCACTCTTGTTGCCCAGGCTGGAGTGCAATGGCTTGATCTCAGCTACCGCAACCTCTGCCTTCCAGGTTCAAGCGATTCTCCTGCTTTAGCCTCCCACATAGTTGGGATTACAGGCATGCACCACCACGCCCAGCTAATTTTGTATATTTTTTAGTAGAGATGGGGTTTCCTCGTGTTGGTTAGGCTGGTCTCAAACTCCCAACCTCAGGTGATCTGCCTGCCTCAGCCTCCCAGAGTGCTGGGGTTGCAGGCGTGAGCCACTGGGCCCAGCTCACTATTTGTGTTTTTTCTCATTACTTTATAGGTCATTTATTTCCATGGTCATTTACATGCCACAAGTGATATTTCTCTTTTTTTTTTTTTTTTGTGATGGAGTCTTGCACTGTTGCCCAGGCTGGAGTGCAGTGGCACGATACTGGCTCACTGCAACCTCTGCCTCCCCGGTTCAAACGATTCTCCTGCCTAAGCCTCCCAAGTAGCTGGGACTACAGGCGTGTCCTACCATGCCCAGCTAATTTTTTTGTATTTTTAATAGAGACGGTGTTTTACGGTGTTAGCCAGGATGGTCTTGTTCTCCTGACCTCCTGATCCGCCTGCCTCGGCCTCCCAAAGTGCTGGGATTATAGGCATGAGCCACTGTGCCTGGCTGTGATATTTCAATAAAAGCTAACTTTATTTCTTTGCATATTGCTTACCTAATTTATTTTATTTTCACAGAATCCTTTGATGCAATATTGTGCACTTTTTTGTTGGTTTTTTTTTTTTTTTTGAGACAAAGTCTCTATTAGCCAGGCTGGAGTGCAGTAGCGCAACCGTGACTCACTACAGCCTTGGTCTTCTGGTCTCAAATGATCCTCTCATGTCAGCCTCCCGCATAGCTGGGACTGTGGGACTACAGGGTGTACCACCATGCCTGGCTATTGTTTTTTTTTTTTTTTTGAGATAGGGTCTCTCTCACTCTGTTGCCTAGGCTGGACTGCAGTGACATGATCACAGCTCACTGCAGCTTTAACGTCTTGGACTCTAGTGATCCTCCTACCTCAGCCTCTTGAGTAGCCGGGACCACAGATGTGCACCACCACACCTGGCTAATTTTTAAACTTTTTGTAAAAATGGGGTCTCACTATGTTGCCTAGGCCAGTCTTGAACTTGTGGGCTCAAGTAATCCTCCCGCCTCGGCCTTCCAAAGTGCTGGGGTTACATTCCTGACCATCGAACCTGGCCTATTGTTTTCCTTCAAATTTTTTCTAGAGATGAGGTCTCACTGTGTTGCCTAGGCTGGTCTCAAAGTCTTGGGCTCAAGTGATCCTCCTGCCTTAGTCTCCCAAAGTGTTATAGGCATGAGTGCACCATGCCAGTCCTATTCACTTTTTTTTTTCCGAGACAAGTTCTCATTCTGTCGCCCACGCTAGAGTGCCATGACGTGATCAACCTCCCAAGCTCAAGCAGTCCTCCCATCTCAACCCATCAAGTAGCTGGGTGTACACCACCATACCCAGCTAATTTTTTATTATTTTTTGTAGAGATGGAGTCTCACCACGTTGCCCAGGCTGGTCTTGAACTCCTGAGCTCCAGCGATGTGCCCGTCTTGGCCTCCCAAAGTACCGGGATTACAGACGTGAGCCACCGCACCCAGCCTGAAACTAGTATATCAGCAACTTAGGCATACCTTAATACTTGTTCTTTCAGATCAGCTTTCTTTGGTTCATATTTCCTTTTCTGTCCTTTTAAAAACTGATTTTTCTGTTGTTACTATCAGGTTTTAAAGGCAATTGGTTTACAGAGAACTGGAAAGCAAGAGGAGGCCTTTACTCTTGCACAGGAGGTGGCAGCCCTTGAACCCACAGATGACAACTCACTGCAGGCACTGACTATCCTTTACCGAGAGATGCACCGACGTATGTTTCTTTCTTTGCATTGTTTTTAAACTTGAGCTGAAAATTTTGGATATTTCTGACTGAGTTATCTGTTTGCCCTTGTCTGATTTGTCATTCATGATTTGAATGGGTGACAGTAGGTAGAATAACACATTAGCCAGGGTTTGCGAGAACTGTAGCTAGAAAGGATAGTTTACATGCATTAGGATCCTTGAATTGGAATGAGGATTAAGGTGACTTCATTTGTGGTATTTTGATTTGCTAAATGGAGGCTTCACCCTTATTTTCACTTTTTAATATGGAAAATTTCAAGCAGACAAAAATAGAATAGAATAATAAACCCCGTTGTTCTTATTATCCACCTTCAGCAATTAACACATGGCCCAAATTTTATTTTGTTTCTACCGTTTCCCCTGGCAGATTATTTCAGAGCATATCCTAAGTAGTCCATCGTTTCTTCTGAAATAAAGGTTTTTATTGTTAATTTCTTAAATATTTCATTGTGAAATAATACATATTTTTCATAGTACATATTATAAAATAATCTTTTTTATGTAACATATAAGTAAATTTGATGTGTAATAATGAAAACTCATGAACCTACCTCCTAATTTAAGAAGTGGAGCATTGCCGGGCGTAGTGGCTCACACCTGTAATCCTAGCACTTTGGATGGCGAGGCAGGCAGATCATTTGAGGTCAGGAGTTCGAGACCAGCCCGGCCAACATAGTGAAACCTTGTCAGCTGGGTGTGGTGGTGCACGCCTGTAATCCCAGCTACTTGGGAAGCTGAAGCAGGAGAATCAAAACCTCCATCTCCTGAGTTCATGCATCCTCTCCTGCCTCGGCTTCCCAGGTAGCTGGGATTACAGGCATGCACCACCATCCCCAGCTGATTTTTGTGTTTTTAGTAGAAACAGAGTTTCACCATGTTGGCCGGGCTGGTCTCAAACTCCTGACCTCAAGTGATCCACCTGCCTTGGCCTCCGAAAGTGCTGGGATTACAGCCGTGAGCCAAGTGCACCTGGCCTCCTCAATCAATCTTAATTCTCCTTTTACCTATCAAGAGTTACTTGCTATTCTGAATATTTTTTATTCTCTTGCTTTTCTTTAAATGTTTATTAATTTATTTCTCTTAGTAATACATTATTAGTTTTGCTTAATTTTAAACTTTTGTTAGTGTATCTGTACTGTATATGTTCTGTGACTTGCATTTGTCATCTAGTAGCCAAGTGGCTATAGTTAATCCATTTTCACTACCACAAAATATTTCACTGGGTAACTACATTACAATATCTAGGAGTGGAATTTTCAAGTCATGGGGTAAGTGTATGTTTAGCGTAAAGCAAGATAATGTCAACTTCTTTTATAAATAGAATAGCAGTTTTTGAGTTCTGATTGCTTACATGCTTGTCAACACTTGGTATGCTTTCTCTCTTCATTCATTCAAATAGCTCAGATTGTAACATTTGGTATTTGTAACCTTAAACATTGTTGCCAATTTCTTTTGAGAGGGGGTTTTGCTGTGTTGCCCAGGCTAGTTTTGAACTCTTTAGGCTCAAGCCATCTGCCTGCCTCAGCCTCCCAAAGTGCTGGGATTATAGGCACAAGGCACTGTGCTCAGCTTCAATTTTGTTTTTAATTTTTACAAAAGATAAAAAGAGTTGAGGTATTATATCTGAATATTTACAGATTATGTTGATTTAGGGATATGGATTCTTCTCCAGTGTTTTAAAAAAATCATTTACTCCACAGATATTGGTGGCATGTTTCTCTATAACTGCTATTCTATCAGAGTCAAAGATAAAAAATGCACTTTCAGCTGGGCGTGGTGGCTCACGCCTGTAATCCCAGTACTTTGGGAGGCTGAGATGGGCAGATCACCTGAGGTCAGGAGTTTGAGACCAGCCTGACCAACATGGAGAAACCCTGTCTCTATTAAAAATACAAAATTAGCCAGGCATGGTGATGCATGCCTGTAATCCCAGTTACTTGGGAGGCTGAGGCAGGAGAATCACTCGAACCTGGGAGGCGGAGGTTGTGGTGAGCCGAGATTGCGCCATTACACTCCAGCCTGGGTAACGAGCAAAACTCCATCTCAAAAAAAAAAAAAGCACTTTCTGCTGTCATGTCACTCATTGTCTATAAGGGGAAATAGATCACTAGACAGTATACTACATTATGTGTTAATAAATGCTACAGTACAGCCTGGGCAACATGGCGAAACACTGTCTCTCCAAAAAATAAGTTAGTTGTGGTAGTATGTACCTTCAGAACCAGCTATTGGGAGGCTGAGGTTGGAGAATCACCTGAGCTTGAAAGGTCAAGGCTGCAGTGAGCCGTGATTGTGCCATTGCACTCCAGCCTGGGCAACAGAGTGAGACCCTGTCTCCAAAAAAAAAAAAAAAAAAAAAAAAGCTACAATATACTTATTTATATAAGATTCCAAGATGGCAGAAGGAGGCAGTAGTCAAATTGCAGTGGAGGAGCAGAGATGGTGTTCAGAGAAAGTTTACAGTTCAACTTACATTTGAATTGGGTCTTGGCTGATGTTCACTAAGATAAAAGAGAGGAAAGGAGAATTCAGGCAGAGGGAAGAGTGTAGAGGCATAGAGGTATGCATGATACATCCCAGAGAATCTGGTGGAACTACAAATAGTTTGTGGCTACATGATAAAGTGCTGAGGGAAAGAGGAGACAGGGGCCAGATCCTATAAGGTCTTGTATGTTGTAAATGCTATGAGAAGACTTGACCTATTCCATGCTTCATTTAAACACCACCTAACCAAGAGATGAATGATGATTGGATGAGGCCAAGCAGATACTTCTTCTATAATGGTAGGAGACATCTATTTCTGCCAGATAGGAAGAACATTAAATGCCATTAGAATTTTCTTGAAGTATAACTTAAATCTTATTTCTCTTTATCTTAGCGGAGTTAGTTACAAAACTTTATGAGGCAGCTGTGAAGAAAGTTCCCAATAGTGAGGAGTATCACTCTCACCTCTTCATGGCCTATGCCAGAGTGGGTGAATACAAGAAAATGCAACAGGTAATTTGATCCCCAAACCTACTGGGCTATGGGATTTACTGTTAGAAGTAAAAGTCTCTTTCGTGTGAGTTAACTGCGCTGGGTGTGTGTGTGTAGAATTGAATTTATGGATTTTTTTTGTGTGGAGGTCAGTCAGTTGTTTTCCTTATGTGTTTAAAGTTGAACTGTTTTTCAAGATCTTTAAATGTTTTATTTGGGAATAAGTTGATTGTTCTTTTGTGGCCTGATGTTATGTTTTGTTTGGTTTTGGTAATTCAGCTTCAGATTGTCCCACTGCATCAGATTGCTGTTAAATTTTTAGAAAATGGGCAGATATACCAGAGCAAAAAATGAACAACTATGGAAAGAGTAAATTTAAAGGTTACATCTAATTTGTAAATTTAAACTGTTGATAGCCTGCTAAGATTTTTAAATCCACCAGGGGAAGAATCCCTGTTGCCTGACATGTTTCTTTTTAAATTTATTTTTTGTTTTTTTTGTTTTTGGTTTAAGGCAGCTTATTTGGCCGCTACCATATTTTAGGTATTCTTTACATACATCTGAAGGAGCCTCATTTGAACACATTTAAATTAGGTTGCGAGTAAAGCTAACATCTCAGAGAAATGAAATCAGAACTATTAAGTCCATAAATGGCTATGATGTCAAGCTAGTATTTTTCTTTTTCTTCTTTTTTTGAGATGGGATTTTTCTGTTGTTACCCAGGCTGGAGTGCAATAGTGCGATCTCGGCTCACTGCAACCTCTGCCTCCTGGGTTCAATGATTCTCCTGCCTCAGCCTCCTGAGTAGCTGGGATTACATGCATGCGCCACCACTCCCGGCTAATTTTGTATTTTTAGTAGAGACAGGGTTTCTCCATGTTGGTCAGGCTGGTCTCGAACTCCCGACCTCAGGTGATCTGCCCGCCTTGGCCTCTCAAAGTGATGGGATTACAGGCGTGAGCCACCACACCCAGCCCAAGCTAGTACTTTTTTAGAAATGCTTTCTTTGTGGGTATAATATCTTCTGAAGGCAAAATGTTTTGTGTTTTCATCTTATTCTTTACATTAAATACCAAGTTACAACAGTAGATAATTTGGGCAGGGTGGCAGATACTATATTAATATAAATATAAATTCTTAAAATCAGTCTCTGTATTTTAAGTTTATGCAAGTTTTAACATTTGGAGAATTTT
This sequence comes from Chlorocebus sabaeus, assembly GCF_047675955.1. Lineage (NCBI taxonomy): Eukaryota > Metazoa > Chordata > Mammalia > Primates > Cercopithecidae > Chlorocebus > Chlorocebus sabaeus. Next base: position 109,219,693 of record NC_132914.1, on the reverse strand, counting down.
TTTTTTTTTTCTCTCTTGTGATGGAGTCTTGCTCTGTTGCCCAGGCTGGAGTGCAGTGGCACGATCTTCGCTCACTGCAACTTCTGCCTCCCAGGTTCAAGCGCTTCTCCTGCCTGAGCCTCCCAAGTAGCTGTGATTACAGGTGCACACCACCACACCCGGCTAATTTTTGTGTTTTTAGTAGAGGCGAGGTTTCACCATGTTGGCCAGGCTGGTCTCAAACTCCTCACCTCAAGTGATCCGCCCACCTTGGCCTCCCAAAGTGCTGGGATTACAGATGTGAGCCAGTGCGCTCAACTGGAGAAATTTTTTGAGGGATCTCAATGTAATTATTTAATAACATTTTATTAATTTATTTACGGAAAGGTATTTAGACATTATAATTTTTAAAAATGTAAAATGGCTGTGGGTGTGTATTTATATATAAATATAAATATATATATATATATATATTTTTTTTTTTTTTGGAGACAGTCTGGCTCAGTCATCCAGGCTGGAATCCAGTGATATGATCTCGTCTCACTGCAACCTTCATCTCCTGGGTTCAAGCGATTCTTCTGCCTCAGCCTCCCGAGTACTGGGACTACAGGTGCACGTCACCACACCTGGCTAATTTTTGTATTTTTAATAGAGATGGGGTTTCACCATATTGGCCAGGCTGGTCTCGAACTCATGATCTCATGATCTGCCCACCTCAGCCTCCCAAAGTGCTGGGATTACAGGCGTGAGCCACCGTGCCCAGCCATAAAATGGGTATATTTTTTTAAATTGGCAATGCTAACATATATACATATAAATCCTTAATATCATTTTTATTTGTAAGATTATTATTATTATTATTTTTTTGAGACGGAGTCTTGCTCTGTCGCCCAGGTTGGAGTGCAGTGGCTGGATCTCAGCTCACTGCAAGCTCCGCCTCCCGGGTTCATGCCATTCTCCTGCCTCAGCCTCTGGAGTAGCTGGGACTACAGGCGCCCGTCACCTCGCCCGGCTAGTTTTTTTGTATTTTTTAGTAGAGATGGGGTTTCACTGTGTTAGCCAGGATGGCCCTGATCTCCTGACCTCGTGATCTGCCCGTCTTGGCCTCCCAAAGTGCTGAGATTACAGACTTGAGCCACAGCGCCCGGGCTAAGATTATGTTTTAAGCAAAGTGTATTAAATATTCATTCAGAAGGACAGAGTAAAAGAAGTTATAGTTCATCCCTATGGTACATAAAATGCATTCCCCCATCTCTCCAAATAATACTGGGTGTCTTTATATGGTTGACATAGAAAGATGTTCCCAGTATATGTTAATTGAGACAAGCAGTGGCCTTCTCTTCCCATTCTTCTCATGTTGTCCTCAAAAGGATATACTTCTTTTCTTTCTTTTTCTTTTTTTGAGATAGACTCTCTCTGTCGCCTAGGCTGGAGTGCTGTGGTGTAATCTCAGCTTAACTGTAAACTCTGCCTCCTGGGTTCAAGTGATTCTCCCACCTCTGCCTCCCAAGTAGCTGGGATTACAGGTGCCTGCCACCACACCTGGCTAATTTTTTTTTTTTTTTTTTTTGAGATGAAGCCTCACTCTCTGTTGCCCAGGCTGGAGTGCAGTGGTGTGATCTCGGCTCACTGCAACCTCTGCCTCCCGGGTTCAAGCGATTCTCCTGCCTCAGCCTCCTGAGTAGCTGGGGTTGCAGGTGCACACCGCCATGCCCAGCTAATTTTTGTATTTTTAGTAGAGACGGAGTTTCACCATATTGGTCAGGCTGGTCTCAAACTCCTGACCTCGTGACCCACCAGCCTCAGCCTCCCAAAGTGCTGGGATTACAGGCGTGAACCACTGCACTTGGCTAACTTCTGCATTTTTAATAGAGACAGGCTTTCACCATATTGGCTGGGCTGGTCTCAAACTCCTGACGTCAAGTGATCTACCTGCCTCAGCTTCCCAAAAGTGTTGGGATTACAGGCGTAAGCCACTGCACCCGGCTAATTTTTTTTTATTTACTTATTGAGTCTCGCTCTGTCTCCAGACTGGAGTGCAGTGGCGCGATCTTGGCTCACTACAACCTCGCCTCCTGGGTTCGAGAGATCCTCCTGTCTCAGCCTCCTGAGTAGCTGGGACTACAGGTGCGCGCCACTATGCCCAGCTAATTTTTTGTATTTTTAGTAGAGACAGGGTTTCACCATGCTGGCCAGGCTGGTCTCCATCTCTTGACCTCATGATCCGCCCACCTTGGCCTCCCAAAGTGCTGGGATTACAGGCGTGAGCCACTGCACCCTGCCTGCGCCTGGCTAATTTTTATACTGTTGCTGCTTAAGGAAGTTACAGTTTCTTAGCTTAAGTATGTTTATTTTGAGTGTGAAATGTCAGTCTGAGGTATTTCACAAGTTTAATGTCATATTTCATATGGATAAAGGTTTTTGTTTGCTTTGCTGATTGTTGATTTTCCATTGCCTAGAATAGCATCTGCACATTAATTTGTTAAGCAAATACAGTTTGTATAAACTGGTGGAGGTAGGAGGGAGGGAAACTTAAGAGCTTCTGCTGCCCCAAATAACATTTCTGGCTGGTGATTCTGAAACCACCATAAATGAAGAGTAGCTAGTTTTTCATATGGTGATAAGGTTTTTCTTTTCCTGTAAATGGCATTCTCATTCTGCGTCACCAACTTAGATTCATGTTTTTAAACTTGTCTGTCATCAAAAATTTTGTTTTAGCAGATTATCAGAGCCTGCAAGATCATAGGGTATGGACATGAAATTTTTGCCTTGCATTTTATATTAATTCATATTCTAATGTTACATATTTTTATCTCTGTATGTCTTATAAAAATGTTTTCCCATATTCTCAAGTAAAATGGATTTCTTAACTTTTATTTATTTTTAAACATTTATTTATTTTTTGTAGAGATGAGATTTCACTGTGTTTCCCAGACTGGTCTTGAACTGCTGGGTTCAAGCAGTCCTCCTGCCTTGGCTTCCCAAAGTGCAGGGATTACAGGCATGAGCCACTGTACCCAGCCAGTTTTCTAACTCAAAGAAAAAATTATTATTTTTTATTTTGATTGTAAAGTCTTCCCAGGGATCAATTGAATTTCCTAACATTTTTCATTTTATACCTGTGGAGTATATGTACCCCAGTGTTAGAAGCAGGAGCCTCAGACCATCTTAGACTCTCCTATCCTTTATGTCCTTGTTGTCTCTAGATCATCTTCATTCTACTGCTGCTGTATCTTTTTTTTTTTTTTTTTTTTTTGACATGGGGTTTCACTCTTGTCGCCCAGGCTGGAGTTCAGTGGTGCAATTCCGGCCTACTGCAACCTCCACCTCCTGGGTTCAAGCGATTCTCCTGCCTCAGCCCCCTGAGTAGCTGAGATTACAGGCACCCACCTCCACGCCCAGCTAATTTTCATATTTTTAGTAGAGACAGAGTTTCACCATCACTTTTATCTTTTACCCTAACTTTATTGGCCAAACTGGTCTCGAACTCCTGACCTCAGGTAATCCTCCTGCCTTGGCCTCCCAAAGTGTTGGGATTATAGGCGTGAGCTATGGTGCCCGGCCTCTGCTGTATCTTTCCAGGTTTCTCTTCTGTTTGATCTACCCCATCCTGGTTTTGTGCCTCATCACCTCGCCTTTTCTTTCTTCCTACTTTGTCTCTTCACAGTACTGCTAAGATACTATTCCTAGAAGAGTATAGATTTATATATATCACTTCTCTATTCTGTATAGGCTCCTTTTTTAACACCTTACAACAAAAGTACCTTGGCCTATCTTTCAACACTTTTCCTACTACTCTGAATTGTTTTAGCCAGATATCCTACTTGTTTTTATCAGCATATATCCCTTAACTTTCTTGAATGTTTTTTGTTCAGACTCATTTTTCTCCTACTTTGAGGTGATTCATTTACCCATTCACTGCAAATATTTGTAGTTTTATATGTATCGTTACCACACCCCTGCACCCCGCCGCCATGTTCTGTTTGACTTCAAAGTCATCTGAAAGATGGCTACCTTGGAGGGGCTTTAATTATAACGTTCTCCTCTCTACTTTCCCTTAAGGAAAGAAGAGGTAAGAAAATGAACAACTTTGCCTTCCTTGGAAAAACCCTAGCATGGTGTTTTATATAGGACATTTATTTTTATATTTTAGTTTTATCATTTTGATTTTGAGACAGAGTCTCTGTTGCCCTCGCTGGAGTGCAGTGGTGTGATCACAGCTCACTGTAGCCTCGATCTCCCTGGGCTCAGGTGATCTTCCCACCTTAGCCCCTCACCAGTAGCTGGGACCACAGGTGCTTGCCACCACCCTGGTTAACACATATATGTGTGTGTGTGTGTGTGTGTGTGTGTGTGTGTAAGATTTTACAGTGTTGCCCAGGCTAGTCTCAAACTCCTTGAGCTCAAATGATCCTCCTGTCTCAACTTCCCAAAATGTTGGGATTACAGGCATGAGTCATCATGGCTGGCCTAGGACATTTATTTTTTATTATTATTTATTTATTTTTTGGAGACAGAGTCTCATTCTGTTGCCCACGCTAGAGTGCAGTGGCGCAATATCTGGTCACTGCAACCTCCACCTCCCAGGTTCAAGCGATTCTCTATCTTAGCCTCCCGAGTAGCTTGGATTACAGGTCCCTGCTGCCAAATCCAGCTAATGTTTGTATTTTTAGTAGAGATGGAGTTTCTCCATGTTGGCTCGCCTGGTCTCGAACTCCTGACCTCAGGTGATCTGCCAGCCTCGGCCTCCGAAAGTGCTGGGATTACAGGCATGAGCCACTGTGCCTGGCCCAGGACATTTATTTTTATTGCTAAATACATTTCAGTCATTTATGTATTTGTTTTCTCCCTCGCTTTTAAATGGCTTTGGGACAGGGACTCGATCTTTGAATCTTTGTTGGGAATAGATAGTTTCTTCTACTTCATAGGAGCTCCATTAGATCGGCAGTAATTTTGGAACTAGATTGGCAGTAGGCAAAAGATTAAAAAACATATGAAAATTACTTGATGGAGTTTTTAGCGTCAATTACTAGTTGGCTAATTATGGATACAGTCTAAATTATGCTTGAATAGGTCTATTCTTTTTTAAAAGCATGTTCCTGCTTTTAAGTATTTGCATATTATACATTTTATAATGAAAGATTTCAGTCCTAATTATTGGAATCTTGAAGTAACCATATTATTTTCCTAAGAAGAATTTTTGAATTATGGCATAGTAATCTTTTCTGATATTGAAGTTTAAGTGTATTCTCTGGGCTTGTTTATTTGTTTTTACTAATAACTGGTTAGTATGGTATCTTCAGTAAAGTTTATTGATGTATAGTACACTTACAAGCCACATTTTGTGTTTGCTTTGTAGTTTGCTAGAACTATATTGGATTGCAGTGTATTCTGGAAATATCGGACTTTAGGCCGGGCGCGGTGGCTCAAGCCTGTAATCCCAGCACTTTGGGAGGCCGAGACGGGCGGATCACGAGGTCAGGAGATCGAGACCATCCTGGCTAACACGGTGAAACCCCGTCTCTACTGAAAAATACAAAAAAAACTAGCTGGGCGAGGTGGCGGGTGCCTGTAGTCCCAGCTACTTGGGAGGCTGAGGCAGGAGAATGGCGTGAACCCGGGAGGCGGAGCTTGCAGTGAGCCGGGATCGCGCCACTGCACTCCAGCCTGGGCGACAGAGCGAGACTCCGTCTCAAAAAAAAAAAAAAAAAAAAAAAATCGGACTTTAATTTTAGAAAATTCTGATTCAGAAATTGAAGTGTCACTCATAACATGAATATTCACCTTTGTGATTACTACTATTGCTATAGCCATCAAGTCACTAGGCATTTACTAACTGGGATATGTAAATATATTGCTGTTCTCCCAATAAATTTTTTGTCATGTGTCTAGATCATTAATCCCCCTCTGTATGGTGTTTCTAAATAAAATATTTATGGTTCTCTTTTAGGCTGGCATGGCTCTATATAAGATTGTCCCCAAAAATCCCTACTACTTTTGGTCTGTGATGAGCTTAATTATGCAAGTGAGTATGGCATTCAGAATGGGATTGAGGTTTGGTTTTATTTTTTATATAGTCATTGTCCTCAATGTGTCTTCTGAACTTTTTTTTTTTTTTGAGGCAGGGTCACGCTGTCACCCAGGCAGGAGTACAGTGGTGCAATCAATCATAGCTCACTGCTGCCTTGACCTCCTAGGCTCAAATAGTCCCTCTACCTCAGCCTCCCAAGTATCTGGGACTACAGGTGTATACCACCTTGCCTGGCTAATTAAAACAAAATTTTTTTTTTTGGTCAGGTGTGGTGGGTCACGCCTGTAATCCCAGCACTTTGGGAGGCCGAGGTGAGTGGATCACGAGGTCAGGAAATCGAGACCATCCTGACCAACATGGTGAAACCCCATCTCTACTAAAAATATAAAAATTAGCTGGGCGTGGTGGCACGTGCCTGTAATCGCAGCTACTCTGGAGGCTGAGGCAGAAGGATCACTTGAACTTGGGAGGTGGAGGTTGCAGTGAGATGAGATTGTACCACTGGATTCCAGCTCGGGCGACAGAATGAGACTGTTCAAGACCAGGCTGGTCTTGAACTCCTGGCCTCAAGCAATCAGTCCTCCTGCCTCAGCCTCCCAAAGTGCTGGGATTACAGGCATCAGCCTCTGCATCTGACTGTGAACATTTTGCGTAATGTGTTGCAGCATGTCAGACAGGGAGTTTGTGTTGTCAGTTGACTTAAGTTAGGGATTTTGAGTATTCTTTATGAGTTGGTATATCAGTTTATTTGTGGGTAGCATGGACTGTATTTCCCCTGAATCTCTGATCTATTGCTGGGTTGCTTGATCAAGCATGAGCCTTGAAATGTTTGATATTACAACTTGATGTTTGCCTTTAGGACAACATTGCTGGTTAGTTAATGGCTCATTGAACTGGGTGGCCTTCTTTTATCACTTCTCCTTTCTGAGCCTCAGTTTGCTCTTTTGCAGAAAGGAGACACTTCTCTCCCAGGGACCCAAGTGAGATTCTGTATAGGAGAGGATAGGGAGGAAGGATTTAAAAGTAGTGATTAAGAACAGATGTTATGGGGTCAGAGAGGTCTGCTTTCATATGTTAGCTTTACCACATGTCTGGTAAAGCTGTTTGGGAAATCTCTTAACTTTATTTATTTATTTTTTTTTTCTGTTGTCCAAACTGGAGTGCATGGCACAATGCACCTCCTAGGTTCAAGTGATTCTCATGCCTCAGCCTCCCAAGCAGCTAGGATTACAATCATGCACCACCACATACACCCAGCTAATTTTAAAATTTTTTTTCAGTAGAGATGGGGGTTTTGCCATGTTGGCCAGGCTGGTCTCAAAACTTCTGGCCCAAGGGATCCACCTGTCTCAGCCTCCCAGAGTGTTAAGTTTATAGTCATGAGCCACCACTCCTGGCCTAACCTTAGTTTCTTTGTAAAATAAGCATAACATCTACTTTGAAAGGTTGTTTACAAGGGTTAAGTGAGCTGTGAGCAGATTCTGACGTTATTAACTTTATGAATTTCATGTGTTAATTTTTGTTACCAATTTAAGGTAACTAGCTACTAGTAAACTGTAATGAAAGGAATTGGCATTTCTCTTCCAGTATGTGAACATCTCAAAGATACCTGGAAGGCTTTCCTCTTCAAATACCTGATAATACTCATAAATAATAAACGGTATAGGCATGCTACCTCTTTATATTCTTTTAGAAAAATGTATAAATAACTGACTTAAATGCTAGGTTGTATTGTGGAAGCTCAGTATTTCAAGAACACATAGGATAATGAATCTTTAGCAGAGAAATCTTTTGTAAAACAAACCACTCTGTAATGTGCCTCCTTGGCAGGGAATTCATATTAGGTCTGATATTTGACATGATGGATTGATAATTATGTGCCCAATTAATGGTAATGTTACTATCAATAGCGCAAGCAGGGGAGAAATTAGAATGAAACGTTATTTTTCTTCTTTCAGTCTATATCGGCACAGGATGAAAACCTCTCAAAAACAATGTTTCTGCCCCTTGCTGAGAGAATGGTAGAAAAAATGGTGAAAGAGGACAAGATAGAAGCTGAGGCTGAAGTGAGTATTTTAAGCCCACTTTTGTGTTTTCATTTTTTTGCTGGTGCTACAATATTATGTTATAATACTATAAACTGTTGTTTTGTTCCAGTTTGATAGCTGGGTCCTCACTCTTGGCCTTTGGGTAAATGTGAAGCCCTCAGCTTAGGTCTAATCACTGAGCTGTTTCTAGCAAGTACTCTAGGCTGAGATGTATATAGATGGGAGAGAGATAGATGGAGAAGATCCTGTTACCTTTTTCTTACTGTCAGTTTCATCTCATTTGAAGACATGCTCTATTAAATAACTTTTTAGAAACCTATAAATTACTATCTATTATTGAAAAGTTTCAGAGGTTGCACTTCTTGTTTTTTTTTTCTGTAAGGTTGAACTTTATTATATGATCCTGGAACGTTTGGGAAAGTACCAGGAGGCCTTGGATGTCATCAGAGGGAAATTAGGAGGTAATTTTTAAAAATTGTCTTAAAGCTTTTTTTTTTCCTATTTAAACATGAAAAATGGTTATCGTAGAAAATTTCCACGTAAGGATATAAAGACATAAACACTTTTGATCATTTTGTTATATTCTTCCAGACTTTTCTGTATGTTGTAAATTTATTTTTAAAAATGTTTTTACTTGAAAATAACAGATTCAGAAACTTCAAGAAATGTGTAAGGTTATGCTTCAGATCTCTAGCCTTCTTCCCATAGGTTTTCCTCCAGTTATACTTTATATTCTTCAAAAGATTCATCTTCTCCACTTTTTTTTTCTTTTTCTTAAACAGAAATGAAAACATAGTATGCCTGGCTCATAGAATAATCTTATTCAGTTAGCGCAATGTTTTTATTAAAAAAATTTTTTTCTTTAAAAATTTTAAATTAATGCCCCTCTAGTTAGGATTTGTATTCTGTAGATACCACAAACATTCCTTCTTTATTTACATTTTTGTCCTATGAAGGCATTTGAGTTTGTGAACTCTGCTCTGCATACTCTTATACCCATTATTTTTATTAATTATTGATTTATTTTAAAGAGATGAGGGCTCACTGTGTTGCTGAGGCTGGACTTGAACTCCTGGGCTCAAGCAATTCTCCCATCTCAGCCTCCCAAGTAACTAGGACTAGGGGCACACACCACCACACTGGGCTCCATTGTTTCTATTTTTTTTTTTTTTTTTTTTTTTTTTTGGAGGCAGAGTCTCGCTCTGTGGCCAGGCTGGAGTGCAATGGTGTAATCTCAGCTCACTGCAACCTCCGTCTCCTGGGTTCAAGTGATTCTCCTGCCTCAGCCTCCTGAGTAGCTGGGATTACAGTCATATACCACCACGCCCAGCTAATTTTTGTATTTTTAGTAGAGACGGGGTTTCACAATGTTGACCAGGCTGGTCTCAAACTCCTGATCTCAAGTGATCTGCCTGCCTCGGCCTCCCAAAGTGCTGGGATTATAGGTGTGAGCCACCACACCTGGCCTCCATTATTTTATTATTATTTTAACTAAATTGTATTTCCTAGAGATAAAGTTCACTACCTCACTCTCTTTAATGACTGTCCAGTGTTCCACAGTGTGAATATAGAAATTTACTTAACCAGTTTTTGGTGCATATTTAGGCTACTCACAAGAAACTACTTCCTTTTTTTTTTTTTTTGGAGACAGGGCCTTGCTCTGTTAGCGAGGCTAGAATGCAGTAGCACCATCACAGCTCACTGCAGCCTTGACCTCCGGGGTTTAAGTTATCCTTTCACTACAGCCTCCTAAATTGTTAGGACTCCAGGCGTATGCCACTAAACCTGGCCAATTTTTACATTTTTTGTAGAGGCAGGGTCTCACTATGTTGCCCAGGCTGGTCTTGAACTCCTGGGCTCAAGTGATCTGCCTGCTTCAGCCTCCCAAAGTGCTAGGATTACTACAGGTGTGACTTGTCATGCCTGGCCTTTTTTTTTTTTTTTTTTTTCCTTTTTTTAAAAACTAGATTATAGTTCTATAGATAGTTAAAATTTAGATTCTCAACAGGAAATTCATAATGTAATTTTTGGTATCCTTAATCTACTAAACAGTTGGGCAAATCTAATTTGGTCAGAACTATCATCCTAGTTTTTTTGTTTTCAGTTGTTTGGAAAGAGTTTGATTCATCTCCACTCTTTTTTTGTGTTCTTTCAACATCTCATCTTTCTTACCTCACGTCAGCCCAGCCCTATTTGATATTTTGGAACTGTATGGATGGGCAGCCTGTCTATGGACTAAATTTACTAGTCCCTAGATGCTGTTGGGATTTTATAAGTATATCCCATGTACTGTTAATAGATCTTCAACCCAATACATTGTGGAACCTATCATTTTACAAAGAAAATAATTATAAAAATTTACTGTCAGTAATGTACTTTTTTCTTTGAAGTAAAATAATCTTTAATAAGATAGTAGTAGTTTGTATGTAATAGTGGTCCCATTTTGTAAGAGAGTGAATTAAAAAATGTGACATTTAGGCCGGGCCCGGTAGCTCACAGTAGTAATCCCAGCACTTTAGGAGGCTGAGATGGGTGGATCACCTGAGGTCAGGAGTTTAAGACCAGCCTGGCCAACATGGTGAAACCCTGTCTCTACTAAAAAATACAAAAATCAGCCAGGCGTGGTGGCAGGTGCCTGTAATCCCAGCCACTTGAGAGGCTGAGACAGGAGAATCGCTTGAACCCAGGAGGTGGAGGTTGCAGTGAGCCAAGATCATGCCATTGCACTCCAGCCTGGGTGACAAGAGTGAAACTCCATCTCAAAAAAAAAAAAATAAAAAAGGAAGAAAAGAAAATGTGACATTTTCCTTCTTGTGGTTGGACTCTATCTGGTAATTGTCAGAAATGAAACCAGCTTACCAACTTTTACAACTTTTGATTTTAGAGAAGTTGACAAGTGAGATTCAGAGTCGGGAAAATAAATGCATGGCTATGTACAAGAAGCTGAGCAGGTGGCCAGAGTGCAATGCCCTTTCCCGGCGCCTCTTACTAAAAAAGTAAGTAAAAGCTTTCTTTTGTACCATTTGACTATAGTGAGGCTCTAAGACCTCACTGTTGATTTTCTTGGTGTCTTGTATTTTAAAGTTTCTGGGCATAAAGTTTTCTTATAGTAGTTGTGTCCTGCATGTTTGTAAAAGTTTGTAAGGAGCCTTCATCTTTCAGTAGAGTATTATAATGGTACTTGTAGTCTGGGCGTGGTGGCTCATGCCTATAATCCCAGCATTTTGGGAGGCCAAGGCGGGCAGATCACTTGAGGTCAGGAGTTTGAGACCAGCCTGGCCAACATGGCAAAACCCTGTCTTTACTAAAAATACAAAAATTAGCTAGTCATGGTCGTGCGTGCCTGTAGTCCCAGCTCCTTGGGAGGCTGAGGCACAAGAATCACTTGAACCCGGGAGGTGGAGGTTGCAGTGAGCTGAGATCGTGCCACTGCACTCCAGCCTGAGTGACAGAGTGAGACTCCATCTCAAAAAGAAAAAAAAAGATACTTGTGACCATGGTGCTGAATTCTAGTTAGGGTTTAAGAATGAACACTGAAAATCATTAATTTCTCAAATTCAGTATTCCCCTGAAAGAGAGAGCCTTCATTCTTTGCTACAGCACTTCTCTCCCCTTCCCTCCATTTTGGAAGTGCTTATGTGGGGACTTTTCTGTTATGAATATTAGTTTTCTAGACCTGGTCATTTTATTGAGGGAAAGAGTAGCTTACTAGTCTTTACAAATACAAAGTAGTATTACTTTGAAAATGCCTCTGGAGTGCCTTTTAGAGTTGCAAAGGAAACATGGAGTGGGTGGGGGTGAGCCAACCTACTACATACTGAAATGTAACTTACAAAATAAATTGAATATCATGGTTCCTAAGGCAGATCTGTCACAACTTGAGTTTAATCCTGTGTGCATCATTCAATCTGATTTTAGCTCAGATGACTGGCAGTTCTATCTGACTTATTTCGATTCTGTCTTTCGACTGATTGAAGAGGCCTGGACTCCTCCTGCTGAAGGTGAACAGTAAGTTGTCTTCTTTCCTGAATTACAATGGCGCTTTTTAATATAGTGTAGTGAAAGGATTTCATTATAAGCCAATTGAATTCTCTTTTTCTGTCTCAATAAAGTATTCCTTTCAAAGTAAGAGATTTTTTCCTATTTTTTAAAGTATAAAATACACAAGTTCATTCTAAAAATCATGTTAGTTCCGAAATATGTGGTGTGCTAATTTCCACTTATCCTACCATTCCAGAAATAACTCTTTTTAACAGTTTGGTGCCTTTTTGCCAGATTTATTTTCATGTTTATGCTAAGATAATTATTCTTTTTCTTTTTCTCTTTTTTTTTTTGAGACGGAGATTGACTCTTGTCACCTAGGCTGGAGTGCAATGGCATGATCTTGGCTCACTGCAACCTCCGCCTCCCAGATTCAAGCAGTTCTCCTGCTGCAGCCTTCCGAATAGCTGGGACTACAGGTGCCCGCCGCCATGCCCAGCGAATTTTTGTATTTTTGGTAGAGACGGGGTTTCACTGTGTTGGCCAGGATGGTCTCGAACTCCTGACCTCAGGTGATCCACCCACCACAACATCTCAGCCTCCCAAACTGCTGGGATTACAGGCATGAGCCATTGCGTCCAGCTTAATTATCCTTATATTTAATATAAAAATGGGATTGTATTAGACATGATTTGCAACCTGTTATTTTCTGCCTTAAAATATTTCTTGAACATCTTTCATTTCTGGTACATGTAGATCTCTTTCATTTTTTTTTTTTTTCCCAGCAGCTTAGGAGTACTCCAGATGTACCATAATTCATTTAGCCTTTTCCCTATTGATGATACTTGGATTTTTGAAGATCTCTCTTTTTTTCCTTTGTCCTTTTGTTATTGGCTATTGTATGCAGTACTACAATAAAATTTTTTTTTTCCTTTTTATAGGCATCTAGAGGTAAATGAATAAATGGCATCTTTTAAAAAATCAATACAGAAGTCAGATTCAAGATGACAGTTATGAGCTGATGCTTGCTTCATAATATTAACTACATTACCTAATTTTTCTTAGCTTTCATTCTTTTTTTTTTTTTTTTGAGACGGAGTCTCTCTCTCTTGCCCAGGCTGGAGTGCAGTGGTGCAATCTCGGCTCACTGCAACCTCCGCCTGCCAGGTTCAAACAATTCTCCTGCCTCAGCCTCCCAAGTAGCTGGGACTACAGGCGCTCCCCACCACACCTGGCTAATTTTTTTTGTATTTTTAGTAGAGACAGGTTTCACCATGCTGGCCAGGCTGGTCTTGAACTCCTGACCTCATGATCCGCCTGCCTCGGCCTCCCAAAGTGCTGGGATTACAGGTGTGAGCCACCACACCCAGCTTCAGCTTTCATTCTTAAAGCGGTAAAATGTACAAGACCCCATCTCAAAAATATATGTGTGTGTGTGTATTTAATTTTTAATTTTTGTTTTTTTTGAGACAGAGTCTCACTCTGTCCCCTAGACTGGAGTGCAGTGGTGTGATCTTGGCTCACTGCAACCTCTGACTCCTGGGCTCAAGTGATCCTTTTGCCTCAGTCCCCAAAGTAGCTGGGACTACAGGCATGAACCACCACACCTGCCTAATTTTTGTATTTTTTTAGAGATGAGGTTTCACCATGTTGCCCGGGCTGATCTTGAACTCATAAGCTCAAGTGAGCCACCCTCCTTGGCCTCCCATACAGGTGTGAGCCACCATGCCTGGCCTTTTTTTTTTTTTTTTTTTTTTTTTGAGATGGGGACTTGCTCTGACACCCAGTCTGGAGTGCAGTGGTGTGATACTGCCTTCCACTGTAATCTCTGCCTCCCAGGCACAAGTGATCATCCCACAGCAGCCTTCCAAGTAGCTGAGACTGCAGGTGTGCACCACCACAATTGGCTAAGTTTAAAATTTTTTGTAGAGATGAGGTCTCCATGCATTGCCTAGGCTGGTCTCAAACTCATGGGCCCAAGCAGTCCTCCCACCTCAGCATCCCAAAGTGCTGGAATTTCAAATGTGAGCCACCACACCCAGCCTTCTATTTTTATTAGGCAATATTTTTTCTTTTTTCTTTTTCTTTTTTTTTTTTTGAGATGGAGTCTCGCTGTGTCATCTAGGCTGGAGTGCATTGGTGTGATCTTGGCTCACTGCAACCTCTCCCTCCCGGGTTCAAGTGATTCTCCTGCCTCACCCTTCTGAGTAGCTGGGACTACAGGTGCATGCCACCACGCCCGGCTAATTTTTTGTACTTTTAGTAGAGATGGGGTTTCACCATGTTGGCCAGGCTGGTCTCGAACTCCTGACCTCACGTGATCCGCCCACCTTGGGCTCCCAAAGTGCTGGGATTACAGGTGTGAGCCACCATGCCCGGCCAGGCAATATTTCATATAGACAAAATTATTCTTTCTTTTTTAAAAAAGGTTAAGTTATGCCGCAGTAATCAAATGTCAAAATTGAAAGTAATCTTATAACATGTTATCTGTTAGAATATGTTCATAGTTCTCTTTTATTCCTTTTTCTATTATTTTATAATTATCAAAGTTTTTTTTTGTTTTGTTTTTTTGTTTTTTTTAATGAGTTTGGCTTGACTTTAAGCTTTGGGAAGGATGATAGAGGCAATAAAATACCTTTTTCATATGCTTCTCCTCAGCTCTTTAGAAGGAGAAGTACATTATTCTGCAGAAGAAGCTGTGAAGTTTATAGAAGATCGGATAACGGAAGAATCTAAAAGTTCTCGCCATCTCCGAGGACCACATCTAGCTAAATTGGAGCTGATTAGGCGTTTACGAAGTCAAGGTTGTAACGATGAGTACAAACTGGGTAAGAAACCATATGATATCTGGGAAGCCTGGAGAATGCCCTTAATACCCAAGTGCTATATTCGTTATTTGAGATCTACACTGGATAGAGTCATGTTTGGGAAGCAGATGTCTTCATAGCCTGAAAATATTTGCTAATGAATGGATCACTTATAAAATTAGTCCTTTATCATATATTCATCTTGGCTTAACATTAACTTATCTCCCTGTTCCATCAGAGTCTTTGTCAGGCATTCTGTTGCTGACCCAACAATAAAGTCAAAATCAGCTGGTTGCGGTGGCTCACACCTGTAATCCCAGCACTTTGAGAGGCTGTTGTGGGTGGATTGCTTGAGCTCAGGAGTTGGAGATCAGCTGGGGCAACATAGTGAAACCCCGTCTACAAAAAATACAAAAAAATTAGTTGAGCATAGTGGTGCACATCTGTAGTTTTAGCTACTCAGGAGGGTGAGGCAGGAGAATCTCTTGAGCCCAGGAGGCAGAGGTTATAGTGATCCGAGATGGCGCCTTCACTCCAGCCTGGGTGACACAGCCAGAAATTGTCTCAAAAATTTAGTTACAAAAAATAAAAAATGAAAAAACCTGACTGGGCGCAGTGGCTCACACCTGTAATTCTAGCACATTGGGAGGCCAAGGTGGGCGGAACACTTCAGCTCAGGAGTTCGAGACCAGCCTGGGCAACATGGCCGTAACCCTGTTTCTGCTAAAAATACAAAAAATTGGCTGGGCGCAGTGGCTCATGCCTGTAATCCCAGCACTTTGGGAGGCCGAGGTGAGTGGATCACCTGAGGTCAGGTGTTCAAGACCTGCCTGGCCAACTTGGTGAAACACTGTCTGTACTAAAAGTACAAAAAATTAGCCAGGCGCGGTGGCACACGCCTGTAGTTACAGCTACTTGGGAGGCTGAGGCAGGAGAATTGCTTGAACCTGGGAGGTGGAGGTTGTGAGCTGAGATCGTGCTGCTGCGCTCCAGCCTGGGTGACAGTGAGAGTCCGTCTCAAAAAACAAACAAAAAACCAAAAAGTTATCTGGGCGTGTTGGCGTGTGCCTGTGTCCCAGCTACTTGGGAGGTTGAGACACGAGAATCGCTTGAACCAAGAGATGGAGGTTGCAGTTAGCCAAGATCGTGCCACTGCACTCTGGCTTCAGCCTAGGTGACACAGCGAGACTCTGTCTTAAAAAAAAAAAAAAAAAATTAAAAACCCTCAAAAACAATAAAGTCAAAATGAATTTCAAAGTAAAATTGCCAGTTTTGGAAAAGTTTCATGAAGTGGATGAAAGGTTTCTTGAAAATCTGCTCGAAGCACTCGAAAAACTATTGACAAAAGAATATTTGGTGGAATTAGCAATTTGTAACTGAAGAGAAAATTTACTTGGATAATGACAAGATAGTGGAAAAGAATGACGTGGATAGTAAAGCATTGAGAGAATCCTTCAGGAAATTTGATGAAGCCTTTAGATCTTTTTATAAAATGATTCTTTATGATCTTATTGCTCAATAAGTAAAGGATGTCGTCATCGTACTAGTTCACAATTTTGCTGGAAAAATTACCACGTCCCTAAAGGAAAGCAGTAATTCTTTGCTCATACTATGACTTTGCTTACGGGTTTTTATTTTATAATTATTTTTTTTGAGACAGTGTCTCCCTTTGTTGCCCAGGTCCCAGGTTGGAGTGTAGTGGTGCAGTCTCCACTCACTGCAACCTCTGCCTCCTGGGTTCAAGTGATTCTCCTGCCTCAGCCTCCCAAGTAGCTGGAACTACAGGCAGGCGTCATCACATCTGGCTAATTTTTGTATTTTCAGTAGAGATGGGGTTTTGCCATGTTGCCCAGGCTAGTCTCAAACACCTGGCCTCAAGTGATCTCCCCACCTTGGCCACCCAAAGTGCTGGGATTACAGGCGTGAGCAACTGCACCTGGCCTAGCTTACAGTTTTTTTTTTTTTTTTTTTGAGATGGAGTCTGTCTCTGTTGCCCAGGCTGGGGTGCAGTGGTGCAGTCTCGGCTCACTGCAACTTCCGCCTCCTGGGTTCAAGCAATTCTCCTGCCTCAGCCTCCCAAGTAGCTGGGATTACAGGTGCGTACCACCACACCCAGCTAATTTTATATTTTTTAGTCGAGATGAGTTTCTCCATGTTGGCCAGGCTGGTCTCGATGATCTGCCCTCAGGTGATCCTGACCTCAGGTGATTTGCCCGCCTTGGCCTCCCAAAGTGCTGGGATTACAGGCATGAGCCACTGCACCCAGCCTATTTTATAATCTTTAATTTAAATTTTGAATGGAGTCTTGCTCTGTTGCCCAGGCTGGAATACAGTGGCATGATCTTGGCTCACTGCAATCTCCACCTTCTGGGTTCAAGTGATCCTTTGCCTTATCCTCTCGAGCAGCTGGGATTACAAGCATGCACTATCACACTTGGCCAATTTTTGTACTTTTAGTAGAGATGGGGTTTCACTATGTTGCCAGGCTGGTCTTGAACTCCTGACTTCAAGGGATTGCCTGCCTTGGTCTTCCAAAGTGTGGGATTACAGGTGTGAGCCACTGCATCCAGCCCATTTTTTTATTGTTTAAAGACTAGTTAGGTGCAGTGGTGAAAAGGGGGAAAGAGTAGGACAGTGAGTTCAGTCTGTAACTGAACCAGCAGTTGAGATAACCCACTATCTTGGGACCAGCCTCAAGCAAAATTTTGTTTTAATTGAGTGTTTTCAAATTAGATTATCACTTAAATAGAAAATGCTTCTGTTCATGAGTAATAAAGTGATTTTGTTTCCCGTCGCCCAGGTGATCCAGAAGAATTAATGTTCCAATATTTTAAAAAGTTTGGCGATAAACCTTGTTGTTTTACAGACCTTAAGGTGTTTGTTGACCTCTTACCTGCTACACAGTGTACAAAAGTAAGTACTATACAGTTTAGAAGTTTGTTGGGTGCCTCTATTTGTTGAAACACAGAGTTTAAATGTTTGGGTTTCTTTTCTAAAATGTGTGGAGCTGATAATCATGAGATACAATGATAACTGCCCTGTCAAGCTGAGTACTCTGTGTGTTACAACATTGAAGGCATAATTTCTGGTTAAGTCACAATGGGAGTAAAGCCCTAACAGATGGTGGATTCTCCTTTTTTTGACTGTTTTATTTTGAGATAATTAAGGATTTACATGTAGTTGGAAGAAATAACACATCTCATATATCTTTTATCTGTTTTGTCCCAATGGCAACATCTTGCACAATTATAGTGTAATATAATTAGGAAATTGACATTCCTCTCTTCTCTTGAACTTATTCAGTTTTTGCCAGTTTTGCATGCACTGATTTTATGTGTTTGGGTGTTATGTGTGGATTTAGTGCAGTATGTGGTACATATGGGTGTGTGTGACTACTACCATAGTCAAGATACAGAACAAGCCGGGCGCGGTGGCTCAAGCCTGTAATCCCAGCACTTTGGGAGGCCGAGATGGGTGGATCACGAGGTCGGGAGATGGAGACCATCCTGGCTAACACGGTGAAACCCCGTCTCTACTAAAAAATACAAAAAACTAGCCGGGTGAGGTGGCGGGCGCCTGTAGTCCCAGCTACTCGGGAGGCTGAGGCAGGAGAATGGCGTGAACCCAGGAGGCGGAGCTTGCAGTGAGCCGAGATCTGGCCACTGCACTCCAGCCTGGGTGACAGAGCAAGACGCTGTCTCAAAAAAAAAAAAAAAAAAAAAAAAAAAGATACAGAACAGTCCCACCACCACCAGAATCCCACATGCTACCATTTAATAACAATAGCCACCCCCCCATCTCTATCTCTGGGCAGCTACTATGTTTTCTGTCTTTATAATTTTGTCATTTTATGAATATGAAGTACAGCCAGGTACGGTGGCACGTGCCTGTAGTCCCCAGCTATTTGGGAGACTGAGGCAGCAGGATTGCTTGAGCATAGGAGTTTGAGGCTGCAGTGAGCTGTAATCATGCCACTGCACTCCATCCTGAGCGACAGAGTGAGACTCTGTCTCTTAAAAAAAGAAAAAAAGAGGCTGGGTGCAGTGGCTTACGCCTGTAATCCCAGCACTTTGGGAGGCTGAGGTGTGTGGATCACCTGAGGTCAGGAGTTCGAGACCAGCCTGGCCAATAATGGCGAAACCTTCTCTCTACTAAAAATACAAAAAATTAGCCAGGTGTGGTGATGAGCACCTGTAGACCCAGCTACTTGGGAGGCTGAGGCAGGAGAATTGCTTGAACCCAGAAGGCGGAGGTTGCAGTGATCTGAGATCACAGCAACCACATGGTTGACTCTCCAGGAATTTATGCTGAGTGAAATAAGCCAATCTCAGAAGTTACTCATAGTATGATTCCGTTTATTTAATTTTTTTTTTTTTTTTGGGACAGGGTCTCACTCTGTGACCCAGGCTCCTTGCAATCTCCACCTCCTGGGTTCCAGTGATTCTCATGCCTCAGCCTCCTGAGTAGCTGGGACTACAGGCACATGCCACCATGCCCGGCTAATTTTTGTATTTTTAGTTAGAGACAGGGTTTTGCCATGTTTGCCAGGCTGGTCTCAAACTCCCGACCTCAAGTGGTCCACCCGCCTCAGCCTTTCAAATTGCTGATAGTACAGGTGTGAGCCAGTGTGCCTGGATTTTTTTTTTTTTTTTAACTTTTGAGAATTGGGCAACACTTTATTCTATAAAATAGAACAAGTGTTCCCTACTGTTGAGTTTGCAGAGTTCTTTATATATCCTAGATACAAGTTCTTTGTCGGATATGTGGTTTCAAATGTATTCATCATCTTCATGAAATTCTGCAGTACAAAGTTTGCATTTTGAAGTCTAGTGGGCTCTCCTTTTAATGTCTTCTTTGTTTCTTTGTTTCTTTTTTTTTTTTCTTGAGACTGATTCTTGCTCTCACTCTGTCGTCCAGGGTGGAGTGTTGTGGCACGATCTCTGCTCACTGCAACCTCTGCCTCCTGGTTCAAGGGATTCTCCTGCCTCAGCCTTCCAAGTAGCTGGGATTACTGGTGTGCTACCATGCCTGGATGATTTTTGTATTTTTGGTAGAGATGGGGTTTCACCATGTTGGCCAGGCTGGGAAGGTTGGAAGTCTTTCTGTGACAGGGCTGCCACCATCCGTTCTCCAGAAAACTTTCTGTTGTCCCCATGTGGAATGGATGAAGTGCACTGGAAGCACAGTAGATATACTTAGAGTATTTTTTTAGTGACCACATTTTTAGTCCATGAAGGTTCAATACTTTGGCAGACCTGGGGTTACACATTTGGGGCAGATAGAGCAGTGTATTCCCCAACTGATAAGTAACCAGTGGTCTCAGGTTCTGAAATGACTGCTGCCATTCACATTGGTTTAGTAAAGCTCTGTTTGAGTTGCTGTGGTTATAGGGCTCAGGCCAAGCCTGGAAGTTTCTGGATAAATTGTAACACATTCGGAAAGGAAAGTTATGGGTTATGGGAGGATTTAAAAGCATGTAAGAGGGAAAAATGGTTGAGTGGAGGAGAGGTTTGGTCTGTCAAGGACAGAGTGATACTGCCGTTCACTTATTTGAAAAGCTGTATTTAGAAGAGGGAGGAGAACAGGGACCAGCAAGAAGTTCTACAGGGAGCTCAGAATTTGACTCACTGAGAAAAAGATCTTTCTTAGTAGTGAGAATTCTCTCGAATACTGTGTGGGAGCTTCATGTTACTGGAGGGATTGAAGTGGAATGTAGATAAACCATGTGGGAGGGATTCATTCAGTAAGTGTCGAGCATATTGTGTGCTAAGCCCTAAGATAAGGAATAACTGATCTTGTCTTATAGTGCTTATTGTCTTGCTAGTTGAAGCATCAAATGGTGGGGCTGCATTAGAGGAACACTTGCTGCTTTTAGCTGAGATTCATAAAGGTTTGCTACCATGAATCTAGTACCAGTAACCTTTTCTGTACAGCTCTACTTCATTGGTATGTTTGGGAATCTTAGGTCATCTCATGTGATCCCACATAGTAAGAGTCATCTATTCAGATGACCCTTACTAGAATGCTAGCAGTGATAAGCTCTAGTCACTATTCTGTGAGAATAAGGATTTAAAGCTGTTACATTGAGTTTATAGTCCTAGTCTATGTAAATTTTACTTGAGAGAGGTAATTTTGCTGCCACTTTTTGACTGTAGGATGACTTCAGTAGGTAAATATCCTGTCACTCAGCAAGTATGTTTGTCAGAGGATTACGAACTGTCCAAGTCAAGCTGAGAATTGTTGTCCTAATGAATTATGAACCAAATCTTTTTGAAGTCTGACTAGCCCCTAAGAGTGAGCCAGTGAGTTCAGTTATCCTGAAGTGGCTCACCCTGGGTATGTTGTAATCTTTGTTTCCTTTGCTTTAGGGTTTTAGCTAAACAATAAAATGATTCTAGTTTTTTGTTTTCTGTTTTTTGTTTTTTTTTTTTTTTGAGACGGAGTCTCGCTCTGTTGCCCAGGATGGAGTGCAGTGGCATGATCTTGGCTCACTGCAACCTCCACCTCCTGGGCTCAAGTGATTCTCCTGCCTCAGCCTCCCCAGTAACTGGAATTATAGGTGTCCGTCACCATGCCTGGCTAATTTTTTTTTTTTTTTTTTTTTTGAGACAGTTTAGCTCTTGTCACCCAGGCTGGAGTGCAATGGCGCAATCTTAACTCACTGTAACCTCCGCCTCCTGAGTTCCAGTGATTCTCCTGCCTCAGCCTCCTGAGTGACTGGGATTACAGGTGCCTGCCATCATGTCCAGCTAATTTTTTTGGTATTTTTAGTAGAGATGGAGTTTCATCATGTTGGCCAGGCTGGTCTTGAACTCCTGGCCTCAAGTGATTTGCCTGCCTTGGCCTCCCAAAGTGCAGGGATTACAGACCTGAGCCACTGCACCCAGCCTAATTTTTGTGTTTTTAGTAGTGATGGGGTTTCACCATGTTGGCCAGACTGGTCTCGAACTCTTGACCTCAAGTGATCCACCCACCTTGGCCTCCCAAAGTGTTGGGATTACAGGCCCGAGCCACCGCACTCAACTGCTTCTAGTTTTTATTTTTTATTTTATTTTATTTTTTGAGACGAGTTTCGCTCTTGTTGCCCAGGCTAGGGTGCAATGGTGCCATCTCGGCTCACTGCAAGCTCTGCCTCCCAGGTTCAAGCAGTTCTCCTGCCTAAGCTGCCCGAGTAGCTGGGATTACAGGCATGCACCACCATGCCTGGCTAATTTTGTATTTTTAGTAGAGACGGGGTTTCTCCATGTTGGTGAGGCTGGTCTCGAACGCCCGACCTCAAGTGATCCACCTGCCTCAGCCTCCCAATGCTGGGATTACAGGCGTGAGCCGCTGTGCCTGGCCTCAGCGATTCTAGTTTTAAAGGAAATTTTTTACACAGCAGTAAAACTGTACAGACTAAAGAATGAGCAGATTGTTTTGTAACAAAACCTTGTCAGGAAGATTTTTCTTTAGCATCCACTAAAGAAGGCCGCAGTAAACCTAACTAATACATAAAATGGCTTGCAAGGTTAGAAGAACTGGCAGTAGAAACTATACAAGCATTTAATCAAAAACATGAAAATAATGGCTAGGCATGGTGGCTCATGTCTGCAATCCCAGCACTTTGGGAGGCTGAGACAGGCGACTTCAGTTCAGGAGTTTGAGACCAGCCTGGCCAACATGGCAAAGCCCCGTGGCTACTAAAAATACAAAAATTAGCCGGGTGTGGTGGTGCATGCCTGTAGTCCCAGCTACTCTGATGGCTGAAGCAAGAGAATCGCTTGAACCCGGGAGGTGGAGGTTGCAGTGAGCTAGGATTGCACCACTGTACTCCAGTCTGGGCAACAGAGTGAGACTCTGTCTCAAAAACAACAACAAAAACATGAAAATCAGTGCTGCAGTTTGTTAAAAGTATGGAATATATATATCTGATCATAATGATTAAAATTAATATAATTATAGGTAAATTGAAGCAAATTCATTACAGATGTGAAACTGCAGGATGAGTGGGATTTTGTTTTTTTTTTTTTCATTTGTATCAAAAAATTACATGTATTGGAGCTAGGCGCAGTGGCACGCACCTATCATCACAGCTACTCAGGAGGCTGAAGCAGGAGGATTGCTTGAGCCCAGGAATTTGAGTCCAGCCTGGACAACATAGTGAGACCCCTTCCCAAAAAAGGAAAAAGAAATACATGTGCTGTATACGATTGAAAAAGTCAGATAGTATCACAAGGCTTGTGTTGAGAGGCAGTAGTCACTCTTTTTGTTCCAGCTCAACAGATGCAAATCACTTTTAACTAAATTCTTTTGTTGTTTTCCTCCATATTTTGAGATTATTTTCATATTTCCTCCATATTTCTATATTATTTCAATTTATTTTTATAGTTATAGTCTTAAACTATTGGTGCCCTTCTGTGGAAGGTGATTAGTTAGTTGTTTATAACAAATCAATTGCCCCCTTATATACTTAGGATAAAACATAAGATTCTGTTCTCTCTACCCTTCTCTTCACCAATGTAAGAAATGCTTTCCATTCCGAAATGCCTGTTTGCTACTATCTGTTTAGGAACTTACATATTTGTCTGATAGCATTCTGGGATATGGTTGGGAGTACGGGGTGGGAGCCTGAAATTATCACTGAATAAGCAAATTTCACTTTATTCCCCTGTTTTCAGCTATGACTGCTGTCTCTGACTCTTTCTCTGGTTCAGCACATTATGGCTATAAAACCCAGGCTATTCTACTCACACTTAGAAATTCCGTCTGTGGACTTTGGGAGGGGCCTAACTTCTTAGAAATTTATATATTCGGCCGGGCGCGGTGGCTCAAGCCTGTAATCCCAGCACTTTGGGAGGCCGAGACGGGCGGATCACGAGGTGAAGAGATCGAGACCATCCTGGCTAACACGGTGAAACCCCGTCTCTACTAAAAAATACAAAAATCTAGCCGGGCGTGGTGACGGCGCCTGTGGTCCCAGCTACTCGGGAGGCTGAGGCAGGAGAATGGCGTGAACCCGGGAGGCGGAGCTTGCAGTGAGCTGAGATCCGGCCACTGCACTCCAGCCTGGGCGACAGAGCGAGACTCCGTCTCAAAAAAAAAAAAAAAGAAATTTATATATTCTATTTTAGTCCCATCAGCACTTTAGCCTTTAGGGACACCTGGTGCCCTTAGTCTCTGAGTCTTCCAAGATTCTGTGACTACAGTGCGCTTCCTGCTTATTGGGGTCTGCCTCATTGCGTACTGTTAGATTTCGGTGTTCTTGGCAACATAAGTTATTTCTTACCAACTGTTCTTGTATCTTTTGAATCTTGATGATTTTTATTTGCTGTCGTCTCTCATTTCTTCACATATTCTTTTTTTCTTCTCTTTTTTGAGACAGGGTCTCACTGTGTCACCCAGGCTGGAGTGTAATGGTGGGACGATGGCTCACTGCAGGTTCAAACTCCTGGGCTCAAGCCATCCTCCTGCCTCAGCCTCTTGAGTAGCTGGAACTACAGGCGTGCACCACTATGCCTGGCTATGTGTTTTTTTATTTTATATTTTTAGTAGAGATGAGATCTCACTATGTGCCCAGGCTGATCTTGAACTCTTGAGCTCAAGTGATTCTCCCATCTCTGCCTCGCAAAGTGCTGGGCTTGTAGGTGTGAGCCACAGCTCCCGGCCTCTTCACACATTCTTGATCTTTGTGGGTTTATTCTTTTTTTTTTTTTTTTTTTTAATATGGAGTTTCACTCTTGTTGCCCAGGCTGGAGTGCAGTGGCGCAATCTTGGCTCACTGCAACCACCGCCTCCTGGGTTCAAGCGATTCTCCTTCCTGCCTCAGCATCCTGAGTAGTGGGGATTACAGGTGTGCGCCACCATGCCTGGCTAATTGTTTTGTGTATTTTTAGTAGAGATGAGGTTTCACCATGTTGGCCCAGCTGGTCTTGAACTCCTGGCCTGAAGTGATCTGCCCGTCTTCTCCTTCTAAAGTGCTGTGATTACAGACCTGAGCCACTGCGCCCGACCTCTTCTTTTTATTTCTTAC
The DNA here is from genome assembly GCF_047675955.1 of Chlorocebus sabaeus. NCBI lineage: Eukaryota > Metazoa > Chordata > Mammalia > Primates > Cercopithecidae > Chlorocebus > Chlorocebus sabaeus. The sequence goes on along the minus strand of NC_132914.1, from coordinate 109,194,838 downwards.
TGGCATCTTAATAGGATTTTAGAATTGAGAGGAAATAAGCATGTGTTTAATAAATAAATGACTAGAACTGGTATGTGGGTTTTATTTTGTAATTTTAATCCAAATTTAAAGGATGAAAAACATTTTAAGGCAAGATGTAACCATTGGGAGAAAACTGGATGAATGGTATATGGGATCTCTCTGTTATTTCTCATAGCTGAGCATGAATCTATAATTATAATAAGTTCAATTAAGAAAAATGTAGGGTCACTGACATGAGGTAAACAGTGTCTTTCCATGTATAACCTTTCCTTTCAGAATTTATCAGCATAATTACAGATTAAAATTTTAAAAATTTTTTGGTAATCTGCTCTTTTCTATAGTCTTCCTAATGTTTTCATTGCTGTAATATATATTATGTTAATATGCTATAAGTTGTGGAACATTTTCAGAATTATAAAAATCTTTCACTGCCTGTAGTACATGGTATTGACGAATACTTTTGGCCAGTAATGAATGAGTGTGCCAGTTTCATTGGAGCTTCACCAGTGTTGTGTGCTGTCACAGATTTTTTTCGTTTTAGCTATTTTGGTAGATAGAAAATGGTGTATGAAAGGAATTTTAGTTTTTGGTTTTTTTTCTTGATGTCTTTTTCTAGACCATTTCAATTTCTGTTAATTATGGCCTACTGAAGACTAGTTGTGTTTTGAGACCTTTGCTCCTTTTTTCCCCACTTTGCAGTTTATTAATCAGTTACTTGGAGTTGTTCCTTTGTCGACACCAACAGAGGATAAGCTGGCACTGCCTGCTGACATCAGAGCTCTGCAGCAACATTTGTGTGTGGTGCAGCTGACGAGGTTACTTGGCTTGTACCACACCATGGATAAAAATCAGAAATTGAGTGTGGTCAGAGAATTGATGTTAAGGTACCAGCATGGACTGGAATTTGGTGAGCAACCATTCAAAATGTGCAGTAGTTCCCTGATCTACACTAAGACTTAGAAGTCAGTTTTTTAAACACCTGTAGCACCCTGTTTTAATGAGTTTTGTAAGGAGACTATTTTGTCTGGGAAGACCATCTAAGTAAAATGATGTAAAGCCTTTCTTAAGCCTGGAGTTTTAAATAATTTGGATTGGCTTTCAGTTGTCTATGTTCTTGATCTGATGAGCTAACTTTTTATTAGATTGGGGCTCATATAGATTGCATAGTTTATGGTAATTATCACATTTTCTGCTTGTAGGCCTAAGTATTCTTAATATACAGACTGTATATTAAGTGAACAAAAGGAATATTGTAAATTGTAAGATAAATATTTAGTTTAGAAATAGATGATCTTCAGATAGGTGTGGCTTTTGCTAGATATATGTGATAGACACATAATTGTCTGACTATAAGATGTCAGTATTTATCTGTAATCTAAAGAATTAGATGAAGTCAGGAGCATATTGTGAATTTAGTTATACATGGCACTTGGCTTATGTTCTTTTCTTCACTTCAACCTCCTTCAAATCTTCCTTTTCTCCCTTTGGGACCATCATAGATACCACCTCTGCTCTGGAACCCTACCTTCTGTTCCAGCTGAGTGTGGTTTCACTTTCTTTTGAACCCTTTGATTCATGGTTCATATTTTTCTCCTGATACTTATCTTGTTCTTAATTTTCTTTTACTTTTCCTCTACTCCCTCCTGTCACTTTCCTGCTTTTAAAAACTCCTATGGGGTCAGTAATAGTTGAACAAATATTAAAATAGATATGATTTTTTCCCCCGTAGGGAAAACCTGTTTGAAAACAGAATTGCAATTTTCTGACTATTACTGTCTCCTTGCTGTCCATGTGCTTATTGATGTATGGAGGGAAACAGGTAAGTAGCAGTGATTTCAGTTCAACTTTACTTTTTGCTTTTATTGATTATAAGTCCTGCATTCTTTTGTTAGACTAATTATACAATCCACAAATTTTATTTATGCTTTTAGGTTCTCCTTTTCTTGATATTTCTAGGGTGCTTCCAGAAAAACCTGTTTTGGCCAGGTGCGATGGCTCCTGCCTGTAATCCTAGCACTTTGGGAGGCTGAGGTGGGTGGATCACCTCAGATCAGGAGTTCAAGACTAGCCTGGCCAACATGACGAAACTTCATCTCTACTAAAAATACAAAAATTAGCCGGGCATTTTGGCGCATGCCTGTAGTCCCTGCTACTTGGGAGGATGAGGCAGGAGAATTGCTTGAGCTTGGGAAGCGGAGGTTGCAGTGAGCCGAGACCGTGCCACTGCACTCCAGCCTGGGCAACAGAGCAAGATATCGTCTCACAATAACAACAACAACAACAACAACAAAAACTGTCTCCAATTTATCCCCTTGTAACCAGGATAATGTTAAATGAATGGATATCTGTTCTGTTTTTAAGTGTTTGTGAATAATAAGTAGTGACTATAAAAAAAATACTATGACAAAGCTACAAAAATTAAAATACAATGAAACTGAGTAAGAAATACATGCACAGGCCTATGGAACAGAATATCTTTTATTCACTTCAAAAAATTTTATATACAGAAAAATGCATTCTTTCTGGAATATAGTCTGTCTCATTTAGGATAAAAATATAAGACGTGGTAAAGGAAGCATTGTGAGTGACTGGGGAAGAAAAGGATGATTCAGCAAATGGTATTGGGTTACCTTTTCTTTAGGTCCCACACCCTGACATATTCTCTTATTAGCAGTTTTGGAGAAAAAATAACTTTAGGTGCTTATTGCATATTATTCATGAGAATTAAACTATAGAAGAAACAAAGGGCTGAAGAGGCAATGGTAAGCAAGATAAACACAACCTCTGCCCTCATGGATCATTTCACAGAGCTCTCAGTTTTGCTTGTTGTTGAGATGGAGTTTTGCTCTTGTTGCCCAGGCTGGAGTGCAGTGGCATGATCTCAGCTCACTGCAACCTCCGCCTCCTGGGTTCAAGCGATTCTCATGCCTTAGCCTCAGAATAGCTGGGATTACAGGCATGTGCCACCACGCCCAGCTAGTTACTGTTTTGTTTGTTTTTTGTTTTTTTTTTTTGAGATGGAGTCTCACTCTGTCACCCAGGCTGGAGTGCCGTGGTGCCATCTCAGCTCACTGCAAGCTCTGCCGCCTGGGGTCATGCCATTCTCTTGCCTCAGCCTCCCAAGTAGCTGGGACTACAGGTGCCCGCCACCACGCCCGGCTAATTTTTTGTATTTTTAGTAGAGAGGGGATTTCACCGTGTTAGCCAGGATGGTCTTGATCTCCTGACCTCGTGATCTGCCCACGTTGGCCTCCCAAAGTGCTGGGATTACAGGCGTGAGCCACCGCGCCCGGCCAGGTTTTGTATTTTAAATAGAGATGAGGTTTTGCCATGTTGGCCAGGCTGGTCTCAAACTCCTGACCTCAGGTGATCCACCCACCTCAGCCTCCCAGAGTGCTTGGATTCAGGCGTGAGCCACCGCACCCGGCCTTATCATGCCATTCTTAAAATCCTTCAGACCTCAGGAAGCTGAGGCTTGAGCCCAGTAGTTCAAGGCTGCAGTGAGCTATGATCACACCATTACACTCCAGCCTGGGTGACAGAGCAGGACCCTGTCTCTAAAAAATTTAAAAAGAAAAAAAATCCTTCAGAGGTACCCTGTTTTCCTGAAGATAAACGTCAAGTGTTTTAGGATATTTTATAATGCTATTTATAATCTGGCCTGTGTCCACATCTCCAGATTCTTAGGTATTTGTGGTCTTGAATCTGCTTTAAAATTTTTTTGCAACTATCACTTAACATCATGTTGCCTGTCTTTGAAATAACTTTCTTACCTCCCTCATCTAACTTTTACTCAAATGGTGCCTTTAACAAAGCCTGTCTTGATTTAACTCCTTCACCACTGGGGATTTTATGCTCCTCTGAACTTCTGTAGAACATTGTATGTAACCATATGGTAGTGTGTTTTTTTTTTTTCAGTTTGTTTTGAGATGGAGTCTCGCTCTGTTGCCCAGGCTGGAATGTAATGGCACGATGTTGGCTCACCGCAACATCGTCCTCCCGGGTTCAAGCGATTCTCCTGTCTCAGCCGCCCAAGTAGCTGTGATTATAGCACGTGCCACTATGCCTGGGTAATTTTTGTTTTTGTTTTTTGTTTTTGAGACAAAATCTCGCTCTGTTACCAGGCTGGAGTGCAGTGGCGCAATCTTGACTCACTGCAACCTCTCCCTCCTGGGTTCAGGTGATTCTCCTGCCTCAGCCTCCCGAGTAGCTGGGACTACAGGCGCCCGCCGCCACACCCGGCTAATTTTTTGTATTTTTAGCAGAGACGGAGTTTCACCATGTTGGCCAGGATGGCCTCCATCTCTTGACCTCGTGATCCACCCACCTTGGCCTCCCAAAGTGCTGGAATTACAGGCGTGAGCCACTGCGCCCAGCCTGATTTTTGTATTTTTTAGTAGAGTTGGGGTTTCACCATGTTACTCAGACTGGTCTCAAACTCCTAATCTCCGGTGATCTGTCCGCCTCGGCCTCCTAAAATGCTGGGATTACAGGCGTGAGCCACCGAGCCCGGCCCATGTTACTTGTTACACTGTATTGTACCAAGGATGACAGTGAAATCCTTGTCGTCAGGTAACTTGTTATTTGAGCCCCTAGATTCATGAGGCTGCATAGGGCAGCAAAAGTAATTTTTACGTGAAAACATTAATGAACTGCTCACGTAATTTGATCCCCACACAGATAGCCTTTCTTACTTATGCCTAGCATCTGTTCTCACCAATAGTGACTATGGCTTTGCTAATCTCATATATTAATATTTTGAGCAAGATACGTGGCCATATGATAATAGTAACAACTAACAGTTGATTAGCAGGCATGTGAAAGTACTTTACACAAATTAAACAATTTTATTTTATTTTAGTTTATTTTTTTGAGATGAAGTCTTGCTCTGTCGCCTGGGCTGGAGTGCAATGGTGCAATCTTGGGTTACTGCAGCCTCCGCCTCCCAGGTTCAAGCGATTCTCCTGCCTCAGCCTCCTGACTAGCTGGGATGACAGGCGCACACCACCACACCTGGCTAATTATTGCATTTTTAGTAGAAACAGGGTTTCACCATGTTGGACAGGTTGGTCTTGGACTCCTGACGTCGTGATCCGTCTGCCTCGGCCTCCCAAAGTGCTGGGATTACATGCATGAGCCACTGCGCCCGGCCAATTTAAACATTTTAATAATATAGTTACTATCACAGTTTTATAGATGAGAGAAGTGGAGGGCAGAGAGAAGAAAGGTAAAGTGTCCAAAATCCTGCAGTGCAGACAAATACATGGGAATCATTTGCAAAATGAAATTGTAGATCTTGTAAAGATGTAGGGCTTCTTAAAGTCAGTGAAAGGGATGATGAAGTACTCCAATCACAGTCATAATCATTGTTCAAGGTGCACCTGGCAGAACTTAGAAATCAATAGAAAGTTGATGAGGGCATTTAAAGAGATTCATTTGAATACAAAAGGATTGAGTGCTTCAGGAAGTTGATGTTCTCGAATATTTTTTTCTGAAAGGCTTTTTTTTTTGAGACAGAGTTTCACACTGTAATCCAGGCTGGAGTGCAGTGGCACCATAGTAGCGCTCTGTAGCCTCAACCTCCTGGGCTCAAGGGATCCTCCCACTTCAGCCTCCTGGGTAACTGGGAGTATAGGCACATGCCACCATGCCTGACTAGTTAATTTTAAATGTTTTTAAAATTATTTTTTATTTATTATTAAATTTTATTTTTATTTTGAGATGGAGTCTTACTCTGTCACCCAGGCTGGAGTGCTGTGGTGTGATCTCGGCTCACTGCAACCTGTGTCTCCTGGGTTCCATCATTTCTCCTGCCTCAGCCTCCTGAGTAGTTGGAATTATCCACCACGCCTGGCTAATTTTTGTATTTTTAGTAGAGAAGAGGTTTTACCATGTTGGCCAGGCTGGTCTCGAATTCCTGACCTGAGGTGATCCGCTTCCCTGGCCTCCCAGAGTCCTGGGATTACAGGTATGAGCCACTGCGCCCAGCCAGTTTTTGTATTTTTTGTAGAGATGGAGTTTTGCCATGTTTCCCAGGCTGGTTTGAAACTCCTGGGCTCAAGCCATCTCCCTGCCTTGTCCTCCCAAACTGTACTGTGCCCGGCCTATCTTTCTTTTCTTTTGGAAAACAGCATATAGAATATTACCTTAAAATCTTACTGTATGGTGCTTTCATTTTTGCTGTTACTGACTGTAAAAGTAGCTTGTTCAAATTTTGGATAGCAGTTTACTTAAAATCTCACTTTTTTGGACCTCAAAAGCACTCTATCACTTTTGCATTTTTTTCTTTCTTTTCTTTTCTATTCTTGAGACAAAGTTGCACTCTGCTGCCAAGGTTGGAGTGCAGTGGCATGATCACAGCTCATTGCAGCCTCAACTTCCTAGGGTGAAGCAGTCCTCCCAACCTCAGCCTCCTGAGTAGCTGGAACCATAGGCAGTGTGCACCACCACATCTGGCTAATTTTTTCAAAAATGTTTTTAGTAGAGATGAGGTCTAGCTGTATTGTTCAGGCTGGTCTCAAACTTGTGGGCTCAAGTGATCCTCCCACCTCAGCTTCCCAAAGTGCTGGGAATACAGGCATGAGCCACCATGTCCAGCTAACATTTTTTTGTGTGTTTTTCTTCTCTCTCTCTCTTTGTGCATATTTTAAGAGTTGAGATCAACTCTTTGTACTAACTTGAATTTTCTCTCTCTCTGTGTGTTTTACTGAACATTCTTGCACAAACATTTTCCTTTGTAATTAAAAAGTCTTCATTACTGTCAAGTAGTTATATGATGTTTCCATGTGTGGAAGTTACCATAATTTACCTAATCAACCTCCCATCATTATATCACTAGATAGCACGATAACTATTTTTATATATAAAGCTTTATCTGTATTTCATAGTATTTTCTTTAGATGGATTCTAAAGAATAAGTTACTTAATCTTGAAACCTACAGATACATGTACCTTTTGAAATTTCATAGACCAAAAAAAAAAAAATTTTAGTTTGATTATTAATGAGTAAATATTTTCAAACATCCTATTTGCCATTCTGTTAGTAGAGTTACATATGGAAGAAAAATGATGTCTATAGAGAACATCTGTCTGGGGTTTCATAAAGGAAATCCTGCAGGGGCAAGATGCTGAGCTCCAGTTTTCCTTCAAAGTCCATGTCTTCCCAGAATCTGAGACTCTGTAACCTCCCCCCATAAGACCTGGCCACTTAAAATCCGCATCATTTTTGCCACGGGCATGTTTAAGAATAGACTTAACTATTAAGGGACTCTCTATTTAGGCGAAATTCTCTATTTTGGTTATAGATGTATATCTAAAATTTGTTCTCTGTCATATAACTTCATTTATAGAGTGGGGGTGATGATGTCAATAAGGTTTTGTTTTTTGTTTTTGGGAAGCTTTCATTTGCTGTCAAGATCAGTGGATAATATTGTATTTTGGTTCTAGGTGATGAGACTGCTGTGTGGCAGGCCCTGACTTTGCTGGAAGAGGGATTAACCCATAGCCCTTCCAATGCTCAGTTCAAATTGCTGCTTGTTCGAATCTACTGTATGCTGGGTGCATTTGAACCAGTGGTGGATCTTTACTCCAGCCTTGATGCTAAGCATATCCAGCATGATACCATTGGGTTGGTAGTATATACTCTGAATAATGAGCAGCCAGCTACACCAGTGTGGGGTATACAGGACTCTAAGTTAGATTTTAAAGTTGATCCTGACATTAAGCCTTTTTGATTAAATAATAATCTGTTATGATTCATTGCAAAGCAGAAAGATTTTTATATCTCCCAGCATTTTGTAGTAATTTGAAAATTTGCACAATTTAGAAATGTAAGAGAGTTTTCCTCAGAGATAGCAAACATATATATGTATATACACACACACATACACTTTGAACCCTTATTCTTAGCACACGTTATTTTGAAGTGTTCATTTCCGCTTTGCAGTTGAAGTTGACTCTTGTACTTTATTGACCTCAACAAAGTTTGAATTTGTATTTTGGATTTGTATTTAGACTACTCTTTATTATTATGCTATTATCACTTAATGGCATTTTCTCTGTTGTCTATGGTGCTGTTTTAAGAAGACAGCATTATGTTCTCTTAGACCTTTTATGTGCCATTAATCATCAGAGTGTAAGAAAGCCTAGTATAGAACTTTACGTCTCCCACAAAACTGAGTTAACTTTTTGCTTTTTTAAAAATTTTAACTTGTGAATTAGATCATTTCTGTGGGTGTATGTTTTAGTGTTTTCTTATGCCTAACTACTTTTTTGCCAAGTAATTTGAAGCGTAATATTTGTTACTTGAGGTAGGTAAGTAAGTATAACATGTCTTTTTTTTTTCCTTCTTTCCTTGTGATCTAGTTATCTTTTGACCCGATATGCTGAATCTCTAGGTCAGTATGCTGCTGCGTCCCAATCCTGTAACTTCGCACTCAGGTTTTTTCACTCCAACCAGAAAGATGTAAGTGAAAAACTATTTTTTAACGTGATCTTGCCTGCTGACTGCACACTGTTGAGGAGCGCGTCACCTCATGTCACAAGTACACGTGTTAAGGTGCACTATGCTGAACTAGCAAGTGCCCTTAGACCACAGCTTACTGTCCAAGGCTGGTAGGGAGAGGTAGAGAGTTATTTGTGTTTGTTAGAATGGGTGTGTTTGATAGACTTTTTGGAAAGTTGCATTTAAAACTGGTATTTAGTGAATGGGAAGTGTTATTCATCTTAGACCTGTCTTTTGATCTCTAAGAGACTTTTCCAAGGGTAAAAGAAACAGCCCATAAGCATTCATGGCCTGGGATGCCATTTAACATTCTGCAGTAGCAGCTGCTCTCCGTTACTTTTATTTAACTCTGAAATGTATGTCCATTGTGCTGTTTGCCAACAGTGAATGTACTTGTATTTTCTTAGAAAATTAAAAGGCATTCCAAGAAACTTAGGTGAATAATATGTTTTTTAAAGTAGAAATAAATAAAATAGAGCTTCTCTGTGCCATAATGAAAGGATGGGATTTGCACCATATTTTTCACTGCAAGCAGACTTGGGCTCTACTTGTTGGTTAAGCAGAAGTTTTTGTAGGGAAACCATATGGTCTGTACTCAGTCGACCAATTGTGAAAAACTGCCCAACAATGAATGTGGAGAAAAGGAATGTCTCCAGGGTGGTCACTGCCTACTTGGTTTTCACAGACTTCTAAGCCTCATCGCTTGAAGTTGGCTGTGCCAGCTATCTGCCCATAGCCTTCCATTCTCATGGTCTACCAGCAATTAAGGAACTAGCAAGGAAGCTAGTTTCTGGGATTCTTCTTGGCAAACACTCATGAGGATTTTTTTTTTAAACCCTTTCGTTTTAGTATAACAGGTTGACTAATCTATCTTCCATCTAATTCTTTAAGGGTATATTGTATTAAATAGAAGCATTTCTGAACATGGGATATAGGTTTGTTTTCAGTTTATGATAATTACGTTCTGACAAGTTTCAGGGAATGGCCTAGAGGGCTGGAGTAGCAAAAGGACAGCTCGGAGCAGATGGAAAGCAGCCTCTTGTGCTTAGATAATGAGCTGTGTACCATCAGTTGGTTCTTAGTCCTGTATCCCCTCCCCAAAGTGGTCCCCCTACCCCCTCCCAGTGATTGGTATCTCCATTCAGACCTCATTTTGTGGCACGCCTCTGATCAGGGAGAGAAGAAAATGAGTATTAGTATCTGAGCATGTTGCTCAGAAGGTGTGCTGGCCTGGCTTAGTGGTCAGAAGGTCATCTCTAGGATATTGGGTTTCTAAAATCTAGCATGGATGAAGTATAAACCTATGAGTTTTCATTGTGTGTTCAAGTATCTGTACTTGACCTCCTGTTTTCAAGAAGTTTCATTAAAAAAAAAAAATTGGATTGGTTTCCTCATCTCATTTATGCCCTCATTTCTGTATTTATAAGAGAGATTAAAGAAACATTTGATTTACTGAAGATTCCTTTTCAAAGGTTTGTTTCTCAAATAGCTTTGAGGTAGTGGGAGCAAATAAGGGATTCATTCCAGCCCAGTGGCTTTTCCTCTAGCTTTCAATCATCCAGCATTCTAGAAGAACTGTATTACTCATGAAGATGTGGTCAATAAAGACACATTACTTTATATACATCAGACTTAGGCTTTAATTTTTTTTTCCCACAAATACTATGTCTGAAGAGTTTTTTTGAAAGAAAACTCTAAAAATAAAATTACAGAAGTATTATAATATAGGCAAAGGAGACCCCTGGGAGCAATTTAAGGGGATGTGTCATCCTCAGTGTTTTTTTTTGTATCTTTGTTTGATGTTTTGCTGATGGTTGTGTGTGGCAAAAGTGACTAATTCATCTGAATGTATGTGATGTTGAACCTGATAAAATCATAGCATTTTATTGATCGGAGACTAAAACACTTCAAATATATTTTGATTACTGCTAAGAAGATGGAGCTTATTTAATCTGCTGAAAGGAGAAAATCTTGAGGAGTCCTAGAGGCAAAAGAAAAATATGGTACAGGCTGGGCACAGTGGCTCACGCCTGTAATCCAAGCACTGGGAGGCTGAGGCAGGTGGATCACCTGAGGTCAGGAGTTCAAGACCAGCCTGGCCAACGTGGTGAAACCCCGTCTCTACTAAAAATACAAAAATTAGCCGGGCATAGTGGCAGGTGCCTGTAATCCCAGCTACTCGGCAGGCTGAGGCAGGAGAATTGCTTGATCTGGGAGGTGGAGGTTGCAGTGAGCTGATATTGTACCATTATACTCCAGCCTGGGTGACCAGAGAGAGACTCTGCCCCCCGACCAAAAAAGAAAAACAGTACAGCTAGGAACATGTAGCTTGACCTTAATGTTGAGTGCCAGATAGAGACTGTGATGTGAGCTGTTTCCTAAAGAAATCTAAGGCTAAGAAAGATTATGATTGTAGTGTCTTACTGTGTGTGTTCAACCTTGTGCTTAGAGTATTAGAAATATCTCTCTTCAAATCCAGAGTTCTGTACTCTGCGTCTTCTATTCTTGGTAGTTTTTGGGATCCCCGGGTGCTTTTTCCTTGGGTGACTGATGCATTTCAAGTCCCACCTAGCTCTTTGACAGAACACTTTTACTTAAATGGAAAATCTAGTGTTCTGCTTAGTAACATTTTGTGCTATGGGATTGAAAGTTGTATTTGGAAGGTCTGCACAGGGATTTTCTTTCTAGAAAGGTTATTTTCTGTTGTCATCTTACTTTGGAATAGATTTTTAAAAAAATATGAGAATGAGCACTAGATTTTCATATCTTCAAAAGTCACTTATGTGTTTTTACTTCTTTAAAATTTCACTTTAAAATCTCTATTTTACACAAAAATTAGCTGGGTGTGTTGGCAAGTGCCTGTAATTCCAGCTACTTGGGAGGCTGAGTCAGGTGACTTGCTTGAATCTGGGAGGTGGAGGTCACAGTGAGCTGAGATCATGCCACTGCACTCCAGCTGTCACTTTTGGGTGACAGAGTGAGACTCTGTCTCAAAAAAAAAAAAAAAAAAGTAAAGAAAATCAAATCTCTATTTTAAGTATTCACAAAATCATTATTCAGGGGTTTTATGTCCATATATTTCACTAATTTTTACAGTGACCAGGGTTCATTTCAGGAATCCATTCGGGATCTAAATAGCCTCATTGGTGTGTAAATTAGTAGAAATAGGTACGGACAACATACTTTGATATTCAAAAGTCTTTAAAGTGCCTGTGGCTTTCAGTTTTGCCTGCAGTTCCAGTGCGGGGTTGTTTTTTCACATAGTACTACTTCCATAGCCTTGGTCCTACTGGTTGCATCCCAGGCCCTTGTCTAGCTCTGCAGTGGTACTTTACTGCAGTGTTACAGAAGGACTATCTAAAAAAGATAAGCCAGAGAACTGTGACTACCTTCTTAGTTTGTTAAAGACTATACTCTGTTCGTTACCCCTTATTTTTCTCTTTGAAAAGCCATTGCCTTTTTTTTTTTTTTTTTTTTTTTAAATAAAGTGGTGTTCCACGGACCACTTAGAAATTAAAACTGCCTCTACACTTGGTAAGGCTGGGTTGCCTCCTTAAATCATAACATACTTTGGAACTGTAATTATAACTTTGATTGGAATTACTAAAGTCATATTTTCTTTTTGATTAATTGCTGAATCATGTGTTCCTAACCAGCTGTTTTTTTTTCCCCGCCCCAGCTGTAATTACCTATTACAAGAGCTGATAGTAAACCTTGCTGTGTTTTCTAAGCCAAGGGGCCATAGGATAGGCACATGTGTTTAGAGTATCCTGGCCTCCTCTTGATAGGGTGTATCACTGTCCTTTAATCAAGCTAGAAGGTATACTCGAGCTTTTTCAGGTAGTCCTTCTTGAAACCTGCAGGATCACAAGTAATCTTTTTAATTTTCTTGTGTCCGTCCGTCTTTAATTTCTCCAGATACTGCAGGCAAACAGCTCGCCGAGGTGTCCCATGGGGGTTTAAAAGCCGCATCGAATGCAGTTGAATTAGCGCCCGTGGCGCAATCCCGCGGCCTGAAATGAACCCTGCAAGGCTGTATATCAGAGGGTATGTTGTTGACTATTGGCCTATTTTCCTACTGGGCAAATTATTCAGACGTAATGGAGATGGGGGCAGAGCTGATATAACTGAGGCTGTGTAAAAAGACTGTTTTTTCTAGAAAGGATCTTTTTTTGGGGCAGACATCAGCTTTGAGCATAATAGTTTCCTTGGTCTAAAGGGGTAATCTCCTATCTTCTGATCCTGATGGCATAGACCCACACCCATGAAATGTTCTTCCCTGAGATTTTCTTCTATTGTGCCAGAATTTCTGCTTAGAATTCTTTATCTTGCCTCTGTTCTGTAATGTTTAATCTCTGTATATGTATTAATCTACAATTAAAGCACATGTGGTGAATGTTCCCTTCACATACTTGTTTAAGGAAATTTCCAGCAGAGGTCTTATGTAATGTAGATGGACAAGAAACTTGGTTCTTGAAGTCTTTGTCCTCAGAATACATTATGACATGAATTTTTATAGGTCTTTTGTTTGGTGTCTTCTATCCTGACGTAATGCTCATATGCCCTGTGTTTCTAATACAGTATTCAGAAATAAGCAAAACCAAGGAGTAGCCTGTCTTTTTCTGAAGGAGAGTGGTTTTTATTTGGGCTGGGGGGTCAGGTGGTTCTATTTTTCTGGTGCTTTTGGAACCTTTGTATGAAACACAGTTTATCTTAGATGCAGAAAAACATGGGGTAACATCCCTTCCAGAATGGCACTAACCAAATTTTTGACTGATGCGGCAAAACAAAACCTCAGTTCCTATTGAATTGAAAGACATGATTGCTAAGAGAAGGCTTATGTGATGATGGCGGAAGCTGGTTATTACAATTAGTAATATTAGTAAAGGAGACATTTGTCTAAAGTATAAGAAGGAAGAAAAACAACATTTTAAAAAGCTAATACTCTACTTGGTGACCAAGACCTTTAAAGATTAGATTTAAAACTTAATTTTAGTTTGAGTGTTTTGTTTTGACTGGCAAGGTTTGCTTACATTGCCTGACTTGTGAACTATTTATACCAAGGTGATATCTTTCCTTCTCAGACCTCAGAATATATTATTCAAGCTTACAAATATGGTGCATTTGAGAAGATCCCAGAGTTTATCGCTTTTAGGAACAGGCTGAATAATTCTCTTCATTTTGCACAAGTCCGTACTGAACGGATGCTGTTAGACCTTCTACTTGAAGCAAATATGTAAGTATTGCATGAGAGCTCTAAAGGAGCTAAGGGATTAGATCAGTTAAGAGCCGTTAATGGGCTCATGGGTGTTATTAGCAGGCTTAAGGTAAAATATGGGGGAAAAAAGGGAGACAGACAGTGGAGAAACAGAACTTGGTACATGTCATGGGAAATGATAGAATACTGCCAGCAACATCTTGGGACCATTACAGAAGCCATTTAGGTCATGGTCATCAACACCTGGTCCCTATTGTGCTTACAAAGGTTCCTCCTTCCCTACAAATCAAGAGATTTCAGGAATTAATGCTGATCCCCTTTGTTTTGTGTGGGCTTCCAGAAGCCTTTTTCTTGCCATGTAGCAAGCCAGTTTGATCTGTGCTTGGTTCTGTTTCACCCTATATGAGCCCTTCCTTCCTCTTTCCCTTCCTGTCTAGTAAAACAGGAAGTCCTGATTAATAATATTTTCTGGCTATTTTACTATTAAAATAATACATGAATTTTTTTTTTTTTAAATCACAGATCAACCAGTTTAGCAGAAAGTATAAAGTCAATGAACCTTAGGCCAGAAGAAGATGACATTCCATGGGAAGATTTACGAGACAACAGAGACTTAAATGTTTTTTTCAGCTGGGATCCAAAAGACAGGTAACTGGAATTTAACCCCAAGCAATTTTTAAAGTTTTTTTTCTTTCTTTTTTTTTCTTTTTTTTTTTTTTTTTTTTAAAGAGACAAGGCCTTTAAAGAGACCAAAATCATAGCTCACTGCAGCTTTGAACTCCTGGGTGAAGCAATTTATTTTTAAAGAATTAAGATGGGCCAGGCGTGGTGGCTCAAGCCGTTAATAACAGCACTTTGGGAAGCTAAGGCGGGTGGATCACTTGAGGTCTGGAGTTCAAGACCAGCCTGGCCAACATGGTGAAACCCTGTCTCTACTAAAAATACAAAAATTAGTTGGACATGGTGGCATGTGCCTGTAATCCCAGCTATTCAGGAGGCTGAGGCAGGAGAATTGCTTGAACCCAGGGAGCAGAGGTTGCAGTGAGCCAAGGTCGCACCATTGCACTCCAGCCTGGGCAACAAGAGCAAAACTCCATCTCAAAAAAAAAAAAAAAAAAAAAGAATTAGGATGAATCTAAAGTTAAAAAAAACAAACTCCACTTTACACAAATATAAAATAATGTGTGTGTTGTAGTGATCAGAAAATATAGGTAAGCCAAATGAAGAAAGTGTAGCTCACCCCTATGCTGGGATTGCCAGTTAATCTAAAAGTTAGATCTACTTCACAGCATATATGAGAATTCCAGACGGATTAAAGACTATATGCTAAATTTTAGATTCCTTAGAAATTGTAGAAGAAAATATAGAAAAATATTTTTAAATAGGCGAGGAAAGCCTTTCTTAGCATTATACCAAATCTGGAAGCATAAAGAATTTAACTTCTGTAAATAGAAATAATAAATTTGTTAGGTTCTAAAGGTTTGTAGTAAATTTCTTCATATAAATATCCTTCATATGTAGAGAGAACTCTTAATAGTCAATAAGAAAACAAGAAATTGGGGAAAGGGCTTAACAAGAAGTTCAAAGAAACACATCTTACAGCAATAAAGATTTTGTTTCTAGCAAAAAAAGATGAATACTTGTGGTCAGCAAGACTGTGTGGAAAATACTTATTATGCATTTACACAGGGATAAATTTTATACAGTCTTCCTATAGGGGATTGTAGTGATCTATACCAAGATTTAAAACGCCATACACCATTTAATTTGGCAGATCTGCTTATAGGAAAATAGAACCTAAGGAAATAAATGCAGAAACATGCTAAGATGTGTATGTGAGGTAGTTCTGAACATTCTGTGATTTGTGGGTTGCCAAGGCCACATTCAGTGATTTAGAATTTTTGAGTCCCAGAAGGACTCACAGGGCTGAGCATATAGTTGCACTCAACGGCTAAGGCTTATTATAATGAAAGGACACATGACAGAATCTGGAAGGGAAAAAGGAACAGGCAGAGTCTGGAGAATTCAGACTTCAGTGTTTTCTCCCTCTGAGGGGAAACACTGAGTATGCTCCTTTCTCTAGCAGGGAAAAATGCAGTAATACAGGTGGAATGTTCCTGCCCAGGGAAACCCAGTAGAGACTTGGTGCTTAAGGTTTCATTGTTATGTAGGTACACTCTGTCTATCCTGAGTGGAAAGAAAGCAGGTATTCACTATAAACAACATGGTTTATATAAACAGTCTAGGCACAGCGAGCCACTCTTATTTTAGGGAACAGTTGGAGTGCAGAGTTCCCAGACATCAGCCAAGGGCCAACCTTGCAAGTAGGCCCTTCTAATGATAATAGCTACAGGCCTGCTATGTTAACTCTTTCTACACACTGTCATAAAAAGATGAAGTTTGCAAAATAGTGTAAATACTCTAACCAGTTTGTTTAAAATTAAGTTGTATACATACTATTTTTAGTTACTTGTTTTTTTAGATAGAGCCTGTTGCGTACTGTAACCAATTTGTTTAAAATTATTAAGTTGTGTAAGTATTATTTTTAGTTGCTTTTTATTTTTGAGACCTAGTCTCTCT
Source organism: Chlorocebus sabaeus (assembly GCF_047675955.1). NCBI lineage: Eukaryota > Metazoa > Chordata > Mammalia > Primates > Cercopithecidae > Chlorocebus > Chlorocebus sabaeus. The sequence continues at coordinate 109,178,516 of NC_132914.1, read as the reverse complement.
TTGTTGCCCAGGCTAGAGTGCAGTGGCGTGATCTCGGCTCACTGCAACCCCCACCTCCTGGGTTCAAGTGATTCTCCTGCCTCAGCCTCCCAGGTAGCTGGGATTACTGGTCCCCACCACCACGCCTGGCTAATTTTTGTATTTTTAGTAGAGACGGGGTGTTGCCATGTTGACCAGGCTGTTCTCAAACTCCTCGCCTCAGGCAATCCCCCAATCTGGGCCTCCCAAAGTGCTGGAATTAAAGGTGTAAGCTATCTCACCCAGCCCCAATTTTTTTTTTTTTTTTTGGGGGGGACAGAGTCTTACTCTGTCATCCAGACTGGAGTGCGGTGGTGCAATCTCGGCTCACTGCAGCCTCCACCTCCTGGGCTCAAGCAATTCTCCTGCCTTAGCTTCAGCTGGGACTACAGGCGTGTGCCACCACAGCCGCCTAATTTTTTTTGTATTTTTAATAGAGATGGGGTTTTACCATGTTAGCCAGGATGATCTCGATCTCCTGACCTCATGATCTGCCTGCCTTGGCCTCCCAAAGTGCTGGGATTATAGGTATTAGCCACTGCGCCCGGCCACAGCCCCTAATTTTAGTTAGATTTTTATACATCCGCATTACAAAAGTCTAAAAAGATCTATACCAAACTTGATAATACTGTGGGTATTGGTTATCAGGGCAGCTTTTCTACCTTTTACATTTTTCTGTCATTTGAATTTTTTATATCATGTATTATTATTTTTATTAGAGACAGGATCTTACCCAGGCTGGAGTACAGTGGCGTGACCATATCTCACTGCAGCCTTGAACTCCTGGGCTCAAGCAATCCTCCAATCTCAGCCTCCCTAGTATCTGGGACTATAGGTGTGTGCCACTACGTCCAGCTAATTTTTTGTATTTTTTTTGTAGAGACTGGGTCTTGCTATGTTTACCAGGCTGTTCTCCAACTCCTGGCGTCAAGCGATCCCTTACCTCAGCTTCCCAAAGTGCTGGGATTACAGGTGTGAGCCACCACTCCTGTCCTCATGTATTATTTTTATAATCAGAGGACAAAGTGTCATTTATAGGGAAAATGACCTCTTTTTTTTTTTTGAGATGGAGTCTCTCTGTCGCCCAGGCTGGAATGCAGTGGTGCAATCTCGGCTTACTGCAAGCTCCTCCTCCCTGGTTCACGTCATTCTCCTGTCTCAGCCTCCCGAGTAGCTGGGACTATAGGTGCCCACCACCATGCCCAGCTAATGTTTTTGTATTTTTAGTAGAGACGGCGTTTCACCTTATTAGCCAGGATGGTCTCGATCTCCTGACCTTGTGATGCGCCCACTTTGGCCTCCCAAAGTGCTGGGATAACAGGCGTGAGCCACTGCGCCCGGCCGAAAATGACCTGTTGAATAGGTTATCATTCCCATTTTATTGATAGTGAAATGGTGTTTGAAAACATTTTGGCTTGTCTTAGGTCATTCAGCTAGTAAATGAAAGCTGGAACCATTCAAAGCATCTTAACTGGTGAAAGTTAACTTTTAAAAGATTTGAGGCCAGGTGCGGTGGCTCACGCCTGTAATCCCAGCACTTTGGGAGGCCGAGGTGGGCAGATCATGAGGTCAGGAGATCAAGACCATCCTGGCTAACACGGTGAAACTTCCAAGCTGTTGGAAGTCTCTACTAAAAATACAAAAAAAAAACTAGCTGGGCGTGGTGGCGGGCGCCTGTAGTCCCAGCTACTTGGGAGGCTGAGGCAGGAGAATGGCATGAACCCAGGAGGCAGAGCTTACAGTGAGCTGAGATGGTGCCACTGCACTCCAGCTTGGGTTACAGAGCAAGACTCCGTCTCAAAAAAAAAAAAAAAGACTTGAAAGCAATGAATTGAATAAGTTAGATAATTTGGGGATGTTTCTGTTTAAGGGACGTTTCTGAAGAACATAAGAAACTTTCCTTAGAGGAGGAGACCTTGTGGTTAAGAATCCGATCCTTAACATTGAGGCTGATCAGTGGACTTCCAAGTCTCAACCACCCTGTGGAGCCAAAGAACTCGGAGAAGACTGCCGAGAATGGGGTATCCTCCCGAATTGATATTCTTCGTTTGCTCCTTCAACAGTTGGAGGCAGCCCTGGAGACAGGAAAGCGATTTATTGAGAAGGATATTCAGGTACCATCAATATATATAATTTACCGTCAAAGTTGCAATAATTATATTTATGACTGTTTTATAAACAGGCGTTTGGGGTGAGTGAGTAGTAAGGAATTGTTTTGTCCCAGTTTATGGCTTCTGTAGGAGAAAGAGGAATATTTTAGACTCAGAGGGAATTGCAGAGGCTTCCTCAATATCCAGACTAGTGAGGGAGAAAGCAAAATAACTTTTTGTGATGGTAAGTTTTTAATAGCTAGCAACAAATTAATATAGATGTTCTGTTTTTACTGTAATGATTCAGTTTATTAGTTTGCTGATTAGTGGCTTTTAGCTGAGACAGGTTTTTATTCACTAGTTACTTGATTTTCTTATTTTGTATGCATTTAGATGGATCTAGAAGAGCATTATTTTTCTCCCTTTTTTCCAGTATCCTTTCCTTGGTCCTGTACCTACTAGAATGGGTGGATTCTTTAATTCTGGCTGTTCTCAGTGCCAGATAAGCTCTTTTTATCTTGTCAATGATATTTATGAGTTGGATACCAGTGGTTTAGGTAAGTGTACACTGTGTGTTTACAGGGTGTTTGTCATAGAAAATGTAGTACACGTAATAAAATGTCTATAACCTCACATTTGGAAAATTTTAGAGTATATGGCAGCTGGAAGCTGTTCTGGAAATGTCTGGTTTAGTATACAAGAGGGTACAGTCATAGGTTACAAAGTAATGTTTTAGATGCTTAAGTCCATTCCATATTTAAAATCACTTGTTAGGTCCAGAAGTTGAAGAAATTCTTCATTTGTTGAAAGGCTGTTGGATTTTAAAAATGAAGCAGTAGCCTGGGCGCAGTGGCTCACGTCTGTAATCCCAGCACTTTGCGTGGCTGAGGCAGGCGGATCACCTGAGTTCAGGAGTTCGAGACCAGCCTGGCCAGCATGGCAAAACCCTCTGTCTACTAAAAATACAAAAATTAGCCAGGCATGGTGGGGGGTGCCTGTAGTCTCAGCTACTCCGGTGGCTGAGGCAGGAGAATCGCTTGAACCTGGGAGGCAAAGGTTGCAGTGAGCCAAGGTAGCACCACTGTACAGCCTGGACGATAGAGTGACACTTTGTCTCAAAAAAAAAAAAAAGGAAAAGAAGCACTAAACTTTGTAGAGAAGAGATTTTTTTTTGTAAGCTCTCAACCCATGAAAATCACAAATACTCTATAGATTTTTCCTTTTATTTATCTATTTTTTTAAATCATAAGGTTAGTAGATCCTACCATTTAGAGTGTTTGAAGCACATAGATTTTAAGCCCTGTTAAAGAATTTTAGGTAGTACCTTTGGCAGAAAGGTAATTAGTGCCTTTCCTTTTATTCTTCCTTTTCCTTTCATTATCTTTTTCTTTTTGTCTCAAAATAATGAAAAATGCATAAGGGTCTGTAGAGAAAAGAAAATGTCCTTGCCCATGAACTTCTTGCAGGTATTTATCTTGCTTCTTTATCTTACTAAAAATGGAATTGAATGTTTTTCATTTTTTGTTTTTCAATTTTAGAGGATACAATGGAGATCCAGGAACGAATAGAAAATAGTTTTAAGTCTTTACTAGACCAGTTAAAAGGTAAGTTTTCCTACTGTAGATTCCTGTATTTGTGTCTGGTTGTATGGCAATAGCTTGGAAGTTCTTTCCCCCATTCCCAAACCCAGTCACCCAGAGATAAGTAAGTAGTGTTAACACTTTGGAGTCAATACTCCTAGATGCCACCTAAGCACTTATATGTGTGTGAATGAAAATACAGATAAAAAATAATTTTTAAACATAGAAAATGGTGTAATACATGCTTTTTTGACTTTAATTTTTTTTGTTATTTTGGATATCTTTCCATGTTAGTTATATATACTCCATTTATTTTCAAGACTGCATAATATTCTATAGTATTGTATTAACATTTTTTATGTTCTCCCCAATTGGTGACATATTATGTATATGAGTTATTTCTTCTACCAATGCTGAAATGAATATCTTGGGACAAATTGTTAGGATATTATTTGAGTCCTTCCTTGGGATTAAATTCCCAAGAATTTAATAGAATTATTAAATTGTTAAATTCCCAGTAATTTAATAGAATTGTTAAAGGGCACATATATGCATCTTATATCTATAAGAGTCTTTCTGGCCGGGCGTGGTGCCTCATGCCTGTAATCCTAGCACTTTGGGAGGCTGAGGTGGGAGGATCACAAGGTCAGGAGATCAAGACCATCCTGGCGAACACGATGAAAACCCGTCTCTACTAAAAATACAAAAACATTAGCCGGGTGTGGTGGTAGGCACGTGTAGTCCCAGCTACTCAGGAGGCTGAGGCAGGAAAATGGCACGAACCCGGGAGACGGAACTTGCAGTAAGCCGAGATAGTGCCACTGCACTTCAGCCTGGGTGACAGAGCGAGACTCCGTCTCAAAAAAAATAAAGGAGTCTTTCTTTTTAGGACCCTAAAGGATTTTTTTTTTTTTTTTTAAGAGATGAGGTCTTGTTATGTGGCCCAGGATGGACTCTAACTCCTGGACTGAAGCAGTCCTTCTGTCTTAGCCTCCTGAGTAGCTGGGACTACTGGTGTGCACCACTGAGCCTGGCTTGGTCTTATATTTTATTGCCCAGATGAAGAATGTCTGAAAACTTAATGATTAAGATTATGATAATAACATTTATTATCTGTTATGAAGATGCATTTCTACAGTGTACCTTTTTGGTCTTTCAGTATGAAGATGCATTTCTACAATGTACCTTTTTGGTTTTTCAGTTCATAATGGCACAAGTCTTCTGTGCTCATGATCTGTCTGAAAAGGCTTCGCTGGTGTTTAGACCGTAGAATATATAATTTTTAAGGCTACCTTTTATATTTTGAAGACTATAGAGCAATAGCATGGCTTTTTAAAGAACTTAAAATGGATAGTCTGTCCTTTGGAGTTGGGTTCATTATGGAAAATGAAAAAAAAATTGCTTTCTAAATTAAGTTTTTATTTGCTTATTCTTTATTTGTGTGTTGTGTTCCTTAAAATAGCATTGAAATAAAAGCTGAATAAAAGTAAACTGTTTTTTGTTTTCAGATGTCTTCAGTAAATGTAAAGGTGACCTCTTAGAAGTTAAAGACGGTAACTTGAAAACACATCCTACTCTTTTAGAAAATCTAGTTTTCTTTGTTGAGGTAAGTTTTTGTTCTCTTCCTACAAGACAGTGTTGTTCTTAATGGTCTACAGGATTCATTTTTCAACAGTGAACAGGTAATAGGCACCTTATACCTGCAACTTAACCCAGCATCCCTGTTTTTGTTAATTGAAAAGCAAATTTAAATCATTTTTAAACCAATTCCTTCCAAGAATTCTAAGATGATTTCATTCCTAATACTTAGGTAAAACTTCTTGAAATTTGCTATACTCATCTCTAAACTCCAGATTCACCCCAAATCTAGCTGTTTTCATTCTCCTTTCTGACTCACTCTTTATTACGTAGTTTAATTCTTTCAGCTTCTTTTATTTGTTGTTGTCATTTATTAATTGCTGAGATATGCATTATGACAGCATCCAACAACTGATACAGCAAAACTCCCTCTTCTTTTTTTGCCAGAGAGAAAAGGAGGAGGATTGCAAACACTCATAATCTATTATCTTTTCTTTTATTCCTGTCATATATTTCTTAACCGTTCTCCCCTTACTGCTCTGTGTGGGGAGTGTACACTGTTCTGGTGATTGGCAAATTGTAAGTGCCTAAGAGATTTTTATTAAATGAATAATAAGCGGACATATATGTACATGCACACACTGTAGTATAGATGAAGACATATAAACAGCTAATTTGATACAATGCAGGATATGTGCTGATCAACTGGGTAGATTTCTCCATACATCTGTAAGTTAAGATTTGCAGGTAAGGTGGTATCTTACCTGCTTGGAGAGATGTGAGGGGAGAGGCATATTGTAAAGAACCTTTGGATTCCATGCCTAGGAATTTGGACTCTTCCCTGAGTGAAAAGGATGTTAATCGGTCCCCACTTCTCCAGGGAAGTGACAGAAAATTGGAGTGAAGTGGAGGATGGATTTTGAGCTAGGAGAGCCATAAGAAAGGCTGAAGAGTTAGGTCATTGTAGTATTCTGAGCAGGAGATGATGAAGGCCTGGATCAGTAGAGTGATTGCAGAAACTAGAGTGGAAATTCACATGAGAAATTGAAGGGATTTACATAGAAGAACTGCGTTAGAATTTGTTGAATCCATTGCTTCTAATTTCCTGATAGATATTTTTAGTGTAATCCTTATTGGTGAATTTGCAATTTTTCCTTTCAGACTATTTCTGTTATCCTTTGGGTATCCAGTTACTGTGAGAGTGTCCTGCGACCATACAAACTAAATTTACAGAAAAAGAAAAGGAAGAAAAAAGAAACCAGCATCATCATGGTAATAACAGTAACACAAGTGATATACAAGTACCAATCTGACCACATGCTACTTTTTCTTTTCTTTTCACTATTTTCCTCCATGTTGAGTCCTTAGGATCCTATATGCCAGGCTTCTCCAACCCACAGCTTTGAATGCATCCCAAACCCGTAAACTTTCTTAAAACGTTATGAGATTTTTTTAGTTTATTATTATTTTTTAAGCTCATCAACTATTGTTAGTGTTTTGTTTTGGTTTGGTTTGGTTTGGTTTGAGATGGAGTCTCACTCTGTTGCCCAGGCTGGAGTTCAGTGGCACTATCTTGGCTCACTGCAACCTCTGCCTCCTGGGTTCGAGCGATTCTCCTGCCTCAGCTTCCCAAGTAGCTGGGATTACAGGTGCCCGCCACCACACCTGGCTAATTTTTGTATTTTAGTAGAGATGGGATTTCTCCCTGTTGGCCAGGCTGGTCTCAAACTCCTGACCTTGGGTGATCTGCCCACCTCGGCCTCCCAAAGTGCTGAGATTACAGGTGTGAGCCACTGCGCCTGTCCAACATTAGTGTATTTTATGTGTGGCCCAAGATAGTTCTTCCAGTGTGGCCCAGGGAAGCCAAAAGATTGGACGTCCCTGCATATGCATTGTTTTTCTCCCCTAACCTTAAAAAAAATTTAAATTACACACCTACAGAAAAGTTGAAAGATTGATATGACACCCATAAAGATCTTTACCTAGATTATCAACTTTTAACCATTTATCACATTTGCTTTATCTCATTTGTTGAACCATGTAAAAGGAAAGTACAGACTTATGACATGTAACACATCAGGATAGAACGACGACAGGTCTCTGTAAAACCGTAATACTCAAGAAAATTTCAAACTCAAGAAACTTAGCATTGATACAATAATATTATCTAATAAAGTCCATATTCAGGCCGGGTGCGGTGGCTCACGCCTGTAATCCCAGCACTTTGGGAGGCCAAGACAGGCAGATCACTTGAGGTCAGGAGTTCAAGATCAGCCTGACCAACATGGTCAAACCCCGTCTCTACTAAAAGTACAAAAATTAGTCGGGCATGGTGGTGAGTGCCTGTAATCCCAGCTAGTTGGGAGACTGAGGTACAAGAATTCCTTGAACCCAGGAGGCAGAGGTTGCAGCGAGCCAAGATAGCGCCATTGCATTCCAGTCTGGACAACAGAGTGAGATTCCATCTGAAAAAAACAAAAAACAAATCAGTATTCAAAGTTTTCCACTTATTCCAGTTATGTCTTTTATATCCTTTTCCAGAATACTAGAATGCCGTCAGGGATCTGACATGACCTTTAGTTGTCATGTCTGTTTACCCTTCTTTAATCTAGAATGTTTCCTTAACCTTTTGCTTTGTTGTTGTTGTTGAAGACACTAGCTAGCTTTTTGGTAGAATGTCCCACAATCTGGATTTAGATAATCACTAAATGTAAGCTGATTGCTTATATTGAAGTTAAATATAGACTTGTTGTCTGTTTTAGTGAGTTAAATCAGGAGTCACTAATGTTGTTGTGTCCCATTATTAAATAATGAAATCTGAAATCACCAATAATGGGACACTAATGTGATTCATGTTGTTGTGTCCTGTTATTGGTGATTTCAGATTTCATTATATGATTAAGGACATATCTACCAGATTTCTTCATTATAAAGGTGCGTTTTTCTCTCTGTAATAAGTAAGGTATGGGATAATGCTTGAGTCTCTGAAAATCCTATTTCCCAATGGCCCTTCACCCACTAGTTTTAGCATCCATTCTTAGTTCAACGCCTGAATTAGTTATTACATTGATGTGTCCCAAATGATTTTTTAAAATTCTGTATTTTATCATTTATCAGCTGCTGTTATTTTGTAAAATAAGAGATGTCCCAACCCATTCGTATATATTTGAATATATTCTAATTTGAATATATATATATTTTTAAATGTCACTATTTGAGTATCACCATGGACTCTTTTTAAAAAAATTCACTTTATTATAATCCATTATCATCATTTTCGTTTGGATGCTCAAATTGTGCCAAATTTGTTTAGCTCCTTTAATCTAGTTTCTGTCCTTTAACATGTCCTCATCAGTTTTGGGGCCCTTTCTGGAATAGCATAAATGCTCCACATACTTGGTATTTTCTCACTGAACTGAAATCAGACATTTTTTCAAGAGCACTGGTTCCTTTATGGGCAATGAATTTCAAAACCAAGATCTAGGTGTTAGTGTGCTCATTGCTATTGGGGTTTCCTGGCTTCTAGTTTATTTCTGTGATGAGACCTTAGGCAGTGTTTTTATGCATGCGCGTACACACACACACACACACATGCACACACACAGTTTTACGTGATTTTTTTTTTTTTTTTTGAGATGGAGTCTTGTTCTGTGGCCCAGGCTGGAGTGCAATGGCCTGAACACTGCAACCACCACTTTCCAGGTTCAAGTGCTTCTCCTGCCTCAGCCTCCTGAGTAGCTGGGATTACAGGCAGGTGCCACTTTCCCAATTAATATTTGTATTTTTAGTAGAGATGGGGTTTCACCATGTTGCCCAGGCTGGTCTTGAATTCCAGACCTCAGGTGATCCACCTGCCTTGGCCTCTGAAAGTGCTGGGATTATAGGCATGAGCTACCATGCCCGGCCTACAAAAAGAATTTTTAGTGATACTTTCAAGCCAGCATTTTAGTGATACTTTCAGTTTCAAGAGTTCTTTCCACTCTTTCCCTCATTCCCTTTTTGTAGCTTCTTTTTCTCAGAGTGAGAACCCTGCATCTAAATATCAATATATTTATTTGTTGTTTCACAATAAATACTAAATAGTTTTGGGAATTCATACATCAGTTACACTACTAGTTCCAATAAACTCATTAAAGTTCAAATGTTTTGCAATTCTTTTTGTCCTTAGAATATGTTCCAGTGAGTGTAGACAGTTAAGATACTCTGTAAAAACACTGGAATTAAAAACTGAGATTACTTTTTATTAATATGATATAAAGTTCATTTCCATTTGTATTCAGTTTAAGGGTTCCCCCATCTTTATTGATTTAATTTTTGAATGTGAAAAACAGTAACATAATTTTTTTCCATTTCACAGGAAAATAATTTAGTGCTCATTATAGCTCATGATGTGCTGTTTTATTAAGGTTTGAGTTTATGTTGGATTTTTGTTCACTGTAGCATTATAATAATCATTATCGGCCGGGTGCGGTGGCTCAAGCCTGTAATCCCAGCACTTTGGGAGGCCGAGGCGGGCGGATCACGAGGTCAGGAGATCAAGACCATCCTGGCTAACATGGTGAAACCCCATCTCTACTAAAAATACAAAAAATTAGCCGGGCTTGGTGGCGGGCGCCTGTAGTCCCAGCTACTCGGAGGCTGAGGCGGGAGAATGGCGTGAACCCGGGAGGTGGAGCTTGCAGTGAGCCGAGATCGCGCCACTGCACTCCAGCCTGGGCAACACAGCAAGACTCCGTCTCAAAAAAAAAAAAAAAATCATTATCATTTGAAAATGTTGGCTGGGTGCTGTGGTTCACACCTATAATCCCAGCACTTGGGGAGGCCATGGTGGGGAGATTGCTTGAGCCCAGGAGTTTTGAGACCAGTCTGGGCAGCATAATGAGACCCTGTCTAAACAAAAAAAAATTTTTTAATTAGCTGGGCATGGTGGCATATGCCCATAGTCAGTCTTAGCTACTCAGGAGGCTGAGGCAGGAGGATCACTAGAACCTGGGAAATTGAGGCTGCTATGAGCTGTGATCGCACCACTGCACAAGGCTGGATGATGACAAAGCGAGACGCTGTCTCAAAAAAAAAAAAAAGTTGATGTTTCAGTTATAAATTGACTTTCTGAACAATTCAGTTAAATTCAGGAGTTCCTTAGAGTGGATGCGCTGCTGAGTGTTGCTATTCATTCAAAAACAAAGGATATTTAGATATGAATGAGGGCGCTTCGAAACTTTCTTCTATTCATGAGAATTAAACAACAAGAACAGAGACAAAGATAATTTAACTGATCAAGAGTACAAAGTTCGAGGCTGGGCACTGGTAATCCCATGCTTGTAATCCCAACACTTAAGGAGGCAGAGGCGAGAGAATAGCTTGAGCACAGGAATTCAAGACCAGGCTGGGCAACATAGCAAGATCTCGTTCTCAACAAAAAGGGGGAAAAAAAAAAAGAGGGCAAAGTTTGAAAGTATAGGTCAGACTGGCTTTGTTGCTGTCCTTCTAATGAAGCTTACAACCCTAGAACATGTCAGATAGCTTTTTGGTAATTGCCTTTTGTAGCGTTTTTTGTTGTTTTTCTGGTTTCTAAAAGTGAGAATGGTTTTTCTGATATCAGAGTAACCCATAAAGGTGTGAATAAAGTGAAGATCATTCATATACCCACCAGTCAGTAATAACCACTGCGAAAATTTTCATGGTGAACAAACCTGCTATCCAGAAGGTTCTGTAACTTGCCTTTTTGTTTTCACATAACAGGGTATCTTGGATATCTTTTCATGTTAGTAAATATAGATACATCTCATTACTTTTAATGGTTATATATTGTACTGTTATATTAATATGCTATAATTTATATTGATGAATTGTTGGTTCTAATTTTTTGAATATTATAAATATGCTGCTATTGAGATACAGACAGAGCCACAAAGATACATTTATAATATAATTTTTCTTTTTTTTTTTTTTTTTTTGAGATGGAGTCTCACTGTCGCCCAGGCTGGAGTGCAGAGGATCTCAGCTCGCTGCAGCCTCTGCCTCCTGAATTCAAGCGATTCTCCTCCCTCAGCCTTCCGAGTAGCTGGGATTACAGGCGTGCGCCACCACGCCCAGCTAATTTTTTTGTTGTTGTCGTCGTTGTTGTTTTTGAGACAGAATCTCGCTCTGTCGCCCAGACTGGAGTCCAGTGGCGCAGTCTTGGCTCACTGCAACTTCCACCTCTCAGGTTCAAGTGATTCTCCTGCCTCAGCCTTAGGAGTAGCTGGGATTACAGGCGCCTGCCACCATACGCGGCTAATTTTTGTATTTTTAGTAGAGATAGGGTTTTACCATGTTGGCCAGGCTGGTCTCGAACTCCTGACCTCAGGTGATCCGCCTGCCTTAGCCTCCCAAAGTGCTGGGATTACAGGCATGAACCACTGTGCCTGGCTGTATTTTTGGTAGAGATGGCATTTCACTATGTTGGCCAGTCTGGTCTTGAACTCCTGACCTCAAGTGATCCACCCACCTCAGCCTCCCAAAGTGCTGGCATTACAGGCATGAGCCACCATGCCTGGCATATAATATAGTTTCTTTAGGATAGCTCTTAGATCTGAAATTAACTGTATATATATATTTATACAGTTAATAAATGTATATCCCCAACAGTGCTGAATGTGTCTGTATCTTTATAACCATTTGGGTAGGTAAATATTGGTATCTCCTTTTTCTAATACTGATTTTTAAATTTTTGTTGATATTGAACTGTCCAAGAATACTTCTTGAGTGAAAAGCTAGCCTTATTGATGGATTGGCTAGGTTTTTTAGTTGTATCACATGTTTCTTGGATTTCTTTGGTATGTTTTCTATTCTTTGTCCAAGTTTCTTATTGTGGTAGTAATATTTTTCCTATTTATATGTGTTGAGCTACTGGGTTCTTAACATAATAATGTTACTAATCCCCTGTCATAGGTGATGCAGTTTTTTTTCAGTTTGCTATTTGTCTTTTAACTTGAGTGATTTTTTTTTTCAATGTAGTAATATTTTTAAAAACAAGGATAATCTTTTTAATTGTTTTTAGCTTACTGTGATGTTTAGAAAGGCTTTTTTAACGTCAGTGTCATGATTGCAGAAGTTGTTACCTAATTTTCTTCCAGTGCTTTGATGGATTTTTTTATTTAAGTATTTATTCTATCTGAAATGTATTTTAATATCACTGTGTGTTATTTTGTATCTCCAAATGTCTAGCTGGTTATTTTAGTACCATTCATTCACTTGAAACCACTAGTTTGAAATGCCACTATTTAAATTCCCTCATATCTTTCAGTAGCTTTTGTGATGTAGATATGGGTAATATGTTTGATAATATTTCAACTCTTTTTTAATCTTTTTCCCAGCCACCTGTCTTTACCAGTTTCCAAGACTATGTTACTGGGCTCCAGATTTTAATTTCCAATGTTGTGGATCATATTAAAGGGCTTGAAACATATCTAATTGCACTTAAACTTGAAGAACTTATTTTAGAAGACACTTCTCTCTCACCGGTAAGAGATTGTAGGCAATCAGCAATGTTTTCTACACAACACACACACACTCTCTCTCTCTCTCTCATCTTTATCACAAGGATAAGTTAAAGTTCAGTTTATCATTTCCTCTTTATAAGACTTGTGACTAGAAGGTGCTTGGCAGTAGTTTCTTGTTGTGTTGGTGGTGGTAGGTTTTTTCCCCCTCTTCATTTTTTCCCATACCTCCTCCTTTCTATACATTTTTGGGGTTGTTCTTTTACTATGAAAACTAATGCCAGCATTTTGAGGAACCAGCCATATTTTGAAATCCAGGGACAATCTTGTTGAGTAGAATTTACCTGCTGCTGAGTTAGCTGTCTTCCTTGCCACCCAGTTATCACCTAAGAAAGGAGAAATGCTGGACATCAGAGGTAATTATGTCAGTAATAATTAGGCTAGAGCAAGCCAACCAAAAAGGGAATGAAACCAAGTATGGAATCAAACGTACCACCATCAAATGTCTTCTGATATTATTTTAGGTCTTTTCAAATTCTAGTAGTTAGCAAAATCCTTATAAAGCCTTTTCCCTTAAAATAATAATTCTTTTTTGTAAATGTTAATTCATCGGCCTGGAGTAGGTTTAGGATTTTGATAGGGGCCAGAAGGACTCCACCAGTGGTGGAGTCATCTGTTTCTAGTCTGTTGCTCCACGCTGATTTTTAAATTTTTGTTGATACTGAAACTGATCTTAAGAAAATGCTTCCCTCCAGGAGTTTGTCTGAGCTAAACTGCTGATGAGGGAATTTATCCAGTAACTTGAGGGCAGCCATCATCATAGCACCAGACCTTCATAGGAAAGGGAATGAATAGAATTTTCCTTCTTAGCACACCAGCCTTAAGAGATTGTAAGCCCCTCTTTTGTAAAGCTTAAAAACGTTAGACTTTGAACAAGGTTTTTACTGTGGGAAAGGGCTCAGAGCAGTTCATATTACCAAAGATTGATTTTAAAAAGCAGACATGGGTTGGGCGCGGTGGCTCACGCCTATAATCCCAGCACTTTGGGAGGCTTAGGCAGGCGGATCATGAGGTCAGGTGAAACCCTGTCTCTACTAAAGAAATACAAAAAAATTAGCCGGGCGTGGTGGTGGGCGCCTCTAGTCCCAGCTACTCGGGAGGCTGAGGCAGGGGAATGGCATAAACCCCAGAGGCGGAGCTTGCAGTGAGCTGAGATCGCGGCACTGCACTCCAGTCTGGGTGACAGAGTGAGACTCCATCCCCCACCCCCCTAAAAAAGCAGACATGTTCATATTGAACTGAGTGAGTGAAAAAATCACTCCTTTCAAAATGAACATGTCTGCTTTCTTTAAGAGTGGGGACATTTGAGGAAGATTAATTGGTTTTCACCAGGTAGAAAGAAATGTAGGAAAAGGATCCCAAGCAGAAGGAGGCACAGATAAAAGCACAGGGGCAGGAAAGTGAATTCTGTGGTGCAGTGTGACACAGTTGGCAGGGCCAGAGCTTATGGTGTACGGGAAGGGGTACCATAGATATACTATTAGATATGAAGATGATAGGCACAATAGCCCTGTTTTGACTATCAAGTGGTTGTTTATGTTAAAAGATCTCTCTGCATCCTGAAATGATGAGCAAGAGTTATTTTCAGAGTTCTAGAGGTTATCCTTAACTTGGCCATGCTCTAGATTTTTGAAGCCCTAGCTTCTGTTCTTGTCTTTTGACCTTGGGAAAGTTATTTAACCTCTCTAGGCTTCAATCTCTTTATCTGTAAATGGGAATGATAATAATGCCTACTTCATAGGATTATAGCAAGGATTAAACAAAGCAGTAATCGGCCTTATATTGCCTACTTTTGTTAAAGTCATGTTTCATATAGTTACTGAGCAGTACCAAATACCTGATGCATATGGTGCTGGCTACTTGTCTTTTAAAGGTAAAAATCTCTTCAATTCAGTTTTCATTAGGCTCCTTTGCTTTCTTTCCTCCCTTTCTTTCTAAACTTGAAACACTGTGAATAAGGTCTCTGGACTATGACCTCTAGTCCTGATTCCCTTTCTTCCTTCCTATGGGATATCCCAGTGAAACTGGTTGTGTGTTAGGACCTTTTTGTGTGTATTTATATTCATAGAGAAAATATACAGTATTTTGTTATTTTGTACTTTAAAAAACGTAAATTCGGCCAGGTGTAGTGGCTCATGCCTGTAATTCCAGCACTTTGGGAGGCCCAAGGCTGGAGGATTATTTGAGCTCAGGAGTTCAAGACCAGCCTGGGCAACTTAGTGAGTCCTGCCTCTTGAAAAAAAAAGTTTTTTAAAATCAGTTTTATGTTCAAGAGATCTGTTCAAGCTAATGCCTATGGATCAATCTTGTTCATTAAACAGCTGCAGAATATAAATGCACCACTGCTACTGGACATTTTAGGTTGTTTCTTTATATTTGCTTTTTACATATGTTACCGAGTGAAATGTGCACACCCTTCTATGCACATTTGTATTTCTAAGGAAAATTAGACCTGAAGTACTAGTATTGTTGGGTCAGAAAATATATTCCTTGTTTCTTCTACAGTTCTGGGCTCTGCAGCACTCAACTTCATGTAAACCTAATCAGTCTTCAGCCAGCCTCCTTTCTCTGTGAGAACTCACTCCTTCCCCTTTGTTTTTTGTAATCTCCCCAAACATTTGTCAGCAAATAATAACTCATATTAAAGAATATATATTTGGTCTCTTGAACTCAGGGGCTTTGTCAATATGGAGGGAGACTTGTTAATATTGTAACTGGAAATGATGGAGTTGGTAAAGTTGAGGCCATTATTAAAAGTGGCTGTGATGATGTACAAATTAGTAATAAATTTCTACTTTTTTCTGATGAAAACAATCAGAAATCTCAAATTTTCCACTTTGTATAGCTTATAACAAAATAGTAGGGATTTTATGTCCAAACTAGTCATAATTTTCTATTTTTATTGATTAAAAAGTAGTAATCAGAAATCTCAGTTTTTCTTCTTTTTTTTTTTTTTTTTTTTTTTTTTTTTGAGACAGCTTCACTCTGTCGCCCAGGCTGGTGTGTAGTGGCACGATCTCAGCTCACTAATACCTCTACCTCTCGAGTTCAAGCAATTCTCGTGCCTCAGCTTTCCGAGTAGCTGGGATTACAGGTGTGTGCCACCATGCCTGGCTAATTTTTGTATTTTTAGTAGAGATGGGGTTTCACCATGTTGACCAGGCTGGTTTCGGACTCCTGGGCTCAAGTGATCCACCTGCCTGGGCCTCCCAAAGTGTTGGGATTACAGGCGTGAGCCACTGTGCCTGGCCCAGTTTTTCTACCTTATATAATTTACAACAAAGGATACTTGAAAGAGTAATGATGCTAAAGCAATAGGGTTTCCATGAAGAATCACATGGAAAAATACCCATTTGTGATGGCCTTTTGCTGCCTTTGCATTTTATGCAATTGAAAATGACCCACTGTGTTCTGATGGAGCTTGCGATGAGACCAAAGGTAATGGCAGCTTTAACTTTTATCTGAGAAGTAGAATCTGGGGGCATGGTTTTTAAACAAGATTAATTATTCTTGTCTCCTCCTTTATAGGAAGAGAGAAAATTTTCAAAGACTGTGCAAGGGAAGGTGCAGAGCAGTTATCTGCATTCACTTCTGGAAATGGGGGAGCTGCTGAAAAAAAGACTTGAGACCACAAAGAAACTAAAAATTTAAGAAAGTATCAACCACGGGCACTGATGACTCTGCAACAGAAAATGACACCATCTTCCCAGGCAAAAGCAACATCTGGTTGACCATGATTTTAATCCAGAACTTCCTCATAAAATGCATGAAGGACTTTGATCGTGAATTTTTTTAGGTGTTAAATATATACAACTGATTAAATTATTGTATATAAACCAGAAGCAGGACCCTTATCTGGGTTTGACCACTTTTTATACATGTTCATATGCATATGGCAGCAACAAGAGAACCCTACTTTTCTTCTTCCCATCACCAGAAACATCTTTTCAGGGAATCGGGGGGGTCTATAAAAACAGCAATAGAAATTAAGCATAAAGCATCAACCTCGTAGCAACTGAGTAGCCCTTCCATTATAAATAACCATGAGAGTATTTGGTCTGGTCCTTGAGCCACAAGTCATGGAAGGGAGACCATGCCTGCGAACAGGCCCCCTTTCCACAGCAGTAAGTTTGTTTTGAGGTTTGCTCAGCTACTTGGCTCCCACAGAACCCAAGGCAGTTACACAAAGGACCTTAGATGAGATCTGGCATATGCACCCGTCATAGAAGGGCACCACTTGGATGACCACAGGCCCTCACTTTTTGGCTTAGTTTTTGTCTGATAGTTAAGACATCCCCATCCTGGCTTCTGTGAGAGTTAAAATCTCAGGAAGGCAAGGAAGGCTCTGTTAATTTATAGCTGTTTAGAGGGGAAAGCAGTGCAGACCACTTATTAAGCCCGCTGAGGACTAGCTTTCTGTCTTTCATATATTTGGGAAAGATGGGAATGACTGTTTCAAAGAAGAGAGGTGTACATAATTTATGCAGGCAAGTCTGATACTTATTTCATTGGTTTTGTGAGTCATATATATACATATATATGATGAAAATTAAGATTTAATACTTTAAGTGGGGGGTTTGGGAAGGAAGGAATGTAATATTATGGATTTAACCTTAGGCTTTAAGTTTTAGGCTGGCAAAAGAAATGTTATTCAGTGGGTTTGAGGTTTGAACTACTTTCTTCAAACTTAGAGAAATGTAACAGGATGGTGTTTACTTTGTTTGCCTGGATGTCCCCAAGACTATAGCTTCTTCTATCAGAGGTTGGTCTGATAGAAGAGGTAAAAATTGCTCTTGAAAATGTCATACAATTTATACAGTTTCTTCGATAATATTTTTCTGTTTGAATCCCTGCTTCTGTTTTTGGTCTGTTACCTATAGTTCAAGTTTAATTGTGTAAGAGCAAAGAAATGAATTTGATGAGGAAATTAAGCATCCAATGGAGGATTGGTCTTGAAGACCTTAAAGGTGCTTTCCAATCTGCACTGCTCCAGTGAAATGTGATACTTTTTTCTTTTAAAAGCAACCAAGAGAGCTGGGAATATCTGTGTATTCATAGTAATTGCATTTCGTCCCTCCATTTTGACTTTCTTAGATTCATAATTTGATATAGTGCTTAAACTTCCAAGGAAAATTTAAACAGTTACTGCATTACCTGTTCAAAATAAGGCTTGTTGGAAATCCTAGTCCATCAAGTAATTTCAAAAATTTATTTTTGATATGAGTAGCCACAGCTGTCATATACCCCATCCCGAAAGGAAGAACTGTCTTAAACAAGATGAATGGAAAAGTCTGGTTAATTCTGAATTTCATGTAATGACAACATATTCTTTCATAAAACTATGGCCTGTTTAAGATGGAACTTTGCGTGTGTCTGCTGGGGAGCGTGGGGTACCTGTGTATGGCATGTGTTCTTGAAATGATGTCTCTCTGAATATCCAAACAAGTACTGTACTGTAGAAATGCTCTTTGAAAAAGTCTGTCAACTGACCATGATCAATCTAGCATATATATATGTTCAGTGGGCTGGCCTTGGTCCTCAGGGACAGTGTGTGACTCTAGTGGTCTTCCTAACCAGTCTCTTGCCTGAAAATATCTGGGACCTCTACTGGCTTTAATGACAATGTTATGTTGAGGTTATGCTTCCTTTGTTATTTGCTGATTTTCCTACTAAATGTAGCATTTCAATTAGATCCAGCTTTCACATTTTGAGATAATTGTAAAAAGAATGAAATTATGCAGAAATGGCCAATATCTCTTATCAATCTGTTCTTTTGGTAACCCTCATGCACTATAAATTGTGTACAGTTAAAATATATATATATATACACATATATATATTCTTACATGAGTAAAAAGCACCCTCTCCCAGCAATCGTATGTCATTGGTATTTGAAGAGAATTCCCAAATAACTCATTGCTGCTGCTGCTGTTTTTGATTTGTATGGGTTTTTTTGTTTTATTTGTTTTTGTGTGGTAAATTGATATTTAAAAAAGGAAAGGAGAAAAATCACGACTACTGTTTACAGACTGAAAAATTATTGCTTTTTATACTACTGAGATCCTAAGTTAAGACTCTCCAAAGCAAACATTTGGTTTAAATCATTTATCTGATGTGGATAAAAGGTAGAGAAACTTGTAGTGTTCTCCACATAATGGAAAATGTAAAAATGCCTAGTTGTGTTGCCCATCAATTTTGTATATTTTCATAATTTCAATTGTTCAAAATTGCATTATATTTTGCAATCACTATGTTCAATCTGGATTTGTCTTTCATTTTAACTTTTAATATAAAAAGGGGTTTCAATGTATCTACAGGCTTGTTATTGAAACTTCCTACTTATTTGATGTGATTTATTAATATGGGAAGTATATATTCTTCCTTCTTAAGTAAGTGAAGCATAGCAAATCTACTTTAAACTGGATGGGTTAATTTATATAAACATTTTCATTTTAAGTTGGCATTTCTGCCTGGTTCCTTTTTGTTCAGATTCTTAGAAGCCACAACCTTCTAAATGGTGTAATTCATCTCAATTGTGAATTTAGTGCTATATCCCAGCATATTTTTAATATTTGAGAATTTAGAATTTTTATTTGAAGTCAACTAGTCCTTTTGGCTCAGAAGTTAGTACCTTCTATACTTGCAGTTATTAATTCAACATACATGTACTGAACACTTAATTAGCATATAGCAGATTCCACTTTAGGCTCTGCTGAGATGCTGTGTCCTAGTTAGTAAATGAGTAACGTATATCCCAGTTAGTGGCTGTGAGATGGGGAAGAGGCAATAAAAATATTAGTTTGTAATTACATCCTGCTTAATAATGTAAATCACAGTATATGAATTGAGTGTGTCTAGATGGTCACTTCAGACTGGGTCACAGGAGGACCTCCCAAGTGGTGACCTCTGATTTGAATGATGAAGTTTCAGGAAAAAAGTAACACATATGCAAATGCCCCAAGGCAGGAGACTGCTGAGCCAGTTCCAGGAAGTGAAAAAATGTTCACGTGGCTGGGACTTAATGAAAGGGGTAGGATTGAGATAGAAAGTTGAGCAGGGATGAGATCCATCAGGACTTTGTAGTCTGGGGAAGGAATGAGATTTTATTCTAAATTTAGTGGGAAGTTACCGGAGGATTTAAGGCAGGCTGGTGACATGATTTATCCAAGGGTACTCAAACCCACAAGCTGGGATTCAGAACTTATTCAGGTACATTGACAACATGGTAGAAGTAGGAACTTTTTCTCTTTTTTACTTTCTGTCTTGTCATATTGTCCCCTTGTATGAGCCCCAAAGAGTCAGTTTTTGCCTCTTTCTTCAGTTATGAATTAACTCCATCCCAAGGTTTTTCTTTTTTTTGAGACGGAGTCTTGCTCTGTCACCAGGCTAGAGTGCAGTGGCATGATCTTGGTTCACCACAGTCTCCGCCTCCCAGGTTCAAGTGACTCTCCTGCCTCAGCCTCCTGAGTAGCTGGGATTACAGGCGTGTGCCACCACACCCAGCTAATTTTTGTATTTTTAGTAGAGACGGGGTTTCACCATGTTGGCCAGGATGGTCTCGAACTGACCTCGTGATCTGCCCACCTCGGCCTCCCACAGTTCTTCTCTAGCAAAAGATAAGTACTTGGGCATACCTCGCTGCCATTCTTTTCTCCACAGATGGGCTCAGGTTTATGCTTTTTTACATGCCGTTTTTTTAGATGCTGTTCCTGCTTTGATGCAGACATGTATTTCATAGTACAACTGGAGGGTAAGCTACTATGAACCAAATGCTTATACAAATTATTTGTGGGGTTCCTACGGGAGTTTATGCTTCAGAAGTGCAGAGCTTTTCTGCAACCTTCAGCTTCCATATAGTCCAGTAAATTTAGGCCTCAGATACTGTAGTTTTGGGTTTTTTTGAGACAAAGTCTCGCTCTCGTCCCCTAGGCTGGAGTGTAGTGGCGCGATCCTGGCTCACTGCAACCTCCACCTCCTGATTTCCAGCGATTCTCCTGCCTCAGCCTCCTGAGTAGCTGGGATTACAGGCACCTGCCACCACAGTCTGCTAATTTTTATATTTTTAGTAGAGACGGGGTTTCACCATGTTGGCCAGGCTGGTCTTGAACTCCTGACCTTAAGTGATTCACCCGCCTTGGCCTCCCAAAGTGCTGGGATCACAGGCGTGAGCCACCACACCGGCCCAGACACTGTACTGTTTTACAAATCAGAAAACTAGTTGTTGTAGGTAAGACTACTATTTAATATTGAAATTGTTGAACTCTCCTGCAAACGATTCAAACTCCCTTAAGCTTTGAGGAAATGAGCTAAAATCCAGATCCCCCTCACCATCTCTCTCACATTCTTAAGTCTTGTTGGCCATGTTCATATTCCCAGATTAGTTCCCTATGTATAATCTCTGTGGATGCAGTTCCAACTCCAACATTTTTTTTGTGGTGCCAATTACCAAGAACTATTTGTAAATTACTCTTGGCACCATTTGAGATAACTTGTAAGTTCCTTAAACACAATTCATGTTGGATCCAGTGTCTGCTTTGCTTCAGGTTATCAGGAAACTCCCTTAAAATTGAAAATACTTAACCAGGTGTGGTGGCATGCACCTGTACTCCCAGTGAATCACTTTAGCCTAGGAATTCAAGTCTAGCCTGGGCAACATAGCAAGATGCCCATCTCTTTTAAAAAAACAACTATAAATATTTGATTGATTCTGGGATTCCAGTCCATAGTCTTCATTAGAATCTGAGTAGCAGTACTTGAGCCACAGGATTAGTAAATGCTAACAGGTAGAGGAAAGGAATCCATTTGACTTGGGTCAGGGAAGACTGGATTTTATGTGACACATGCAAATCACAAGACTCTAGAAAGAGGGCTCATCTTTAATGAAAACTATTGGCTAACAAAGGGCCTCTGACATACGATAATGTAGTTTTGCCCAATAGCTCAGGTTTCTTCAACTCAAGGCCCTGGGGTTGTAAAGAACCATGCCCAGCCAGAACGCATCCAGTGCCGTGCCCATGGAGGTAGTCACATTCCTGCTTCTTACAATTGAGAATCAAGATTAGTCTTCATTCACGGACTGTGGGTGCATTTAATATTAGAGTCCTTTCCCTACCTGCCATTTGTCATCTTATTCTAATTTCTATAAAACAGTGAATACTTTGCTCTTTGTAAGTGATCCTGTTTACATGGTACACACTAGAACAGCCAAAGCAAATTTACCAGTTAGAAGTGTCCAAAAAGATCTTCCAAAAGTTTCAGTGAGAACTAAAGTAATGAGAAGGAAATTCATCATATGTAGAGTACGTAAGCTGTCAGCAGGTGGATGTTTAGGTTTAAACATCTTTTACTTACTTGGTTTGAATTGTTAGCCTAAGCTATCACAATTTTTTGTCCCATCCAATTCAACACATGGAATTTCCTCTATTTTTTGTTTCCAGTAACTAAACATACCAACCTGGATAAAATGGAGGAAAACAATTCAAGGTCTTATTTGCCAACTCCATTCTTTGTGTGGGTGCAATTAGACATACGTCAGGAGCTGTGGTCTGATAACATTTTCACATAGTTAAATAGGAAAGTAGGGCTGTCGTGAAGCTCACTATTGCAGATAACTGCTTCTGAGTCTGAAGAAAAGATGTGAATGTTGGCACAAGTGCTCTTTAGTCTGCTTTCTAGAAGTTAGTATTTATTTAGTGACAGATAGTGATTTAGATGGAAAATGTTTTAATTTTCAGATTGGACTGGACTATATCATTTAGCTGTGTAAATCCAAGTCACAGAATATATCAGTAAAAGTAAGAATTTGCTATGTGTACCTCACAAAGCATGGAAAATAATCACACCATGGTCCATCAATGTTGGTTCAATGTATTCATCAATACTGCTACTGAGTTTTAAGGACTGGAAAATGGACAACACACTTTACCATTAACAGTCAATCCATGTCAGTCTGAATATCACTGGAAAATAACAAAGGTATGCCAGTTTCCACAGTGTTACGAGGACAGTTTATTACGCTGGGAAAGTGGAGTCCATACCAGCTTAGATTCAAAGAGGAAAGCAGGTCATAGACCAAAGTATAATTTGAAAAGACAACAGAATGGCTTCAGGTCCACTTAACCAAAACACTGAAACTTTAATTGAATGAGAATTACACCTGTCAAAGACCTGGGCGGTATACTCCTCTCTCCTCTATAGCACTAATTCCTTCTGAGGGGTCATTTCACCAGCCACCTGAGTAAGTGCTCCAGCTATCCCCAGACCAGCTAGAGACATCCCAAGCATGGTCACATCAGCATCAATGTCCAGGCATACTCAGGGCTCAGAATCGTGGGTTAGTACCACTTTTCCCACTACCCCCTTATATTCCACAAGGGACTCACAGCCAGCAGGTTAACTCTCCCCTCCCTACCCCCACCAAACCCTGGAAAACCACAGACGGCCTTTTAAAGCTCCTCTTTCTCGGCCCCCTTCTTCTGGAAGGCAGTCAGGATGTTTAAGCTCTTCTGGAGCTCCTCCTTCTTCCCATCACTCATCTTGTTCTTCTCAATCAGCCTGGCAATCCGTGTCATCTCTGATGCTGGGAAGTCCTCCCCTTGGTCTAAGATCTTCCCCATGATCTTCAGGTATTGCTCGGCCCACTTCTTCTCAGTCTCCTTCACACTTGAGAGGTTGTCCTGCCCCCGCTTCAAGAGGGCCTGGCGGGCCTCCACACCAGAGGCCCTGATGAACTCCCCGGCGAGAGTGTCGTATACAGGCAGGCAACCAGGCATACCTAGGTAGACCCCTTGCCCCTTCAGCCAGCGCTGAATGGCTCCAACCTTAACTGCCCCAGTGTATGGGACTGGGTTCTCAAAGTCCCCATCCCGGAAGAGGTAGAAGACTGGGTAGCTCTCTTTGTCCAGCTTGTATTTCTCACTCAGTTCCATGTTCAGTTTGTCACCATAATCTGTGAGCAGAAACCAGACACAAAAAGCAAGACCATGAGGAACTCAGGGCAGAAAATTGCTATGGGACCTACCTGCACTGAAGGGAAGAAGAATTTTCTTGGCCATGTAATGGTTCAAAGTGAGGAGCAACCATACATACCTGGGTTTGAATTCCTCCTCTACCACTTCCTAGCCATGTAGCACTAGGCAAATAATTAAACTCTGAACTGTTAGATGAAAAAATGGAGATTCTTCTGAATATTTATTATATGCCCACTATGTGTCAGATGCTGTTCTAGGTGCTGAGGGTCTAGTTGTGATTAAGAGTATTAAGCTCGGCCGGATGCGGTGGCTCATGCCTGTAATCCCAGCACTTTGGGAGGCCAAGGCGGGCAGATCACGAGGTCAGAAGTTAAAGAGAAGCCTGGCCAACATAGTGAAACCACCGTCTCTGCTAAAAATACAAAAAAAAAATAGCAGGGCATGGTGGCACATGCCTGTAGTCCCAGCTACTCAGGAGACTGAGGCAGGAGAATCGCTTGAACTCAGGAGGTGGAGGTTGCAGTGATCTGAGATCGCATCACTGCACTCCAGCTTGGGCAACAGAGTGAGACTTTGTCTCAAAAAAAAAAAAAAAAAAAAAAAGACTATTAAGCTCATATTCTTCTAAGGGAGAGAAGAGACATAACAAACACATAAACATAGGTGATGAGTGGCATCGGGAAAACAAAACAGCATGATGTGACAAAGTGACTGGGTAAGAAAGCCCACTTCGGGTGGTCATGGAAGGCCTCCCTGTGAAGGTGACATCAGCTAAAGGACCTGAATGTCCTGGAGCCAGCCACGCGAAGATCTGGGAAGAGTGTCTCAGGCAGAAGGACTGCAAGTGCAAAAGCTCTGAGGCAGGACTAAGCTCAGGAGTTTTCAGTCTCCTGAAAGGCCAGTCTGGCTGGAGCTGGGTGAGAAAGGGGAGCATGTAGAAGGGAAGGAACACAGTTCCTGCCACATGGGGGCTGTTGGGAGGACTGGATGAGGGAATATGTGCATGATACTTGGCCGGGTTAAATGCTTAATATGTGGTAGCTGCTGTTAGTATCTGCAAAACACCCTTCCTAACGGGCAGTAGCAGCCCCAAGGGCTGATGCTGTGACAACTGGTTTCTTACACTTTGCCAAGAAACGGCTAAGACCAACTACTAGTAGTGGTAGTATTGGATGCCTAGGGTTCCAAACCTAGTTCTGCCACTTAACAATTCCACATTCTTGAGCAAGTTACTCTAAGCATCCATTTCTTCATTTGAAACAATGGAGGTAATAGTACCACATGGGACTTCCTTCATAGAGCTCTTGCAAAGATGAAACACATGTAAAACACTCAGCACAGTGGCCTGGCACACAGTAAACATCTGATAAAGGTTAACTATTATTATTTTTCTAATAAAAGCACCAAGGGAGTTACCTAAAGTTGAGTTAAATCTGACTGACTGTCCTGGAGAGGTGTGCCAGCTATCTCTATCTACCCAGGACCAGACTCTCTACTAAGTTTCCAGCTTACTACGGAATGGAGGCATCCAAGCTGGGAGGGAAGTGAGACAAGTAAGTCCCTGCCTGGGACTAAACACTTAGGTGGAGCTCTGGATGAGCCACTCCATAGCCCACAGTCCTTTAAGCTTTGAGCTTCAGGTTTTTTTCCTGAAGTATAACATGGAGATAATACATCTTGCTTCTCAGGCAGAGTTCAAGTGAAGATTTAAAATGCAATGGGAGGCGCAGATCTTTACCCTGTTGACCTCTAAATGCTGGCGACTACTGAAGCTGTCACTGTGGTTGGGAGGTGCCCTTGGATTAGTGGTGGCATCAGTGCATTTGAGCTAAAGCCAAAACCAAACAGTTTTGGTACAGAAGCTGAAATGAAGACAGAAGAACTGACTATGCAGTCCACTAGGGGACATAGCACCCCCTCTGCCCAGTCCACTAGGGGACATAGCACCCCCTCTGCCCTCTTCATTCTGTTCCCTGCAAGGAGAGCTCAAAGTTCTCACAGTTTAATGTCAGAGAGGGGTGGAATGTCAGGGGTTCCCTTCCCTTCAGGGACCTGCATGGCTGAGCTGAGATTCCATGGTCCCAGAATCTGCTCAGGTTAAGCCTACTATGGGCACCAGATTCCTTTAGAGGCCATGAACCTGTTTACTTACACTCCTTGAGGGTAGCTCAGAAGGAAAGATGCTGGGTACTCCTCTTCCAAGTGGAAACGATTCCTAGCTTCCTCCCTCTCTGCCCTCCCCAGCCATCCTGGACTTGTCCATACCTGAGATCCCCACCTCTGCCACCAAGAGATCATCGCTGGAAGCCGAGTTTTCAGCAAGACGCTTGAACTCATCCTGCTTCTCACCGTAGGGGTACTGGGTGTCGAACTTCACCAAGACGAACTTGCTTTTGGTAATGACCTGAGGGCGTATAGAGCTGAGCAAGTGGGTGTTCCAGGGACTTTTGGGGCTAATTCCCCTTCCCAAGGGGCCCCTGTTTAAGAAATAGAGTGGAAACAAGCCCACAAGCGAGGCAAGCTCTCACAAATTAATATTTATTCATTCACCCATTGACTTATTTAACAATTTAGTGAGTGCCAGCGATGTGCAGGGCACCCCATTAGTACCTGTTCACACTAATCAAAGATATACACAACCCTGTCCAGAATAAACAAGGCTGCAGACATAATAAGGCCTTCTCCTGCAGGGTTCCTTTCAGTTAGGTGAAGGAGACCCTTTGCACACTACATCAGCTCCTGTCGTGCTCATCAGCCCAGGAGGCCTTTCTCAGTAAACCCTGAACAAGAAATCTGACAAAAATAAACAAAACCACCTACAAAGGAGTTGGCATCATGGAGGACGCTTTGGCTGGATAGGCTGGATTTTGAACCCAGCAATTTCAGGGCAGTTAAGTTAGTGAGAGGCCAGGCGTGGGGCAATGTGCTCTCCCTAGACTACACTTCTCTCTGGCTAGATCTCTGGGTTTTAAACTGTCGGGGAGAGACATTTAATTGCAGTAAAATTCACATAATATTTGCCATTGTAACCATTTAAAAGTGTACATTCTGTGTGATTCAGTGCATTAAGAATGTGCAACCATCACTACTATCCAGTGCCAAGAACATTTTCATCATCCCAAAAGGAAACCCCATACTCATTATGCAGTCACTCCCCAGTCTTCCTCCTCCCAGCCCCAGCAACCACTAATGTATTTTCTGTCTCTATAGATTTGTCTATTCTGATGGAAATGTACAGTATGTGGCCTTTTGTGTCTGGCTTTTTTCACTTAGCATGTTTTTTTTTTTTTTTAAGACGGAGTTTCACTCTTGTTGCCCAGGCTGGAGTGCAATGGTGCGATCTCAGCTCACTGCAATCTCTGCCTCCCAGGTTCAAGCGATTCTCCTGCCTCAGCCTTCCCAAGTAGCTGGGATTATAGGCATGCGCCACCAAGCCTGGCTAATTCTGTAATTTTAGTAGAGATGGGGTTTCTCCATGTGGGTCAGGCTGGTCTCAAACTCCCGACCTCAGGGGATCCACCCACCTTGGCCTCCCAAAGTGCTGGGATTACAGGCGTGAGCCACCGCGCCCAGCCAAGCATGTTTTCAGTTTATCCATGTTGTACCATGTATTGGTACATTGTTACTTTTGATGGCCAAATAAATATTATATTGTACAGAGGGACCACATTTTATTTATTCGCTCATCAGCTGAATGTTTGGGTTGTTTCCACCTTTTGGCTACTGTCAATAGTGCTGCTATGAACATTCACGTAACATGTTTTGTTTGAACACCTGTATTCCACTCTTTTTTTTTTTTTTTTTGAGACAGAGTCTTGTTCTGTCGCCCAGGCTGGAGTGCCGTGGCGCCATCTCAGCTCACTGCAAGCTCCGCCTCCCTGGTTCTGGCCATTCTCCTGCCTCAGCCTCCCGAGTAGTTGGGACTACAGGCGCCCACCACCACGCCCGGCTAATTTTTTGTATTTTTAGTAGAGACGGGGTTTCATCATGTTAGCCAGGATGGTCTCAATCTCCTGACCTCGTGATCCACCCGCCTTGGCCTCCCAAAGTGCTGGGATTACAGACGTGAGCCACTGCGCCTGGCAACCTGTATTCCACTCTTTTGGGTATATACCTACAAGTGGAACTGTGGAGGTCATATGCTAAGTCTACATTTAACTTACTGAGGAAGCCAAGGACTTCTTTTGATGGTTTCTCCCAATGCACAAGTTTTATCTAACCAGCCACTTTAGCATAACACTGCCTTTCTCACTTCCATCGACGTTTTGTTTCCTAATCCAAGTGATCCCTATCATCAAGTTTTTTCATCACAAGCAATCACTATAAATAATCATGTCACGGCTGAGCATGGTGGCTCACACCTGTAATCTCAACACTTTGCGGGCCTGAAGTGGGAGGATCACATGAGGCCAGAAGTTCAAGACCAGCCTGGACAACACAGCTGGCTTAAAAAAAAAAAAAAAAAAAAAAAAGCCGGGTGCGGTGGCTCAAGCCTGTAATCCCAGCACTTTGGGAGGCCGAGACGGGCGGATCACGAGGTCAGGAGATCAAGACCATCCTGGCTAACACGGTGAAACCCCGTCTCTACTAAAAAATACAAAAAAACTAGCCGGGCGAGGTGGCGGGCGCCTGTAGTCCCAGCTACTCGGGAGGCTGAGGCAGGAGAATGGCGTGAACCCAGGAGGCGGAGCTTGCAGTGAGCTGAGATCCGGCCACTGCACTCCAGCCTGGGTGACAGAGCGAGACTCTGTCTCAAAAAAAAAAAAAAAAAAAAAAATTGGCCAGGCACGGTGGCACACACCTGTATTCCCAGCTAAACTACTCAGGAGGCTGAGGTGGAAAATCACTTGCACCTAGGAGTCAGACGTTACAGTGAGCTACGATTACACCACTGCAATCCAACCTGTTTAATAGAGTGAGACCCCATCTCTCTCTCTCTCTCTCAAAAGAAAAAAAAAATTATGTCAAGTTGACATAATTCTGGCTAAAGGCAAACATACAATGTTCTGGGCTGGGCACAGTGGTTCACTTCTGTAATCCCAGCACTTTGGGAGGCTGAGGCTGGTGGATCACTTGAGGTCAGGAGGTGGAGACCAGCCCGGCCAACGTGGCGAAACCCTGTCTCTACTAAAAACACAAAAATTAGCTGAGCATGGTGGCGGGCACCTGTAATCCCAGCTACTCGGGAGGCTGAGGCAGGAGAATTGCTTAAACCCAGGAGGTGGAAGTTGCAGTGAGCCGAGATCGTGCCATTGCACTCCAGCTTGGGTGACGAGCGAAACTCCATCTCAAAAAAAAAAAAAAAGATACAATGTTCTTGTTAGTCTTTGTCCTTTACCGTGTACTCATGTCCTCTTGGTTTTTAAAAATATTTAACACTGTTTAGGGACACAAAGGAGGGAGGAAAAGACACCAGAACAGGTCATCTTTAAATGCCAAAAAGCCTGAGCTCTGGAGGCCTAAAAGCAGGAAAGACTTAAAATACAAATGAGTTCACATCCCTCTGGCCCAACTGGCCTTATTTCAGTTGAGCACATGAAACTTACTCCCACTCAGAGCTTTTTCATTTGCTCTCTGCTGGCTGGAATGTCCTTTCCCCAGTTCTTTTCATGGTTATCTCTTTATCATTCAAGGCTCAGTTCAAATGTCCCCTGCTACTGGGGACTCCTCCAATCAGACTGTCTAATATGGTTGCATTTTCATCATACCTTGGTATCATTACCCTGCTGTATTTTCTCCAGTGCATTACTCACTCTCTGAAATCCTTATTTGCTTGTTTTCCACCATCTCCACTAGAATATACATTTATGAGAATAAGGACCTTGTCTGACCTGTTTTCTGCTGTATCCCTAGTGCCCAACAGTGCCTAGAATGTGGCAGATGTTCTGAAAATATCTGATGAATGAACAATACTCAGGCTTTGTAGCAGATGCTACATGTTGGGGAAGGGGAGAAGCACTTGTTTAAAAAGCACAACACGGGATACCTACTTTCAAGGGCCTGCATTTGTATTATGGAATAATATTAATAATTATACGGTGGTCTAACATTAAAATATAATTTAGAGATCTCCACCTTTTACTTCCACCATTCTTAGTTACAAGGGTAAGGCAGAATGGTTTTGAATGGCAAACATTCGCATAAAGAATTTTCTCTTGTTATCTTAGTCTGTTATGTATTTATTTATTTTTTTGAGGCAGAGTCTCACTCTGTCACCCAGGTTGAAGTGCAGTGGCGCCATCTCGGCTCCCTGAAAGCTCCGCCTCCCGTATTTATGCCATTCTCCTGCCTCAGCCTCCCAAGTAGCTGGGACTAGAGGTGCCACCACACCCAGCTAATTTTTTTGTATTTTTAGTAGAGACAGGGTTTCACCGTGTTAGCTAGGATGGTCTCGATCTCCTGACCTTGTGATCCACCCGCCTTGGCCTCCCGAAGTGGTCTGTTATCTTTTTTTTTTTTTTTTTTTTTTTTTGAGACGGAGTCACGCTCTGTCGCACAGGCTGGAGTGCAGTGGCCGGATCTCAGCTCACTGCAAGCTCCGCCTCCCGGGTTTATGCCATCCTCCTGCCTCAGCCTCCCGAGCAGCTGGGACTACAGGTGCCCGCCACCTCGCCCGGCTAGTTTTTTGTATTTTTTAGTAGAGACGGGGTTTCACCGTGTTAGCCAGGATGGTCTCGATCTCCTGACCTCGTGATTCGCCCATCTCGGCCTCCCAAAGTGCTGGGATTACAGGCTTGAGCCACCGCGCCCGGCCTGTTATCTCTTAATGATAGCTTTAGAAATCTATTTTCCTCATCTACTTCCTACCAGCCATTGGTGTCCAATGGGCTGGTAGGAATCAGCTCTACCATTACCTATAATTAGGCAACTCACTTCTTTAAAGTATAGGTAAGTTCATTATTCATTCATTCGTTCACTGAATAAAAAGTTACTAAGGACCTATCATGTGCCAGGCCCCATACTAAGTGAACACAGCAGGGAACAAAATGGGATCTCTTAGATCATGAAGCTAACATTCTAGTGATGGTGAAGGGAAAGAAACAACAACAACAAAAAAAGATACTGGAAATCACCAAAAGGCAAAGCGTGGAACAAGGCTGCCAGACAAAACACTATTACATTTCCCTTTGGTTCAATGGTGATGAAGAGAAGATTTGAAAAGAGACTGGAGAAAACGTTTTGTTCATTCATGCAACAAATTAGTTATTGTGCACCTTCTATGAGACAGGTAATCTGCTATGCAGTGCAGATGATCAGGAACAAAACAGACAAGGAGCTTCTTCATGAGCACATAATATTCCAGGGAGAGAGAAAGATAGCAAAATGGATTTAAAAAAAAGTCAGTGATGAGTGCTGTATGGAGAAATAAAACAGATTAACGTGACTGGCACTTTAGACTGGGGGAAGATAAATCAAGGAAGAATTCTAAGAAGGAAACACTTAACCTAAGTCTGAATGATGAGAAGTAACCAACTAGCCTTTCAAAGTTTGGGCAGAGAATATTCCAGTCACAAGGAACAACTAGTGCAACACATCCTAAGGCAGTAAAGAGCAAGGAATATTCAAAAGACAGGAGGAGAATGGTTGGGAGATGAACGGGAAGCCAGGAATCAGGTCATGTAGGACTTAGGCTACTGTGTGGAGACTCAAGAGTGGAAGCAGGGAGACCAGAAAAGAGGCTATTGTAATGTCGACCTAGATTAGGGTGATAATAGTAGAAAACACTGTTAGCTTTATGGTGCAAAGTTTCCCTTTGGGTTACACTTGTTCTGTGATATTATCTCACTCCCATGGAGCAGGGTAGGGTAGGGGTGTCACTTTGCCAATAAAGGCCCCCAAAGCATAAGGTGCTGTAGGGTGTGTCTGAGTGTGCCTGACAACCAACCAGCCATACCTACACCTTTTTTTTTTTTTGAGACAGAGTTTTGCTCTTGTTGCAGTGCAATGGCATGATCACAGCTTACTGCAACCTCCGCCTCCCGGGTTCAAGCAATTCTCCTGCCTCAGCCTCCCCAGTAGCTGGGATTACAGGCGCCCACCACCACGCCCAGCTAATCTTTGTATTTTTAGTAGAGACAGGGTTTCACCATGTTGACCAGGCTGGTCTCCACCTCCTGACCTCAGGTGATCCACCCACCTCCACCTCCCAAAGTGCCAGGATTACAGGCATGAGCCACCACACCCGGCCCACACTTTTTTTTTTTTTTTTTTTGAGATGGAGTCTCGCTCTGTCGCCCAGGCTGGAGTGCAGTGGTGTAATCTTGGCTTACTGCAACCTCTGCCTCCCGGGTTCAAGCAATTGTCCTGTCTCAGCCTCCCAAGGAGCTGGGACTATAGGTGCCTGCCACGATGCCCAGCTAATTTTTGTATTTTTAGTAGGGAAAGGGTTTCACCTTGTTAGTCAGGCTGGTCTCGCCTGACCTCAGGAGATCCACCCACCTCAGCCTCCCAAAGTGCTGGGATTATAGGCATGAGCCACTATGCCCGGCCTACACTTTTAAATTCTTGAAATTTTGCCTTGAATGAGCTACAAGTGCCAAGTCCATGACAGGGAATGCTTGAAAACAGGGAAGACTTCAACCACTGGAGAAAACTACTTCTTGGTTTCACTTCCCCACAATGAGTACAAAACTCGAAAATGAAATGACTGGCTCTCTTGCAACACTAAGCTTGCCCATCTCCTAGAGGAAGTTAAAAGCTGCTCGTGGGTGAAGACAGGTGCAAGAGGAGGGGACTGGGGCTGCGGTATTGCATTCTGCCACCATTTCCAACCGTCCATTTACCCAGGCCAGGATCCTTAATTCTGCAAAAATGGAAGGGGGAGGGGCAGAGGTAGTGGCAAATTCTTCCATGCCTTGACCCAATTTTATTCATTTTGTTGCCAAACCCAAGATGTTTTCTACAACACCTATCCCCAACCTTTTTGGCACCAAGGACTGGTTTCATGGAAGACAATTTTTCCACGGCGGTGGGGGGTTGGGTGGTTTCGACATGAACCTGTTTCACCTCAGATCATCAGGCATTAGATTCTCGTAAGAAGCACACAACCTGGATCCCGCGAGCAGCTGATGTGACAGGAGGTGGAGCTCAGGATGTAATGCTGGGTCACCCGCCACTCACCTCCTGCTGTGCGGCCCGGTTTCTAACAGGCCACCCACGGGCCTGGTGGTTGGGGGCCCCTGCTTTTCAGGGTGGCTGAACTGAAGCTTATTCTTCAAGCTTGCACTATTCAAGATGTATGATATCTGATCATTGTTTGCATATGCAAAGCAGACTGCAATCCATCCTTGGGGAAGAGGGGCGCGAACATGTTGCATTTTTCCCCGCCAATCCCTCCCCGCTACCACAGCTGGGAGCCCAGTGGCGTCGGCCTCGCACCGCCCTCCGGTTCTCCCACTTGGGATTCGAGGGTTGGATCTCTCCAGGCACCACCCTCTCCCCCTAGGTGAAGGGAAGGGGAACCCAGTTCCCTCGGCTGCATCTTTGCAAGGGAGGATGCAAGTATAAATGCTGCAAAAGCACGGGTGCGCCAGGGCCCTGAAGCGTGCATGCCCGGTGGTCATAACATTCCCCCGGCTCAGAGTCCACTAGGCCTGTAGGACTCCGGGAAGCCCTGGGACCATTGCTACAGACCACCTCCCGTCAGCTCCCGGTGTCCAGCGTCCATCCACGGGCGCGCGCTCTTCCAGGCGGCCCGACAGCACCTGCGCGCGACGTCCCACGCCCCTGTTACCTTGTAGAAAGTGACCGTATCCAGGGGAAGGGCGCCCTTAGTGTGCAGGCCGCTGCCGCCATGCGGAGCGGAGAGGAGCAGGAAGCCCAGGAGAAGGGGAAGCAGCGGGGAGATAGACGCGGCGCGGGACACAGCGGCAGCCATATCGCCGGGTTCCGGGCAAGGGAGGTAGGTAAGTCGTAGTGGAGAACGCCGGGAGTCAGCGATCACGTGACTGGGGGGGGCGGGCTCACGCGCGCTCACGTGGACACCCCAAGAGGCTCACGTCTGTGTAGGGTGAGAGGGTGGGGCCACGTGAGGGGCGGGGGGGTGGGGTGGGGAGAAAGCTGCCGCGCACGCGTACTCGGCGAAGCTCGCGTAGGGCCTGGGTAAAAGGGCGGGCCACGTTGGGGGCGGGAAAATGGGCTGCTGCGCGCGCGCACTCGGCGAGTCTCCCGGCGGGTTCGCCCACTTCCTTTTCCTTCTCCGCGTGAGAAGAGGCGCGAAGCGCGCGTAGGAACGCTACAGCAATTCTTTTGCTGCCCTTCCTCTCCTTCGAAGATGACAAGGCCTGCCATCCCTTCTTACTAACTTTGGGCCGTCAGGCAGTTGGTTGGGACCCGCTCCAACCCTAGGTCAGTCTGTCGGTCAAGTTCAGCTGTTATTATCAGTCAGGCTCCGTCACCGCCCTGACCCAGGCGGGCAGTGGCTACGCGGCTTCCCTGAGCTTCTTGGCCAGGCTTGCGGTTAGTGTGGCAGGCAGGGCCCTCTTAGACCCGCCCTGAGGTGAGCACCTCCCTGGGAGACGCCAGGCTCCTGGGATCCGCCCAGCCAAGGCCCACCCTCCAGGAACCCCAGACACAATTCTAATAATTATGTTCCGCAGGTGGTCACTCGGTCCTTGGCTTGTGCCAGACGCTGGCTTTGCCTGCGAGGCTACGGAATAGACAGAAACAAGACAGTTCTGTGTTGAAGGCACGCACCTTGTTGGGGGAGGAGGCGGTGTAGGAATAATGATTTAAGCAGTACAGTGTAATTGCTGTAAAATATTATTTCTGGCTGTACACGTTGACTCACGCCTGTAATCCCAGCACTTTGGGAGGCCAAGACAGGTGGATTGCCTGAGGTCAGGAGTTCGAGACCAGCCTGGCCAACATGGTGAAACCCCGTCTGTACTAAAAATACAAAAATCAGGCGAGTGTGGTGGCACATGCCTGTAATCCCAGCTACTCAGGAGGCTGAGGCAGGAGAATTGCATGAACCCAAGGGGCGGAGGTTTGGGTGAGCCGAGATGGCACCATTACACTTCAGCCTAGGTGACAGAGCGAGACAAGGTCTCAGAAAAAAAAAAAAAAAAGAAATTAAAAAAAGACTGTATTTGCTTATTGTAAAGAGGCAGGGATTCAGCCAGCCCTGCTCAGGAGCATCAGAGGAAGTTGTAGACAGCAGGTGACTTTTGAGCTGGACCTTGAAATAAGACGGGGTGTGCATGAGGCAAAGAGAAACAGGGCATTTCTAGCAATGGGAAAATTATGCACAGGCATATTGGGGAATTGGTTGAGATCAGTCTGTGTAAAGGCGAACTGGGGCAGCAGCTGCTGCCACTCTTTTTTATTTTGGTTGATTATTACTGAGCTTCCATGGGGCGGATTTGAAAAGGTCTCACCACGCTAAAGGGTTTGGAGTCACCAGAAGTTTTAACCAGGAGAATAAGTTTAGATTTGTGTGTAGACACAGCACTGAGGTCAGCCTGGGCAATGTAATGAAACCTCGTCTCTACGATAAGTAGAAAAATTAGCCATGTGTGTTAGTGTGTGCCTGTGGTCCCAGGTACTTGGGAGGCTGAGACAGCAGGATCACTTGGACCTGAGAGGTCGAGGCTGCAGTCAGCCCTAATTGCTGTCACTGCACTCCAGTCTGGTCAACAGAGCAAGACTCTGTCTCAAAACAAAAACAACATTACTCAGGAATGAAGGGAATGGATTGAAAGTGAGAAGATTGGACTGAAGCCAATTAATGGGGTATGGCAGTAGTCTAGTTGGAAGAGGTTAAGGTCATACAGTAGGACATAATAAGGCTGAAGAAGTGTGGATGGAATTGACAGACTTTTAAAGGGTAGATAGAATTCACAAGATTTGATGAACAAATGCATGTAAGGGTAAGAGAACATATACAATGCATTGTAAGGGACTTACTGCTATAATTAACCATTGTATGTATCCAAAATTTATGTGTATAAATAGTCATCAGTGATAACAGGATCCAATCATGGACAACCAGTTTGATTATATATAAATTTTGAAAGAGTCGTGTGTGTGTGTGTGTGTGTGTGTGTGTGTGTGTGTGTGTGTTTGGGGAAGTTCAGAAAAATTTGAGTTTGCCCTATTGATGGCAGCCAGCTGCAGCAGGGAGGTATGACTAGGGCTGCACACTCCATGAAGCCTGTGGGAGCCCTGCCCCTTCTGAGTTGACTCAGGAGCCCCTGGTGCCATTGTGGCTGCCCTCCCAGGTGTAGGACCTGGGCATCTCTGCAGCCTGCACCCTTGGGGGACCAGCTAGACACCCTACCGCAATCCCTGCAAGCTCAGGAGTGTCTGCTCCCACCGCCTGGCCTCTCTCCACTCTCATGCCCTGCTCCAATGTCAGAGCAGGCTTGGGGCCAAGAATGGCAGCAGGAGGCAGATTGATTCCTGGGTAGAAGAGGGTGAGTCCCCAGTAAGACCTCCACCTTCAGGTCAGGGAGGGCCTGAAGACAGGGGTCCAGGCTGCCAGTCCTGAAGACTGGAGTAGGGACTCGTGGTGCATCTTCTTGGCCTGCCATGGCTGCCCATGGACCAATCGGCATGTACTTCCCTCTGAGGTCCATAAAAGCCCTGGGCTCACCCAGAGCAGGGCAGAGGACTGCCAGAGGACAAAGAGGGCAGAGACCTATGGGTCAACCAGCCTAAGAGAGAAGCTACCCTCTCTGCTGATAGTTGGAGATGACGGAACAACCAGTTGCAGAAAGGACCTACCCTGCCTGCTGAGAGCTGCAGAGACAACCTGTGGGCAGAGAAGAGCCACCCTCTCCAGGGCCTCTTCTCTTCTGAGAGCTGCAGACATCAGGACGATCAGTTGCAGAGAGGAGCCACCCTCTGCAGGGCCTCCTCTCTACTGAGAACTGAATACTCGATGGACAACCTGCCTACAGAGAGGAACTACCCACTGCAGGTCTCCTCTGAGCCGCTGTAACACTCAATAAAGCTCATCTTTGTCTTTTTCACCCTTCATTGTCCACATACCTCATTCCTCCTGGATGCAGGACAAGAACTCGGGCAAAGGCACTGTGGCCACAGAGGTTTCTGGCCAGAAAATGGATACCCCAAAGATCCCGTAACACTATGAGCTACAAGACAAGTGATAGAAGTTAGAAGAGGGGAAAACTATGAACTGAGGTGGTGAAACAAGGCTTTATGTAATTGGTGGAAATAGAGTTAAGCCTTGGAAGAAAGAACATTAGAGAACAAGTGGAAAAGGAGCAGATGTGGGAATGAACATGATGCTTTGGGAGAGTGACTGGCTTGGTTGGAGGGAGTTCTCAAAACAGGAGATAGTAAAACAGTTTTAAGCCCAGGTAGGGGAGAATCTTGAAGTCAAACTAAGAATTTTCTGTTCTGTAGTCTATATGGAGCTATTAAGAGTTTTAAAATTTCTTTATAAAACATTTAAACTTCTAAAATTATTCACTTCTCAGTATAAATAACTTTGGTTATACCTAGTTAGTAGAATTGATCAACAGTGACTATCTAGTCATGGTTAGTTTAGAAGTAGGTTTTTATTTTTTATTTTTAAATTTTTTTCAAGACAGAGTCATTTAGTCACTCAGGCTGGAGTTCAGAGGCCTGACCTCAGCTCACTGCAACCTCTACCTCCTGGGTTCAAGTGATTTTCCTACCTCAGCCTCCTGAGTAGCTGGGATTACAGACGTCTGCCACCACACCTGGCTACTTTTTTTTTTTTAATTTTATTTTTAGTAGAGATGGGATTTCACCATGTTGGCCAGGCTCATCTTGAACTCCTGACCTCAAATGATCCACCCGCCTCAGCCTCCCAAAGTGCTGGGATTACAGGCATGAGCCACCATGCCCGGCCTAAAAGTAGGTTTTGTAGAAGTAAGGGAAGTGGATTGGTTGGATAGGGAAAGGAAAAATTGGCACTTTTGCTATAAACTGCAAAAGTAATTGTCCCAATCCTTCCTTTGAATAGCACTCTGGTCCTAGTCAGTTGTGTTAAGATATAATTAGATTTTTGGGCTGGGCACGGTGGCTCGTACCTGTAATCCTAGTGCTTTGGGAGGCCAAGGTGGGTGGATCACCTGAGGTCAGAAGTTTGAGACCAGACTGGCCAACATGGTGAAACCCTGTCTTTACTAAAAATATAAAAATTTGCCAGGTGCAGTGGTGGGCACCTGTAATCCCAGCTACTCAGGAGGCTGAGGCAGGAGAATTGCTTGAATCTGGGAGGTGGAGGTTGCAGTGAGCCGAGATTGCACCATTTCACTCCAGCCTGGGCAATAAGAGTGAAACTCCGTCTAAAAAAATAATAATAATAATAATAATAATAGTAGTAATTAGATTTTTGGCCTCAGGACCTTGATGATGATCTTCAAAAATAAACTGAGTATAGTTCCGGCATATTTTGGAAGTCATAAAATCCCACAGTTGACACTGATGTGGAAAATCAAAAGAGTTACCCTGGGTGTTGTATGGAGGTGAAGAGGAGGGGGCATGTTGCATGAATGTCCACAAGACTCAGCATAGCAACTGGAGTGAAGAGGAAGAAAAATAGCATGATTGGCTAAGGCAATTAATATATAAACTCCCATTTTTCTGTCCTTAAGCCAGTGAGGCCCCAGTTTCACTGACCTCTCTGCTGTTCCTGGTATACACAATGCATGTCCCTTACCTCAAGACCTTTGTATTTTCTCCCTCTGGAACGCTTTCTTTTAGGATATCCACATGGCTGACTACTTGACTTCCCTCAAGTCTTTGCTGAAACCTCAACCTCTTACTGAGACCTATCCTGACCATCTTTTAAAAATTGCTTCTCCCTGACTGCCCTGCTTTCCATCTCCTTTCCCCTCATTATTTTTTTCCATAGTACTTTTCAACTTGTAACACACTATATAATTTGCTTAGTTTGATTTTGCTTATTACCTTTCCTGTGAGGCCTAAATTTTTTTTTTTTTTTTGTCTGAAGGAGAAACTATTCCATGTCTGTGTCTCAAAATACTTTTGGCTCTTTTTACATTCCCTTCTTGGACCACATGCAAGCGGACTTCAAAAAGTTCATGGAAAAAATGATATTAAGGCCAGATGCAGTGCCTCACACCTGTAATCCCAGCACTTTAGGAGCCTGAGGCAAGAAGATGCTTGAACCCAGGAGGTCAATACCAGCGTGGGCAACATAGGGAGACCCCATCTCTACAAGCAATTTAAACAACTTTTAGCTAGACATGGTGGCACATGCCTGTGGTCCCAGCTACTCAGGAGGCTGAGGTGGGAGGACCCTTGAGCCCAGGAGTTCAAGACCAGCCTGGGCAACATAATGAGACCTTGCCTCTAACAACAACAAATCAGCACAGAAGGAGGTTATATGTGTTGGGATGTTTATTGCTGCATTGTTTGCAGAAAACAAAAATAATCTGCATGTCCATCATTAGAAGAATTGCTGGATAAATGATTTTATGTGGAATATTATGTAACAATCAAAATGGATTATAACTATTTCTATTAAAGCAGAAAGATATCTGTGAAATAGTGTGAAAAGCAGTGTGTACAGAAACATATGATCCCATTTTTAAAAACCCTGCTGCCTCAGCAATACCCCTTGCCATATATGTGTGTATATATTTGAATGTGTATTGCTGAGCATAGAGAAAAAATACAGAGAAATACACTAGGATTTAACATTGGGTACCATCTGAGGGAGTGGAGAGAAAGCACATAAGACTAATAAAAGGAAAAAATTATGGCATAATGCTGAGAAAAAAGAATAGAATGTAAAATACTAGCTGCAGTTACTGCAAATTTGTAAAAATGGAATATGCATATAGGCAAGAATTAAATTATTGTTTTAGCAAGATAATAGGACTACAGGAAACTTTTTACTTTGGATTTCTATTATGTTAATATTGTTTTTGCAATAAAATAACATTTAAAAACGCAGAGTTTAACATTCAGGAATCAAGTCACATTAGCAGAAATGTTCCTTCTTTTGTCCCACTTTCAACTCATGTTATTTTGTCTTATTTATGTAGTTTTGTAAATGACCTGAAATATTATCTAAGTCAAAGAGGGATATAAGTAAGTAAATAAAAATAACCTAACTCTTGTCAATCTCATCTTTTAGTCCTGTATATTGCCATTGTGTTAATATTCACAATTTTATCATGTAAAATTAGGATAATAATAATTCATAGGATTGTGAGTAGATGAAATTAGTTAATGCATATGAAGCATTGAGAGTGGTGCCTGGCATAAAGTATGTACTCACTAAAGCCTTTATAATGCTCAGGAATTTATAATGGCACTTCTGCAAGATAAAATCCAAATGCAACAGCCTCCATAACCTAGTTATAAAAGCTATCTAAATAGAAATGCATTTATAATAATACATGTAGCGACTGAACTTTTGAAATGTACCCAATCCAAGTTGAGACATGGAAGTGTAACTACCCACTGAATTTCAAAGTACAAAATTAAAAATGTAAAATATCTCAATGACATACTTACATTGATTACACATTGCAGTGATAATAATTGGGATACTTCAGTTAAATAAAATATGTTATTATTACTTTTTGAGACAGGATCTCACTGTCACCCAGGTTGGCATGCAGTGGCCCAATCTTGACTCACTGCAACTTCTGCCTCACCCCAATCCCCCACCTCTGGGGTCAAGCGAAACTCCTGCCTCCACCTCCTGAGTAGCTGGGACCGAAGGCGCGTGCCACCAAGCCCAGCTCATTTTTGTATTTTTTTGTAGAAATGGGGTTTCACCATGTTGTCTGGTCTTGAACTCCTGAGCTCAAGCAATTCGCTTACCTTGGCCTCCCAAAGTTCTGGGACTACAGGTGTGAGCCACCCCGCCCAGCCAATAAGTGTATTATTAAAATTAATTTCAGTCAGGCGCAGTGGCTCACGCCTGTAATCCCAACATTTTGGGAGGCCAAGGCTAGAGGATAACTTGAGACCAGCCTGGTCAACACAGCAATACCTCATCTCTACAACAAATTTAAAAATCAGCCAGGCATGATAGGAGGCACGCATTCCTAGCTACTTGGGAGGTAGAGGTGGGAGGATCTCTGGGCCCAGAAGTTTGTTACTGCAGTGAGCTATGATTGTACCATTATAATTAAGCAAGAGTGACAGAGTGAGACCCTATCTCAAAAAAAAAAAAAAAAGTCACTTATTTTTTTCTTGCTTTTTTATGTTGCTTTTAGAAAATTTAAGATTACATATGTGACACACGTTATGTTTCTATTGGATAATAGCACTTAAGATTTAAAAAATAAGATAATTGTTATATTCTTCATCTTAATCTCTGCCCTGTTGGTTTTTTAGACCCAAGTACAGTATACTTACATTTATTTCTATTAACTTTTATTTAATAATACTCATTCTGAAGTGTTTAGATCTTTTTAGATCTTAAATCTGTCATTCCTCACAAGTTTGGTACATTGTTGAGTAAATATTCAACAAATACTGAGTGCCTCTTCTAAGCACTGTTTTAGGTACTGGAGATATTGTATCTCCAGATATCCAAAATAATCTTGTGTAATAATTTAGATAATAGGCTGGGTGCAGTGGCTGATTCCTGTAATCCCAGCACTTTGGGAGGCTGAGGCAGGTGGATCACTTGAGATCAGGAGTTTGAGACCAGCCTGGCCAACATGGTAAAACCGTGTCTCTACTAAAAATGCAAAAATTAGCCAGGCATGGTGGCTGGCGCCTGTAGTCCCAGCTACTTAGGAGGCTGACACAGGAGAATTGCTTGAACCTGGGAGGTGGGGGTTGCAGTGAGCTGAGATTGCACCACTGTGCTCCAGCCTGGACAACAGAGCAAGACTCTGTCTCAAAAAAAAAAAAAAAAAAAAAGGTTAGATAATATCCCAAATATCCTTGCAACATACAATCAATATAAATATGTCATTGAGATATTTTACACCCTTTCTTTTATACTTTGAAATTCAGTGGATATTTACACTTACAACATGTCTCAACTTGGATTGGCCGCATTTCAAAAGCTGGACAACTACAGGTATTATTATAAATAGCATTTTATTTAGAACGCAACAGATAAGTTACCTACCCTCAAGGAAGTTATAGTCTATTGGGGGAATCCGACAACAAACATATAACCAAGGTACTTGAAAATTTGATAAATGTTACATTTCAGAGATGATATTTGAGCTGATACTTGAAGGATGAGAAGGACCCCATTGTGATTATCTGGAGGAAGGGGCACTCAAGACAGAGGAAACAACTATTGCAAATGACCTGAAGTGGAAAAATGCTTGATGTGTTGGAGGAATACACAGTGGTAGGCAGACTCTAAGATGACCTCCAGTGATCCCTGCCTCTGGATGTTCTTGTTCTTGTATAATCCCTTAGTAAGATCTATCTCAAAAACAATATGGGAAAGGTGATGGGATCTTGCTTCAGTGATTTGTTTACATAAGATTGTACCTTCCATCTTTCTAGGAGAAGATCTTGCAGAAGTCCATATGGCAAGGAACTGAGTGAAGTCTTTTGGTAACAGCTAGGAACCGAGGCCCTCAGTCTAACAGCCCTCATAGAACTGAATTACAACAATGACATGAGCTTGGAGCCAGATTCTTCCCTATTTGAGCCTTCAAATGAGGGAGGCTCTGCCTGTGGCTGATATCTTGATTATAGCCTTTTGAGGGACCCTGAAGTAGAGGACCCAGTTAAGCCATGCTATGGACTTCTGACCCACAGAAACTGTGAGATAATAAATGTGTATTTTAAGCCACCAAATTTGTAGAAAATTGTTATGCAACAATAGATACGTAATACTCATTTGATAAATATGCTCACTATGTTTTATTTCAAGTCATTGATGAAAGTGTTTTACAGAACAGTGCCAAGTCAGTATGCTGGTTCATATCAATAGAAGTCATTGCTAGGTTAATATTGATCAATTACTTAGCATTCCCTTAGGTTTATTTGTGCAGTGAATGACCTTAATTATGCTTCTACTTTGTCTACTTTGTTTTTTTTTTTTCTTTTTAAGAGACAGGGTCTCATTATGTGGTGTGATCGTAACTCTTTGTAACCTCAAACTCAAGTTATCCTCCTACCTCAGCCTCCCGAGTTGCTGGGACTACAGGCATGTGCCACCATACCTGGGTAATTTTTTACTTTATTTTTTGTAGAAACAGGATCTTACCGTGTCACCCAGGCTGAAGTGCAGTAGTGTGATCGTAACTCAGTGAAGCCTCAAACTCCTGGGCTCAAGGGACCCTTCCACCTCAGTCTCCTGAGGAACTGTGATTACAGCATGAGTCATTGCATCCAGCCTCTATTTTCTAATTTTTTTTTTTTTTTTTAGATGGAGTTGCTCTGTCACCCAAGCTGGGGCGTAGTGGCACTATCTCGGCTCGCTGCAACCTCCGCCTCCCAGGTCCAAGCAATTCTTCTGCCTCAACCTCCCTGGTAACTGGGATTACAGGCATGTGCCACCACACCTGGCTAATTTTTGTATTTTTAGTAAAGATGGGGTTTCTCCATGTTGGCCAGGCTGATCTTGAACTCCTGACCTCAGATGATCTGCCTGTCTCAGCCTCCCAAAGTGCTGGGATTACAGGCATGAGCCACCGCACCTGGCCTGTTTTCTAATTTTTATTGCATGAAATGTCTCACCAAATGCTTTGTTAGAATTTCAGATATATGTCTAGTAATTCTATCCAAAAAGAGAACAGATTAGTCTGGCATTATTATTATTTTGAGA
This sequence comes from Chlorocebus sabaeus, assembly GCF_047675955.1. NCBI lineage: Eukaryota > Metazoa > Chordata > Mammalia > Primates > Cercopithecidae > Chlorocebus > Chlorocebus sabaeus. The sequence continues at coordinate 109,135,013 of NC_132914.1, read as the reverse complement.
CAAGTTCTCCCTCTGTTGCCCAGGCTGGAGTGCAGTGGTGCAATCGTGATTCACTGCAGCCTCAAACTCCTGGGCTCAAACAGTTCTCCTATCTCAGCCTTTATAGTAGCTAGGACTATAGGCATGTGCCACCATGCTTGACTGATTTTTGTATTTTTTGTAGAGACAGGGTTTTATTATGTTGTCTGGGCTGATCTTGACCTCCTGGTCTCAAGTGATCCTTCCTGCCTTGACCTCCAGTGTTGAGATTATAGGTGTGACCCACTGCACCCAGCCTTTTTTTTTTTTTTTTTTTTTTAGGTAAACCCATGCCGACTTAGCAATTACTTTTTTTTTCCTAATTGTTTGCAAACACATCTTTTGGACAATTCATTCTAGATTCTTATTTGGGATCAATACTAAGATCCTTGATGTATGGTTTGGTTTGCAGATTTCACTATCTTTTTGCCTTTAATTTAGTTATCACCAGGTTTCTGGCAACTTTCCCATTTTTACATGAACTCTCAAATTTTTCTCAAATGGTTTATTAGGTTAACTGGCAAGTTTTATCAAAATTCTGGAGTGTAATTTGTTCAGTCCAGGAGTGGTGGATTTATTTAGAGTAGTCAGGTGCCCTCTTAAATCTTTATCTTCAGTTCCCTCTTACAATGTTTGTTTTATACTTTATATTCTGAGTATTATCCTTTTTAGTCAGACAGAAACATATCCATTAATCATTACACCATGAATTCTAGCACTGGGCATTTCCTTCCTTGCTTTTGTTCCAAACTTCATTTTATTGGCAATAATGTTACTAAGATACAACTCAAAAGCACTTCTTGTTGCCCAGGCTGGAGTGCAATGGTACAATCTTGGCTCACTGCAACCTCCACCTCCTGGGTTCAAGCAATTCTGCCTCAGCCTCCTGAGTAGCTAGCTGGCATTACAGGCACCCGCCACCATGCCCAGCTAATTATTTGTATTTAGTAGAGATGGGATTTCACCATGTTAAGTCAGGCTGGTCTTGAATTCCTGTCCTCAGGTGATCCACCCACCTCGACCTCCCAAAGTGGTGGGATTACAGGCATGGTCCACCATGCCTGGCCCTAGAAATCTTTAAATGTTATTTTTAGAAAACTTTTTGGTTAAATAAAAATATTTTACAAAGGCAAGTGTCTTTCTTGACTTTGAGTAACTTGCTCATGATAGCAATTTTATGAATATGTGTTGACTTCAATTGATATGTAATATATAGTAGCCCAATAAGTTAAGAATTGGGGTAGGTTTGAACTTGCTAAGGAGCTTTTATTTATTTATTTATTTTTGAGATGAAGTCTCGTTCTGTCATCCAGGCTGGAGTGCAATGGCATGATCTTGGCTCACTGTAACTTCCGCCTTCCGGGTTCAAGCAGTTCTCTGTCTCAGCCTCCCTAGTAGCTGGGATTCCAGGTGCCTGCCACTATACCCAGCTAATTTTTGTATTTTTAGTAGAGATGGGGTTTCACCATCTTGGCCAGGCTGGTCTTGAACTCCTGACCTTGTGATCCACCCGCCTTGGCCTCCGAAAGTATTGGGATTATAGGCGTGAGCCACCACACCTGGCTGTTTTGTTTTTGTTTTTGTTTTTTTTGTTTTTTTTTGGTTTTTTTGATTATATATAAACACAGGGTTTCACTCTGTCACCCAGGCTAGAGTGTGAGTGCAATGGTGCAAACACAGCTCACTGCAGCCTGGACCTCTCCACCTCAAGAGATCCTCCTGCCTCAGCCTGCTGAGTAATGTTGGGACCGCAGGCATGCAAGGAGCTTTTTGCTAAAAAGAGATAAAGGAAAACTGAAAGTAAATATCACCTACTTCATCATTTGAGCTTGGGTTAGCCTTTTTAGAAAAGGAAGATGGCAAGATTGTTTCCAAAGATACTTCAAAGGGACAAAGTACTGAATATACAGCAAGCATGGGACTAATTTTGATAGAAAAACTGGAAAGTAAATCCCCAAATGTTGGTAGATGGTATAGATGTTTTAGAAGAGAATGCTAAAGAGAAAAGTTATTCATCATTGATTGTCCTGACAAGAGCAGCAGACTAATTTGGAATGGCTGTTCTCTAAACAACATGAGATTTGTTCTTGACTGAAACAACAGTCCTTTGTCTCAAAGCATTTTCTTATCACTTGGTGAAACTGTCAGTAGTCTGCTCACCTTTATGAGGTAAGACGTGTGAGTAGAGGCCTTAAAATACTTCCTAAGACCTTATGCTGGGGATTTCGGATCTAGAAATTTCCTGGTATTTTTATTTATTTGTTTACCTAACAATTTAAGCAAAGTGATTAGAACATAACCTTTATTTAACAATGTCTGGTCTTCCACTATAGACTATAATCTTTTTGTTTGGTTGGTTTGGTTTGGTTTCTGTTTTGTTTTATTTTTATTTATTTATTTATTTTGAGATGAAGTCTCGCTCTATCATCCAGGCTGGAGTGCAGTGTCATGATCTTGGCTCACTGCAGCCTCCACCTCCTGGGTTCAAGTGATTCTCATGCCTCAGCCTCCCGAGTAGCTGGGATTACAGGTGCATGCCACCCTGCCTGGCTAATATTGGTATTTTTAGTAGAGACAAGGTTTTGCCATGTTGGCCAGGCTGGTTTCAAATTCCTAACCTCAAGTGATCCACCCAACTTGACCTCCCAAAGTGCTGGGATTAGAGGCGTGGGCCAGCACACCTGGCCGTGTTTTATTTTGTTTTAGAAATGGTGTTTTGCTGTGCTGCCCAGGTTGGAGTGCAATGACTGTTCACAGGAACAGTCATAGCACACTGCAGCCTCAAACTCCTGGCCTCAAGAGACCCTTCTGCCTCCACCTCCCAAGTAGCCAGGACCACAGGTGCATGACATTGCATCTGGCTGTTTTTTGTTTTGCTTTGGACTGTAGTTTTAACCTGATATGAATAAATTAGTCATGTATTTAAATTACTCTAGTCATGCAAGTGATTTAATTTGTTATCAATAAGGATTTGTAGACTATATGCAATTATGGCTAGATGAAAGATAAATTACACAAAGGATTGGTCTTCCTTCTGCTCCCTTTTTTCCTCCAGTCTTTGTCCAAATTTTATCAGTTCTTCCAAATCCTCTTTGAGTGCTACTCTGTGTAGGTATATTCTTGGCTGTGCGCAGATCATTTGAGTTTTTGGCATTCAGGCCATTTTTCCTACTATATTATAAGCTGTTAGAAGGCTGGGTCTGTGTCTTATTTATCTTTATATCTTCCATAACACACTGCTTTGCACAAAGTTGATATTTAAGCATCAGTGTATTAATAAATAATGTAATTTATGACAAACATTAATAACCACCTCAGCTTTTCACTAGTATTACTAAAACTTTATTAATTGAGTGAATATGCAATCTCTCTTTTCCATCACAGGCTTCTGTCTCTAAACAAGGGCAAATTTTAGGGAGACCTCCTTTCTATCCCATTTATTTCTCCCCCCACCCCTTTTTTTAGTTCCATTTCTCTATTGCAGCTCTATTTATCTTTTCACTATGACTCATTCTTTTTTTCTCAATCCTGCCCCTTCTGTATCTGTCTGTTTTTTATTACTCTGCCTCTTGCTCCTTTTAATTCCTAATGCCACTTACAACTTTGTTTTCCTGTCACCTGGTCTTTCTGTTTTCATTCTTTCTGCTTGGCTTTCTCCTGCACTTGTCAGTACCTTTCTCCTTGCCCTCCAAGGTACAGGGCAGGATTAGGTATAGGAGGAGCCCAACTGGGGTAGGGGTGGAGCCACCTGTTCACTGCTTCAGGATTCAGAACCTGACTAGGAAGGATCAGCTGCTCAAGGGTAGCTGGGACTGAAGTCCCTATGACCTTTCCACTAGAGGCTAGCATTCTGGAGGACAGTTGGGACTTGGTAAGGTCAGAAGCTCTCCCTGTCTTTGTGTTCTCCCTTTCTTCTTTCCTGTTCTGCGTTTTTCACTCACAGTCTCTCTCTCCATACTACTAACTTTTCTTCAGTTTCTGGTTTACTATTATTCTCTTTTCTCTTTCTTCCTATCAGTGAACTCTAGTATTTGTCTTTTCTCTTACCTATTCTTTCCACACATCTCTGTATTGTCTCTCAACATTTTTCCTACTCCCTCGCCATTTTGTTCTTCCTTTTATTATTTTTCTCACCCAGGTTTCTTTTTTCTTAAACTTCTGGCCTCAAGTGATCCTTTTACCTCAGCCTATCAAAGTGTCGGGATTACAGGTATGAGCCACAGTGCCTGGTTAGCTTACTTTTTTCATTTAGTCATTTTTAATCCACATCTCTATTTTTTAAAAAATCATACTATTTCCCAGGGAAACAGAAATAAGAGAGGAAAAAAGGAGCGCCTTGTCTTTCCAGGGGCCCGTTCAGCCTTTTGACTCATTCTCAGGCTTGTAGTATGTTTTGAGATTAGGCTTTGAAGAAACTTTATGCTGTACAGATAGTTAATGATGAACATAGAGTTAGGTTGAATATTCAATGTAAAAGGTTTAATTTTATTCTTTTTTCCTTGTTTTATTTAGGTTTTTCCTGCAATACAGTGGATACAATTTGTCATGGCTACTCTGAGGTATGTTTATTTAATCTCATATAACTAAACTAGTATAAGCACAATTGGTCAATTCCTTAGTTTTCCACATTTCCCCCTCGGGGATTTGCTTTTACTCTTTAGTTAAAGAGAAATGATATTCTTTATCATGTTGATATCTTCTTACTAATAAAATGACAACATTAACAACAATAATAACAAAAAACTGATTAAAGGATAACATCTGAACATCAGTGGACAACCTGGTCAACAGGATCAATTGCAAAATCAATAGCAAAGTGCTTACTTAAGCAGTGTCTATACTAAAAATTGGAATGACACAGAGAAATTAGGCAGGGCTGAGCTCACACCTGTAATCCCAACACTTTGGGAGACTGAGGTGGGCAGATCGCTTGAGCTCAGGAATTTGAGACCATCCTGGGCAACATGGTGAAACCCTGTCCCTACAAAAAACAAAACAAAACAAAACAGAAAACAAAAAACCATAAAAATAGCTGGACATGGTGGTATGTGCCTGTAGTTCCAGCTACTCAGGAGGAGCTGTGATTGTGCCTCTGCACTCCAGCCTGGTTGACAGAGCAAGACCCTATATCAAAACAAATTAAAAAAAAAAAAAAAAAAAAAAGATTGACATGGCCTCTGGATAAGGAGAACATGCAAATCTGTGAAGCATTCTATATTTGTTTAAAAATATTGGCTGGATATGGTGACCCATGCCTGTAATCCCAGCATTTTTGGAGGCCAAGGCAGGAGGGTGACCTGAGCCCAGGAGTTTGAGACCAGCCTGGGCAACATAGTGAGACCCTGTCTCTACAAAAAAATTTTTAAAAATGAGCTGGGCATGGTAGCAGACGCCCGTAGTTCCAGCTACTCAGAAGACTGAGGTGGGAAGATCACTTTAGCCCAGGAGTTGGAGGCTGCAGTGAGCTGTGATTATACCACTGTACTCTAGCCTGGGTGACAGAAGGAGACCCTGTCTCTAAAAATAAAAATAAAAATAAAAATAAAAAAATATGTGCAGGGCTGGGCATGGTGGCTCATACCTGCAATCTCAGTGCTTGAGAGGCCAAAGTGGGAAGATCCCATGAGGGCAGGAGTTTGAGACCAGCCTGGGCAACACAGCAAGATCCTGCCTCTACAAAAAATAAAATAATTAGCCAGTTGTGGTGATGCACACCTCTAGTCCTAGCTATTAAGGAGGCTGAGACAGGAGGATCACTAGGGCCCAGGAGTTCAAGGTTACGTTAAGCTATAATGGTACCACTGCACTCCATCCTGGCTGACATAGCAAGACCCCATGTCTAAAAATTTTTTTAATGCAGTTTATTTTATATCAATCATGCCAATAAAACTATAAAAAAAATCCCAAAATTAATAACAAAAACCGTGGCACTCCATTGTCCTGCTTTAATGATCAGTCATCTTCTAAATCTCTCAGTGTTATAGGTTCAAGTTCACTTATTGCCTATGCTGTATTCCAGAATATACAGAAATCTCCAGAGGTGAGTGATTTCTCTTGGTGTTGGCTTTGAACTTTTTAGTGACTTAGTCTCCAAAACAAATAACAGATGTTACCTATAAATGGTGAAATAATTCTATGAATTACTTTTAAATTTGTCATGATGATACAATGAGATATTTTTAGCTTGGTCAATAGAGCTCCCTTTTCTTCTAGGTAATTATTTTAGCTATAACTTCGAATTCTGAGAGATTAACTTTTTTTTTGGAGACGGAGTCTTGCTGTGTCACCCAGGTTGGAGTGCAGTGGTGCAATCTCGGCTCACTGCAAGCTCCACCTCCCAGGTTCATGCCATTCTCCTGCCTCAGCCTCCTGAGTAGCTGGGACTACAGGCACCTGCCACTATGCCCGGCTAATTCTCTGTATTTTTAGTAGAAATGGGGTTTCACCATGTTAGCCAGGATGGTCTTGATCTCCTGACCTTGTGATCTGCCCACCTTGGCCTCCCAAAGTGCTGGGATTACAGGTGTGAGCTACCACACCCAGCCCCGAGATTAACTGTTAAATATGGATTTCTTTGGTATCCGTTAATTGCTAAGACTAAGGAAACAGAATGTTGTCTGAATCCAATATTCACTCTAAGCGTAGCAGGAGCTTGCCTAGAGGTGAGTTCTCGGATTTTGATACTTTAGTAAAATTGCTACTGGGACTAGGAGATAGTTTGAAAACTTTAGTATATGAAACATACTTATTTTGCTTCTCTGGCCTTCTAGGCAATTGCAATTTTATGGTGAAAATGGAGTAAAAATACATCTTAAACTATTCATACCAAAAAGATCAAATTAAAAACCTTCCTGATTAACAGAGTACTAGGGAGAGTGATGTATTTTCTAGCTTAGTAAACAGATTTTAAGAGAAATATAACAGCTATTTTCTAACCAGACCAAATAGCACAAAATTAGGCAAAGCATAGGTCAGGACGTGTATGGGAGAGCTTTTATATGTGGGAAATGCCATTGGGTTTTATTGGGCCCACTTTAATAATAAAAATAACTTCTGTATGTTAAACGCTTACTATTTTCCAACTATGCTGAGTGCTTTACATACTTTATCTCATTGGTCCTCATCAGTCTGTAAGAGGGATAGTATTAGGCCCATTTCACAAAAGAGGAAATTGTGGTTCAAGGTCAGGAAATAATTTGTTCAAGTTACACAGTAAGTAGAAGAGCAGGGTTTTTTTTTTTTTTTTTTTCCTTTCTTCTTGAGATGGAGTCTCACCCTGTCACCCAGGCTGGAGTGCAGTGGCACGATCTTGGCTCACTACAACCTCTGCTGCCCAGTTTCAAGTGATTATTCTGCCTCAACCTCCTGAGTAGCTGGAATTACAGGTGACTGCCACTGTGTCCAACTAATTTTTTTTTTTTTTTTTTTTTTTTTTTTTTTTTTTTTTTTTTTTGAGACGGAGTCTTGCTCTGTAGCCCGGGCTGGAGTGCAGTGGCCGGATCTCAGCTCACTGCAAGCTCCGCCTCCCGGGTTTACGCCATTCTCCTGCCTCAGCCTCCCGAGTAGCTGGGACTACAGGCGCCCGCCACCTCGCCCGGCTAGTTTTTTGTATTTTTAGTAGAGACGGGATTTCACCGTGTTAGCCAGGAGGGTCTCGATCTCCTGACCTCGTGATCCGCCCGTCTCGGCCTCCCAAAGTGCTGGGATTACAGGCTTGAGCCACCGCGCCCGGCCTTTTTTTTTTGAGACAGTTTCACTCTTGTTGTCCAGGCTGGAGTGCAGTGGTGCAATCTCGGCTCACTGCAACCTTTGCCTCCTGGATTCAAGCAATTCTCCTGCCTCAACCAGGGTTTCACCATCTTGGCCTGATTGATCTTGAACTCCTGACCTCCTGATCCACCTGCCTGGGTCTCCTAAAATGCTGGGATTACAGGTGTGAGCCTGGCCAAGAGCAAGGATTTTTAAAAGTCCATACTCTTAACTAGTTGCTCTCCAAATTTAAAAAAAATAGTATTTATTATATTCTAGATACATTTGCTCAGTGCTTTCAATGTATTTTTCATTTAATCCTTAAAAAACTTTGAGATGGATATTATTAGTAGTCTACAATAGATGATATTGTAGACAAGGAAACTGAATCCTGGTAAGGTTAGGGGACTTTCCTAAGTTCTTACAGCTAGTAAGTGTTGGAGCTGGAATTTGAATGCATCCTTGTCTTATTCCAGAGCCTCTCCCCCACACACTTTTAAACCACCAAAATATAATGTCCAATAAAAATGGATTTTGAAGTTTCAGAGGTAGATTGTGACTATGTAAGTCAAACTGGAAAGTAAAAGTCTTGATACTGTATTGTCATTGCCTGCTAAAGTAATTTTAAGTCAAACATCTTCTGATTCAGATTTTCCTAATGTTTATTTCCTTTGCTGGAATTTGAGTTCAGATGTGATTAAGTTAATAAGGTATGAGTTACACAATAGAGAGAGCTAAGTTTTATCTCTGAAAGCAGGGTTTCTCAACCTCAGCTTTATTGAGGTTTGGGGCTAGATAATTATTTGTAGTCCTGTACATTAGGACGTTTGGCAGCCTTTATCAGCTAGATACTAGTAGTAAACCCTCTGTTCTTCAGTTGTGACAACCAAAAATTTCTTCAAACAACACCAAATGGTCCAGGTGTAGTGGCAGGTGCCTATAGTTCTAGCTACCCAGGAGGCCGAGGTGGGAAGATTGCTTGAGCACAGGAGTTCAAGGCTGCAACGAGCTGTGATCATATCACTGCACTCCAGCCTGGGTGACAGAGCAGGACCCTATCTCTTAAAAAGAAAAAATTGCTGAATGTCCCTGTGAGGGTGGGATCGGGGCGAAATTGTTCTTGTTTGGAAACTACTGTCCGAGGTGACTTTCTGGCATAACAGTGGGTTGTGACTGTATAAAGATATAAGGTGTTGAGGTCTAATTTGGCTTAGGACGTGACTTTTTTTTCTTATTATTTGTAATTAAAACAAAATAGAGTTGCTCTTGAGTAGGGGGAGCTCTTGGTTTATTCTGCCCGTGGTTTAAATTAAAGACAGAGAGGAAAGCACCAGCCATGGTGGCGACAAGTCCCCTTGTGGCAACAGAGAAGAATCAGTTGGACCTCAGGGGAGCTTGGATGGTCATGACCTTTACCTTGTACTCACTGCTGCAGGCAGCCCTGCTCTGTGTCAGCGCCATCACCATGCTGCACAAGGAGAGATTCCTCAACAACATTGGCTGGATAATAGACTAGAGAATTGGTGGATTTGGGGAGGAGCCAGGAATTAAATCTCAGCTAATGAACCATATTCAATCTGTAGCAACTGTGATGAGAATGCCATTGATAATAGTAAACTCAATTGCAGCTGTGTTACTTTTATTATTTGGATGAATATCCGTGGAGGAAATAGAGACTCAGAAGAGATGCTAGCAGAAGTTATTATTTAGGTCATTATTGGAATAAAGGTTGAGACACGAGGATCACTTGAGCCTGGAAGGCTCAGTAAGTAAGTAAGTAAGAAAGACAGACTGCAGTAAAACAGACTGCAGTAAGCCGAGATCGGGCCACTGCACTGCAACCTGGGTGACAAAGTGAGACCCTATTTCAAAAAAAAAAAAAAAGAAAGAAAGAAAAATCAGATCATGAGAGGCAGTAACTCTCCAGGACTGGAATATTTGCTCACTCTTAATAGTAGCTCACTCTGTGCAGAGATTGTTAAAAGAACGCATAAGTCTATTGTTTCTGTTTTTTTTTTTTTTTTTTTTTTTTTTTTTTGAGACGGAGTCTGGCTCTGTCACCCAGGCTGGAGTGCAGTGGCCGGATCTCTGCTCACCGCAAGCTCCTCCTCCTGGGTTTACGCCATTCTCCTGCCTCAGCCTCCGGAGTAGCTGGGACTACAGGTGCCCGCCACCTCGCCCGGCTAGTTTTTTGTACTTTTTAGTAGAGACGGGGTTTCACCGTGTTAGCCAGGATGGTCTCGATCTCCTGACCTCGTGATCCGCCCGTCTCGGCCTCCCAAAGTGCTGGGATTACAGGCTTGAGCCACCGCGCCCGGCTATTGTTTCTGTTTTTAAAGATAATTTTCTATCTCTCATTTCTCAGGGATGAATTTTTAAAAAATGTTTTGAAGTTCTTTGGGACTTAGCCACGATGTGAGTGCTTATCCCTAGATAAAATTTAAAGGATTTTTAAAAAGTAATTGCTACATGTAAAATGATAAATAGGTAATTTGAGTAATTTTCTTTTGAACCGCTTGATTAATTATTTTGTTTGTATATTGTTTCAGCTATGAATAATTCAAATTTATAGACACTATTGAGGAGTAGTACTCTCTGATTTATCAAGGAGAATTGTGTTAGTCACATGATGATTTTGTTTTACTTTTTTAATGCATTTATTATTTTATTAATTGGCCTAAATGATGAGACCAGACCAGTATCTACGTATTTTCATTGTTAGAAAAATCTACAAAGGTCTACCCTTTTTACAATGATGACTTAAAAAAAAAACAGCATAATTATTAGCCTGCAAGAGCAGTTCTAAACAACCACAATTAAACTATACTACACAAGAAGACTGTTGTGAAGCATTTACCTCTACCAAAATCATTCCAGTTCCATTTCTTGGTAAAGTGGCACACTGTGGGTTGTGATTTTTAATTCTTCATTGTGTTTGTCAATAGGATATTCATGCTGGATAGGTTGTCTTTTGTTTATTTTTTTATGTCTCAAATCATCTTGTGGGATTGTTTGCTCATCTCATAGTACAGTTTCAAGCAGAAAGGTTGAAACAATGTAAATGGTTTTTGTGAAAATTATTAGTTGCTATATATATGTGTATATATAATATACACACATACACACATATATATACACACACATATACGTGTGTGTGTGTGTGTGTATGTGTGTCTATATAATATACACAGTTATACGTGTATATATATATATAACTTTTTTTTTGAGATGGAGTCTTGCTCTGTAGCCCAGGCTGGAGTGCAGTGGCACAATCTCGGCTCACTGCAACCTCTGTCTCCCAGGTTCAAGTGATTCTCCTGCCTCAGCCTCTTGAGTAGCTGGGACTACAGGCATGTGCCACCATGCCTGGCTAATTTTTTTGTATATTTAGTAGAGACAGGGTTTCACCATATTGGTCAGGCTGGTCTTGAACTCCTGACCTCAGGTGATCTGCTCCCCTCAGCCTCCCAAAGTGCTGGGGATTACAGGTATGAGTCACTGCGCCCGGCCTCATAGGGCTATTTCTTGAATTAATGATCAGAATTATGTTCTTGCTCACAAAAGCTGCATGGCTGCTTTTCTTCTCCAGGGATTATTTATGTGAAAGTTGATTATATATATTGGAAAGCCGGGGGAACAAGCTCTCAGAGCACACAGCACCTGCTCCAATAATTAATATTTTCACAAGCCCAGCTACTGAAATGGCTCAATATAACCCTGAGACCAGTTTGACCTTGTAGTTGCTGAAATGACTTGCCTGACTCTTAGGACCAGTTTTACATACCATGGTCACTCACTAATCAGAGTTTGCCAACTCCCAAAACTGTCTCTGGTGTCAGTGAGGTTGCTTTCAAAATAACATGTACTATTTCCCTTTCTAATAAAACTCAGTCATCTCTTTGTTCTTCAGTCATGTCCAAGACCACCCAGTCTGTGTGTGTGCCCTGAAACACAATTCTTGCTTCCCAAATAAAACATTTTAAATTTAGAGATTTGTCTCTATATATTTCTTGACTTCACCATTTCATATTTAGTCTTAGTTTTTTTAATCTCTTAACAGTTACAAACTTGTGATAGGTCATAAGCCAGTAGAATCTGTGACTGTGCCATCCAGCTGGAATTTTAGCAAGCTTACCCAGAGAAAAGGCCATATGTGGTTAACATAGTAGCTGATATTTATTAAATACTTTATACTTTTAAATGTTTTATTACATATTAGTTCACTTGTTTATGTTTCTGTTAGCCAAGGCAACGTGACCGTCTAACCCTATTAACAAGATATTAATTAGCATCTTACCTCTTTTTCTGGTTTGGGAAAAATATATGAGAAAAATCCTCTTGTACAGGTGGGCTTGGGAGAAAGAGATGAGAAATTCTCTTTTGTATATATAGGGAGATTAGTTCTCGTATTAGGTAATATCTGTTTTTATGTTTTTGTTTTTGTTTTTTAAAATAACAGGATTTTGCAATGTCACTCAGGCCATAGTACATAGCCTACTGTAGCCTCAAACTGCTAGACCCAAGCGATCCTGCCACCTCAGCTTACTGAATAGCTGGGACTACAGGTGCATGCCACCATAGCCAGCTAATTTTTTTAATTTTTAATTTTGTAGAGACAGGGGTCTCATTATGTTGCCAAGGCTGGCCTGGAACTCCTGGCTTCATTCAGTCTTCCCGCCTCAGCCTCACAAAGTGCTGGGATTACAGGCTTGAGCCACAATGCTTGGCCAGGACTTTAAAATTTGTAAATGTATTTTTTTTATTGTGAGATATATCAGACATGAACTAGAATGCATGAAACATATATGTACTGTTTAAAGAATGATTGTAAACAAACACTAGTGACAAGAAATGGAACATTACCTGTACCTCCAGACATATACCTGTTGAGGTTCTTCCCAATCACAGCTCTCCCTCTCACCTTTAGAGATAATCAGTATCCAGATTTTTGTGATAAGCATTTTTTTACTCTTATGTACAGTTTACCAGAAATGTATGTATGTTTAAACAATTTAGTTTTGCTCATTTTTGAACTCGATATAAATGGAATAATGCTATATGTATTTTTGTATGTATTGTTTTGTGAGTTGCTTTTATCCCTCAATATTATTTGTGAGATTTATCCACGTTGTATAGAGCACGAGGTCATTTCATTTTCATTGATGTTTGGTATTCTGTAGTATAAATATACTAGAATATATTTACCTGCTTATGCTGCTATAAGCATTCTTGTACATGTTTTCTTGTACATAAGCATTCTTGTATAAGCATTCTTGTACATTATGCTGCTATAAGCATTCTTGTACATGTTTTCTGGTGCACAGATGAACAAGTTTATCTAGTGTATTTGCCCAATATCAGAATTGTCATAGGATTTCCACTGCCCCTAAATTAATGCCAAACTCTTTTCCAGCTGGTTGTGCCAGCAGCGTATAAAGGGTCCTGTTGCTTTTTGTTCCCATTAATACTCGCTGTTATCAGACTTAAAATTTTTGCCATGGGTGTATAATTATTTTCTTATTGTAGTTTTAATTTTTCATTTCCTTTATTACTAATAAGGTAGGGCATATTTTCATGTGTTTATGGCCATTTGGACTCTCAGGAAAGGGAAAGGGGGAAAGAGGAAAAGGAAAGGAAAGGACCCTATGTATAGGGAGATGTTAAAACATATCAAAAGTCTTTGGCAGGGCAAAGGAGGGCAAAACGAGGTGAGGTTTGCTTGCACTTCTCTCTAGGTCTATGTTAGTCTTTTTACTAACATAGGAGACCCCCTGAAACTATTGCTACGGAATAAAATGACATAAAATGTAAAAAAAAGATTTATCGTTTTTGCCCTTTCACATTTTGGTCTTTAAACTACTTGGAATGGATTTTTTTTTTTTTTTTTTGAGACAAGGTCTTGTTCTGTTGCCCTGGCTGAAGTGCAGTGATGCATTAATGGCTCACTGCAGCCTCGACCTTCTGGTCTCAAGTGATCCTCCTGCCTCAGACTCCCAAGTAGCTGGGACCACAAGTGTATGTCACCGTCACCAGCTAATTTTTTTGTGTTTTATTTTATTTGTAGAGATGGAATCTCACCATGTTGCCCAGTCTGGTCTTGAACTCCTGGGCTCAAGCAGGTCTCCTGCCTTGGCCTCCCAAAGTGTTAGGATTGTAGTCATAATCCACTGAGCCTGGCCTAGAACTGATTAGATGGAGTCTCACTTTGTCGCTCAGGCTGGAGTGCAGTGGCGCGATCTCGGCTCACTGCAGCCTCCGCCTCCTGGGTTCAAATGATTCTCCTGCCTCAGCCTCCTGAGTAGTTGGGATTACAGACACCCACCACCATGCCCAGCTAATTTTTGTATTTTTAGTAGAGATGGGGTTTCGCCGTGTTGGCCAGGCTGGTTTTGAACTGCTGACCTCAGGTGATCTGCCCACCTCCCAAAGTGCAGGGATTACAGACATGAGCCACCGTGCCCATCCTAGAACTGATTTTTTGAGTGTAGTATGATACAAAGTAGGGACCTAATTTCATTTTTTTTTCCCTGTATGGATACCCAATTGTTCTAGCTTCATATTTTGAAAAGACTGTCCCTTTTCCACTTATTGAAAAAGTCACTTGTATCATACATCAGAGAGATATATATATATTGCTGGGCTTAATTTGGGATATTTTCATTCTATTCACCTATTTGTCCATCCCTGTACTAGTACCACAGTATCTTCTCTCTAGGTCTATGTTCGTCTTTGTAGGGAGACCCCCTGAAACTATTGCTATGGAATAAAAGATTAAATGCTCCTGATTATTGTAAATACAAAATTGCATGCAGGACTGTGTAAAGACAATGTCAGGTTGGACTGCCAAAATGAGCCAACAGCATGTGATGTGCTTCCCCCTGCAGAGAGCCTATAAATGGATGTGCAGTCAGGGAGGTTTCACATCACCAAGATTCCTATCTCAGAAAAGCAGATGTTCGTAGCTCTGGGAATGGAATGAAACCCTTGTGGAGAGCCTATAAACGGACACATGAGGGGCACCTGTTCATATGGAGAAGATAGGGTTATAAACGCCTTTATCTTGCCACAGCTCTTCTAGGTCTCTTTAGGGTTAAGGCATACTCCTTTCTGAGAATTTGTGGTCTAACCGGTTGTTTCACGTCCTGTTTCTATTGATTGTTTGCAACCAGCTTTTGCTGCAGTTATTATTGCTGATTAGTATCTTACTAAACATAGGTTATGGATAGACTGTGTTTCTGTTTCAAGGCTCTGTTAGAAATTGCTGACGCACACACTATATTTAAATTCTTATCTCTGTATACTGCACTTCTGCATACCGATCTTATGTTAAAGAATTATTTCATCTCCATGTGATCATCTCACCTCATAAATGACCCTAAATCCCTCACTAACCTGCCCCCGCCCTCACTAAACAATAATAAATGCTGATATATCCAGTGCATTGGCAGCATCACAGGACCAGAAGGTGGTGACCCCCCCTGGACCCAGCTTTCACTATTTCATGTCTGTCTTTTATTTCTCGACTTGCCGATCCGTCTGGGAACAAAGAAAGAACCCCGTTGCATTGCAGGCTGCTGGCCAGATCCCGCAATAAGTCTTAAGATGAGGTGGGGCAAGTTCTCCTTCTTTTTTTTTTAAGAGTGTCTTGGTTATCTTAATATTTTGTATTTTTTTCCCTGAAGAATTGGGTTTATTTCAATGTAAATTTGAAATTCTTGACTTAAGCAATTCTTGACTTAAGTACTATAGTAATAATATCAGGAATAGACAATTTCCTACACTGTCAAATATATGAAAGTTCCTTTTGTACTTTCTTCAACACTGATCAACAGGCAGATTCAGTCCACATTTGCTTTGATCTATCTGCTGAGTTAACCCAAGCCTCTTCTTCAGAGATTCTGGCATCTAGAATCATAGATAAACTACTGTAGTGCAGTCAGAGTACCAGTCATAATGATACAGGCAAACAGTCCCTTCCATACACCTTTAAATCCAAGTCTCTGGAGAACTTGAGAAGCACTGCTACCTTTTTCTTTATTCAACACAAATACCACAGAAACATCAGGGTGAGAAACAATTGCACAAAACACTCCAGGTATGTAACCTGCTACAAATGTTACAACCAGCTCCTCTGCCTTTGAACATTCACTTCAGGGCTTCTGAACCACAAACTTGTACAATGCTTCAACAGTACCTTAAAAGCAGGCAAACTTGTCATGGCATATGCTATCTGTCTCATCCAGAGAGGAGCAACCCCTCTGTAGAATGTTTTTAGGCCTTCTTCCTTATACATCTTGGGCGCTGCATCCCTCAAAGTCTTGGTCTAACCTGGTTGGGTTTGAATTTGAACCTTACCAGCTTCTGTAGGGCAGTTACAGCAAATAATTCAGCACTGGCAGAGGCAGCCAAGTATAGTGATGTGCACCAGAGATAACATGCTCTGGAAGTATGTTGCTATACAAGACTTTAAAGACTTCATAAAAGCCAGACTTGCAGAGCCCCTGCATGGAGTGACCAATGAAAGTTAGAGCCCGTCCTTTAGCCAAACAATGAACACCATCCTCCTTAAGTGTAACTGAGAATCCATTAAATATGCCCTTGTACTTTTGGGGATCCACCTGCATACAGCATTTCACTAAACCTAGGGGAATGACCACAGTGTGTGTCAGACCACAACCTAAGACCTCACGAGAACCACACAGTGCATAATACTTCATGGAGTCAAATTCACAACTGTACTTTTATAAGGCAGCAGCTGCCAGGTTAAGAGAGCAGTGAGGGGGGCCTGTGGGTCCTGTGGGGCTGCTGTGGAGGTCCGTGAGGCCATTGTCCACAAGCTACAGGTGTGGTGCATTAAAGGGGTTTGCCCATGCCAGGTGTGCCATGGATGAGAGCTTCTCCCTAAGATGGCAAACACCCAACCGTTACTCCCTTGGATTGTGGCTCACAGGGTGATATTTTGTATTTCTACATCAGATTTAGTGTCAGCTTGTCAAGTTCCACAGGAAAGTAGGTTGAGCTTTCATTGAGATTGCATTTAATCTATAGAACAATTTAGGCAGAATTGAAATTTTTATAGTATTGCGTCTTACAATCTATAAGCATATGACATATTTCTTCACTTTAGACCTCCTTTAGGAGTCCCTCAATAAATGTTTTATAATTTTCTCCATAGAAGGACCAAAACTATTTTTAGATAAGTGGGAATGGGGATGCCAAAAGGAGAAGGATAAGAAGACAGATTTCACCAGTGTGGTCAGAAATTGAAAGGCAACATGTACAGTTCATTCTGACATTTTTCACTATTACTGACTTTTTACCCTGACTTTTTATTACTGTAAACATGTTTTCATTTTCTTTAAGTCTTCAGCCACATCCATAAACACTTAGCAGATTACCTCATTTTTTATATTTAGAAGATGTTGCCACTGGGCGCCGTGGCTCACACCTGTAATCCCAGCACTTTGGGAGACCGAGGCGGGTGGATCATGAGGTCAGGAGATCGAGACCATCCTGGCTAACACGACGGAGCCCCGTCTCTACTAAAAATACAAAAAATTAGCTGGGCACGGTGGCAGGCGCCTGTAGTCCCAGCTGCTTGGGAGGCTGAGGCAGGAGAATGGTGTGAACCTGGGAGGCGGAGCTTGCAGTGAGCTGAGATTGTGCCACTGCACTCTAGCCTGGGTGACAGAGCAAAACTCTGTCTCAAAAAAAAAAAAAAAAAAAAGTAGAAGATGTTGCCTGTGCCACTAAAGCACTCTCAATTGTCTCCTTGTGGTACA
The DNA here is from genome assembly GCF_047675955.1 of Chlorocebus sabaeus. Classification (NCBI taxonomy): domain Eukaryota; kingdom Metazoa; phylum Chordata; class Mammalia; order Primates; family Cercopithecidae; genus Chlorocebus; species Chlorocebus sabaeus. The sequence continues at coordinate 109,117,464 of NC_132914.1, read as the reverse complement.
TGTCCACTGCAAAATTTCTCATCTTTCCACTCTTTTTTTAACCCTATACCTAAGAAAGGAGTGTCCCTATGAGTAAGAAGCTTCAGTACTAATCTATCCATGAGTACTCTGATTCCAGAACAGTTGGGATAACTGTAGTTATGTTATAGATTCCTTCCTATCTGTAGTCTTCATTTGCATTCCCCACAATCAGCCAATGGCAGAGGCCCCAGAAAAATGATGCCAGTTTCCTACTAGAAAGATAAAATGTAAGAATTGTTACATTGTTAACATTCTCCTAGCTACATCATATATGAAATGAGGATTTTATTACTTTGACAGATAAGACCACTTTTTTATCTGAGCTTCTGTGACCTGCTCCTGGGACTTTGCTGGCTCACAGAGACACTTCTCTATGGAGCTTCAGTAGCAAATAAGGACATCATCTGCTATAACCTACAAGCAGTTGGACAGGTAAGTGCTACAAGACTGTCACTGCACCTTGCAAGAAAGGCACACTCAGATCTAAATAGAAACAAAGATGATTCACCTTGGGAAGTGGAGACCCATTTATTTATTGTTACATTTTGAAACAATAGCTTTTATCTTTTTTCATACAAAAACACTATTTATTTATTTATTATAGAAAATTTTGAAAATTCAGAGAAGCAAAAAGATAAATAATATTATCTTTACTCTTTAATTTTTTTTTTTTTTGGTTTTGAGACGGAGTCTCGCTCTCTCTCCCAGGCTGGAGTGCAGTGACGTGATCTCAGCTCACTGCAAGCTCTGCCTCCTGGGTTCACACCATTCTCCTGCCTCAGCCTCCCAAGTAGCTGGGACTACAGGCGCCTGCCACCACGCCCAGCTAATTTTTTGTATTTTTAATTGAGACGGGGTTTCACCGTGTTTGCCAGGATGATCTCTATTTCCTGACCTCGTGATCCGCCCGCTTCGGCCTCCCAAAGTGCTGGGATTACTTTTTTTTGTTTTTTGAGACTGAGACTCGGTCTGTCACCAGGCTGGAGTACAGTGGCGCAATCTCAGCTCACTGCAAGCTCCGCCTCCTAGGTTCAAGTATTCTCCTGCCTCAGCCTCCCGAGTAGCTGAGACTACAGGCGTGCACCACCAGGCCCAGCTAATTTTTGTACTTTTAGTAGAGACTGGGTTTTACCATGTTGGCCAGGATGGTCTTGATCTCTTGATCTCATCATCTGCCAGCCTCAGCCTCCCAAAGTGCTGGGATTACAGGTGTGAGCCTCCGTCCCCAGCCAATGAATACTTTTTTATAACCTGTTTTTATTAACGTATTGTGACCATATTTCCAGGTAATGAAATACTTTTCTATAACATCATTTGAAATGATTGGATGGTTTTGTGTTACAAGAATAAAATGAACATTGGATTTCGAAAATACTACAGATAATCATATATGGATTGTATATCTTTCATGAATTTTACCAATGGATTAATTCACATAGTGCCATCAGTATATAATACTGCTTCTATATTTCTGAGACGTGGTGTGATAAAAGTAAAGGTTAAAATGCAGCCTATGCTCACTGCTAGATATTTCCTTTGGAATTTGTTACTAGAGGGGTAATTTCTTTCAATTTAGTGAGAAATTAATGATATATAATTGGTGGTATAAAATCTGTGCACTAGTATATTACCAATCTCATATGAGTTTAAAAAGTTTTAGGAGTCATACTTTGCTCAGTCCCGCTAATAACCTCAGGAATTAAATAGAATTAAGACTGTATTGTTTACTGAGATAATTATAGTCTTTGATCAGAAAAGTCTGTATTAGAATCCTGGACCTGATTAACTTTGTAATGTTTGGCCAGTACCTAATCTTTCTGAACTTCAGTCTCCTAATCTGTAAAATGTTCATTAATAATATTTACTTTGTGCTTGGTACAGATGTGGTTAATGTTACTTTCTTTTTTTTTTTTTTGAGATGGAGTCTTGCTCTGTCTTCTAGGCTGGAGTGCAGTGGCGCCATCTCGGCTCACTGCAAGCTCCACCTCCCAGGTTCACACCATTCTCCTGCCTCAGTCTCCCAAGTAGCTGGGACTACAGGTGCCTACCACCACGCCCAGCTAATTTTTTGTATTTTTAGTAGAGATGGGATTTCACCATGTTAACCAGGATGTTCTCAATCTCCTGACCTTGTGATCTACCCGTCTTGGCCCCCCAAAGTGCTGGGATTATAGGCATGAGCCACTGCACCCGGCCTGTTACTTTATTTTTTTTTACAACTTTATTGAGCTGTATCTATAGTAAACTATATGTATTTATGGTGTATAATTTAATCAGCTTTTACATATCTATTCCCCTGTGAAATCATCACCACAATCAAGATAACAAACATTCCTGTTTCCATCACCCTCCAAATCATTTCAGATATGTTTTCCTTTACCTTGTTGAGCTATGTAGTATAATAGCTGCTTTTGAAAATATTTGTTGGATATTTCCAATGTCTGGCTCATTTCTAGGCTGGTATCTGTTGATTATCTTTTCCCATGAGAATGGGTCACGTTTTCCTATTCTTTGTATGTCAGGTAATTTAGGATTGCATCTTAGATGTCATGAATACTATGTTGCATAGAATCTGGGTCCTTTTGTAACTCTCTAGAGATTGTTAATACTTTTATTTTAGCAGGCAACCTGATTAGGTTTAGAATGTAAATTTGGTCTCATCATCTGTGGACAATGGTTCAAATCTCAGTTTAGTTCTATAAGCCTTGGCTGTGTTGGTTTGAGACTGTCGTGCACATGCATAGTAGACAGGTTAGGCTGAGACTTGTTTGGATTAATACATAGAATTAAAGCATCCCTTTTCCTGACTGCCTTTCTTCTAGGATTCCCTCCATACTTTCCTGCCCAAAGGGGGCCCTTTTCTGATCTCTGTTTCCTTAAGATAGATTTCTATTAGCGTTGTAGGTGCCTTCATTGAGCACCATCATGACTGAGGTACATGCTTGAGCAAAACTAAGAGAAAAGAGAGGAAAAAGTTTGGGAAACTCACTTCTTCTGTTCGGTTTACTTCTCCAAGTTTGACTCCTTTCCACAATCTACCTGTTTTTGTTTACTTTTCAGTGTCTTCAAGTGGTTGTTTTTTATATTTTTCCTAGGATTCTTTCTTGTAATCAGGGATGAGCTGGAGAGGGCTTACACACACTAGTTTGTTTGTTTGTTTTGGTTTTGTTTTTGTTTTTGAGACAGAGTCTCACACTATTGCCTGGGCTGAAGTGCAATGGCATAATCTCGGCTCACTGCAACCTCTGCCTCCCAGGTTCAAGCGATTCTCCTGCCTCAGCCTCCCGAGCAGCTGGGACTACAGGCGTATGCCACCATGCCTGGCTAATTTTTTTTTTGTATTTTACTAGAGATGGGGTTTCACTGTGTTAGCCAGGATGGTCTCAATCTGGAATCACATAATATTTGTCCTTTTGTATCTGACTTATTTCATTTAGCATGTCTTTAAGGTTTATCTTGTTGTAGCATGTGTCAGAATTTCCTCTGTTTTTAAGGCCGAGTAATATTCCATTGTATGGATAGACCACATTTGGTTTATCTGTTTATCTGTCAGTGGACACTTGGGTTACTTCCACCTTTTAGATGTTGTGAATAATGCTGCTATGAATATTGATGTACAAATACGTTTGAGCCCCTACTTTCTGTTCTTTTGTACATATACTCAGGAGTAGAATTACTGGATCAGAAGGAAATTCTGTGTTTGATTTTTTGAGGAAACACCATATTTTCCATAACAGCAGTGCACAGTGCCCTGGTTTCCACATTCATGCCAACATTTGTTGCTGGTTTTTTTTGTTTTTTAAGTAATAGCCATCCTAATGGGTACAAAGTGGTATTTCATTGTGGTTTTGATTTGCATTTCTCTAATCATTAGTAATGTTGGATAACTTTTCACGTGCTTATTGGCCATTTATATATCTTCTGAAGAAATGTCTCTTCAAGTCCTTTCCCTTTTTTTTTTTTTAGGGGGCACAAAGTCTCGCTTTCTTACCCAGGCTGGAGTGCAGTGGCGCTATCTTGGCTCACTGCAACCTCCGCCTCCTGGGTTCTAGTGATTCTCCTGCCTCAGACTCCTGAGTAGCTGGGATTACAGGTATGCGCCACCACACCTGGCTAATCTTTGTAGTTTTCGTAGAGATGAGGTTTCACCATGTTGGCCAGGCTGGTCTTCAACTCCTGACTTCAAGCAATCTGCCTGCCTTGGCCTCCCAAAGTGCTGGGATTACAGGTGTGAGCCACCATGCCCAGCCACTTCCCCATTTTTTAATCAGATTGTTTGCTTTTTTGTTACTGAGCTGTAAGAATTCTTTATAAAGTATTTATATTAATCCCCTGCCGGACATACAATGTGTAAATATTGTCTCCCGTTCTGTAGGCTGCCTTTTTATTCTGTTGTGTCCTCTGATACATGTAAGTTTTATAAATTTTGTTACAGTTCATTTTCTCTTTTGTTGCTTATGTTTTTGGTGTCCTACCCAAGAAATCATTTTCAAATGTAACGTTATGAAGCTTTTACACTATATTTTCTTTGAAGAGTTTTATAGTTTTAGTCTTACATTTAAGTCTGTGATCTATTTGTAGATTTTTGTATGTGGTGTAAAGTAAGGGTCCAACTTCATTCTCGTGCATGTGGATGTTCAGTTTTCCTGGTACCATTTATTTATTTATTTGAGACAGAGTCTTGGTCTGTTACCCAGACTGGAGTGCAGTGACATGATCATGGCTCACTGTAGCCTCGACCTTCTGGGCTCAATTGATCTTCCCACCTCAGCCTCCTAAGTAGCTGGGACTACAGGTGCATACCACCACACCTGGATAATTTTTGTATTTTTGGTAGAGATGGGGCCTCCTATGTTGCTCACACTAGTCTTGAACTCCTGGGCTCAAGCAGTCTTCCTGCCTCAGCCTTCCATAGTGCTGGGATTACAGGCGTGAGCCACTATGCCTGGCCCCATTTGTTGAAAAGAGTGTCCTTTCCCCATTGAATGATCGTGGCACCCTTGTCAAAATCATTTGATTATATATATAGGATTTATTTCTGGGCTTTAAATTCTGATCCATTTGTTCTGTATGAAACCAGAAAGTGTGAGTCTTCCAACTTTTTATTCTTTTTACTTTTTGAGACAGGGTCTTGCTCTGTCGCCCAGGCTGGAGTGCAGTGGCATGATCTTGGCTCGCTGCAGCCTCGACCTTCTGGGCTGAAGTGATCCTCCTGTCTCAGCCTCCTGAGTAGCTAGGACCACAGGTGCACATCACCACACCTGGCTAATTTTTAATTTATTTTTTTTTTTTTCGGTAGAGATAGGATCTTGCCATGTTGCTCAGGCTGGTCTCAAACCTCTGGGCTCAAGTGATCCTCCTACCTCAAACTCCCAAAGTGCTGGGAATACAGGCGTGAGCCATCATGCCCAGCCTCTTCTTTTTCAAGATTGTTTTAGCTATTCAGGGTCCCTTGAGATTCCATATGAATTTTAGTATGGTATATTTTATTTCTTCAAAAAAAAAGTTATTGTGATTTTGATAGAGATTGCATTGAATCTGTAGGTCACTTAGGGTAGTATTGAACATCTTAACAACAGTAAGTGTTTCAGCCAGGTGTGATGGCTCATGCCTACAATCCCAATGCTTTGGGAAGCTGAGGCAGGCAGATTGCTTGAGCCCAGGAGTTTGAGAACAGCCTGGGAAACATGGCGAGGCCCTGTCTCTACAAAAAATACAAAAATTAGCTGGGTGTGGTGGTGTGCACCTGTAATTCCAGCTACTCTGGATGCTGGGATGGGAGAATTGCTTGAGCCCAAGTGGTTGAGGCTACAGTGAGCCATGATTCCGCCACGACACTCCAGCCTGAGTGACAGAGCGAGACCTTGTCTCAAAAAAACAAAAAACTAAAACTAAGTAGTAACTCTTCCAGTCCATAAACATGGGTATCTCTCTATTTATTGGTGTCTTCTCTAATTTCTTTTAGCGATGTTTCATACTTTTTAGTGTACAAGTCTTTTGCCTCCTTGGTTAAGTTATTCCTAAGTATTTTATTGTTTTTAATGATATTGTAAATGGAACTATTTTCATAATTTCTTTTTTGGATTGTTCATGTTGATACATAGAAGTACATCTGATTTTTGCATGTTGTTTTGTATCTGGCTACTTGACTTAATTCTGTTATTTGTTTGGACAGTTGCATGTGTGTGTGTGTGTGTGTGCGCGTGTGTGTAATCTTTAGAGTTTTCTACATATAAGATTGTGTTATCTGCAAACAAATATGATTTTATATCTTCCTTTTCAATTTCATTATCTTGTGTTTCTTCTTGTTTAATTGCTCTAGCTAGGACTTCCAAAACTATATTGAATAGAAGTGGTAAAAGCAGGCATCCTCACCTTGTTCTAAACTTAGAAGAAAAGCTTTGTCTTTCATCATTGAGTATGATGTTTTCTCTGGGCTTTTCATATATGGCCTTTATTTTTTTTTATTTTGTTTTTGCTTTTTTGTTTATGAAATGATTTAATATTGGTAAATGTATAATAAAATGGGAATTGTTATATACCTCTGGTAGAGGAAGAGTATAAATTGGTAACATTTAAAACAATTTTTTAAAATTTTGTGGGTACATAGTAGGTATATATGTTTATGGGGGTACATGAAATATTTTGATACAGACTTGCAGTGTAAAATATCACATGATGGAGAATGGGGTTATCCATCCCTTCAAGCATTTTTCCTTTCTGTTATAAGCAATACAATTATACTGTTTTAATTCTTTTAAAATGTACAATTAAGTTATTGTTGACTATAGTCACCTTGTTATGCTATCAAATAGTAGGTCTTATTTATTCTTTCTAACTATATATATTTTTGTACTCATTATTATATATGTATTTTGTACCCATTACTATACATATTTTTTGTATGCATTAACCATTTCCACCTCCTTCCTACCTTCCCACTACCCTTCCCAGCTTCTGGTACCATCCTTCTACTCTTTATGTCCATGAGTTCAGTTGTTTTGATTTTTAGATTCCACAAATAACTGCAAATATACGATGGTTGCCTTTCTGTGCCTGGCTTGTTTCACTTAATATAATGATCTCCAGTTCCATCTATGTAGTTGCAAATGACAGATCTCATTTTTTTAATTGCTGAATAGTACTCCAGTGTGTATATGTACTAGCCTTTATTTTGTTGAGATAGTTTTCTTCTGTTCCTAGTTTGGGTTTTTTTTTGGTGGCTTTTTTTTTTTTTTTTAAATCATGAAAGGGTATTGAATTTTGTCAGATGCTTTTCTGCATTAATTGAAATAGTCATATAGTTTTTTCCTTACTTCTATTAATGTGATATATTAATTGATTTTTGTGTGTTGAACCATCCTTGCATTCCAGGAATAGCTCCTATTTCGTCATGGTGTATAATCCTTTTAATGTGCTGTTGAATTTTGTTTGCTACTATTTTGTTGAGGATTTTTACAACAGTTTTCATCAGGGATATTGGTCTGTTCTTTTCTTGTAGTGTCATTGTCTGGCTTTGCTATCAGGGTTTTGCTGGCTTCATACAATGAGTTGGGAAGCATTGCATCCTGTTCAACTTTTTGGAATAACTTGACAGGTTTTGGTGGTAATTATTCTCTAAGTGTTTGATATAATTTACCAGTGAAGCCATTTGGTTCTAGGCTTTGTGTTTGGGAAAATTTTTTGATTATTGATTAAATCTCCTTACTAGTTATAGGTCTGTTCCAATTTTCTATTTCTAAACTATTATTATTATTACTATAATTATTGTTTGAGACAGGGTCTTGCTCTGTCTCCCAGGCTGGAGTGCAGTGGTTCAATCACAGCTCATTGCAGCTTCGACCTCCTGGGCTCAAGCAATCCTCCCACCTCAGACCCCCAAGTAGCGGGGACCACAGGTGCATGCCACCATGCCCAGCTAATTTTGTGATTTTTATTTTTTTGAGACAGAGTCTTGCTCCGTTGCCCAGGCTGGAGTGCAGTGGCGTGATCTCAGCTCACTGCAACCTCCGCCTCCCAGACTCAAGCGAATCTCCTGCCTCAGCCTCCCAAGTGGCTGGGATTACAGGCACACACCACCATGCCTAGCTAATTTTTGTATTTCTAGTAGAGATGGGGTTTCACCATATTGGTCAGGCTGGTCTCAGACTCCTGACCTCAGGTGATCTGCCTGCCTCCGCCTCTCAAAGTGCTGGGATTACAGGCGTGCACCACCACGCCCCGCTAATTAGAAGGCTTGCTTTTAAGCATTGTGAGGGCAGCCTTTTATGTATGGCTAATTTGATCCCATTACAGAAGCAATGTTCTTCTTATGATTATGCCCTGTGTATTTTTCCACTCTGGTTGATGAGAAAGCAAACAAACTATTCCTGGCCCTGTGTGAGCTTTAGGGATTGTCCCATCTACTCCTTTCTGATGATTCTTTCTCTGGTTTTCATGGTTTTCTCTCCCATATACATTGATTAATACTTAACCAAAGACTTGGGGTGACCTCTGCAGCTCTCCTGAGAATCATCTCACTGTATAGCTTCCCCTGCTCTGATACTGTACTTGACAAATTTTAGCTGCCTTGGCCTCCCAAACTCTGAATTTTGTCTTCTCAACTCACCAAGACAGTGGTCTGTTTGGATTCCCGCTCCTGTACTCACTCTTTTTCTTTTCTTTCTTTTTCTTTTTTCTTTTCTTTTTTTTCTTTTTTCTTTTTTTTTTTTTTTTTGAGATGGAGTCTTGCTCTGTCGCCAGGCTGGAGTGCAGTGGTGCGATATCAGCTCACTGCAACATCTACCTCCTGGGTTCAAGTGATTCTCCTGCCTCAGTCTCCCAAGTAGCTGAGACTACAGGCATGCACCACCATGCCCAGCTAATTTTTGTATTTATAGTAGAGATGGGGTTTCACCATGTTGGCCAGGATGGTCTCGATCTCGACCTTGTGATCCGCCCACCTTGGCCTCACAAAGTGCTGAGATTACAGGGTGAGCTACCATGCCCAGCCCTCCTGTTCTCTTACCAGCTGGTGAGCTGGGGCACTTGATGGACTCACCTTGCTTTTCTTTTTTCAGGGATTGCTGTTCTCTTCTGCTTGTTGCCTACTGTTTGAAAACTGGATGTTTTCATATATTTTATTCAATTTTTAGTTGTTTAAGGCTGGAGGGTAAATTCTATTCCTGTTATCTCATCAAAGCTGGAAGTAGAAATTCCTTCCCTTAGATTTTATCCTACTAGTTCCTTGATATCATCTCAGTTCTTAGGTTCTTTTAAGGATTTTTAAAAATATATCTTATTCATCATGTTTAGTTCTTTTGAATGGAAAGTTGATTCAAATAGCTTAGCCTGTCATTACTAGAAGTAGAAATCCTTATTGCCTTTTCAATTAAAAAATAAAATAGAAAAAGATTATATGATATCTTCATAAAAGTGGGACTGTTGGGCAGGTAGAGGTGGGATAATGCTGTGGTTCTTCTGAACAGTCCAAAGGATAAAATAAGAAAGCAGGGCATGTTTTAGGTAGGCCTGTTAGAATTTCAGACTTGGGACCAGGTGCGATGGCTCACACCTGTAATCCCAGCACTTAGGGAAGCCAAGGCGAGTGGATCACCTGAGGTCAGGAGTTCGAGACCAGCCTGGCCAACATGGTGAAACCCCATCTCTACCAAAAATACAATAAAATTTAGTGGGGCATAGTGACACGTGCCTGTAATCTCAGCTACTCGGGAGGCTGAGGCAGGAGAACCGCTTGAACCCGGGAGGCAGAGGTTGCAGTGAGCCAAGATTGTGCCACTACACTCAGCCTAGGCAACAAGAGTAAAAACTCTGTCACACACACAAAAAAAAGAATTTCAGACTTGGTATGGTTTTGCCTGATACAGACACTAGATGGTACGTTACTAATAGACTAGTAGGTAGGATTCCCATAATAGAAAATAATGGAGTATGTTGAAAGAACTTCACAGTGTCAAAGTGAGATAGTTATGATGGGTTGTTTTGATTTTAACCTAGATATTCTACATTTCCTCATTTCTCTACACCATCAATTACATCTGGTATTTGTACACAGAACTGAGGATGAAACACACCCAGAGTGGACAGAGCACATCTCCACTGGTAAGTTTTATTCAGAGCTGATAGTTAATAATAGTATGCTAAGCCAGGTGTGGTGACTCCTACCTGTAATCCCAGCAGTTAGGGAGGTTGAGGGGGGCAGATTGCTTACACCCAGGAATTCGAGGCCAGTCTGGGCAAAGTGGTGAAAGCCCATCTCTACAAAAGATATCAAAAAAATTAGCCAGGCATTGTAGCGCATGCCTGGAGACCTAGCAACTTGGAGGACTGCAGCAGGAGGATCACTTGAGCCACTGTACCCCAGCCTGGGTGACAGAGACAGACCCTGTCTCAAAAAAAAAAATAATAATAGTATGTAAAAACAATCCCCGTATATCCCTGATAAACAGTGTAAGCATGTAGCCCTAGCTAGGTGCATTTATGGAGGTTAATTGAAGGAAAAACGTGTTCCCACAGAGTTTCCATTCTTTTGACATCACTTCCTCCTCTCCCTTTCTCTCTCTCTCTCTCTCTCTGTCTCTCTCTCTCACACACACACACACACACACACAGGTTTGATTATAGGAATATTATTTACAGTGCTGGCATGCCTGCCTGGTTTGATTCAGGAAGGGAAATTCTTCTTGACTCCATGCCAGCCCTGGGAGACCCAGTTCTGTTATTTATCTCCTGTTGTGACCTTAGACATATCATCTCCCTTTCTTGCACCTCCAATTTTTCATTGTAAAATGAAGTGTTGGCTGGGTGCAGTGGCTCACGCCTGTAATCCCAACACTTTAGGAGGCTGAGGCGGGCAGATCACGAGGTTAGGAGATTGAGACCATCCTGGCTAACATGGTGAAACCCAGTCTCTACTAAAAATACAAAAAATTAGCCGGACATGGTGGCGGGTGCCTGTAGTCCCAGCTACTTGGGAGGCTGAGGCAAGAGAATGGCGTGAACCTGGGAGGCAGAGCTTGCAGTGGGCCGAGATCACGCCACACTGTACTCCAGCCTGGGCGACAGAGAGAGACTCCATCTCAAAAATAAAACAAAACAAAAGCAAACAAACAAACAAACAGAATGAAGTGTTGGCCGGGCATGGTGGCTCACACCTGTAATCTCAGCACACTGGGAGGCAGAAGCGGGCGGGTCACCTGAGGTTGGGAGTTCGAGACCAGCCTGACAAATATGGAGAAACCCCATCTCTACTAAAAATACAAAATTAACTGGGCATGGTGGCGCATGCCTGTAATCCCAGCTACTTGGGAGGCTGAGGCAGGAGAATTGCTTGAACCCGGGAGGCAGAGGTTGCAGTGAGCCAAGATTGTGCCATTGCACTCCAGCCTGGGCAATGAGAACAAAACTCTGTCTAAAAAAATAAATAAATAAAATAAAATAAAATGAAATGTTAGTCTGTGTGATCTTTAATGTCCCTTCCACCTCCAAGATGCTATGATTCTATGAACTCTTCATCTGATTGATTTTTTTTTTTTTTTAAGACGGAGTCTTGCTCTGTCGCGCAGGCTGAAGTACAGTGGTGCGATCTCGGCTCACTGCAAGCTCTGCCTCCCAGGTTCATGCCATTCTCCTGCCTCAGCCTCCTGAGTAGCTGGGACTACAGGCGCCCGCCACCTCGCCCGGCTAGTTTTTTGTATTTTTAGTAGAGACGGGGTTTCATCGTGGTAGCCAGGATGGTCTGGATCTCCTAACCTCGTGATCCACCCGCCTCGGCCTCCCAAAGTGCTGGGATTACAGGCTTGAGCCACCACACTTGGCCCTGATTGACTTCTTAAGGAGATACTCTTCTTACTTTTTTCTGTTGTTCTAGATGTTCATGTTTGAAGAAGGGCAGGGGCAGAGAGTTCTTTTAAAATTTCTTCTCTCACTCTCTCTTGCTGTAAGGAGAAAGGGCACTGAGGAAATAACTGAAAAAGTAACATGAAGAGGCCCTTAAGCAGTATCCTGAACAAGATATCATAGTTTACGTAAGAGCTGTTCAACGTTTTTCAATAATAAAAATTTTTAATTCACAGTCTAGTTCAGTAGCTACTAGCTATATGTGGATACCAAACACCTATAATGTGGCTAGTGTGATTGAGGAATTGAATTTTAAATTTTAAATAATTTTAATTAATTTTAATTTAATTAGCCACATGTAGCTATAGCTACTGTATTGTGCAACACAGTATTATACTCTGGGCCCTTTTCTTTAGTTTACCTCTGGGTATTTGTTCCATACTAATAATTACTCTTCTTTTTTTGTTGTTTGTTTTTTTTGAGATAGAGTCTCGCTCTATCGCCAGGCTGGAGTGCAGTGGCGCGATCTCGACTCACTGCAGCCTCTGACCTCCTGGTTCAAGCGATTCTCCTGTCTCAGTCCCCCAAGTAGCTGGGATTACAGGCATGTGCCACCATGCCCAGCTAATTTTTGTATTTATCGTAGAGATGGGGTTTCACCATGTTGGCCAGGATGGTCTCGATCTTCTGACCTCGTGATTTGCCCTCCTCGGCCCCCCAGAGTGCTGGGATTACAGGCATGAGCCATCATGCCTGGCCTACTCTTCCATATTTTAAAGTCACATAGTTTCTTAGCTCCCTACAAGTTAGTAAGGACCCGTGGCTATATATCCTTTAGTATTCTGTAACTGAAAGATACTATAAAGAAATAATGGCCGGGCGCAGTGGCTCACGCCTGTAATCCCAGCACTTTGGGAGGCCAAGGTGGGCAGATCATGAGGTCAGGAGATTGAGACCATCCTGGATAACACGGTGAAACCCCATCTCTACTAAAAATACAAAAAATTAGCCAGACATAGTGGTGGGCGCCTGTGGTCCCAGCTATCGGGAGGCTGAGGCAGGAGAATGGTGTGAACCCAGGAGGCAGAGCTTGCAGTGAGCCGAGATTGTGCTACTACACTCCAGCCTGGATGAGAGTGAAACTACTCCGTCTCAAAAAAAAAAAAAAGAAAGAAAGAATTATTCAATATCTTTCCCTTTAGGTAAGTGAATGTCTAAAAAGTCCAATAGCCTTACAGGGATAGCATTTCAAGTTTTTATTTATTCATTCATTCACTCAAAAGCCAATAGACTGACTGTAGCTTGTGAGACTTATTCAGCCACAAGTCATTCCCTAAAGAAGTTGCCATGATTAGACTGGAAGCCAAGAATGGAGAAAACATGGGGCAATAATTTTCTGAGGCTTGAGCTCCTAGCAGCAGAACAAAAAAATATTTGAAAGAAAAATGGGAAGGACATGAGATTAGCTCTAAAATATGGTATCCTACTGCTTTCTATGCATACAGATGCGTATACTATATTTCTCTTTATAACCCATACTCTGTCACTGGTTTCAAAAAGAAAAGCTTTAGCCTAAGAGATATATATATATATGTTTTTTTTTTTTGGTAGGGGACAGGAGATTGAAGCCACAGTGAGCTGTGATCATACCACTGCCCTCCAGCCTGGGTAACACCTTGTCTCAAAAAAAATGAAAAGAAAACCCAAAGAGGAAAAAGTATTTATATGTGTGTATATATATGTGTGTGTATATATGTGTGTGTGTGTGTGTGTGTATATATATATATATATATATATATATTTGGGGGCAGAGTCTCACTCTGTTGTCCAGGCTGGAGTGCAGTGGCGTGATCTTGACTTACTGCAACCTCCACCTCCCAGGTTCAAGCGATCTCCTGCCTCAGCCTCCTAAGTAGCTGGGACTACCGGTGCATGTCACCATACCCAGCTCATTTTTGTATTTTCAGTAGAGACATGGCCAGGCTGGTCTTGAAGTCCTGACCTCAGGTGATTCACCCACCTTGGCCTCCCATAGTGCTGGGACTACAGGCATGAGCCACCGTGACCAACCACAGCCTGATATATTAACTCTACTACCTATTAGTCTGCTGTTATAGCTACATACACATGCACACACACACACACACACACAAAGAGCTTTGAAGATACTTTTTCTTCTTTGGGTTTTCTTTTCTTTTTGTTTTTTTGATACAAGGTTTCACTCTGTCACTCATGCTGGAGTGCAGTGGTATGATCACAGCTCACTGCTGCCTCAGTCTCCTGGGTCCAAGTGATCCTCCCATCTCAGCCTCCCAAGTTGCTGGGACCACAGGTGTGTGCCACCATACCTGGCTAATTTTTTCTTTTCTCTTTTTTTAATTGTAGTTTTGTAGAGATAGGAGGGTCATACTATGTTGCCTAGGCTAGTCTCAAACTCCTGGGCTCAAGTGAACCTTCTGCCTTGTCCTCCCCAAGCGCTGGGATTACAGATGTGAGCCACTGTGTTCAGCCTGAGTTCTCTTTGAATACCCTAGCAAGACTTCTGCCATAAACGCAAGACTTCTGCCATAAACTTTTTTTTTTTTTTTTTGAGATGGATTTTCATTCTGTTATCAGGCTGGAGTGCAGAGTGCAGTGGTGTAATCTCTGCTCACTGCAACCTCCACCTCCCGGGTTCAAATGATTCTCCTGCCTCAGCCTCCTGAGTAGCTGGGACTACAGGTGCATGCCACCACAGCCAGCTAATTTTTGTATTTTTAGTAGAGACAAGGTTTCACCATGTTGGCCCAGATGGTCTTGATCACTTGACCTCGTGATCCATCTGCCTCGGCCTCCTATAGTGCTAGGATTACAGACGTGAGCCACGGCACCCAGCCAACAATAAGCTTTTTATCAGAGATTCATTGGTACCCAGGTAAAAATAAGAGTTAAACACAGGATAACCACCTGACAGAGGAAAGAATGAAAAGTGAAGAAGGGAAGTGAGTGGGAGGGGTCACAAAAAACAATTTTACTTGTTTTCCTAAAGTCAACACTAGCTGTCCTATTCCTGGTCCAAACTGTTTGGGGCAGATTAATTACCAATATCTGATTATTGATTAATTGCTCACTTAATGCTTATTGATCCCTAACAGCGCCATTCCAAATATATTGTTTTCTATCTTAAACTAGAAAAAAGCTTATTTTTAATTCTATTATTTCTTTAAGATGTTCTATTCAGTCTTACATCATAAAGTCCTAGAGGGTAGGAATAATTCTTCTATAAGTTGTTTTACAGTGTCTAACACAAGTCAAGATTTTGAAAATGTTCTATCATCTAGTGTCTTAACAGTCTTACATCCAAAGGGCATATTTGACCCTGCCCTATTATACTAATCCTGGCCTATTACACTTTTTACTGGTCATCTTATAAGAAGGGTTTCATTCCACTCATAAAGTCTGAAAAAGTCCACACCTCTCTGGGTCTAAGAGAAAAGAGCTGAACTGTTATTAGAAGATAGAGGATTACTATATGATTTCATATATGCCTGTCTTTTTAAGATAATTTGTTTGAGTACTCAAATTCCATATTAGGCTACTTCCTGCAGGCTTTCTTTGTGGCTTTGTTGTTGTTGTTGTACTTTTTAGAATATAGTAATAGAGATAAAATTATATTATATACAGTGCTAATAAGGGACTATCTATTTGATGAATTTTATAGCAAATATTGCTTGACAGAAGCAAACTGGCTTTTGAAAATCTTTTTGTTCTATTGAGTGTTAACTGATGACTTGGTATTTATTATTATATGATTGACAATGTCTTAAGACATTTCTCACATTTGTTCTTTTCACAGGTGATAGATTATACTTGTCGAGTTGGTCAAATGGCCTTTGTTTTCTCAAGGTAAGATTTTTTCTTTACTTCTTAGCAAGGTGTAGACTCTCATTATTCTGGTGTTCAGGTGGGAACAAATAGGACAATGCCCTTTATTTCTGTTGTCACTCCTAAGTCCTCACAGAGCCTAACTTAGAAACAACAAATATGTGTTCATTGGTTCCATTTTTCCACATTGAATAGGGAAGTAGCTTGATGTTATAGATTTGGGTTTTAGCTCCAATTCTACCATCAACTCTATGTAACCTTGAAAAATTTCCTTGAGTCTTTGGATCACTTATTCCTTTTCCTGTATCATAAAGAGTTGTAATAGACGGTCTTCAGGATATCATCTATTTTATAACATTGGGTAAGACTCTTAGGATTACAGAGTCCAGAAAGGGTTTGGATCTCACCTAAAGTGGTGGCCGTATCAGAGTTGGTTTTAGACTTTGTGACTTTTGCTCCTGGATCTTTTCCTCTTACAGGAAGCTGGCTGTATTTAGTTGGATAAATAGCTGGCTATTTAAAGCTACATTTTGGAAAAGCTTCCAAGAAGGGGCTGATGAGAATGAGATTATCCCTAGTCACCACAGAAAGTAAAAGAGACTGCACACAGAACTCCTTAGTAGATTTTCCTTTCACTTTGACCCACTTGCATTTTTATCTGACCATACAGCTCCCAGAGATTCTCTGTGAAACTATAGTAGGGTTCATTAACCTAGGTATAAAATTAATTCCCCACTGCATTGTACTTCCCTAGGAACTGGAAAAGAAGGAATACCTAAGGTATTTGAGGTATTTTTCTTGAAGAAATGAAATGTGTTATTTGTGGAGATTGGTGGGATGATAGAGTTGAGGGAAGAGCAGGAGAATATTCTGCAAAGGAGGAAGGGCATGAAAAAGACTGGATATTAGGGTGATACTTTTTTTCCCTCCCAGCTTGATACCTCTACTATTGATGACACCTGTATTCTGTCTGGGCAATACTAGCGAATGTTTCCAAAACTTCAGTCAGAGCCACAAGTAAGTAAGAACTAAATGTATCATTTTCATGGCAGACTACACCTATTTGTTTCTATAAATAGAGCTGGAAAAAGACTTTCTACATACATTCTGACCAAAGTGCTAATATTAGAAATGGGCTAGGGAATAAGATGTAGTAAAGGCTAAAAATACGTTAAGTAAAAGTGTAACACAAAGTGACTACAAGATAATGTGTCTGTCGGGGAGAGACAAGATTTTATGGGCAAGAGTTAGCAAAATGATAAGTAAAATAACATGCTTATTAACTTTTGTTGAGCAGCTCTTTTCTTACATCTGTAGTGGTACTCCTGTTTATTGATTTTCTTCCTAGGTGTATCCTGATGCACTCACCACCATCAGCCGTGGCTGAACTCCCACCTTCTGCCAACACATCTGTCTGTAGCACACTTTATTTTTATGGTATCACCATTTTCCTGGGCAGCTTTGTACTCAGCCTCCTTACCATTATGGTATGGTACCACCCTACTTTCCTTTGTGGAGAGATGGGGAAATGAGGGGGATGGGCCAGTATTCCCAGGACTTGGGAAAGATGAGGCAGAGAGGCACTTCTTGTGGTCCTAGAACTAAGAAAGTAGCTAGGAGATCTTGACAATATAGTTACTGCCTCAGACTTTTGCACTTCCCCAAATCAAATGATAAGAGAGAGAAAACAGCTTGTATTCATTAGGTGAAAATTATACTCACTCTACAACTAATATAGGCTTCATCAATCCCCCATGGCCAGAAAACTCGTGTGTCAAATATATCCTTTACATAGTTAGGATGACACTGTGAAACACAGAACATATGCTTTGATTTAGTTTTCCAAATAAGAAAATAATTTTCTTTTTAAAATTCTTCATTTGGCCATTAAATTTGCATTTATGCTGTGTCTAACTGGGGCTAAAGTGTTAAGTGGCTCATGAAGTTTTCAGATAATCATTTCATGTCATCAGGATGATGTACAATTATAATAATTAGCCAGGGGATAATAAGTTACATAACTGTTTCATACAAAAGCAGTAAATGAGCAAATATGCCTTTGTATTTCCCATATCTATTTTTCCGTATCATTTTCTCCTCTTTTTATATTTCAGTTCAAGAATTACAAGGTATCTACCTGCAGATCAAATGTATATCCCACTAGTACCTGTGAACTAGATACAGTTATGGGGAATTTCCTTTGGCAATTCAAACATAAGTTATAGAGATGGCTCAATTTGGCTGGGCACAGTGACTCACACCTGTAAGACCAGGACTTTGGGAGGCCAAGGCAGGTAGATCACTTGAGGCCAGGAATTTGAAACTAGCCTGGCCAACATGGCTAAACCCCATCTCTACTAAAAATACAAAAATTAGCCAGGCATGGTGGCATGTGCATATAGTCCCAGCTACTCAGGAGGCAGAGGCATGAGAATCGCTTGAACCCAGGAGACAGAGGTCACAGTGAGCCGAGATCATGCCCCTCCAACCTGGGCAACAGAGGATACTCTGTCTTAAAACAGACACACACACACACACACACACACACACACACACACACACACGAGATGGCTCAGTTCAAATCATCAGGTTGTAAAGAGTTCACAATGACTAGTTCATATTAAAATGGGTTTGATGGTTTACGTTTGGAACTGACTAACAAGAGAGACAGGTCCCAAATCCTGGCACCTTGAGGATTCCTGATTGCTTCTTTAGAATAGCCCAGGTTTCAATATATATTCAGAATTAGCATTCTAGATTCTTTAAAAATCAGCAGATGGTGGCCAGGCATAGTGGCTCATGCCTGTAATCCTAGCACTTTGGGAGGCCGAGGCGGGCAGATTGCCTGAGCTCAGGAGTTCAAGACTAGCCTGGGCAACACAGTGAAACCCCGTCTCTACTAAAATACAAAAAAAATTAGCAGGGCATGGCAGCATGCACCTGTAGTCCCAGCTACTTAGGAGGCTGAGAGAGGAGAATTGCTTGAACCCGGGAGGCGGAGGTTGCAGTGAGCTGAGATCATGCCACTGCACTCCAGCCTGGGTGACAGAGCAAGACTCCATCTCTTAAAAAAAAAAAAAAAAAGCAGCTGGTGAACTGATTCTTTTAGATGTAAGTATTCTCAAAATCAAGTCTCCTTTTGATGCTTATGTAGGGAAAAGAGACTATGTACATGGCTGAACTTGATTAAGTAATGAGGTTATTAACTTAGAGAGTAGATCTGGATTAGGAAAAATACTCAGATTTGTTACCAAGAGTGTTATCTAATTTATTTTTTGCAAAAAACCACATTGAACTTTTGAACTGATTTATATTTGTTTCATGAGCTAAACCTTATTCAGACAGCTGAAGTAGGGAAAAGCAATTTGTTTTCCATCTAAAGGCAAGAAGTGACTTTCTTTTTTTTTTCTTTTTTTTCTTTTTTGAGACGGAGTCTTGGTCTGTTGCCCAGGCTGGAATGCAGTGGCGCATCTCAGCTCAATGCAACCTCTGCCTCCCGGGTTCAAGCGATTCTCCTGCCTCAGCCTCCTGAGTAGCTGGAATTACAGGCACACGCCACCACAACTGGCTAATTTTTGTATTTTTAGTAGAGATAGTTTTCACCATGTTGGTCAGGCTGGTCTTGAACTCCTGACCTCATGATCTGCCTGCCTCAGCCTCCCAAAGTGTTGGGATTACAGGCGTGAGCCACCATGCCCGGCAAGAAGTGACTTTCTAAAACTTGTGTTGCTTAGAGTTGAGAATTTAAGCTCAGCCATGGTGCTAAAGTGTTTAAGTGTGTTAAGCATAGAATACTTTTTAACAGAATCTCTAATAAAGTGTTTTAAGAGGAACTAATTAGAGCTTACTTTTAACCTCCTGTGTAAACTGTGATTAGCCTCAGAGGGGGAAATGCCCAGAGGCTGATGTAAGGTTCATGTGTTAAACATGGTACGCAAGTTTGGCTAGTATCTGTCCATTTCCCTAACCTAGTAAAAGTTCATTCTGAAGGTAATTTTCTCTCAGAAAAAAAGCCTGATCTCAGAAAGTAAAGACAAGAGAATGGGGTCATTCCTGTTGTGAGATTCTAAGAGAATAATCTTTTTTAAATGATAGGAGGATAGATTTAAATGACAGGAGGATAGAGGGGTGTTTTACTAAGCTTTAAGCAAACTGCTCACTGCTGTACTCATATTTAGGTCTTACTTATCCGGGCCCAGACATTGTATAAGAAGTTTGTGAAGTCATCTGGCTTTCTGGGGAGTGAACAGTGGGCAGTGATTCACATTGTGGACCAGCGGGTACGCTTATACCCAATGGCCTTCTTTTGCTGCTGGGGCCCAGGTAGGTATCTTAACGAGAAGAGATGGGCAGTGAAGAGGGCAGTTATTAGGTTCTGATCAAGCAAAGTGGTCTCACTAAGAAGGATGGCTGTGGCCGGGTGTGGTGGCTCACACCTGTAATCCCAACACTTTGGGAGGCCGAGGCGGGCAGATCACGAGGTCGGGAGATCGAGACCATCCTGGCTAACGCAGTGACACCCCATCTCTACTAAAAATACCAAAAAAAAAAAAAAAATTAGCCAGGTGTGGTGGCAGGCGCCTGTAGTCCCAGCTACTTGGGAGGCTGAGGCAGGAGAATGGCGTGAACCCGGGAGGCAGAGCTTGCAGTAAGCCGAGATCTCACCACTGCACTCCAGCCTGGGCGACAGGGCGAGACTTTGTCTCAAAAAAAAAAAAAAAAAAAAGAAGGATGGCTGCAAATTCCTATTCAGCTTATAAAATTTGTATGGGCCCTACCCATATTTTCAGTTTTTACTAACCTCCTTAACTCCTTTTGCTTCTTATGTTTTAGAAATTAAGATAATTAGACATGAGATGCACCATGATATAAGAGGAAAAAACATCATGACAGACTTGGAGATATTAACACCTGCCCTTCCTACTACATAAGGTTATAGTGAGGATCAGGTTGGATAATTTTTTTTTTTTTTTTTTTTTTTTTTGAGATAGAGTCTTACCTCTGTTGCCCAGGCTGGAGTGTGGTGGTGCCATCTCACCTCACTACAACCTCCGCCTCACAGGTTCAAGCAATTCTCCTGCCTCAGCCTCCCAAGTAGCTGGAATTACAGGCACATACCACCATGCCCAGCTAATTTTTATGTTTTTAATAGAGACAGGGTTTCACCATGTTGGCCAGGCTGGTCTCAAACTCCTGCCCTCAGGTGATCTGCCCACCTTGGCCTCCCAAAGTGCTGGGATTATAAGCATGAGCCACTGTGCCCGCCCAGATTGGATAATTTTTATGAAAGAGCTTGGGAAAATCTGAATTGATAGGAAGTATAAATTATTACCTTCCTATAGTATATCCTGCTACCATTACTACACTAATAATCTACAAAGTTTCATCAATAAAGACTAGAAGTTGGAGGCCTAAGACTCATTGGTTTGCATAACACGTTAACCTCACTGATGGATTTTATTATGCCTGTTGTTTCCATTCTGATAATGCTCAGGTATGTGTGTGGAGGAACCTGATACTTTAGACAGTCAGGACTGAAAAGAAGGTTTACACTTTGTGTATTCACAGCTGTCATTCTGATGATCATAAAGCTGACTAAGCCACAGGACGCCAAGCTTCACATGGCCCTTTATGTTCTCCAGGTAACACCTTCAACATCTAGTATCTCTGTTCTTATACCCGCTCAGCCTATTTTCTTATACTACCTTTACTCGGTAAGCACAATTTTTCCCTCAGGGTATTTCTACATTGCAAAATAGAAAATGTATTATTTACACTCAGTTATGAATAATGTGAAAATTTTCTCAAAGTCGAGGTAGATGATGTTGTAAAAGTACCCCCATGCATTCCAGAGCATATATATCTCTGGTCAACTTCATTTTACTGATGTGTTTTTAAGGAATGGACAGTAAAAATAAACCAGATCTGCCAGGCATGTTCTTATGAAACATTGATAGTGACATGGTTCTTTCCCATCCAGAGTGAATTGAATGGGATAAATGAGCTATTCTTGGTGAATAATGAGGAGGGGATGGAATGATCATCTCTCTTTTTTTTCTTTATTGGGTTTAGGAAGATTTTTGGGCTATCTGACTATTCTGATGAGAGTTTTCTCAAGGCTACCCTGAGGTAATAAGGAGGGGCATTGAAGCTACTTCATTATCCCTATGTATATACTAAGAAATATGACCAACTCTTAGTCATCCATAACAGTGTAGTGTAGAGAGTGAGTTCAGGACAAACTAGAAAAATATAAAAAACTGAAGTCAGATCTTCATGTTTGAGAGAGGGAAAATGTTACAATGCTTTATGAATAAGGGGAGTGGGAATTATTCCCTGGATCCCTGAAAACCTGAAGCATGGGCTGCATCACCCCTTCATCTCCTCCAGGCTCTGACGGCAACATCTCAGGGTCTACTCAACTGTGGAGTATATGGCTGGACACAGCACAAATTCCACCAACTAAAGCAGGAGGCTCGGCGTGATGCAGATACCCAGACACCATTATTATGCTCACAGAAGAGATTCTATAGCAGGGGCTTAAATTCACTGGAATCCGCCCTTACTTTTCCTACCAGTACTTCCACCATTTTTTGAAACTACAATACTGGAACATCCAGGAACTGGAGTTATTCTGCGCTAATGGATTGGAAAGAATGTTGGGAAAGGACATCTTAAATCTTTTCTAACTATGCCCTAAACTGTAGAACTCAAAGGAAATATAGTGTCATTGGTTGGTAGTCATTCTAGGTGAACTGGCAGTATCTCTGCAGTTATTCCCAGATTTACTAGTGATCCTTAAAGTCTAGAGGTTCAGGGAGAGGAAGACACTTTCCATCTCAGAGATAGATTCATGTTACCTTGATGGATATTAGATTTGTCTAAGTCTTTTCTAGAAAAAATAAATTCTAGATTATTATTTACATGTGTCATTTCAAGGCTCTCTACTCCATGGTTGCAGGGGAAGTGGGGGTAGGGGACATGCAACAACTTGCTCAGGTCTTGCTATTGCTATTACTGTCTCTAAAGTTGGACACAGAAAATCCTGGGTTTCTATTCTGTGAAGAGTTTTGGAAACTCATAAGGAAAACTACTATAAAAAAGTGACAGTGGGATCTTTAGACACATCACATCTTAGTCTCATATGTTCAATTCTGTTCTAGGACTTGAACAATAGAGATCACCCCATTCTAGAATATTAAGACTAATCTTTTGAAGTTAGAGGGACAATAAGAATTAAGAGAAATAGAGACTAAAAAAACCTCTAGTAATCAATAACTGTTAACTTGCATTTATAAGCAGAAGTACAAGGTTGGTTTCATTGTGTTCATTTATCAAAGTATAAAATTAGGTTGAACAGTATGAACAACTTGCCATTTTTATAGGTGAAAATGGTCTAATATCAATTTCACATGGTTCAGCCTAATAGTAAGTGCTAAATATATGTTTATAGGATAAATGAGTGAAGAAGCAAATTAGTGACTTATAGGTAAAATTTAAATCTTTTGGGAAAGAAAAGATTCTCAGACTTCAGAGCTTCATTCCAGGGCAGGAATATCTATCTAATCTGTTTCTTCCTCGTGAATCATGTAACAATGATACTTGGTGTCTCCAGCTAAGTTATGAAGGCCAGTCTGAGGCCAGAGCATCATATACTATGATGCCGAAACAAAGGGAAAGCCAAATGGACAAGGTGACTGGAATGATAAGTAATCAAAACATCTAGACCTAATAATCTGATGATCACAAAGGTGGTCTTATTCTCACTTGATGCATACCTTGGTATGTCCAAGGCAAAATCTTTAAGATTAGAGAAATTGACTGAGAGGATTATAATGGAAGATTAGACAGGATATTCTGATAAGTAAGTTACAGAGATCTTTCCAAAAGAGCTCTCTATAGACATGTCAGGGAGCTCAATGATAGCTCTTTCGGTTTTAGACCATGAGCTTCATGGAAGTTATGGAGGGTAACCTGGCCTTATTCTGTCAAGATCATATCTTGAGGCTTCTCATTGTCCCAGAGATCCTGAGACCTGATTTCATGATAGCACAGAACAAAAAAAGACTGCTTCACCTAGAAAGCTGTGTTAACTTCTTTTCATTTAAAAACTACTAAGCAGTCAGCATATAGAAAAATAGATGGAAGCAAGAAAGAGTTCCTATATCCATAGTCCCTGAGGGACACCAGAACCAAGAAGCCCAGTCTTTTTTTTTTTTGAGACAGAGTCTTGCTCTGTCGCCCAGGGTAGAGTGCGTTGGCATGATCTCAGCTCGCTGCAACCTCCGCCTCCCGGGTTCAACCGATTCTCCTACCACAGCCTCCCAAGTAGCTGGGATTACAAGGCACCCACCACCACACTTGGCTAATTTGTGTAGTTTTTTAGTAGAGACGGGGTTTTACCATGTTGGTCAGGCTGGTCTCGAAATCCTGACCTCAGGTGATCCACCCGCCTTGGCTTCCCAAAGTGCTGGGATTATAGGCATGAGCCACTGTGCCCCACCAGAAGTCCATTTCTTTCTTTTTCTTTCTTTTTTTTCTTTTTTGAGACAGAGTTTCACTTTTGTTGCCCAGGCTGGAGTGTAATGGCATGATCTTGGTTCACTGCAACCTCTCTACCTCCCAGGTTCAAGCAGTTCTCCTGCTCAGCTTCCCGAGTAGCTGGGATTACTGGCGCGTGCCACCACGCTCGGCTAATTTTTGTATTTTTAGTAGAGACAGGGTCTCGCCATGTTGGTCAGGCTGGTCTTGAACTCCTGACCTCAGGTGATCCACCCACCTCGGCCTCCCAAAGTACTGGGATTACAGGCGTGAGCCACCACGCCCAATCAGAAGTCCATTTCTTAAAAGGTCCTTTCAGTGTCACTTCATATTTGGCCTTATTACCAGAAAGAAGGTAATTATCAAATATTTTTCAGGTTTGTTCATCTTGCTGTTCTAGTGATGTATTGACAGTTTCTTAGATCATGGATGTAAGCAAACAAGATGGTAGGAATGAGAAATAATAAGTGGCTAGGTAAGACTTGAATTAGGATTATCAGCTTTTTGTTATACTGAGAGTCAGAGGGGATGTGTGGTGCTGGGCCACTGTTAGACTGCCTCCTAACCATTATATTCTCATGTAGGAGGGTCATAGTTGTAGACAAGTGCTAGTTCTTAAAATTGTTGCAAACAACCCTCCCATGACATTTGTCCAGGTTGCAGTCATAGTGGAGTACAGTAGTATCTAAGCACCACTGATTGATACAGATCTTTTATGGACCACATGGACTATCTTTTACCTCCCCCTCATCAGCCATGTTTATACTCCAACACTACATGTCCTGCATGGGGAAATGGGTGTTTGATGTTTTTCAGTGTGTGGGATCTTTAGATGTTTTCACATAGCAGTCTCACATCTTACATATTTGGCCTTGTACTTCCTTAAGACTTTAAGCAATCCTTTAGACTCACTGCCAGTTTCCAAACCTATCCCCCTTGGTAATGATAATTTTTCCGAGCAGCTCATGTGCCCTTTCCAGAGATTTTAATGCACTGATTCTCTAGGCTTCTGCACTGGCCCTGGTAACAATAACCTTGTTCTTTGCAAGGGATGCCATCTTCCTTGTACATATCTGTGTGGCACCACTCAGAGGTGCCATTAAAGTACTCTCGGAGGTCATATTCACGTACGCTGAGGCAGCAGGGTGTGGTTGGGTTTGGCAATTTGCTGTGTCTGCAACAGAATCCAAATGCATAATCTGAACCCTTATGGCAGACAATGCATGTCCAAATGCATGTCTGAACCCTGAAGGCAGACAACCGTGATCCCTTTCACAATCATGGACATTGCCACACTTGCATTCTTCTCTGTCATCACTATCTGGTTCCCACAATATGGTTTTCCAAAGGAGATTTGGTGCTCAAGTTTATTAAACCGGCAGTCTTCTCTGTGCCTATGCAAAAACTAATGGAAGCAGTGGAAGCTTCAGTTGCTGTAGCCCATATCTGTAGTAATAAATTTATGCATAGTATAGAGGTTCTGGCCATGACACTTGTAGGCCATATAGTCATGTTTTATATCCAAGCTGTGGCCAAGCTCATGAGTTATGAGAGCTGCAAAGTGGGGTATATCTTCATGAAAGAAAGATTCAACACTCATTGTATTCTTAGCTCTACAGATACAACTGGGAAATGCATAGCCCTGGTACTTTCTGGGATTTTGACCAATGATCCAAATATGAGCAATAACATGTTTCACCTTTCTGAAGGGGTGCCAGCCGGTCTCTCCAGCAGTTAAAATTTTGAAACGTTTTCTGCAGATTCAGGGGCATATGCGCTAGCCTTCTCTCTGTCCATATCTCCAAACTAGTCCATATATCTAACCAGTAAGTACTATTTAGCTCCTTATTGTACCACTTGACCAGCGTGTGTACATCTGTTACCATCTGTGTAATGTTGGTCACATTATATTATTCCACATTTGTAACCACTTATTGTCAACCACAAGAAACATTTCTACATATTTGGGAAGCAACCATATATGGGGCATGTGGTCTGGGCTCTATTCTGCTCTGAATCCTTATTTCAAGATATACTGTAAACCATATGTCCAAAATTGTTTGCGTTATGTTGGTCAGGCTGGTCTTGAACTCCTGACCTCAGGTGATCCACCCGCCTTGGCCTCCCAAAGTGCTGGGATTACAGGCATGAGCCACTGTGCCCCACCAGAAGTCCAGTTCTTAAAAGGTCCTTTTAAGTGCTGATAGTCACCAAAGAATCTAGGTCACCTGTTGATTCTGCATTATAGTAACAGTGATCCTGTGTAAAAGGCATGCCCAAGCTTTATTTCTCATTTTAATGTGTACAGATAGGGAAGTTTTTGACTAACAATCCTTAATTTTGCTTCAGATTTAATAATATTCCATTTTCTCATATTAAGACATAGACCACCTTTTCTCCTTTTTCTTCTAGTCCTCTGAATATCATCAGGTTTCTAGGACAACTATTTTATAATAAAGATATTTCCCCCATTCTCAAAACCCCATGTAGGGATTCCTGGATGAAAAATATTTCCAAGGCTAGGCATGGTGACTCATACCTATAATTCCAGCACTTCAGGAGGCTGAGGTGGATGGATTACTTGAGGCCGGAAGTTTGAGACCAGCTTGGGAAACATAACAAGACCCCTTCTCTACAAAAAAATAAAAAAATTAGCCAGGCGTGGTGGCCTGTGCCTGTAGTCCTAGCTACTCAAGGAGGCTGACACAGGAGGATCACTGGAGCACAGGAGTTTGAGGTTACAGTGAGCTATGATTACACTATTGCATTCCAGCCTAGGTGGCCTGGGTGCCAGAGTGAGACCCTGTTTCTAAATAAATAAAATACAAATCATTCCAAACTTTACCTATGACCGCTTAATTTCACAGAAGAAGGATCAAGAGGGAGGCAAAGTAATTAATTAGGGATGTCATTGTCATGGCCCAAGTGAAACAGCCAGTAATCCTGGACCTCTGTATCTCAGTTGTTTTTCGTGGACCCAGACTTTGTCAGTGATATGGTTGTTTGGTTAAAGCTCAAAGCTATGCTGCCTGCCAGAAGGATAGCTGCTCTCACCTGAGTATTACATGATGACACCTGCCTTTTGATCATGTTTATTCCTACTCCTCTCTCTCCATGATTATCTTTACTTTGCAACCTACCTCAACATTTTAGTGCTCTTTAGCTGAACTCCTGCTGTTGTTTTTGTTTGTTTGTTTGTTTTGTTTGTTTGTTTTTTGAGAAGGAGTCTTGCTCTGTCACCCAGGCTGGAGTGCAATGGCGTGATCTCAGCCCATTGCAACCTCCGCCTCCTGGGTTCAAGCAATTCTCCCTGCCTCAGCCTCTTGAATAGCTGGGATTTCAGGCACCTGCCACCATACCCGGCTAATTTTTGTATCTTTATTAGAGATGGGGTTTCCGCCATGTTGGCCAGGCTGGTCTTGAACGCCTGACCTAGGATGATCTGCCTGCCTTGGCCTCCCGAAGTTCAGGGATTACAGGCATGAGCCAAACGCCCTGCCTCCTGCTGTTTTCATGGAAGAATATACCAAGGAGAGGAAGATTTCAGAGGTCCAGCAAGTTCCATGACCCAGGATCAGTCCTCAAGAAAAGGAAAAAAAAACCTTTTTCTGTCAGTTGTAGTGCCCATGGAACAGCTTCTACCACCTCTCCTGGCATATGTTATTCTTTTGGCTCATTGAAACTAAAGGTTCCAGAGCAGGCTTTTGTGGGTCTCTGGGTAGGTCACAGGCCTCTGCTGTCCAGTGCCTCTTGCACCATTCTCTACTCTGTACCACACAGTCCATTTCAAACCCTCAAACCTTTTCTGCCTCCAAAAGAGTTTGTGGGCATGGTCTTTGACCTACCACTTTGTTATCCTAAGAATCTCTTCTGCATGGACATTTACCTCATTTAAATAGACTGATTTTGATCCTTGCTCTAAAATTACTTCTGCATCTGAGATATGGGCACTTCCCTATTTGATATGATATATGTCCATTAGTGTAAGGGGAATCAGCTATGAGATCCTGAATATGAAACACCAGGGATCGGCTTAAAAACAAACAAACAAACAAAAAAACCAGCAAGTCCTGGAAGGAAGTATGAGTAGACCTTTCCTATAATACATAAGTAGCATGGAAAGGAAAAAGAGATTAGATCTTTAGGAATCTAGAGACCCAAGTTGTTTTAAATGTTCCAGAGTCTAGGGAATAAATCTCTCAGATGTACTTATATCTAGGGCATCAGTATCTTTTCTCTGAGACCAAGATAATGTGTATAATAGCCCATTATAATCTCGTACTGTGCATCTCTGATGGAGGCATTATAATTTATTTGGCTCTTCCCAGTAGAAATGCTCCCTGTGAAAACACGTATCCAGCATCCCAGCTTACTGTCATTTTTGTGAATCGGGGACATTTTCCAATTGCATTCTGATATGAAATCCTTGTTTTGTTTTGTTTTTTGAGACGGAGTTTCACTCTTGTTGCCCAGGCTGGAGTGCAATGGAGCGATCTTGGCTCACTGCAACCCCTGCCTCCCGGGTTCAAGTGATTCTCCTACCTCAGCCTCCTGAGTATCTGGGATTACAGGTGCCCACCACCATGCTTGGCTAATTGTCATATTTTTAGTAGAGACAGGGTTTCACCATGTTGCCCAGGCTGGTATGAAACTCCTGGCCTCAAGTGGTCCTCCCGCCTCGGCCTCCCAAAGTGCTGAGATTACAGGCATGAACCACCACGCCTGGCCTTCTTTTTAAACCAATAGGCTTTATTTTGTGGAGCAGTTTTAGGTTTACAGAAAAATTGAGCTCGGTAGGGTGGTATGGCTCATGCCTATAATCCCAGCACTTTGGGAAGCCAAGGCAAGTGGATCGCTTGAGCCCAGGAATTTGAGACCAGCCTGGGCAACAAGGTGAAACCCTGTCTCTACCGAAAGTACAAAAAAAATTAGCCAGGCATGGCCAGGTGCAGTGGCTCACCCCTGTAATCCTAGCACTTTGGGAGGCTGAGACGGGTGGATCACGAGGTCAGGAGATCGAGACCATCCTGGCTAACACAGTGAAACCCCGTCTCTACTAAAAATACAAAAAATTAGCCAAGCGTGGTGGCGGGCACCTATAGTCCCAGCTACTCGGGAGGCTGAGGCAGGAGAATGGCGTGAACCCAGGAGGCGGAGCTTGCAGTGAGCCGAGATCGTGCCACTGCACTCCAGCCTGGGCGACAGGGCAAGCCTCCATCTCGAAGAAAAGAAAAGGAAAGAAAAAAGCCAGCCATGGTGGCACGCACCTGTAGTCCCAGCTACTCAGGAGGCTGAGGTGGAAAGATCATTTGAGCCAGAGTAGTCAAGGCTGCAGTGAGCTGTGGTAGCACCACTGTACTCCAGCCTGGGTAACAGAGCAATACTCTGTCTCAAAAAGAAAAAAAAGAAAAGAAAATATAAATTGAACTGATATTACAGTGTTCTCATATACCTCCTCTACCTCCACACAGGATTTCCCCATTAGCCTTTTTCATTAGTGTGGTGCATTTGTTACAATTGATGAACCAATACTGATACATTATTATAAACTAAAGTCCATAGTTTACATTAGGGCTCATTTTTTGTGTTATATACTAGTATGAGTTTTGACAAATGTATAATGTCATGTAGCCACCATTGCCATGTTGTACAGAACAGTTTCACTGCCCTAAAAATCCCTTGTGTTCCACCTATTTATCTCTCCCTCTTTCCAAACCCCTGGCAACCACTGGTCTTTTTGCTTGCT
The DNA here is from genome assembly GCF_047675955.1 of Chlorocebus sabaeus. Lineage (NCBI taxonomy): Eukaryota > Metazoa > Chordata > Mammalia > Primates > Cercopithecidae > Chlorocebus > Chlorocebus sabaeus. The sequence continues at coordinate 109,087,454 of NC_132914.1, read as the reverse complement.
TTATAGTGTTGTGTTTTTCAAATGACATATCTTTAGCATACAGTATGTAACCTTTTCAGACTGTCTTCTTTTACTCGACAATATCCATGTAAGGTTCCTCTATGTCTTTTTGTGACCTTACAGATCATTTCTTTTCATCACTGAATTATATTTCACTCTGGATGTACCACAGTATGTTTATTTACTCACTTATGAAGGCAAATCTTGCCAATTGAAGGACATTTTCCTGTGTTTGGCCATTATGAATATGCTGCTGTAAGCATTTGTATGCAGGTTTTGTGTGTACGTAAGTTTTTGAGTAAATACCTAGGGGCATGATTGCTGGATCATATGGTAAGCCCATGTGTAATGTAAGAAACTGCCAAACTATCTTCCAAAGTGGCTATACCATTGTTCAGTGGATTACAGTTCCTGATGCTCCACATTCTAGTCAGCTTTTGGTATTGTCAGTGTTTTGTGTTTTAGACATTTTAATAGGTATCGATGTTTGTTGTTGTTGTTGTTTGTTTGTTTTTTGAGGTAGAGTCTCGCTCTGTCACCCAGACTGGAGTGCAGTGGTGCAATCTCAGCTCACTGCAACCTCTGCCTCCCTGGTTCAAGTGATTCTCCTGCCTCAGCCTCCCGAGTAGCTGGGACTACAGGCACGTGCCACCACGCCTGGCTAATTTTTTGTATTTTTAGTAGAGACGGGGTTTCACCACGTTAGCCAGGATGGTCTCAATCTTCTGACTTCCTGATCTGCCCACCTTGGCCTCCCAAAGTGCTGGGATTACAGGTGTGAGCCACCGCACCCGGCTTCGTTTTGCAATTCCCTAATGTCATATGATATTGAGAATTTTTTCATGTGCTTATTTGCCATCTGTATATCTTTGGTAAGGTGTCTGGTCAGATCTTATGCCCTTTTTAAAATTGGATTGTTTTCTTATTGAGTTTTAAGAGTTCTTTGTATCTTTAGGTACAAATCTTTTATCATATGTGCATTTTTGAAATATTTTGTCTCAGTATATTGCTTGTCCTTTCATTCTCTTAGCAGTGTCTTTGACAGTGCAGATTTTTAAAATATTATTATTTTTTTCTTTCATGGATCATGCTTTTTTGGTATTGTCTCTAAGAAGTCATCATTGGCCAGGCACGATGGCCGGCTGTAATCCCAGCACTTTGGGAAGCTGAGGCAGGTGGATTGCTTGCGCTCAAGAGTTCAATACCAGCCTGGACAACATGGCAAAAGCCCATCTCTACCAAAAATACAAAAAATTAACTGGGTGTGGTGGTGTGCACTTGTGGTCCTGGCTACTCAGGAAGCTGAGGTGGGAGGATCGCTTGAGCCTGGGAGGCAGGGGTTGTTGCAGTGAGCCAAAATGGCACCACTGCACTGCAGCCTGAAAGTTGCACAGCTTTGCGTTTTACATTTTAGTATATGATTCATTCTGAGTTAATTTTTGTGTAAGGAGTAAGTTCTGTGTCTAGATTCCTTTTTCTTTTTTTTTTTTTTTTGTAATGTGGATGTCTACTTGTTGCAGCACCATTTGTTGAAAAGGCTGTATTCTCTCCATTGAATTTCCTTTGCTCCTTTGTCAGAAATAAGTTGATTGACTGTATTTTTGTGGGTCTGTTCCTGGATTCTCTATTCTGTTTTATTGATCCACTTATCCACTCTTTCACCAAAATCACACTGTCTTAATTACTATAACCTTATAGTAAATTTTCAAGTCAGATAGTGTCATTCCTTCAACTTTGTGCTTCTTCAGTATTGTGTTGGTTTGTGATTTCCTTATAAACTTTAGATTCAGTTTGTGTTCACAAAATAATTTGCTGGGCTTTGGATTGGGATTGCCTTGAATCTGTAGATCAAGGTGGGAAGAACATCTTAACAGTATTGAGTCTTCCTATCTATAAACAGGAAATATGGCTCCATGTATTTAGACCTCCTTTGATTTCTTTCAGCAGAGTTTTGCAGTTTTCCTCATATAGGTCTTGCACATATTTCATTAGACTTATACCTAAGTATTTCTCCCTTTGGGGGTTCTAATGTAAATGGTATTATGGTTATAATTTCAAATTCTACTTGTTTATTGCTAGTATGTAGGAAAGTGATTGATTTTTTATATTAACTTTGTAACGTGTAACCTTCCTATAATCACATCTTAGTTCCAGAAGGGTGGTTTGTTTTTTGTTTTTGCCTATTCTTCGGGATTTTTCTACATAGATTATTGTGTCATCTGTAGGCAAAGACAGTTTTGTTTCTTAAATCTCAATCTGTTTGCCTTTTATTTCCTTTTCTTGTTTTATGGTGTTAGCTAGGACTTCCAGTATGAAGTTGAACAGAAGTGTTGAAAGGGGTCATCCTTACCTTAGTCCCAATCTTAGTAGGAATGCATGCAGTTTCTCACCATTAAGTATGATGTTAGCTATAGGTTTTTTGTAGATAGATTTTTTTATCAAGTTGATTTTTTTAAAATCAAGCTCCCCTCTATTCCTAGTTTGCTGAGAGGTTTTATTATGAATATGTGTCGATTTTGTCAAATGCTTTTTCTGTATCTACTGGTATTATATGATTTTTCTTCTTTAGCCCATTGATATAATAGATTATTTTAATTGATTTTTGAATGCTGAACCAGCCTTATATACCTGCACTAAATCCCACTTGGTTGTGGTGTGTAAGTCTTTATATACATTGGTTCAATTTGCTAATATTTTGTTGAAAATTTTTTCATCTGTGTTCATAAAAGATACGATCTGTAGTTTTGCTTTGATTGTCTTTATCTGGTTTTAGTATTAGGGTAATGCTGGCCTTCATAGAATGATTTAGGAAATGTTCTCTCAGCTACCGTTTTCTGGAAGAGATCGTAGCTAACTGGTTTTGCTTCTTTCTTTTTATCCTTTTTTCTTTTTTTTTTTTTCTTGAGCTGGAGTCTCCCTCTGTCGCCCAAACTGGAGTGCAGTGGCACGATCTCGATTCACTGCAACCTCTGCCGCTTGGGTTCAAGCAATTCTCCTGCCTCAGCCTCCCAAGTAGCTAGGATTACAAGCACCTGCCATGGCGCCCAGCTAATTTTTGTATTTTTAGTAGAGGCAGGGTTTCACCATCTTGGCCAGGCTGGTCTTGAACTCCTGATCTTGTGAGCCACCTGCCTCAGCTTCCCAAAGTGCTAAGATTACAGGTGTGAGCCACCGTGACCAGCCAGTATTGCTTCTTTCTTAAATGTTTGGTGGAATTCACCGGTGAACCCCCATCTAGGCCTGGTGCTTTCCTTTTTGGAAAGTTACTAATTATTGATTCAATTTTTAAATAGATACAGGCTACACTAAGATGATCTGTTCCTTTTTGTGTGAGCTTTACCAGATTATGTCTTTCTAGGAACTGGTATATTTCATCTCATTAAATTTGTGGGCATGGAAGTATTTCTAATATTTATTATTTAAATTAATGTTTATGGGATCAGTAGTGATGGCCCCTCTTTCATTTCTGATATTAGCAATTTATGTCTTTTCTAGTTTTTTCTGGGTTACTTTGCCTAGAGGTTTATCAATTATATTGATTTTTTCCAAAGAAACATTGGTTTCATTCCTTTTCTCAGTAGATTTCTTATTTTCAGTTTTATTTATTTCAGCTTTTATTTTTGTATCTCTTTTCTTCTGTTTGCTTTAGGCTTACATTGCTTTTCTTTCTCTAGTTTCCTAAAATGAAGCTAAGATGATTGATTTTAGATGTTCTTTCCTAATATATTCATTAGGTGCTATAAATTTCATTGAAGTATTACTTTCACTGCATCCCACAAAATTTTGACAAGTTGTATTTCATTTTAATTTAGTTCAAAATATTTTAAAATTTCTCTTGAGACTGCTTTGACCCATATGTTATTTATTTATTTATTATTTTTGAGATGGTCTCACGCTGTTGCTCAGGCTGGAGTGATCCTCCTGCCTCAGCCTCCCGAGTAGCTGGGACCATAGGCGCATGCCATCAGCTAATTAGTCTAGCTAATTTTTCATTTTTTGGAAAGATGGGGTCTCCCTGTGTTGCCCAGGCTTGTCTTGCTCAAGCAGTTCACCCCCTTGGCCTCCCAAAGTGCTGGGATTACAGGCATGAGCCACCATGCCCGGCTGACCCATGTGTTATTTAGAAGTGTATTGTTTCATCTCTAGATATTTTAGGATTTTCCAGCTATCTCTCTGTTACTGACTTCTAGTATAATTACATTTTTAAGAAATTTATTTTTTATTTTTTAAATTGAAATAAAAATATAGATCTGATTTACCATCTTTACTGTTTTTAAGTGTACAGTTAATAAATAGTTTATATATTTTTTCAAAAATAATTTCACTGTGGTCCAGGAGCATACTTTGTATGATTTCTATTTTTAAAATTTTGCTGAACTATGTTTTGTAGCCCACAATGTGATCTTAGGGAATATATCATATGAGCTTGAGAAGAATGTATATTCTGCCTTTGGTGAATGAAGTGTTCCATAAATATCTTCAATTCTCAGCTACCTTCCATGTCTTCTTAGTGGAGGTAGGAGTAGGTATAACATTTTTTGGGTTTTTTTGTAGTGATGAGGTTTCACCAAGTTGACCAGGCTGGCTTGAACTCCTGGGCTCAAGAGATCTGCCCACGTCAGCCTCCCAAAGTGCTGGGACTACAGGAGTGAGCCACCACACCTGGCCGGGTATAACTTTTTAATAAATTATCCACTGCTTTCAACATAAACCACTTCTATATCCAATTCCCAAATCTATCTTGGAATTTTTATAGCTCTTCCAACAGGGTTTTAACTCTAAGGCAGCAAGCCTTTACACCAGTGTCAAAATTACCTCACTGTTCTATTTGAATATTCTCCAAGGTCCTTCCTCCTTCCTCTACCCAGAGAGGATTTTTATTTCTTTTGTTTTTTTTAATAACGAATAAACTGGTCTTTTTTCCTGTGTGCGTTATAGTATAAGCCCTATTCTCTTTTTTTTTTTTTTTTTTTTTGAGACAGAGTCTCGCTCTGTCGCCCAGGCTTGAGTGCAGTGGCGCAATCTCGGCTCACTGCAAGCTCCGTGTCCCGGGTTCACGCCATTCTCCTGCCTCAGCCTCCTGAGTAGCTGGGACTACAGGCACCCGCCACCGCGCCCGGCTAGTTTTTTGTATTTTTAGTAGAGATGGGGTTTCACCGTGGTCTTGATCTCCTTATGTTGTGATCTGCCCGCCTCGGCCTCCCAAAGTGCTGGGATTAGAGGCGTGAGCCACCATGCCCGGCCAGCCCTATTCTCTTAAGGAATCCAGGTCTTGACTTCTAGGAACATGACTCTCCTAGCTGCTCAAAAAATCACCCCCAACCCCACCTTTTTTTTTTTTTTTTTTGAGACAGAGTCTTGCTCTGTTGCCCAGGCTGGAGTGCAATGGCACAGTCTCAACTCACTGCAAGCTCAGCCTCCTGGGTTCACGCCATTCGCCTGTCTCAGCCTCCCAAGTAGCTGGGACTACAGGTGCCCACCACCATGCCCAGCTAATTTTTTGTATTTTTAGTAGAGATGGGGTTTCACCATGTTAGCCAAGATGGTCTCGATCTCCTGACCTCGTGATCCACCTGCCTCGGTCTCCCAAAGTGCTGGGATTACAGGTGTGAGCCACTGTGCCCAGCCTTTTTTTTTTTTTTTTTTTTTTTGACAGAGTCTCACTCTTGCCTAGGCTGGAGTGCAGTGGTGCAATGTCAGCCCACTGCAACCTCCACCTCCCAGGTTCAAGCAATCCTTATGCCTCAGCCTCCCAAATAGTTGGGACTCCCGGCGCATACCACCACACCCAGCTAATTTTTGTATTTTTAGTACAGACAGGATTTCATCATACTGGCTAGTCTGGTCTCGAACTCCTGGGCTCACTTGATAGGCACACCTCGGGCTCAAAAACACAATTCCTGTTTTGTTTTTTTGGTTTTGCTTTGTTTTTGCAAACAGAATCTTGCTCCGTCACCCAAGCTGGATAGCAGTGGTGCGATCTTGGCTCACTGAAAACCTCCACCTCCCGGGTTCAAGTGATTCTCCTGCTTCAGCCTCCCGAGTAGCTGGGACTATAGGCACATGCCACAACGCCCGGCTACATTTTTGTATTTTTGGTAGAGAGGGGGTTTCACCATGTTAGCCAGAATGGTCTCAATCTCCTAATCTCATGATCCGCCCGCCTCGGCCTCCCAAAGTGCTGGGATTACAGGCATAAGCCACTGCGCCCAGCCTAAATTCTTGTTTTAAAACAATATGGCAATCAAGAATGAAATAATATATCACTACAGACCTAAGAGATACCAAAAGAATAATGAGGAAACACTACAAACAGCTCTGCAGACGTACATTTGATACCTAGATAAATGGACCAATTTCTCAAAAAGCACAAACTACTATGTCTCACTCATTGTGAACTGGATAAGTCGAATATCTTTATAGCTATTAAGAAAATTGAATTTAGCCAGGTGCAGTGGCTCATGCCTGTAATCCCAGTACTTTGGGAGGTTGAGGTGGGTGGATCACCTGAGGTTGGGAGTTTGAGACCAGCCTCACCAACATGGAGAAACCCCGTCTCTACTAAAAATAGAAAATTAGCCAGGCATGGTGGCACATGCCTGTAATCCCAGCTACTTGGGAGGCTGAGGCAGGAGAATCACTTGAACCCAGGAGGCGTAGGTTGCAGTGAGCCGAGATCATACCATTGCACTCCAGCCTGGGCTACAAGAGCAAAACTCTGTCTCAAAAAGAAAAAAAAAAAAAAGAAGAAGAAAAAAAAAGGAAAAAAAAAAGAAAATTGAAGTTATAACTTCAGATCTCCCAAGAAAAATAAATATCAAGCCCAGATGGTTTCACTGGAGAATTGTAACAAACCTTTAAAAATTAACACTAATTCTACACAATCTCTTCTAGAAAAATAAAAGAGAAGGGAAGGGAACCTTATCCAATTCATTTTATGAGGCCAGTGTCACCCTGATACCAAAACCAGAGAAAGACAGTACAAAAAAAGAAAACTACAGACCAATATCCCTCATGAATATAGATGCAAAACAAATTTAACCAAATGTTAGCAAATAAGATTCAGCAATGTGAAAAACAGAATTATACACCATGACCAAGTTTTGTTTCTTCCGGGGATGCAGGATTGGTTTATATTTGAAAATCAATCATTGAATTCACCATGTTAGCAGCCTAAATAAGAAAAATTCCATGATCATATCAATTGGTGCAGAAAAAACCCTTTGGCTAAGCTTTATGCCTATTCATGATAAAAACTCCCAGAAAACTAGGTAGAGAGTGAAAACTACTTCAATGTAATAAGAACATCTACAAAAAGCCTACAGTTAATGTTTTACTTAATGGTGAAAGACTGAATCTTTCCCCCTGCAAGATACAGTAGCAACATATACAAATCAATTATATTTCTGTATACTAGCAATGAACAATTTAATCAAAATAAAAATACAATTTAAAATCACTCAAAAAATGAAATATTTAGGTGTAAATTTAACAAAATATGTATAGGACCTATTAAATGGAAACCACAAGACACTGATGAAAGAAATCAAAGATGTAAATAGAGATATGCTGTGTTTACAAATTGGAAGACACAAGGTAATAAAGGTATCAGTTTTCCTCAAACTGATACATAGGCTTAACCCAATTCATATCACAATCCAAACAAGATTCTTTGTAGATACAGGCAAGAAAATTTTCAGATTTAAATTTTACAATATAAATTTTCTAAAAGACAAAGGAAACAAGACTAACTAAAACAATTTTGGAAAATAATAACTTGGAGAAATCGCTCTTTTCTGTTTCAATAGTATGTGGTATTGCTGATGGGATACACACATAGATCAATGGAACACAGAAAACCCTTAAATAGAGTTTTTGCACTTTTTAAATTTAGCATAATTTTTTTTTTTTTTTTTTTTTACAGTGACATTTGAACTATGGTAGTCCATGAAATGCAGATCTGTCACTCAACTTGCTGGGTTTCACTTATTTGTGAAAGAGTGATACCTTCTTTTTATTATTATTATTATTATACTTTAAGTTCTAGGGTACATGTGCACAACGTGCAGGTTTGTTACGTATGTATACATGTGCCATGTTGGTGTGCTGCACCCATTAACTCGTCATTTACATTAGGTATATCTCCTAATGCTATCCCTCCCCCCTCCCCCCTCCCCACAATAGACCCTGGTGTGTGATGTTCCCCTTCCCGTGTCCAAGTGATCTCATTGTTCAGTTCCCACCTATGAGTGAGAACATGCGGTGTTTGGTTTTCTGTTCTTGCAATAGTTTGCTGAGAATGATGGTTTCCAGCTGCATCCATGTCCCTACAAAGGACATGAACTCATTCTTTTTTATGGCTGCTTAGTATTCCATGGTGTATATGTGCCACATTTTCTTAATCCAGTCTGTCCCTGATGGACATTTGGGTTGATTCCAAGTCTTTGCTATTGTGAATAGTGCTGCAGTAAACATACGTGTGCATGTGTCTTTATAGCAGCATGATTTATGGGTATATGCCTCTGGGTATATACCCAGTAATTGGGATGGCTGGGTCAAATGGTATTTCTAGGTTCTAGATCCTTGAGGAATTGCCACACTGTTTTCCACAATGGTTGAACTAGTTTACAGTCCCACCAACAGTGTAAAAGTGTTCCTGTTTCTCCACATCCTCTCCAGCACCTGTTGTTTCCTGATATTTTAATGATTGCCATTCTAACTGGTGTGAGATGGTATCTCATTGTGGTTTTGATTTGCATTTCTCTGATGGCCAGTGATGATGAGCATTTTTTCATGTGTCTGTTGGCTGAATGAATGTCTTTTGAGAAATGTCTGTTCATATCCTTTGCCCACTTTTTGATGGGGTTTTTTTTTTTTCTTGTAAATTTGTTTGAGTTCTTTGTAGGTTCTGGATATTAGCCCTTTGTCAGATGAGTAGATTGCAAAAATTTTCTCCCATTCTGTAGGTTTCCTGTTCACTCTGATGGTAGTCTCTTTTGCTGTGCAGAAGCTCCTTAATGTAATTAGATCCCATTTGTCAATTTTGGCTTTTGTTGCTGTTTCTTTTGGTGTTTAAAACATGAAGTCCTTGCCCATGCCTATGTCCTGAATGGTATTACCTAGGTTTTCTTCTAGGGTTTTTATGGTTTTAGGTCTAACATTTAAGTCTCTAATCCATCTTGAAATAATTTTCGTATAAGGAGTAAGGAAAGGATCCAGTTTCAGCTTTCTACTTATGGCTAGCCAATTTTCCCAGTACCATTTATTAAATAGGGAATCCTTTCCCCATTTCTTGTTTTTGTCAGATTTGTCAAAGATCAGATGGCTGTAGATGTGTGGTATTATTTATGAAGGCTCTGTTCTGTTCCATTGGTCTATATCTCTGTTTTGGTACCAGTACCATGCTGTTTTGGTTACTGTAGCCTTGTAGTATAGTTTGAAGTCAGGTAGTGTGATGCCTCCAGCTTTGTTCTTTTGGCTTAGGATGGTCTTGGCAATGAGGGGTCTTTTTTGGTTCCATATGAACTTTAAAGCAGTTTTTTCCAATTCTGTGAAGAAAGTCATTGGTAGCTTAATGGGGATGGCATAGAATCTATAAATTACCTTGAGCAGTATGGCCATTTTCACAATATTGATTCTTCCTATCCATGAGCATGGTATGTTCTTCCATTTGTTTGTGTCCTCTTTTATTTCACTGAGCAGTGGTTTGTAGTTCTCCTTGAAGAGGTCCTTTACATCCCTTGTAAGTTGGATTCCTAGGTATTTTATTCTCTTTGAAGCTATTGTGAATGAGAGTTAATTCATGATTTGGCTCTCTGTTTGTCTGTTACTGGTGTATAAAAATGCTTGTGATTTTTGCACTTTGCTTTTGTATCGTAAGACTTTGCTGAAGTTACTTATCAGCTTAAGGAGATTTTGGGCTGAGACGATGGGGTTTTCTAAATATACAATCATGTCATCTGCAAACAGGGACAATTTGACTTCTTCTTTTCCTAACTGAATACCCTTTATTTTTTTCTCTTGCCTGATTGCCCTAGCCAGAACTTCAATACTATGTTGAATAGAAGTGGTGAGAGAGGGCATCCCTGTCATGCACCAGTTTTCAAAGGGAATGCTTCCAGTTTTTGCTCATTCAGTATGATATTGGCTGTGGGTTTGTCATAAATAGCTCTTACTATTTTGAGATATGTTCCATCAATACAGAATTTATTGAGAGTTTTTAGCATGAAGGGCTGTTGAATTTTGTCAAAGGCCTTTTCTGCATCTGTTGAGATAATCATGTGGTTTTTGTCTTTGGTTCTGTTTATATGCTGGATTATGTTTATTGATTTGTGTATGTTGAACCAGCCTCGAATCCCAGGGATGAAGCCCACTTGATCATGGTGAATAAGCTTTTTGATGTGCTGCTGGATTCGGTTTGCCAGTACTTTATTGAGGATTTTTGCATTGATGTTCATCAGGGATATTGGTCTAAAATTCTCTTTTTTTGTTGTGTCTCTGCCAGGCTTTGGTGTCAGGATGATGTTGGCCTCATAAAATGAGTTAGGGAGGATTCCCTCTTTTTCTATTGATTGGAATAGTTTCAGAAGGAATGATACCAGCTCCTCCTTGTACCTCTGGTAGAATTCAGCTGTGAATCCATCTGGTCCTGGAGTTTTTTTGGTTGGTAGGCTATTAATTATTGCCTCAATTTCAGAGCCTTCTATTGGTCTATTCAGTGATTCAACTTCTTCCTGGTTTAGTCTTGGGAGAGTGTAAGTGTCCAGGAAATTATCCATTTCTTCTTGGTTTTCTAGTTTATTTGTGTAGAGGTGTTTATAGTATTCTCTGATGGTAGTTTGTATTTCTGTGGGGTTGGTGGTGATATCCCCTTTATCATTTTTTATTGAGTCTATTTGATTCTTCTCTCTTTTCTTCTTTATTAGTCTGCTAGTGGTCTATCAATTTTGTTGATCTTTTCAAAAAACCAGCTCCTGGATTCATTGATTTTTTGGAGGGTTTTTTGTGTCTCTATCTCCTTCAGTTCTGCTCTGATCTTAGTTATTTCTTGCCTTCTGCTAGCTTTTGAATGTGTTTGCTCTTGCTTCTCTAGTTCTTTTAATTGTGATGTTAGGGTGTCAATTTTAGATCTTTCCTGCTTTCTCTTGTGGGCATTTAGTGCTATAAATTTCCCTCTACACACTGCTTTAAATGTGTCCCAGAGATTCTGGTATGTTGTATCTTTGTTCTCGTTGGTTTCAAAGAACATCTTTATTTCTGTCTTCATTTCATTATGTACCCCCAGTAGTCATTCAGGAGCAGGTTGTTCAGTTTCCATGTAGTTGAGCGGTTTTGATTGAGTTTCTTAGTCCTGAGTTCTAGTTTGATTGCACTGTGGTCTGAGAGACAGTTTGTTATAATTTCTATTCTTTTACATTTGCTGAGGAGTGCTTTACTTCCAACAATGTGGTCAATTTTGGAATAAGTGCGATGTGGTGCTGAGGAGAATGTACATTCTGTTGATTTGGGGTGGAGAGTTCTGTAGATGTCTATTAGGTCCACTTGGTGCAGAGTTGAGTTCAATTCCTGGATATCCTTGTTAACTTTCTGTCTTGTTGATCTGTCTAATGTTGACAGTGGGGTGTTAAAGTTTCCCATTATTATTGTATGGGAGTCTAAGTCTCTTTGTAAGTCTCTAAGGACTTGCTTTATGAATCTGGGTACTCCTGTATTGGGTGCATATATATTTAGGATAGTTAGCTCTTCCTGATGAATTGATCCCTTTACCATGATGTAATGGCCTTCTTTGTCTCTTTTGATCTTTGATGGTTTAAAGTCTGTTTTATCAGAGACTAGGATTGCAACCCCTGCTTTTTTTTGTTTTCCATTTGCTTGGTAGATCTTCCTCCATCCCTTTATTTTGAGCCTATATGTATCTCTGCAAGTGAGATGGGTCTCCTGAATACAGCAAACTGATGGATCTTGACTCTTTATCCAATTTGCCAGTCTGTGTCTTTTAATTGGGGCATTTAGTCCATTTACATTTAAGGTTAATATTGTTATGTGTGAACTTGATCCTGTCATTATGATATTAGCTGGTTATTTTGCTTGTTAGTTGATGCAGTTTCTTCCTAGCATTGATGGACTTTATATTTTGGCATGTTTTTGCAATGACTGGTACCAGTTGTTCCTTTCCATGTTTAGTGTTTCCTTCAGGATCTCTTGTAGGGCAGGCCTGGTGGTGACAAAATCTCTAAGCATTTGCTTGTCTGTAAAGGATTTTATTTCTCCTTCACTTATGAAACGTAGTTTGGCTGGATATGAAATTCTGGGTTGAAAATTCTTTCCTTTAAGAATGTTGAATATTGGCCCCCACTCTCTTCTGGCTTATAAAGTTTCTGCCAAGAGATCTGCTCTTAGTCTGATGGGTTTCCTTTTGTGGGTAACCCGACCTTTCTCTCTGGCTGCCCTTAAGATTTTTTCCTTCATTTCAACTTTGGTAAATCTGACAATTATGTGTCTTGGAGTTGCTTTTCTTGAGGAGTATCTTTGTGGCGTTCTCTGTATTTCCTGAATTTGAATGTTGGCCTGCCTTACTAGGCTGGGGAAGTTCTTCTGGATGATACCCTGCAGAGTGTTTTCCAACTTGGTTCCATTTTCCCCGTCACTTTCAGGCACACCGATCAGATGTAGATTTGGTCTTTTCATATAATCCCATATTTCTTGAAGGCTTTGTTCATTTCTTTTTACTCTTTTTTTCTCTACACTTCTCTTCTCACGTCATTTCATTCATTTGATCTTCAATCGCTGATACTCTTTCTTCCAGTTGATCGAATTGGTTACTGAAGCTTGTGCATTTGTCACGTAGTTCTCATGTCATGGTTTTCATCTCTATCAGTTCTTTTAAGGTCTTTTCTGCATTTATTATTCTAGTTATCCATTCATCCATTCTTTTTTCAAGATTTTTAGTTTCTTTGCGCTGGTTACGTAGTTCCTCCTTTAGCTCTGAGAAGTTTGATCGACTGAAGCCTTCTTCTCTCAACTCATCAAAGTCATTCTCCATCCAGTTTTATTCCATTGCTGGCGATGAGCTGCGTTCCTTTGGAGGGGGAGATGTGCCCTGATTTTTTAAATTTCCAGCTTTTCTGCACTGTTTTTTCCCCATCTTTGTGGTTTTCTCTGCCTTGGTCTTTAATGATGGTGACGTACTGATGGGGTTTTGGTGTGGGTGTCCTTTCTCTTTGTTCATTTTCCTTCTAGCAGTCAGGACCCTCAGCTGCAAGTCTGTTGGAGTTTGCTTGAGGTCCACTCCAGACCCTGTTTGCCTGGGTATCAGCAGTGGAGGCTGCAGAAGATAGAATATTGCTGAACAGTGAGTGTTGCTGTCTGATTCTTGCTCTGGAAGCTTCATCTCAGGGGTGTACCCAGCCGTGTGAGGTGTGAGGTGTCGTTCTGCACCTAGTGGGGGATGTCTCCCAGTTAGGCTGCTCAGGGGTCAGGGACCCACTTGAGCAGGCAGTCTGTCCATTCTCAGATCTCAACCTCCATGCTGGGAGAACCACTGCTCTCTTCAAGGCTGTCAGACAGGGACTTTTACATCTGCAGAGGTTTCTGCTGCTTTTTGTTTAGCTATGCCCTGTCCCCAGAGGTGGAGTCTACAGAGGCAGGCAGGCCTCCTTGAGCTGCGGTGGGCTTCACCCGATTCTAGCATAATATTCTTAAAGTTCATCCACATTGTAGCATCTGTTAGTATTTCATTCCTTTTTTTTTTTTTTTTTTTTTTTTTTTAAGAGTTGGGGTTGGCCGGGCGTGGTGGCTCACGCCTATAATTCCACCACTTTGGGAGGCCGAGGCAGGCGGATCATGAGGTCAGGAGATCGAGACCATCCTGGCTAACACGGTGAAACCCCATCTCTACTAAAAATACAAAAATAAAATTAGCTGGGCGTGGGGGCAGGTGCCTGTAGTCCCAGCTACTAGGGAGGCTGAGGCAGGAGAATGGTGTGAACTCAGGAGGAAGAGCTTGCAGTGAACTGAGATCATGCCACTGCACTCCAGCCGGGGCGACAGAGCAAGACTCCATCTCAAGAAAAAAAAAATTGTTGGGGTTTCTCTGTTGCCCAGGCTGGAGTGTGGTGTTGCAGTCATGGCTCACTGCAGCCTCAAACTCCTGGGCTCAAGAGATTCTCCTGGCCAGGCACAGTGGCTCATGCCTGTAATCCCAGCACTTTGGGAGGCCAAGGCAGGTGGATCACTTGACCTCAGGAGTTTGAGACCAGCCTGGCCAACATGGTGAAACCCTGTCTCTAGTAAAAATACAAAAATTAGCTGGGCATGGTGGTGCACATCTATAATCCCAGCTACTTGGGAGGCTGAGGCAGGAGAATTGCTTGAACCTGGGAGGCAGAGGTTGCAGTGAGCTTGTCGCTATACTCCATCCAGCCTGGGTGACAGAGCAAGACTCCATCTCAAAAAATAAAAATAAAAATAAAAAAGATTCTCCCACCTCAGCCTGCTGAGTATCTGGGACCACAGATGCATGCCACCACAAACTGTTAAGTTTTAAATTTTTTTTAGAGAAAGAGTATCACCATGTTGCCCAGGCTAGTCTGGAACTCCTGGCTTCAAGCAGTTCTCCCACCTTGACCTCTCAAAATGCTGGGATTACAAACATAAGCCATTGTGCCCAGCTCAACTCATTCCTTCTTATTGCTGAATAGTGGTCCATTGTATGGATATACTACATTTTACTTGATGATAGACTTTTGGATTGTTTTCATTTAATGTATAAGTAACGTGCTATAAATACTCAGGTACAAGTTTTTGTCTGGATGTGTTTTTGTATTTCTTGGGTATATTATGCATATATGAGTGGAAGTGCTAGGTCATATGATAACTCTGCATTTATTTACATTTTAAGAAAATACCAAGCTTTGATTCAAAGTGACTACACCATTTTACATTCACACCAGCAGTGCATATGGGTTCTAATTTCTCTACATCCAGAATCTGTGTTTTTTATCTTTAGCCATTTAGTTCCTAGCATATAAATATTTCTTAAAAGTAAATATTTAATTTAAAGAATGAAGTCAATGAGAAAATAAACAAATGAACTGAGGTCAGATTCGTTTGTTGGGTTTCTTTTTTTTTTTTTTTTTTTGAGACAGGGTCTTACTCTGTAACCCAGGCTGGAGTGCAGTGGCACTATCACAGCTCACTATAGCCTTGACTTGACCTGGGCTCGCTGATTCTCCAACCTCAGCTTCCTGAGTAGCTGGGACTACAGGTGCAAGCCACCATGCCTGGGTAATTTTTATATTTTTAGATTAGATTTTACCATGTTATCCAAGCTGAGCTTGAACTCCTGGATTCAAGCGATCTGCCCCTCAGCCTCCCAGAATACTGGGATTAGAGGGGTGTGCCACCACGCCCAGCCTGAAGCCCAGATGTATAATTTGCCTGTTTCTGTGGTACAAATACTCCCACCACCATAACATAACAAGATATGGTAGTGGAGTGTACAGATATACGGGGGAGAGTTATGGAAGATTTTCTTCCCATGGCAGAGTAATTATCTGGAGCCATATTACGTATACAATGGGGATGTGATAAAAGAGCTCACAATTTTTTAAAGCTTTACGTCTAAAAGCAGGGTGAAAACATTTTACAGTTGTTCAACATTTTGCATTCTCATTAGTAGAGGAAGACTGCCTTTTTTCTTTTTTGAAAAAACACTTCAGTGATACTTTCATGCCCCTTTCCCACAGCTTGCCCACAAAAAATGACAAAATTCAAGAATGAAGTTTGGGGGAATAAGAAGCTAAACTTTTTTCAAATTAGTGTAACACTTTGCCTTCATTGTGGGCAGAATTGCACCTATCTGAATTTACGATGGTGTGATCTGGGTTTTCAGTAAACTATTTTAAAAAAATTTTTTTCCCTCTCACTGAGTCCAGAGAATGACATGGAGTATGACCCCAGGTTAGGAGGAGCTTCCCTCAGACATTCCTAAAGTGACAAGAAAAGATGTCAGGTTGGGGCCAAGGAGAGAGATAGCCAATCCAAGTCCCCCAGGGAGGGACTTGGCCCCTGGACTCCAGGAACACTAATATCTGTAACATCCAAATGTGTTTTCTTTCCCATATCGTCATTCCCTTTGTTTCCCTCAAGTCTAGATAAAACTAGAGCCTGAACTTGGCAGTGCTTTGGGTAAGTAAAAGAAGGACTTGGTTCTCCGCTGGCCTGAGGCAGCACAGAGAAGACAAAAGTGGTCCAGAGAAGGCAGATAAAGGATGGCAAGAAGTCACCAGTCAACACCAGAGTCTCTTGGGGTAGCACCTGGCTGGGTTACAAGTGACTATCAATGGCAACACGTAAACATTCCTCATAATCCTCCAACACACTGGGGAAAGGAACCAGGAGAAAGGCTATACTTCCTAGAGGCACAAACACACCATGCAGAACAGACTGTTCTCACTCGTGCTTAAGGGAACTCTGACTCTTGAACCCAGACATTTAAGATCCCAAGTTCCATGTACATGCTCATTCCTGCCCCCATTAAAACTCATCCTTCCCTGCCACAGTCTGTCATAAAGGGCTTCAGCCTTATTTGGCTGGAATTTGCGATTTATAAATGTTCAAAATTTACTTCGTGAGCTTTATAAAATTAACAATATTGTATCTGAACAAGATTTTGGATTGTGCAGTGGCTATGGACTGGCAAAAAGTATCCTGCGTGGCTGGGCACAGTGGCTAATGCCTGTAATCCCAGCACTTTGGGAGGCCAAGGTGGAAGAATTACTTGAGGCCAGGAGTTCAAGACTAGTCTGGGTAACATAGACCTCCATCTCTAAAAATAAAAATAAAAATAATAAAAATACTTAGCACAAGAGGCTGAAGTAGGAGGGTTGCTTGAGCCCAGGAATTTAAGGGCTATGATTGCGCCATTGCACTCCAGCCTGGGCAGTAGAATGAGACCTCATCTCTCTTTTTCAAGAAAATGTTATCCAAAGAAGTTTATTAATTTTTTTAATTCTAATTTTTGTGGGTACATAGTAGGTATATATATTTATAGGGGTACATAAGATAGTTTGATACAGGCATGCAATGCATAATAATCTCATTATGGAGAATGGGTTATCTGTCCCCTCAAGCATTTATTCTTAGTGTTATAAACAATCCAGTTATACTCTTTTAGTTATTTTAAAATGTGTAATTAAATTATTACTGACTATAGTCACCCTGTTGTGCTATCAAATAATAGGCCTTATTTATTCTTTATTTTTTTTCTGTACCCATTAACCATCCCTACCTCCCCCTACCCCCAACTGCCCTTTCCCAGCCTCTAGTAGCCATCCTTCTATTTTCTATCTCCATGAGTTCAGTTGTTTTAACTTTTAGATCCCACAAATAAGTGAGAACGTATGATGTTTGTCTTTCTGTGCCTGGCTTATTTTACTTAATGATCTCCAGTTCCATCCATGTTATTGCAAATTATAGGATCTTATTCCTTTTTATGGCCAAATAATACTCTGTTGTATACACGTACTGCAGCCTCAACTTCTGGCGCCCAGGTGATTCTCCCACCTCAGCCTCCTGAGTAGCTAGGACTATAGGCACATGCCACCACTCCTGGCTAATTTTTTGTAGAGACAGGGTTTTGCCATGTTTCCCAGGCTGGTCTCAAACTCGTGTGCTCGAGCAGTTCACCCACCTCAGTCTCCCAAAGTGCTGGGATTACAGGCATGAGTCACTGCACCCAACCTGCATTTTCTTTATCTATTCATCTGCTGATGGACACTTAGGTTGCCTCCAAATCTTGGCTATTGTGAACAGTGCTGCAACAAATATGGGAGTGCAGCAGATATCTCTTCAATAACTGATTTCCTTCCTTACCCAGCAGTGAGATTGCTGGGTCATATGGTAGCTCTAGTTTTAGTTCCATAGTGATTGTACTAGTTTACATTCCCACCAACAGTGTAGAAGGGCTCCCTTTTCTCCACATCCTCGCCAGCATTTGTTATTACCTGTCTTTTGGATATAAGCCATTTTAACTGGGGTGAGATGATATCACATTGTAGTTTTGATTTGCATTTCTCTGATGATTAGTGAACAGTCACTTTTTCATATGCATGTTTGCCATTTGTGTGTCTTTTTTTGAGAAACGTCTATTCACATCTTTTGCCTATTTGATCAGATTAGATTTTTTCCTATATTTGAGTTTCTTATATACTCTGGTTATTAATGCTTTGTCAGATGGATAGTTTGCAAATGTTTTCTCATATTCTGCGGGTTGTCTCTTCACTTTGTTGATTGTTTCCTTTGCTGTGCAGAAGGTGAGCCCATTTGTCTATTTTTACTTTGTTTGCCTGTTTGTAGGGTATTACCCAAGAAGTTTTTGCCCAGAGCAATGTCCTGGAGATTTTTCCCCATGTTTTCTTGTAGCTGTTTCATAATTTAATGTCTTAGATTTAAGTGTTAATCCATTTTGATTTGATTTTTGCATATAGCAAGAGATAAGGGTCTAGTTTCAGTCTTCTGCATATGGATATCCAGTTTTCCCAGCACCGTCTATTGAAGAGACTGTCTTTCCCTGTTCTTGGCACCTTTGTCAAAAATGAGTTCACTAGGTGTGTGGATTTGTTTCTGGGTTCTCTATTCTGTTCCATTGGTCAATGTGTCTGTTTTTATGCCAGTACCATGCTGGTTTGGTTGCTATAGCTCTGTAGTATAATTCAAAGTCAGGTAATGTGATTCCTCCAGATTTGTTCTTTTTGCTTAGGATACCTTTGGCTATTCTGGGTCTTTTATGGTTCCATATAAATTTTAGTATTGTTTTTTCTATTTATGTGAAGAATGTCATTGGTATTTTGATAGGGATTGAATTAAATCTGTAGATTGCTTTGGATAGTATGGACATTTTAACAATGTTGATTCTTCCAATCCATTAACATGGAATATATTTCCACTTTTTGGTGTCCTCTTCAATTTCTTTCATCAGTGTTTTATAGTTTTCATTACAGAGATCTTTCACTTCTTTGGTTACATTAGTTCCTAGGTATGTAGTTTTATTTGTGGCTATTATAAATGGGATTACTTTTTTATTTCTTTTTCAGATTGTTCACTGTTGCATACAGAAATGCTTCTGATTTTTTATGTTGATTTTGTATCCTACAACTTTACTGAGTTTATCAGTTTTAATAGTGTTTTTGTGGAGCCTTGAGGTTTTTCCACATACAAGATCATATCATCTGCAAACAGAGTTAGTTTGACTTCTTCCTTTCCAGTTTGCATGCCTTTTATTTCTTTCTCTTGTCTGATTGCTTTAGCTAGGACCTCCAGCACTATATTGAATAACATTGGTGAAAGGGAGCATCCTTGTCATATTCCAGATCTTAGAGGAAAAGGTTTCAGTTTTTCCTCATTCAGTATGATACTAGCTGTAGGTCTGTGGTATATGGCTTTTATTATGTTGAGGTATGTTCCTTCTAGACCTAGTTTTTTGATAAGGGTTCTTATCATGAAGGTATGCTGAACTTTATCAAATGCTTTTTCTGCATCTACTGAAATGACCATATGGATTTTGTCCTTCATTCTGTTGATATGATGTATCACATTAATTGATTTGCATATGTTGAACCATCCTTGCATCCCAGGGATAAATCCCACTTGGTCATGATGAATAATCTTTTTAATATATTCCTGAATTAGATTTGCTAGTAATTTGTTGAAGATTTTTGTCAGAGATATTCATCTGAGATATCTGATATTCATCAGAGACCAATGCCTGTAATTTGTTTTCCTTCCTTCCTTCCTTCCTTCCTTCCTTCCTTCCTTCCTTTCTTCCTTCCTTCCTTCCTTCTTTCCTTCCTTTCTCTCTTTCTTTCTTTTTCTTGATGTGTCTTTGGTTTTTGGAATCAGGGTAATATCGGCCTTGTAGAATGAGTTTGGAAGTATGTCTTCCTCTTCTATAGTTTGAGTAGGATTGGTATTGATTCTTCTTTAAATGTTTGCTAGAATTTAGCAGTGAAGCGTTGGTTCCCAGGGGTTTCGTTTTTTGTTTTTTTGTTTTTTGAAACAGAGTTTCACTCTTGTTGCCCAGGCTGGAGTGCAATGTTGCAATCTCGGCTCACCGCAACCTCCGCCTTCTCAGTTCAAGTGATTCTCTTGCCTCAGCCTCCTGAGTAGCTGGGATTATGTAGGCTTGTGCCACTACGCCCAGCTAATTTTGTATTTTTAGTAGAGATGGGGTTTCTCCATGTTGGTCAGGCTGGTCTCAAACTCCTGACCTCAGGTGATCCTAATATAATAATAATATAATTATTATATTATTTTTCATTTATTATTATTTCTAAATTATTAAGAAAATAATTTAGTTTCTTGCTTTTTATTTTTGTGTATCTATTATATGTTTTTTTGGCTTGAGGTTACCATGAAGCTTGCAAACACTATCATATAACCCATTATTTTAAACTGATAACAACGTAACACTGTTCGTATAAGCAAACAAGCAAAAAGAAAACTAATAAGAACTCTACACCTTAACTTCATACCTCTGCTTTTTCACTTTTGGTTGTTTCTGTTTATATTTTACTGTGCTATGTCTTGAAAAGTTGTTGTTATTATTTTGATTGGTATATTATTTATTCCTTCTACTTAAAATAAGAGTAGTTTATACACCACAGTTACAGTGTTATAATATTCTGTGTTTTTCTGTGTATTTCTATTACCAGTGAGTTTTGTACCTTCAGGGTGATTACTTATTGCTCATTAATATTCTTTTCTTTCTGATTGAAGTGCTCCCTTGAAAGCATTTCTTGTAGGACAGGTCTGATGTTGATGAAATCCCTCAGCTTTTGTTTGGGAAAGTATTTCTCCTTCATGTTTGAGGGATATTTTCATTAGATACACTATTCTAGGGTAAAAGTTTTTTCCTTCAGAACTTTAAATATGTCTTGCCACTCTCTTCTGGCCTCTAAGGTTTCCACTGAGAAGTCTGTGACCAGAAATATTGGAGCTCCACTGTATGTTATTTGTTTGTTTTCTTTCTTTCTTTTTTTATTAAAAAAATAATTGATTTTCCCAGCCCCAGCCCCGGCAGTTCATGGGCTGAGGAAGCCTGGCCTGATTTGTTTGTTTTCTCTTTCTGCTTTTAGGATCCTTTATCCTTGATTTTTGGGAGTTTGATTATTAAATCCCTTGAGGTAGTCTTCTTTGGGTTAAATCTGCTTGGTGGTCTACAACCTTCTTTTACTTGGATATTGATACCTTTCTCTAGGTTTGGGAAGTTGTCTGTTATTATCCCTTTGAATAAACTTTCTACCCCATCTCTTTCTCTACCTCCTCTTTAAGGCCAATAACTCAGATTTGCCCTTTTGAGACTATTTTCTAGATCCTGTGGGCATGCTTCCTTTTTTCTTTTTCTTTTTGCTCCTTTGGCTGTTTATTTTCAAATAGCCTGTCTTCAGGCTCACTAATTCTCTCTTCTGATTGATCAATTCTGTTATTGAAAGACTCTGATGCATTCTTCAGTATGCCTATTGCATTTTTAGCTCCAGAATTTCTGCTTGATTCTTTTTAATTATTTCAATCTCTTTGTTAAATTTATCTGATAGAATTCTTAATTCCTTCTCTGTGTTATCTTGAGTTTCCTTGAATTTCCTCCAAGACAGTTATTTTGAGTTCTCTGTCTGAAAGGTCAGATATCTGTTTCTCCAGGATTAGTCCCTGGTACCTTATTTAGTGCATTTGATGAGGTCATGTTTTCTTGGATTGTCTTGATACTTGTAGATGTTTGTCTGTGTCTGGGCATTGAAGAGTTAGGTATTTATTGTAGTCTTCACAGTCTGGGCTTGTTTGTACCTATCCTTCTTGGGAAGGCTTTCCAGATATTTGTAAGGACTTAGGTGTTGTAATCTAAGCGGTATCTGCTTTAGGGGGCACCCCAAGCCCAGTAATGCTGTGGTTCTTGAAGATTCATAGAGATACTGCCTTGATGGTCTTAGGCAAGATCCAGGATAATCTGGATTGCCAGCCAGAGACTCTTGTTCTCTTCCCTTAATTTCTCTCAGACATACAGAGTCTATATCTCTGTTCTGAGCCACCACTGGGGGTGCAGTGACATAAACACCCCTGTGGCCACCACCACTATGACTACACTGGGTCAGACCTGAAGCCAGCACAGTTCTGGGTCTTGCCCAATGTCTGCTGTAACCACTCACTGACTACCACCTATATTTGCTCAAGGCCTTGGGGCTCTACAATCAGCAGGTGGCAAGGCCAGCCAGGCTTGTGTCCTTCCCTTCAGGGTGGTGAGTTTCCCCGGGCCCTGAGTGGGTCCAGAGGAGCCAGCCAGGGACTAGATTCAAAAACCTTAGAAGTCTACCTGATGTTCTCTTGTACTGTGGCTGAGCTGGCACTCAGATCACTAGATGCAGACCTTCTCACTCTTCCTTTCCCTTTCCAAAGGCAGAGAAGCCTTACCCTGTGGCCACCGCCACCATGGGCCCATGGGGAGTACTGCCAGACTACTGCCAAAGTTCCCTTAAGGCCCAAGGGCTCTTCAATCAGCTTGTGGTGAATGCTGTCTGGCCCGGGACTCATTCTTCAGGAAATTGGGCTCCCCTCTGGCCCAGGGCAGGTCCAGAAATGCTGTCCAAGGCTAAGTCCTGGAATCGGGAACTCTAGCCCACTTGATACTCTACTCACCTGTGGCCGAGCTGGTACCTAAGGTGTAAGAGAAAATCCCATTTACTCTTCCCTCTGCTTTTCTCAAGTGGAAGGAGTCTTGCCCCATAACCACCACAGCTGGGAATGTGCTTAGTCTCACTTGAAGCCAGCAAGTCTCAGACTCTCACCCAAAGCCCTCGATGTAGTGCCTGGGTATTGTTGTTGGTTATTCAGGGCCCAAGGGCTCTTCTGTTTGCAGGTGATGAATGCTGCCAGAACTGAGTCCTTCCTTTCAAGGCAGCAGGTTCCCTTCTGGCCCAGGGTGTGTCTAGTATTATCATCCAGAAGTTAGGGCCTGGAAAGTGGGCCCCAGAACTCTGACCAGTGCCCTATCTTGCTGTGGCTGAGCTGGTATCTAAGATATAAGACAAATACCTCCACACTTTCCCCTCTCCTCTCCTCAAGTGGAGGGAAGGAGAGTTTCTCACAACTGTGAGCTATGCAGCCTGGGGTGAAGGGGGAGGGGTGATGCCCTTAGCCACCCCAGCTGGTTTCAAAGTAGGTCATGTCCCCACCACCCTCTCACCCAGTTCACTGTCTCGGGGCCAATTCAGCACTAGGACTCCACCTAGGTTTTGCAGTCCTTGTGTCCTAGACTGCCTTTCAAGTTTCTTTGGGGCCCCAGAACACTTTAGCCCATGGTGGTAAGGCTTACAGGAACTCAAGTTCCAGTGCTGGGATCTATCATTTCCCTCTGGCTAGAGCTGGTTTAAATGCTCCCTCTATTGGCAGGTGTCAGCTGTGTTTGGTCCAGTTATCCCTTCTGATTTTTAGTTCTTATGAATGTGCTTTTTTGTGTGTAGATAGTTGTTAAGTTGGTGTCCTTGCTGCGGGGGGATGATTGGTGGAGCCTTCTATTCCACCATCCACCGTGCCTAGACACCATCTTTGGAAAAAAAAAAAAATCCTTCTCAAGGTACAAATATTGCCACGGTTGTGACAGTTGGATTTGATTAAATTATTCACTTGGTCAACATTTGTTGAGCAGTGAGCTGGGCCTACAAAACTGAATAATGATGCCAACTTGCCACTGCATTCTGTCAGGATGTAGTAGGGGAAAAGATATTTTAATCCATAATGACTACACAATGCAGTAGATTCATGACAGAGATCAGCATGTGTTTGTAAGGCTTTGGTTTCATTAGAGTCACTGAAGAAGCACCTCTGTTCTGGGCAATTAAGGACATGTCTTTCCCTTCAGTTTTTTTTCTTTGATTTTTTGTTTTGTTTTGTTTTTAACGGAAGGAAAAAGCTCATGAGGCAGTAGATTCACTGATTCCTGGGGAGGGATGCAGGTCCTACCACTTACTGGCTACCTCTATAGCAAACTCTTCAGTCTCTCTTTCCTCATGTACAAGATGGAAGTTTTATTGGGAAGCTGGGAGGATTAAATTAAGGCAATGAATGTAAAGTATTGCTTTAACACAGTGCCTGGAACAGAATGAATGTTTTTTATTTATTTGAGACAGGGTCTTGCTCTGTCGCCCAGGCTAGAGTACAGTGGTGGTATCATAGCTCACTGCAACCTCAAACTCCTGGGCTCAGCAATCCTCCTGGCTTAGCCTCCTGAGTAGCTGGGATTATAGGTGCACACCACTATGCCTGGCTAATTTTTTTTTTTTTTTTTTTTTTTTGTAGAGACAGGGCCTTACTATGTTGCTCAGGCTGATCTTGAATTCCTGGCCGAAAGTGATCCTTTCAAAAAGCTTGGCCTCCCAAAGTGTGGGGATTACAGGCATGAACCACCGAGCCTGGCCTAATGTTAACATTATATTTTCTTTGTGCTCTCTTCTCAGAGAAGTAATTGCCACCTCCAGAATTCTATTACCTGTACAGAAGTTCCTTCTGATATTCAGTCAACAAGTTATTAATGTGAATAATTTTTTTAAATGAAAACTAGAGGAAAAAATATTTATTTTTAGTTATTTTTTTTTTTTTTTAGACAGAGTCTCACTTTGTCACCCAGGCTGGAGTACAGTGGTGTGATCTTGGCTCACTGTAGCCTCAACGTCCCGGTTTCAAGCAGTTCACCTGCTTCAAGCCTCCTGAGTAGCTGGAACTACAGGCGCATGCTACTACTCCTGGGTAATTTTTGTATTTTTAGTAGAGACGGGGTTTAACTATGCTGACCAGACTGTTCTCAAACTCCTGACCTCAGGTGATCCACCCTTCTCGACCTCCCAAAGTGTTGGGATTACAGGCCACCACGCCTGGCCAAAAATATTTTAATTTCATACATATAGTCAGCACTGTGGTAGATGCCTCTATACTATTATAGAATTAATGTAAACACAGTTTCCTAACTCTAGGTGATGTTCATCAGCCATGAGTTATCTGAGGGGTATGAAGTTCATCCCAGGGAAATTAGTAAAACAGAAAAGCTATGAAAGTTGGCCTCACTTTGGGAGGCTGAGGCAGGTAGATCAGGAGTTTGAGATCAGCCTGGCCAACGTGGGGAAGCCCTGTCTCTACTAAAAATACAAAAATAAGCCAGGTGTGATGGCACACACCTGTAATCCCAGCTACTCAGGAGGCTAAGGCAGGAGAATCGCTTGAACCCAGGCGGCGGAGGTTGCAGTGAGCTGAGATCACACCACTGCGCTCCAGCGCTCTGGAGTGACAGAGCGAGACTCCATCTCAAAAAAAAAAAAAAAAGCTGGCCTTGAAGATAGAAAGTATTTTAGGTACAAAGGGAAGATGGCTGTAGGAAGCATCTAGAAATATTGGGAAATAATAAATCAAATATACATATATCATATTAAACATCTGCCAGATTTGGAAAGCAGGTGACCTCAATGCTGACCTCTTAACCAACAAGCAATCAGGGTTTTCTACTTTGATACAGTCCCTCCTGCAGTGTCCCAGAATAAAGTGGACTCAATAACTAAACCATGTGGAACCTGAAGAGATGTCTAATATGAATAGGGTTTTATTTGTTTTTGGATTTAAAAACTCTTCCTTTGATGAATGCACATTTATAGATCAAGTTAGAACAACTAATCCTATAACAACTGTCCTCACATAATAGGTAGTTGTTACTTAAAATGAAAATCCCAGAGACAGTAATAAATTCAGGCACATATGATTCTGTATGTCAAACAAATAGAAGACAGCATGTCCTGAAAAAGTTTCTGGTAACTAAAACAATTGGCCCAAAAAGACAAGGACATTGATGTCCAAAGATGCATATTAATGGTTCCAATGAAATGTGAAAAAGCAAAAGGTACCAAAATATTTGACATATTAAATTAATGTAAATTTAATTACTAAAATGAATAATAAAAGTGAAAGAATCCTTCCTTCCACATTAGTATATCTGAGTCAAAGCCACTAAAGCTGTCTATTTCTACTTCACCAAACCTCTCATTTCCACTCAGTGCTTGAGAAGTTTGATATACTTGGCTTCATCTACCTATTTCAAACCTTAAGAATCTGATGCTTCCTCCTCCTTTTCTTCTTCTTCTTCCTTCTCCTCTTCTTCTTCTTCTTCTTCTTCCTTCTCCTCTTCTTTTTCTTCTTTTTCTTCTGGGGCCACTTCTGCTGCCTCTGGCTTTATTTCTGGGCCTGGTGGTGGAGGCACTGCTGGAGGAGCTTCTGCTGGGGCAGCCTCTGGTGATTTTTTAAGCAAGCAGATCAAGCAAGTAATTACACTTAATGATAGTATTATAAAAAGTAGAATGAATGATAATATCATCATGTCTACGGCACGTTCTTCATGTTTGGAAGTAGATATCTTTTGATTTTGACCTCCTGAAGGTGTCCCACCTGGCTTACCAGGAGGGCCACTGTCCACACTACCTCCACGTCCTGCAGTAACACAGTCGGGGGGGCATGCCCTTCATTACAGTGGCAGTGCCCTAAATCGTTACAAACTCCGTTCCCATTACACGTTTTTTCTGGGTTGCAGGCAGACATCACTGGGGTTTTATCTGTGCAGGCGGAATTTAGGCAGACTTTATTTGGTGCACAGTAAGTGCCATTGTGCACGTCTCCTTCATCAGGAATGTCAGTACTTGTATAGGCATCCATGCTCCAACATGAGTCATCTCCCCGAGGGACCTGAATCATAGTATGTTGGAGACTGATTTTTGGTAAGCCTGTAAACCCAGAACATATAAGTTTCCCACAAAATGTATTACTATCTGAACACCGAACATATTGTGACCCAGGACTGGTAGGAATGCCACAGTTTCCAAATCGGTCCCCTTTGCTGTTCATTGAATTGTAACACTCTTGTGAGGCTGATTTTGTACCATATCCAAATAGTTGTTTGCACTGATTGTTAGGGTCCATACAATTACCTTTAATGCACTGGTAAATTTTATGACATTTTGAGCCATCTTGCTTATGCCTGTTGTCGGGGCATACTGCAGATGTACCATTGCAAAATTCTGGGAGGTCGCAGGAATCACTAGAAGGACGGCAAGAATATCCCTTAGGTTGAAATTTACAGTTATGACAACATGGACCATCACTGCACTCTGCTTTCACCTTCAGTATACAGTTTTCATCACAACATGGGTGACGCTGACATAGAGAACCACAGTCACACTGCTCCGTGTCCTCCACCACGCCATTTCCACAGGCAGAATCCCTACACTTGCGGCCCCTGGGCCATGGCTTGTTAAATAGGCAGGCCCCTTTGTGTTCTCGAAGGAACTGGTGGAAGTAGTCAGAGCTGCAGTTGCTGAAGCCACTTTCTTTTGTGATATTTTCATGCATGAGGCAAAAGTGCTTCTCTCTGCAAAAGCAGGCCGAGTGGTCGTGCTGAATACCCAGGTTATGCCCGAGCTCATGGACCATCAGGGCTGCAAACAACAGCACATCTTCATGATGGAAGGATTCAACAGCTGCCGCAAAACCGCTTGAGCAGGCACCACTGAGAAAGGCCTGGCCCGTATTCTGTCCAGGATGATGCCCGACGATCATGTGGGCAACATCGTGCTTCGCACGACGGAAGAGCATCTCTTGTCTCCAGCGATTGAAATTCCTGAGTGTGATTTGCAAGTCCACTGCGACATCTATTAGGTCCCCCTCGGTCCAAATCTCCATTCCGGCCAGCACCACCTCTGTGTTTATTCCCCTAGTGAAGCTGTCGGCCAGAGCAATGACATCCACTACTCTCTGGACCGTCTCATTGATGTTACTGCCCCACATCTGGAACCGCTGGTTGTTGACCACGACAAACATCTCCACGTACTTGGTGTGTGACCACAAGTAGGACAGCGCCTGTAGATCATGAGGCTTCCTGCCCCCTTGTTGCCAGCTAGTGGACACCACATGGCTGTCTCTGGAAGTGACACCACAGGAGACTCGCGCTTCACGTGCCATGGTGTATAACACATGTTCAAACCGTCTTGAAGAGTCCATGGGCTCAATGCTGTAAGATTTTTCCTCCTTAATCAGGATGCCCCTGAGACCTGCACAGGTGTTGACAGAAACGAAAGAACCTGACACTCCTTCTGTGTAGCCTTCATAGTGGCAGTCATGTGAGATGAAAAGCGATTCTTGCCCCAGGATGCCATTGTGGTAACTGTAGACTGGAAAGTTATTCACAAAATGGCTTCTCTTCACCTTCAGGTGAACCAAGTGCTTCTGGCCTTGCATAAGTAGCAAATAGGTTGCCTTTTCCACTGAGTCTTCACTTTCCCTGACCATCAGCCGCTTTGGGATGACTATTTCATAGGAAGAGTAATATGCCGAAGCCATGTCACAGCATATGCTCGGGAGAAAAATTATCCCCAAAAGCAACATCATCCCCAGCCTGACACACGATTGACCTGGCACTAACCCCAGCCTCAAATTTTTCATCTGGGGAGCCCAGGTCTGAAGCACCCTCTTAGCCTCATACAACACCACATAGAGTTTCATCAGAGAAGACAGGAAGGAGGCAGAGTCTCTCACAGAGGCTGTCACTGACATGGCCCTAGGGAATCAGTTGATGATGCAACTTGTGTCCATGAGCAGCAGCTCTCCCTGACACGCAGACCGTCAGACACAGGTACTAGCCCCAGATCTATGCCGGCTGCATGAAGCTACTTTCACCTCTGAAAGACCCAGCTTTCTGGCTGAGTCTCTGCCTAGTCTTCCGGGTCTATCTCATATCTTTCAGAAATTTTCCATACTTGATGACTTTCTCTTTCAGTTTCAGCTTCAGTGCCCCTGGTTAAGGTCCTATCGACATCATGAAGGACATTCTATAATGCAGGACTGTACTGTGCGAGAGGAAACAAAATCTTCGTGCCTTTCTTCGACTGGGCCATATGGAACAACCCCTCCCCCACCCCTCCTGTTGTCCGTTCCTCAGCTAACTCCACATGTTCCAGACCAGGGGGCTTGGAGATCTCTCTGGTGGGCATACGCCACTGTCCATTTCCTCTCTTCTAAAACTCATACTCTGAGCACACAAACATCTTTACCTATGGTGCTCTTTTCTTCTCAGTGAGGCATTATAGATATGTGTGTCTGCATTTCAGTGGCCAAGTGAGGTGGCTACCCTGTGCCCCAGCATAAACCCCAGTGGGCTGGTGACCCATGGACAAGGCACAGTAGTCTTTTATTTATTTATTTATTTATGAGACAGTTTTGTCCTTGTTGCCCAGGCTGGAGTGCAATGGCCCAGTCTCGGCCCACTGCAACCTCTGCCTCCCAGGTTTGAGCAATTCTCCTGTCTCAGCCTTCCAAGTAGCTGGGATTACAGGAACCTGCCACCGCGCCCGGCTAAGTTTTGTATTTTTAGTAGAGACGAGGTTTCACCACATTGGTCAGGCTGGTCTCGAACTCCTGACCTCAGGCAATCTGCCTACCTCGGCATCCCAAAGTGCTGGGATTACAGGCATGAGCCACCGCACCCGGCCAGTCCTATTTTTTAACATCATCGAAGTTGAGTTTTTACTATCCAAAAGAGTATATGGGAGATGCCAACAGAGCAGCTTTCTATTATATGTGATTATCATAGACCATTGGCTGGTACCTCCAGAACTACACTCTCCTGGCGATAGTGTCACATAGGGAGGTGCTAAGATTATTCTTATGTCTTTTGAAAGGAAGGTGTCCAAAAAGTCTCCCCTATGTTAGAATATAATCTCTACACTTTCAGTGACCACCTCTATTTGTTCATCCTGATACCATCAGGCATACAAGAGGCCTTGTCCAAGAGTAGATGAACACAAATTCTTTTTGAATGAATAAAGGACACTTGGGTATGAGTGGTACAGTGTGTCATCTGTTGTGTGTTATTTGTACTTGTTGCATGCCTACCCCCGTGGCTAAAAATGTCTTCAGGAAATCCTACACAGTGACTGACCTGTACTGACTAATGGCACATTCCTGATCTCCAAATTTACTCCCTACCACATTTTGCTAGTCAGCTCACTCTCCTGATTTATTTTGCCTCATATTTCACTGAAAAAAAAAAAAAAAAAAAAAGACAGAAGCAAATGTAGCCCCAGATGAATCCACCTGTATCTAAATTTTACTCCTGTTAGGATGGATGAATCATCCATGGTCTGGTCTAAGATCAATTCTTTCACTTGTGTATTAGGTCTCCTTTCATTTCACTTTCTTATGAACTTCACTTGTATGGTGGGCCCTTCTCTCTTCTAATCTTAAAAATGTGTTTATCCATTGGATCAACCTCTTTATATGGTGCATTTTCTCACCTTAATGAAACCATTCCATTCAGTTCATATCATTCTCCAGTAACCATCCAAATCTTGCCTATGCTTTATACCGAATGGCTTTGAGAAAGAGAACATAGTTGCGCTCTCCATTGTTCATCACCTAGTGTTTGATTTTAACATTTTAAATTCTGGAATACAGTGCATTCACTAAAAGGTGCATTTTTTTTTTTTTTTTTTTTTTTTCCAGACTGAGTTTCCCCCTTGTCACCCAGGCTGGAGTGCAGTGGTGTGATCTCGGCTCACTGCAAATTCCACCTCCCACTGTCCATTTCAAGGTTCTCCCAGGTTCAAGTGATTTTCCCACTGTCCATTTCAAGGTCTCCCAGGTTCAAGTGATTCTCCTGCCTCAGCCTCCCAAGTAGTTGGGATTATAGGCACCTGCTACCACACCCAGCTAATTTTTGTATTTTTAGTAGAGACGGGGTTTCTACTAAACCAGGCGAGGCTGGTCTCGAACTCCTGACCTCAGGTGATCCACCCACCTCAACCTCCCAAAGTGCTGGGATTGCAGGCATGAGTCACAGCGCCCAGCAAAAAGTGCATTTTTGACATAGATGTAGATTTGGGGGAATTATGAAAAATAGAAAAGCTGTGTAAGCATAAATTTGTTAAAGCAATCAACAATTTAAACTCCACAGAATAAACATAGGCACCCCTTTATAATTACGAATCCCTCCTCTTGCGTATGTACCCAGGATGCCCTCTTATTATTATTATTTTTTTTTTTTTTTTGAGAGACAGGGTCTTGCCCTGTCACCCAGGCTGAAGTGCAGTGGTGTGATCATGGTTTGCTGTACCCCTGAACTCCTGAGCTCAAGCAGTCCTCCTGCCTCAGTCTCCCAAGCACCAGGGAAGACAAGTACATGCCAAAACACCTGGCTAACATTTATTTTTGAACTTGTGGTAGATTAACAGCTTCCTCGCTTT
Source organism: Chlorocebus sabaeus (assembly GCF_047675955.1). NCBI lineage: Eukaryota > Metazoa > Chordata > Mammalia > Primates > Cercopithecidae > Chlorocebus > Chlorocebus sabaeus. The sequence goes on along the minus strand of NC_132914.1, from coordinate 109,056,138 downwards.
TTTTGTACTTTTGCCTTCTAAATGTGCAACCTGTAGCATGTAGCTTCATTTCACCTGTGTTTAGACTTCATATGAATACATAAAAGTACAACTTTTTTTTTTTTTTTTTGCATTTTAAGACCCCAAAACAGTCTTTATTTATTATTTTTTTTTAATTTATTATTATTAAACTTCAAGTTGAAGGGTACATGTGCACAACGTGCAGGTTTCCTACATATGTATACTTGTGCCATGTTGGTGTGCTGCACCCATCAACTCGTCATTTACATCAGGTATAACTCCCAATGCAATCCCTCCCCCCTCCCCCCTCCCCATGATAGGCCCCGGTGTGTGATGTTCCCCTTCCCGAGTCCAAGTGATCTCATTGTTCAGTTCCCAACTAAGATCAGAGCAGAACTGAAGGAAAAGTACAACTTTTTAACGGGGCTTCTTTTATTCCATAGTTCACTTAAGTTGCCTCCAAGTTATTGTATGAACCCAAAGTTCATTCCTCTCCATAGCACAACACTGGTATTTCTCTGTGTGAATCCCTTAAGATTAATGATCCTTTATCTGTTATCCTTTGCTTTCTATACCCATAAACACTGCTGCTGTATTATTGTCTATGTAACATGATGCAAATGCATATGACCTTCTACGGTATAAACCTAGAAGCAGGGCTGGGCGTGGTGGCTCACACCTGTAATCCCAGCACTTCGGGAGGCTGAGGTGGGCAGATTACAAGGTCAGGAGATCGAGACCATCCCGGCTAACATGGTGAAACCCCGTCCCTACTAAAAATACAAAAAATTAGCCGGGCATGGTGGCGCACGCCTGTAGTCCCAGCTACCCGGGAGGCTGAGACAGGAGAATGGCACGAATCCGGGAGGCAGAGCTTGCAGTGAGCTGAGATCGTACCACAGCACTCCAGCCTGGGTGACAGAGCGAGACTCCATCTCAAAAAAATAAAAAATAAAAATAAATAAAAAATAAACCTAGAAGTAGATGCTAGGTCATAGGATAAGCAAAATTTCATTAAACTAGAACATAACAAACTGTATTGCAAAACTGTGTGCCAGTTTGCATGCCCAAAGCAGTTTGGGAATCTCTAATGCTGCACATTCTCAATAATAATTGGTGTTGTGACTCTTTTAAATTTTACCAAGCCTGTGATATGCAATGATATTCTTTTGTAGGTATGCTTTGCATTTCTGTGAATACTAATTAGGATAAAGACCTGAAGACCTTTATAAATGTTTATTGACCCATCCTTTTTTTTTTTTGAGACAGAGTCTTGTTCTGTTGCCCCGGCTGGAGTGCAGTGGCACAATCTCGGCTCACTGCAACCTCTGTCTCCCAGGTTCCAGCGAGTCTCCTGCCTCAGCCTCCCAAGTAGCTGGGATCACAGGCATGCGCCACCATGCCTGGCGAATTTTTTTGTATTTTTAGTAGAGACGGGGTTTCACCAAGTTGGCCAGGCTGATCTTGAACTCCTGACCTCAAGTGATCTGCCTGCCTTAGTCTCCCAAAGTGCTGGGATTACAGGCGTGCTCCACTGCTCCCGGCCCATCCTTTCTGTTTTGATTCTAGTAGAAAAAGGCTTGCATCCCTCAGCCCCCATCCAGCTAACTGCTCTACTACAGGTTACCAGTGAATAACTCCATTGTCAAATCACATAATCAACCCTCAATCCTGTCTTTATGCAAACATCAATACCATTTGCTGAGGCAGGAGGATGGCTTGAGCCCAGGAACTTGAGACCAACGGGGGCAACATAGCGGGACTCCATTTAAAACAAAGTTGGCCGGGCATGGTGGCTCACGCCTGTAATCCCAGCACTTTGGGAGGCCGAGGCGGGCAGATCATCTGAGGTCAGGAGTTCGAGACCAAGTTAACCAAACTTTGCTCCTCACCCACAGATTTGCTCTGTAGTAGTGGAGACAGAATATGTTTGCAATGACCATGTAGTAGATCGCAATGCTGTATCAGAGAAATTCAGTATTATAAGTTGATGGTGATTAAATCTGATCATTGCTGAATGATACGCAATTAATAATACAATCTATATCCATCACAGCGTTTGATTTGAGAGGCCATCAGCATTTATTTGAGCACCAGCTGTATGCCAGGCACTGCACTAGATCACCTCACACACATTATCCACTTTAACCTCACAAATACTCTATGAGAGGCATCCTTTGTGTGGCATCTTACTGAGGAGGAAACCCAGATCTCAGGAAGTTCAGTTCCGTGTCTTAAGACACAGTGAGAACGTGAGACCTGCTACTTAGGAATGTGGAACATGGAAGTCCTCTCATTCAGAACAAAGATGAATTTCCCCCTTTTAAAAAGATTCGTTTTTGCTCTAAGATATATCTTCCTGGTTGGATTTATTAGGCTAGCAAAACACAAGATGCAGAGCTGACATAGTTCTCATGTTCTTAGCATCCAAGGCAAGAAGAGAGCTCCTGGAGGGCTCAAGAAAGGTGTCTCAAATCTTTTCTACTGAGTTGTTTCGTAAAACATTTTTAGGTATTTAGATTGGTTATAAACGGCCGGGCACAGTGGCTCACACCTGTTATCCCAGCACTTTGGGAGGCCAAGGCAGGTGGATCACCTCAGGTCCGGAGTTTGAGACCAGCCTGACCAACATGTGAAACCCCGTCTCTACTAAAAAAGATACAAAAATTAGCCAGGCGTAGTGGCGGGTGCCTGTAATCCCAGCTACTCAGGAGGCTGAGGCTGGAGAATTGCTTAAACCTGGGAGGCAGAGGTTGCAGTGAGCCGAGATCGTGCCATTGCACTCCAGCCTGGGCGACAGAGGAGACTCCGTCTCAAAAAATAAATAAGTAAGTAAATAAATAAATAAATAAACAAACATGGCCAGTGTACTGAGTCTGATCAGAACTTGTCTGCTCTTGTAAAAGCTCATGAATAAGATTAACAGGCTCTTATTTTAGGTGTATTAGTGTAAAAATATAAAACTTTACATGAAAACCCTTCATATTTGTGAAATTTGATGCACTTACGTAATTTTGTGGCAGCAGTTTTAGTTTTTCGATAAAGAGATACATGAATGTCTGGAACTTTCCATAAATCATGACACATTCATTACCTCAAAGTGGGGACCCATTCTTATTTTTTTAAACCTAAGAATTAATTGGTAGCCTTTTGCTTTGTCTTAGTATATTTATTTGTATCTCTGCCAAGTTATAATGACATAAGTTATTCGTGGAAATAGAAAGCATGGCTTTGGGTGTGTGAGGGGCCAGTGGAGGGCATGAGGGAAAGCTTTTTCTCCTGTTCCTTAGCACTGACATTATGCCTTTCTATTTCTCTTTTTCATGTGAAATTGTCTGCGACACCCAGCTCATCACTATCTGTGAGAAGAAAGGTTTCCACTATTGAAAATCCACTACCAGAGGAAATGTTGTGGTTTGAGGATTATTTCATGTGTCTCTTACAAGGTTTTGTTTATATTTCTCCTCTAAGACATAAGTATACCTCTAGAATTGCAGTTCTGAGAACACGTCTCATGAGGAAACACATTTCTCACAGTACCACCTCATTAGTCTGGGTAACAGAGGGAGACTATTTTTTTTTGTTTGTTTTTGAGACAGGGTCTCACTGTTGCCCAGGCTGGAGTGCAATGGCACAATCATGGCTCACTATAGTCTGGACCTCCCCCGACTCAGGTGATCTTCCTGCTTCAGTATCCCAAGTAGCTGGGACCAAAGGTGCTCACCACCACATCTGGCTAATTTTTGTATTTTTTATGGAGACAAGGTTTTGTCATGTTGCCCAGCCTGGTCTCGAACTCCTGTGCTCAAGCGATCTGTAACCTCAGCCTCCCAAAGTGCTGAGATTATAGGCATGAACCACTATGCCTGGCCAGGGTGATCTTGTCACTACAAAAAAATTTTAAAATTAGGCCAGGTGCAGTGGCTCACGCCTGTAATCCCAGCACTTTGGGAGGCCAAGGTGGACGGATCACGAGGTCAAGAGATCAGGACCATCCTGAGTAACATGGTGAAACCCCATCTCTACTAAAAATACAAAAATTAGCTGGGCATGGTGGCACACGCCTGTAGTCCCAGCTACTCGGGAGGCTGAGGCAGGAGAATCGCTTGAACCCAGGAGGTGGAGGTTGCAGTGAGCCGAGATCACACCACTGCACTCCAGCCTGGTGACAGAGCAAGACTCCATCACACACACAAAAAAATAATAATAGCCAGGCTTGGTGGTACATGCCTGTAATCCCAGCTACTCAGGAGACTAAGGCTGGTAGCTGCTTGAGCCAGAGAGTTCAAGACTGCAGTGAATCAAGATCACACCACTGTACTCCAGCATCAGTGACAGAGCAAGACCCTGCCTCAAAAATAAAAGGCAGAAACAAGAATTAGGAAGACAATTAATGGTTAATATTGAAAACAAAAACATTTATTTTCAGCTCCAGGCTTCGTTGATCTAGAATTTATGAACACTCAATTTCAACAATGCAGTATCTGGTTTTCTTTTTTTACATTTTTTGCAGTTTTAGAAAATGAGATGAAATTCAATAATATGAAGTTCTCTATTTTATAGTGTACAGTTCATTGACTTGTAGTATATTCACAAGGTTGTGCAACTGTCACCACTATCTAATTCTGGAACACTTCCGTCACTTCCAGAAGAAATCCTGTATCCTGTTAGCAGGCACTCCCCATTCGTCT